>NW_026844214.1:38817376-39490709 GCF_029955315.1 Cylas formicarius | reverse complement strand
ACACTAAGTATCATTGCAATTTGAATAAAATATGTCACGTAATTTTTAAAGAAATATTATTATAAACAAATAGCTATTAGATAAACCAGTCAATGAAAGATTTTATTTTGTTACTTATTTATGTCTTAACGATACCAATTATTTTATATTGACACATAGTTATTACAATTTAACATTTATATTGCATTTCGTAAATATAATAGTAAATAGAATTCAAAAAAGAAAAGAAAAACATCAAACGTTAAAATAAATATTTAAAGTTAATGCGAAACGTGAAATCTCGAATGTTCATCTGACATTATTTCTTCAAAATTGGGTTCCAAATCACTTGTAGCAATCCTTAATACCGAGTGTAGATTTTCGTCAGTAATTTGTGATCCATATTTATTATTCGTGGAAACCATTAAAGAAAAAGTTCTTTCACAGATATATGTCGAACCAAATAAAACAAGGTATTTTTGAACATAGTTCAAAAAATATTTGAAATGTTCGTTATTCAAAGCGCCATAGAAAGCACTCAATTCGTTTGAGTGAAAATTTTCTTTTAGTAAATTATTTGATTGTAAGTCAGTTAGTTCTAGTTGAATTTCAACAGGAGCTTCTTGCACATCGAAATTGAAAGGTTGGCTAATTAATGATAAAGGTTTTTCAATAGCTTTGAAATCTTGAAATCTTCTTTGGAATTCAGAATGCAGGTCTTGTGTTATTGCACTATATTTAAAAAAATCTGTATTTTTCAATGATTCTCGCCGTGCTTGCAATGAGGGGAAATGATTTAATAATTTATTATTAAAGTTTTCAGCAAATAAATTGAGTTTCGTCATAAATGCTTTGACGTTTGAGTGCATATTGAAAGCGAATTGGTTTTTCCCTTGTAGATTTATATTTAGTTCATTCAAATATTTTACGATATCTACTGAAAACGAGAAATCGTTTAGCCAAGCCTTATTTTGCAATTCAGGAAAATCATGTAGTTTTTCTTTTATCGACAAGAAGGATACTATTTCATCAAGCAAATATTGAAATCTGTCCAAAATTTTACCAATGCTAAGCCATCTCACTTCAGTGTAATAAGGAATTTCGTAGAAGTCACTTTCAATTTCTTTCAAAAATTCAACAAACTGTCGATGATTTACGGCACGTCCTCGGATAAAATTCACAACTTTGGTTAGTTTTTTCTGCATAGCACTTCTTAATGAATAATGCAGTGCAAAAATAATATATCGTGTTCTGGTTGTAACTCTTTTACTTTGTCGCCAATTCGTTTAAGTAAGCCTACATTTTTCCCTGTTAAACTAGGACAACCATCCGTAGTGACGCTTACTATTTTATTCCAAGTTAAACTTACTTTAACTAACCACTCTTTAACAGCGAGAAAGAAGTCTTCACCAGTAGTTGTATCTTTCATTGGATGCACACTAAGAAGTTCCTCGCTAATTTCACATTTCTTGTTAATGCCGCGAATAAATATTAATAATTGACTTGTATCAGTAATATCGCAGGACTCATCTAAAGCCAGAGAACAATAGGTAAAATCAGAAGTTTTTGTTCTTAGCTGGTCAAGTAAGTTTCCTGAAATATTTTCAATCCGTCGTACTATTGTTCTTATCGAAAAGCTTACATTTTCAAAAATATGTTTGTTTTCAGGACAACATATCTCTGACACTTGTACCATGCATTGTTTACCAAATTCTGCTTCAGAAAACGGTTTACAGAACTTAGCAATTTTGTGTGCGACAACATAACTTGCTTTTGTGGTAGATTTCTCTATATTACTTTGTTTGGTAAAAATATTTTGTTGCTTATTCAAGTTTTCTGCTACAGTTTGAAGTTCTTTTAAAGAAAGTGATGCATATTTTGGATGTTTTGTTGTAAAGTGTCTGTTTAAATTGTATTCTTTGAAAACAGAAATCGTTTCCTGACAAAATAAACAAATTGCTTTCTTATTAATGTTTGTAAAAAGATATTTTACCGTCCAAGCTTCATTGAAGTTTCTGCATTCCAAATCAACTTTTCTTTTTTTAGATTGACTCATTTTACGAAGGTCTACAAATAAATAATTTAATTAATACAATAAAATAAAACCAATGTTTTAAAATTTTACTTACAAAAAGTCCACCTTTTCAATTTTATATTTGCAAACTAATATTAGACTCGAACAAAAAAGAGTATGCGATCAGTGCTAAATCAAAATTAACAATACGCGTGGTGCGACCTGTCGTCCCTCGAAAAGTGAGAGGAGTGCAACATATGCCGTCCACACATGCATTTCGACCCTAGCGCGATCTCCTTTGTGTTCGACGAAAAAACCGCCCTGAGAGCGATCGTCGCGGGCGACCCGCATGAGAATCGCGCGACGATTGTTTCAAGCTCGCAACATCGTCCACACTAGTGTAGTCATAGTCACTAGTATTATATATACAGTACGCACACTAATAATGTTGATGTCAACAAAATCTCATAAAAGAGTTTAAAAACAATTGCGTGCGGAATTTTTCAACGGGCTGGATAAAATTAGCAAAAGGGCCGGATCCGGCCCGCGGGCCGGCTTTTGCCCACCCATGCCGTAAAGCATAATTTGCTTCTGAACACCAATAAATCTGTGATGCTATTTGGTAATTTCAATTATAGACAGCGCTTTCAAAGAGATTATCCTAGTTCCATCAATTAATGTAAACTTGCATAGTTGTAAGAAATTTAGGTGATCTTTTCAACTAGGATTTCAGATTTTTAGAAGATACAAACAGAGATTTGATATTGATATTGATGTGGACGATTTCTTTTCGGAATACGATAATTCGATCATATTAGTCACATATTCTGACAATCACTATGCATCACCTTTTATAAACGGTCCTTCCTTATATTAAAGCAAAAAAAAAAAAAGATTTTTATAAAAATGTTACTTGTATGTTGACTGCGAGTTTAAATGGTCTCTTAACTTAAGGCTTCTCGAGCTATGAAGTTTGAAGCAATTACTAGCATTATTAAGTGTTTTTTGCTAGGTTAGCTAAACAGTCGGAAGATGCATGACATCTGTCGAACTGAACTGCATCCTTTTGTGCGACATTTAATAATCATTTTTATTGTCAATGTGAATATTTTAAGTACTTTTAGTGCTTTATTATTGTTGTTAATATTATTAAATAAAGAAATTAAGATATGAATGAAATCTACGGTGTTCCTATTAGACTCAGAATCTAAGAGAAATAAAATCCATCGTATACAGATTCCACTTCTCAATAGCAGCAACAGCGGTACGGAGGAGGCACGTAATCGCGAGCGTGGCCTCAACTGAGGTAACTTTTATCTTCGTCTGTAAACCTTGGTTTTACGTATTTCTCTAGAAAAAAAAGATAGAAAACTGAGGAGTGAGTTATATGCCCCGAACAGCAGACGAAGCCCAAAGCTAAGCGAAGATAACACCTCGCTGACATAGAATCAAAAGCGCATTGTCGCATTGTAAAAGACGTTCTGAATTATTCCAGTAATAAATGTTTCTAAAAACGCTCTCCCAAATTTTGAACATTTAAGTGGCGCAGTCAGTAGTATTTTCTAAGTGGTGGACAATTAACCAGAATCTTCTGGGAGTTTCTGTGGAACCGCCAATCGTGGAAAGTTCGAAACTTTTGGACATTCGCTACGTGAATTCTCAAATCCTTCAGCACACAGAATCAGCAGCAAGGGAAGCAGAACGACGGTCTATGCAGAGGTACAACCCGCATGTGGCGAGTTGGAAAATTGAGCCGGAAAGTAGACCAAGAAATGCGAAACCGCAAGTGCCATTTCCTTTTGCCCCTCCGATACCTCTGTATAAGGTTTAGGGCTCGCATTGCACGCGATTAGGTTAAGACAAAAAGAAAACAGATCAAAATAAATCAATAAATGAGCGATTCTGAAATCGAAAATCTCGAAAAACATTTCAATTTAATTTTAAATTTAGGGAACAAAACACAAACAAGGGTCAAAACAATGACCCAACAAGGAAGCTCATGTAGTACGAGTAGTGCGGAACCTAGCTTTAATTGGAATCTTTTTAAATCCAAGTTGGATAACATAAAACCTTACGACGGAAATAGCCACACGATAAACAAATTTATTGCTAAGTGTGAAAGATTATTAAATTCCTATGTTAGTTTGGGATATGCGGAACTAAATAGCCATATCTTTGATTGTATCATAGACAAACTAGTAGGAAAAGCAGAGTTAATGGTAGGCAACCGATCAGAATTGCCACATTGGTGAAGCATAAAAGATACGCTCATTCAATGCTTCGCAGACAGGAGAAATTTAGATTGTCTAATCCAGCAATTAACTAGAACAAGACCTTTCAAAAACGAACATTTACTTGATTTCGGTGGTATGCTACAAATTTTAAAGAGTAGTGTAATAAAGCGGATTAGTAATTCAGAAGGTTTAGATCAAAATGAAAAACTTCTTCATGTAAATTATTATAACAAAATAGCGCTTAATACATTCATAGCTGGATGCACCGGGATGCTCAAAAATAACGTGCATTTAAAACAACCAGATTCTTTAGACAAAGCTACGGGAATCTAAGCAACAAAACAAAACAATTCCAAATGCCCAATTTCAACAAAGCAATTCAAAACAATTAAAAATACCCAACTTCCAACAAAACAATGCAAAAAATTTCAAACACCAAATCATCAACAATTCAACACGAAACAACATTTTCAACCATTTCAACAATTCCAAAACCAGCCGAATCTAAGCAGATTTCAGCCTGGAATAAATCCCAACACAAATTTCATGCCAAACAATTTTAACAATTTTTCAAATCTAAACCAATATCAAAATCAATTTAAAAAACCACAATATCCATCTCAATAAATACCTCAAAGACGATTTCCAATAAATCGGGAAGTTTTCGGACGCCCAAGAAATGTCTTCAAACCCAATCCAATATCACCCAACCAACTTCCTAAATCGACACTAGTAGTAGATATCTCAAGACAAATTCATTTACAAGACGACTGATAATACAAAATTATTTTACTAACAACAATCAACCCCCGAATTTTATAGCGAAAGAATTATTTAACCAAGAATGCGATGAAAACTTTGATTATTCTGTTAATTAAAACGAGTATAATGATTATTAACAAAATGAGTATAAAAATAAATCGCATATCGAACAAAACGTCGACACACAAAATCCAAATTACAAAAATTTTCACGAACTCAGCCAAACAATATCAAACAAAACAAACAACCAACCCTAGTAGAGATTAATATTTCTTTTAACAACGCTTTGCCGTATATTCAAATACGTAAACCAAATATTAAACTACTAATAGACACGGGCAGTTCACGCTCGATATTAGGTCCAACTATCGCTGAAAAATATTTTCCAAATTGCATTTATCATAAAAATAATGAAATAAAGAGAGCAGTAGGAAGTCAAAATCCTAGATTTCAAGCTAACATACAAGCATTTTCGGAATTTAACATCGATTATCGAATAGAGTGTATCTTATTTGATTTTCATGACTTTCTTGACGGAGTAATTGGATTAACTGATTTAATTAATATGAATTCAAACATCGATTTAATAAATAAAAAGGTAATAGGATTTTAAAAAGAAATTCTATTCAAATATAGAAAACAATCAGACGTAAGCTTTAGTCTAATTGTAAATCCCCACGAAACATCAAAGAAAATTCCAGTAAGTGAAATCGAAGGCGATATTTTTATAAAAAATCAGAAACTACAAAATCTAGAAATACCATCTGCTATTTCATATGCAAAAAATAATTTTGTTCTAATTGAGATTCAAAATCCCACGGACGAGACAATATCAGTTACGTTAATACAAACTTTGCCAGTTGAACGATTTAACGCTGACCAATACGAGTTTTACAAGTATAACATTATAATATAATAATAAGAAGTAAGACGACAAATATACATGATATGCTCGAAAAAGGAATAATAAGAAAATCAAGCTATCCCTATATGAATATGAGTATTTAAGAAAACAGTGTACAAATAGCGCCTAAGAAGCCAGTAAAGTTGCCGAAACGTCGACCCCATAAAATTAGATTTCTCTTAAATCCGGCCCAAAAATTATCATTCCAAATAATAATAAGTTGTAGCTTTTTTTCCCTATCTTAACCTACTTTCCCAATCTAACATAACTTTGTAGCAACCTTATAAGGCAGATAAACAAATCGCTTTATTCAATGTAAACCTACTGAGATCTTTTAAGCTACCTGGTACTATATGATAACCGCTGTTCACCTGGTAACCAAATGATCTTTTATATTTGCGCCGTTCTGTACAGAAGTGGAAGAGATTATTTTATTATATTGTAATCTATAAACAACCCTTCTTGCTCTCATATTGTGCCACCCATTTCTTTTATTTATAAGTGTTATTTTTGTACTAGCGTCATTTCTATGTCGGGAGCGGGCCTGTTTTCGGCAGATATTTAAAATACTGGTGACGTTTGCAATTATAAAAGTATATACGCAAGTCAAACTTATTATTAAAGTGTAATGTACTACACAATAGGTCTAAACTTTTGAAAATTAATTGTGTAATAAGCAGCGGTGTAGTTTTGGGTGGTGCAAGATCAATAATCAATCAATCAGTAATGGACTTGTTTTGCAATTGGAAACCGTGCTAGGTAATTCGCTCGCAATTCCGCTAAAAAAAGCGCGTATCCCAAACCGCAAAACGGCGCCCCCTTTAAACAGACCAGCATCCAAAACATATCGCTTCGGCGTCGCTCGCAGCAAACCGCAACCGCAAACTGCGAACCCATTAAATTTCAGTCCTTGCCACCATGATCTACGATCTGTCAGCCTTATTATCCTGTCGTCGGCACCGCCGGCTGCCATGACGAAATAGGCGCCTACGAAATCGCGTTGCACCTGAAATCTCAGGTCGCAGCGGGATTCCGCAGGACTCGTACGCTCGCCGTGTTACTGACAGCAGCGCAATCCCCTGTTGCGATGACGTCACCTCCGGTCTGCAGGTCATCTCACGACCGCAAGCCATAAGTTTCGCCGCGCTCCTGGAACGGCTGGACTCTCGGGATAAGAACTGGAACGTCATTACAGTTTACAGGTTGCGGCTTGTCAGTTGCCGCGATCTCGGATTTGTTCATGTCAAGAGTTTCCTAGATATATATGGGAAAGTGTTTGTTTTATAAATTTGGCTAGTTTGAAAAGCACCATGTTTCTGCAATGGCCTTGCGGTTACTTAATTCTTAAACTATGAATAGTTTTTTTATTCCAATATTGTCGATTGTAACGCAGGTTGCATGCAAAGTGTTAATTTTTTCACGCTTTTCCAAAGTTTGACTTAGATTACTCGGTAAAATCCATATAATCATTAGAAGATCACGATATTATAGCCCAATAAAAGCTTTTACGGACTGTTATCCAACTTCATCTCTATGTTTTCGCGTGGAGAAGAAATATGTTATCATTTTGAGCAAATGTTAAATACCATCCTTTTTTCAACCTATTATGCGGTGTGATTGTAAGAGATTAGTGAAGCTTTTGTATCATTTTCTAGGATCCGTGTAATTTCGGGAGTAACTGTATAAAACTTTGGCCAACAATATTGTCACCAAAAATACTACACAAATGTTCAATTTTGGACTATGAAACTCCAGGATTACATATGAGTCATTTTCTGTCCAATATTTGCAATTATGTCTGTTTGCTTCACCGTTTAGTACAAAGACGCATAAGTACTTGTAAATGTGGATATTGTAAATATTGATTCAAGTAATGGCATAGTTTACATTGAAATTATCCGTAATTCCTAACTGATTGAGTTTTACCTTCATATATTATACATTTGTGGAATCTTCTTGAGGAGGAGTATCCAACAATGCAATAATCTAGAAGTTGTTCCATTAGAAACAATTGGAGGGAGCGGGATTAAATTATAACATCTACAGATGAGTAAAATAATGATTTTTGATGTGATTTTTTCATTGAAATGTTTATGTATATGTAATGTATATTCTGTTCAAAAGTTGTAAATCTATAATCGGTTTTTACATAAATATTCCTGTTTTTCATATTTGTTTAGTAGCAAAGGATGTCTTTTAATAATTGTTGTATTTTATATCTTTGAAAAATAAATCGGTAACTGTACTACAGAGTGATCTAGGAAAAATCGATAAATGAATGAAATTGAAAAACACACGAACTTCTTGAAGTGGAGTTCGATTTCAATTTTTCCAAATTCCTTTCCGAACTAGGTTACTTTTTGAATTTTACCGCCCATTGTTACAATTTTTTTCTTTAAATGGGAAAAAGTTAATTGGGTAATTTGACCGATACATAGTGGTTCGAAAATGATAAACTAATAATCAACCTTGCAATTTTACGTCATCATCAAAATAGTCAGATTAAGAAGAATCATCACTTCGATAAAAACGAAACATAGTTCCAACAATCAGAAGAACAAAAATTCTACAAAGATGATAAGGGAAAGGTGATATTTTTGCCAAACTTGGGCAAAATTTACGAAAACTTTAATGTATTTACCAAAAAATTTCAAACTTTTCTGGTATTGCTGTTATCACCATTACTTTACTATAATACAAATTTGTGTTCCACCACGAGCTGGTCCTTCCTTGGTTGGTAATAGCAATGGACTGCCTGCTGGATAAACATAATAAAAACGGAGACAATTTTAACCAAAAGGAAAGGTAACCCATATATTTTTAAAATAAAATCTGGTTCGCCCCAATCTACGACGTCATTTATTAAAAACAATTCTACCTCAAAACGCTCTGTATATAGGCAAAAATTTGAAAATTTGGAATTATACTTATAATTATACAATGTCTGTAAATTATGCCTTTAAGAAAATGTGCCTCATTTCAATTAATTGTTCGTTTATTTACAATAAAAACGAAAATCATTTCATTTGAAATGGAAATCATACATTTTTGCATTCTTATCTGATTTAGAAATACCTTAAAACTGTAGCGATAAAGCTTTAACCTGAAGAGCTATATTTAGCTATATTTAATATTTTGTCGTTTTCGGTATGACCTTAATCACAAATCACACCTATTCAACTGGCCTCGCATCTGAGACTGAATAGGCCAAATAAGGCAAACAATCATCTATTCAGATCACGCTGAATGCATTGTCGATAGAATACAAATTCATACCGGCGTCGCGCCGCTCCAAATGAGTGATAATAACCCAATCATATTATGTAGCGCGTTTGCCTTCTAACTGGGACATAAGTTGTCTGCGTGTAACGCGATAAACCAAATTCCGGAAATTCGATGTCAACGGTTTCATTTTCGACTAAATGTAGCGGATAAAAGCCGCACGATATTGATCTAGAATCTAGCGCAACATCATTACAGTTGTCTGCGGATGGCGACATCGAAAAATGTTCAACTTTATTGATAAATAGTTATTGTACCTTCATGGTCTTATTAGTCACAGTTTTGTTTAGGCTAAAATATGTGCAAATAGTTATGAATTTAAATAATGTTTTCAACTCCCTTCCGTTAAATATCTAATTATACACCGATCTAGCGTTCGGAAAGTGTCATTCTACAACGTCAGTTTCGTTTCCCATGGATCTCAGCCACTTCGGACATTTCCCGGATATTACCGCACTGGTTTGCAGAAATCAGATGTTTTCGGCATGAATTTTGACGTTTGTGAATTATGAAGGTCATATCAGTGAATGGATTCGTGTTGTTTTGCAAAAATGCATCCAAAATCAAACGGTCCTAGAAAAAATATGGTATTCAATACATTTGGTAAGCTTTTTAAGTCACTCGTTAATTAAAAACTCAAATGCCGTTTACCACACTTGTGGCATAATATTATAACACTTTTTACTCTTGGGATTTTATAAATAGTATAAATCCTATTATGCAACAAGTGCGGTAAACGAGTGACTTGCCGTCAAAATTCAAAGCGTGGGAAATGTCTCCGAAAACATCCGATTGCTCTCAAACAAGTGCGGTAAAATCCCGGAAATGTTCGAAGTGGCTCGGATCCGTGGGAAACGACACTGACGTAGTAAAGGGACGCTTCCCGCATCCTAGATCGGTGTGTAATTAGATATTTTACAGACGTATATTGTGCAACAAGTGCGGTAAACGGCATTTGACTCACAAGTTTATTTGACACGAGCGGAGTGCAGTGGAGCGAATGTTTAATAAACGAGTTACTTAAAAAGTTTACCGAACTTGTTGCATACTATGTTTTTTCTACGACCATTAGTTTTTGGGGACATTTTCGCAAAACAACACGAATATATTCACTGACATGACTGTCAGAATTTACAATCGTCAAAATTCAATGCGTGACAAATATCTCCGAAAACATCCGATTTCTCCCAAATCCGTGGGGTAAAATCCCGGAAATATCCGAAGTGGTTCGGATTCGTGGGAAACGAAACTGACGTGGTAATATGATGCTTCCCATACGTTAGATCGTTGTGTAATTACGTATTTTACAAACCGGAGTGGAAAAATGCCATTTAACACACTTGTTGATGACCATTAGGTAGTTAATAATAATCGAGTTTACCAAACGTGTTGCATAGTACACTTTTTCTAGTTTTTGGGTCCATTTTTGCAATACACTGACAAATTCGTCAGAATTGACTGACGTGGTAAAATGATACTTTCCGCACGCTAGGTCGGTGTATTTTAGAAACACATCATAGATTAGTTTTTCTTTTTGTACTGTCGTTCTGTTCTTTGGTTGTAACTTCTAAGAATACCATTTTCTGAATTTTTGTATGAATTAAAAAAAAGAATATAACTAATTTATTTCATTTTAGTGAAGCAGAACTATACTGTGTTGCAAGAAGTAAAGCATTCTGCTTTTTGCTTATCGAATATGTACGTAATTATAGTATGTCTACCATTTTCTGCAACTTAGAGAACGTTTCATTTCCAAACATATGTAGATTTTTTGGATTGAGAGGAGATGATTAATCATTTAAATGCTTATATTTTTTAGCTGCTTGAGCCCATAGTGGTAAAAACTTAAATCAAATAATTTTTTTTAAATAAATTGTTGAAGAAATTGATTTTTTTTGAGTATGTACGAGTTTTTTAGTAATAAATTAGAGTAAATCGTCAAATATGAATTATTTAAGTATGTTATTGTTTTTATACTTGAACAAAATAGTAAATTATGTAACAAGTGTGGTAAACTGCATTTGAATCACGAGTTTATTTGGCACGAGCGGAGCGAGTGTTTAATAAATGAATGGTCGGATTCACGGGAAAAGAAACTGACCTGGTAAAATGGCACTTTCCGCACGCTACATCGGTGTATCGTGCATTGTAGAGAAGGGAGTAGAAAAAAATATTTAGAGCTTTTGGTATTCATTATCATAGTGGATTATCACTTTGGTATGTTAGATTTAGGAAAAATGAGACGCATACCTTAATTAATAAGAGAATATTAAAGAAACTTCACCGTGTAACAAAATATTAACTAATTTTTATTTTTTATTTTTGCCAGAATATATACTTCGTATCAAAATTAAAGCATCATTACATTATGGGCTAATCATAAAGTTGAGCACAATTGTTTCTTAAATCTTTATAGGGAAACAATGTTACAAAAAATATTTTAATTTTAATTTAAATTTTAGGCATGTACAAGGTGTGTCAACGATATAGTAAAGTTCATTATCTCATTGGTTTCAAAAATTATGAGAAAATGTACAATACAGAAGTTATAAAGATTGTTAGAGTGCACAATTTAAAATTATTTTAAAGTATACAGGGTGAGTCAAAAAAGCATGAAGAGTAAAACAAACTTTTTAAAAAATAAACCACATTATTTTTAAATTTTGTTTAGTTTTTTTGGTATATTTTCTTGAACTTTCCTTATCGTAAAGGGTGTTATTCTCCTGCACGCGTATATGAATTCTATTTTCCATATCTTCTGGTGTTGTAGGGGGACTTATAGAAATATGATCTTTAACATATTCCCATAGAAAGAAATCTAACGGTGTTAAGTCATACGATCCAGGGGGCCATTCAATGAATCCACCTCTATCGATCTATTTCTGGGGGTAACACTTGTTGGATCTCAATATTTCAATGTTATCAATTTCTTGAAGAAGATGAGGCAAATCATTCTGCAAAAAGTTTAAATATCTCCCACTGAGTGGTTCGCGGAAAAACATAGTCCAATAACTTTAAAGCGTTTTATTCCACATCGAATATTAAGTGACCAATGGTTTTAGTTTGGCTCATCCCATGCCCTGAATGAATTATCTGTTGAAAGACATTGCGTGTTATGACGATTAACTGCACCATTACTGCGAAAAGTAGCATTATCGGAAAACGGTGCGGAAGTTTACCTTTTGTTCAAAATCACGGTCTAGAAGTTCATAGTTTTGTTCCATACGGGAAGATAACTGTAGATTGGGATGTATAACGTAAGCTAGCCTTGCGCTTTTCATATTCAATATTACCACTACCATCAAACCGTTTCATTAAACACTGAAGAGATTGGCTTGTTGGTGTACGTGTATTAGGGTACTTCGGCTTATAAAATCTTTCTGTCAATAAAGTATTTGTGAGAAACTCAATATTTCCTGGACTTCCCTTTTTTAAAGCTGCGGGTGGAAAAATAGCATAAGTTCACAGAAATATGTGTATGCTGGGATAAGACATTCAGTTCGGATTTCGTTGTCTACTCAAAAAAGATCATGGCAGCACACGCGAAACTCTAAGCGCGGTAATTGGGCCGAGAACAAAACTCGAGGATTCGTTATACGATCGCGGAATAACACGCATTTTGTATAAGAAATTATTATAAAAAAAATATTTCATGATAGATATTAGTAGAAATAATTCACTAACACTTAAAAGATTAAAAATTCAAAAGTATAGAAAAACCACATAAGAAATTAATATGAAACCATTACCCAAAACCTAAACATACCGCCCACCAAATACGACGGTATTTTGAAAAACAAACAAAAACTAAATTATCTAATATTAGACATTATCAATTCCAATTAATTATCCGGTAGAGGGCACACCTTAACCGGCCGTTTAATTTAATTAATATTTTTGGTTCTGACAGTTACTACACGTCTAATCCGGTCAGCACTAGGATGAACAGAATCAATACGTCCTAGCCTCCATTGAAGAGGCGGTAAATTATCCTCTTTCAACACAACTAAAGCGTCCGGGATGATAAGAGTGGCATCTTTATCCCATTAAGCCCTGTGTTAACAATGCCATCTTTTCCAAAATGTTTTATGTATTTTGGTTAGTAACTGCCACATGTTAAGTCTATTCATGGGAATACAAGTGAGCTCAGGATCAGGGACAGCTGACAGAGGAGCTAACGAGAAAAAATGTCCAGGAGTCAGACTAGACAGATTTTTTGGATCACTACTTATAGAACCAAGTGGTCTAAAGTTAAGGACTTCTTCAATTTGAGTGAGGACTATGTAAAACAACTCATAAGTGAGTTTTACACAGTTGTTCCGCTAAAATTTTAGTGATGTGAGTTTGCACACTTCTAATGCAACCCGCCGAAGGCGAAGGATGCAAAAATTGCAGCTCAATTAATTTCTCGGCGGCCATGAAATCCGCTAAGTATCCAGCTGCACCAACATAGTTAGTTCCGTTATGGCTGTGAATTTTCGAACATTTACCACGTCGGCTGGTAAACAGTAAGAAGAAGAGTATGAAATAATTCATACGAGGTCTGTCAATTATATTCCCGGAAAAGTGCCCGGACGGTCCGGAATATACATAAATTCTTAAAATTAAGATATAATCCTTCGCAGTAGTCTCCCTCTAGCTCGATGCACCGGCGCCACCGTTGGATCCACCATTGGAAGCACCCCCTGAAGCCCCCTGAAGATAGGTCCCTCAGCACCCGTGTCGTGACACGTTGCACCTCCTCGACGCCGTCGTATCGGTTGCCCTTGAGGTAAGTAGTTATTAAGTACAGTATAGTCTTCCCCCACTCCTCTCCCTTTTGTGGGCGTGTCCTCCTTACCCACGACTCTCTAGCTCCTCCGCCTTTACCCATAATCCCTTGAAACTGGCCCCCATTGGATAAGCAAGCACCAATGGGGTTTAATCAATCTCCCCACCTCTAGTTTGCGATAGCGGCGAAGCCAATCAGAGCCCAGATATTTTCCCACCCCTAAGAAAAGCAATGGCGTCAGTGAGACTTGATCATATTGTTCGCGTGACCATCTGCACCCTCTAGCGGTTCGAAGATTTTCTTTAATAAGGTAACCCCACCTAGTGAATATTGACAAAAACAATTTATTTTAAAAACATATAGTTCTGCGAATGTCTACCCTCGCGGGTACAAACTGTACTTTTATTGCGCACAAAGGACAGGGGAAATAAAGACGAAAAGTGTTGGATTTCTTTTTTCGCAACTGGAAGCTGGCAGGCACCACCAATAATATCTGCAAAACAAAAACCTGGTTAAAATTTTCATTAATAAAGTAGGATATTAGAAACCATATACCTTTTTAATTTACTAAGCCATCTACCGTGCGTTAACTTCATACATATTTCCGCATGCTTCTGTTTTAAGGTATCGTGAAATATTTGACTATTTATCTGGGAAAAATTCATATGTCGAAAATATTATGTGTATGTGGCCGTGGTAGGCTTTCTTTGCTATTATAATTTTATTTTTATTATTTAATATTTACAAAATTATTACAAAATCTTATTGATGATTTTGATTTTCTTTGCTATTTTATTATTTGTTTTTATTATTTAATATTTTCAAAATTAATTTATCTATCTTATTGATGATTTTAAGATATCGTTGTCAACTTTACTATTTCATCAATTTCTTTTATTTATTGCTGATCTTTGAGGATAGTATACATACTTTTTTTCGTAACTTATCTGTATCTACCCTTTAATTTCCTATCAAGCCATAAAGCAAACTCGAAAGGCATCTTAACTAAAAAGTCATAAACTTTAAAGCTGCTGCTGCTACTACTACATAAAAGTGTGTTTCTATGCCAATCTCAACAACAATGAAATCTGGACGCTTATACTAATTACTGTAATACTCTTCTCTGCTAACGCTCTAGGAGACGCTATTTGAACCCTGTTCAAAGAAAAACTTCTACAGCCCAAATAACCTCTCTGAACCACACTTAAGCGCATCACTCTTTCACTGTCTTGCGCCTTCAGATTAATATTCCGTACTAACTACGAATGCCATACACGAAACGTTCTCTTTTCTAATTTTTTTCTATGCGCTACATTAACGAACAGGATCTAAACTTTTCTGTCTGTGTATTTTGTTAGCCACCTTAAAAAAAATAAAAAAAGGTATGCGAACCTAGAGGATATTTTCCATATTTTTCACAAATGGCGACAACAATTAATGCAAGTATTATTTTTAATAATAATCCATCTTGCACTATGACACGAAAACATCGATTTTTTAATTCTAACTTTTCTCATAGAGCTTCCCTTTAGTCTCTATCTGTTCTTTAACTAAATCCCCGCCTTTTTGAAAAACCAACCTCTAAAAATAGTTAATTTTCTCTAATATAAATTTGTACGTTTTCCGCAATATGTGTGAATATTTTTGCTAGAGCATTTAGTTACTTAGTACATGTCCTAATCAATATTTTAAAAATATAATTCTAATGATACGTGTTTACGATTTGAAGATAACGAAACATTCCCCAGTTTTATAAATGAGAGCTCATTGCCAAACTACCAAACATCACAGTACAAACTACCGTACTACGCCCCCCTGGACAAAATCAGGTTAGTCAGCGTCATTAATTCTACCTGCGTTAACGAATAGCGTATTGTTAATTAAGGTTTAATACGCAGAAAATTTAAGTAACAAATAACTGCAATGAAACTCACTAATATCATAAATTATTAAAAAAAAATTAGAACAGTTGGAATTTACTGGAGTAACCAATTTGGCACTAAAATGGAAATTTTCGATACTCTACTAGGTGCCTACAATAAATTTTACTATTATTTTTAATGCAGAGACACAACGATTTTCTAGTTCTGAATTCGATCAGGGGTATATGACCATAGTTTACGCCGACTCTAAAAGGCATGCAGTCTATTGTTTTTGAACGCCCCATTTTGTGTATTATGTTCAAAACAGAGACTCTGTGGGCTTACGACTACAGCTACCAGCTACTACTTTCAATAATATTAACACAAAAAAAAAGTAGGTGGCATTTCTATAATACGTGCAAAGTGAAACGTGAAACTGACTGGAAGACAGAGTAATGCATCAATATGTTACTAAACATATTTCCATAGAATTCCGTAAGAGCTTACCTCCAAGTTTTCTCATTTAGTCAGTCAAAGCATCAAATGGGAAATTCCAATCCAACATATGTAGTGGTGGAAATATATCAATCGCCTACGTTACCGATGGTACCCGACTGAAGCTTCTGCGTCTTCTTTACCCCACATGCCTACTTAAAAAGATACTGGTCTAAGTCTCAATATTCCTGTTAAAAAAAGAGAGGTTCTATATTGCCATAAATATGTGTTTTCAAAATTTTACCTGAATGGTTCGCGATTCCTTATATATGCAGTGTTGGCAGCAATGTGGCGACGACTACGCTGAAACTTTCCATATCTCGTGTCCCCATGACTGGTCTGTTTCATATATGAAAGCTCACCTCGTACGGGTTTGAACCTCCTTAAAAAAAAAAAAAAACAGGCAAGACTTATACTTATCATATCAAAGTAATATGAGGAACTTATATTTTTTGCCAAATCTTATTTCATCACCTCCAAAGGGGAGTAGGGGTTTCTAAAGTATGGTAGGTACATCTCATTCATTTTTTAATTAAAAAAAGTGACACAATTACGCGACGTAACTCGATCCGGATCGTTAACGCGTCTCATGATTGGTGGGGGGGGGGGGGTTAGAGAGGCTGAGGCCATTAAATTGATTCACTAATACCAGTACATACTGAAACCCCTTATTTCCAAAATAAAAAAATTGTTAACTGTTAACACAAAAAAAAACTATTTTCTCACCAATTATATTTCTGGGGTCGTTTTCAGAATTTGTCCAACGTAGAATCCCAAGAGGATAGGTCCGCAATTTCGAAAAATGTTCATGTCTCCCCGCTATGCATTTGTACACGAAGCAGGGCCGGATTAACAGCAATTATATTCTTGTCAGTCAACATACAGCCGCCGATTGAATTCTCGGATTCTGCTTTACTAGTTACCATGGTCTGTCAAATATGTTACTTAAAAAATTGTATATTTTTTTACAAATAATATACCTTTCCTAAAATAAATCCGCCTTTATCAAGTTGGACAAGGGCACGTCAGTCCGCTTTGAAAAGCGCGGCGTATGTATCTTCCAAAATGATCCAAATCGTTAACCTTTAGAGGTTCGACGAAAACAATGTTCATTCAACCAGGCCTTCCGCGATGGCAGTTTCGAAAATTTTTGATTCCTATTATGCAAATCTAAACGGAGCAGGCTCGGATTGTCAGCAAATACACAACTCGCCGATTTAATTCTGAGATGTTGCATCACGAGTTACCATGATCTGTCAAATATTTTAATTAAAAAAAATCTATTATTTAGCAACAATATACCTTTTTAAAAATAATTTCGTCTTTTTCAAGTTCAACAGGACACGTGTGTTTAGATATTTTCAAAATTTGTCCAACGCGGATTTCCACTCACCCAGTTTCGAAAACTTTCTGGTCTCCCCGCCATGCATTTGTACACGAAGCAGGGCTGGACTATCAGCAAACAGCACCCCCGGTCACTTTTCTTCTCGGATTCTGCTTGACGAGTTACATCGATCTGTGGAATATTTAGCGTAAAAAAAATTATCTATTACTTTTACCAAAAATGAAGTACCTTTTTTCTTTAAAATTTGTTCCTCCTTTTCGAGTTCGGAATTTTTCATAGTCTATATCGTCTGCCAATTGTCCAAAATCGTTGGACTTTCAGTAATTTTCAAAATTCGCCCCAACGCAGCCTTCCACGCACGCTCGCAGTTTCGAAATCTTTCAGGTCTTCCCGCTATGCAATTGTACACGAAGCAGGGTCGGATTGTCAGCAAACAGCACCCCCGGTCACTTTTCTTCTCGGATTCTGCTTGACGAGTTACATCGATCTGTGGAATATTTAGCGTAAAAAAAAAAAATTATCTATTACTTTTACCAAAAATGAAGTACCTTTTTTCTTTAAAATAGTTCGTCCTTTTCGAGTTTGAAAGGTTTCGTAGCCTATAGCCCTGCCGAAATGTCTTTGCATTTGTACACGAAGCAGGGTCGGATTGTCAGCAAACAGCACAAGCGCCACTTTTCTTCTCGGTTTCTGCTTGACGAATTACATCGATCGGTCAAATATTTAATATAAAAAATATCTATTTTACCAAAAATACGTACTCTTCTAAGATAAATTAGCTCTTTTCGAGCTTAAGAGGACACGTATCGTCAACTGTAGGATGTTTTATTATTATATTTTCCAGTGTCTATAAATTAATAAACAACAGAAGCTTCCGAATACAAAAATTTCAACATGAGTTTTTTTTTTCTTGAAACTTAAAAAGTTCTAACCCCTAAAACCATATTTTTAATACGCTGGCGGACGTATGACAATCCCCAAAAATTACCATATTTAAATTGTTACTATTGATATATTTCTATTCCGAACTTAACTCAATACATGCAAAAAAAAACTAGCGAATGTTATTTATTATCTCCGATGGGTGGATGATTGAGAAACGTTAAAATAAATCTACCTTTCTGTCTCTCTTTTTCTATATAGGTAACTCATTCTCTCTATCTGTTACTTTCCACAATCCGAATTTACACTTTGTCCCCAAAAATCTTGTAAAATTTTATCTGCTTAACTTCTTCGCGTTGTTCATAAGGCTGAATTTTTTGGGAGATATATCGTGCGTTATTTCTATTAAAATTCTGTTTCCTTTTTACCTACTTCAAAAACGTAAGCGAGCATTTTTGGTTGTTTTATTAAACAAAAATGGACACTAAAAAAGATCCGTATCTCCGACCTCAGCCTCCTTTGATCACTCCCCAATTTTTTTTTAATTAACTATAGAAACCTCGTCGAACATATACATAATACTAGGTCAAAATGTTACGCGGTTACTCATTAAAGTCGCAATTCCGAAAGCTTCTTACCTATCTTTTTCCAGTCTTTTTTGTTTTATTTATCTGTATATGAAACACACAATGAACACAAAACTTAAACTCGTTGGCGATTTTGCATTAAGCAACAAACGTGGATAACAGAAACGAACCCTTAACACAAACGCTTCTTTAAACTTCGACTGACACGTGAAACAACCCGCATTCCTACGAAAGGCAGGTAAACCAAGCAGTCAAATTTTAAGCTACCCTCCAGTGTCGTCGTAGGTTGGGGCATAGTAAATAGCGAATACAACAAAGCGGTAATTTATAATAATTTAATTTGCATTTTATTTAACTTAAGTTGTTATGTAGAAAATGAGACATTTCTACAATTAATCAATATACTACGAGTACTTTTCCGCTTAATTACTATTTTGAGAAACAAAAGGAAACGTTAGATTCCATTCAAACTTTTTCGGTTTTCATAATATCTCGCGTTTATTTAGAAGCTAATGGCCTGTGGCCTTAACCAGACGTTTCCAAAGGCTGGTTTGATATTATGTATATAAATCTTAACAAACACGAAAAATAGAGTTATATTGCTACCGAAAATCTGAATTTATGTTTAAAAATGTAACTTCCCGTATTTAAACTATTGCCTGCATTGGCGCCTATATTTTATAGTTTTTTTTGTATCCTATTTTTTGTTTTGCTTGCAAATGTGTGTCCATTTTCGGGTACTGAATTTTTTTTTCTCAAATTATTACAAATTACTCAAAACGGAGTTAAAAAGAGACGAGGAGAAAAGGGAAGAACCCTTATTTCTCCGACACTGACCTCCGATTTTTATAAAAATTGACACCTTGACACCCTGCCTGTGAATATTTTGCAAAGGATTTTTAAAATTTATTTTCCAAATAACGCATACTCTCGCCTAGTGTCACAGTTTTGGGCCCCATTTTGCTATGGTTAGACAGGTTTATTCTTGTACATTGTCGGGACAAAAGAAGCATCTCCTTCATCCAAATTGACTTTTTCATACCTAATACAACAGCTCCCGGGCATCATCTCGCCTTAATTGTTTCTATTGAATTAATTTTAGTTACAAAAAATTAGATGATCGTCAAAATTGGCATAAAAAGATAATCAAGATTTAATTAAACAAGAATATGCACAAACGAAAAGAGATAAACTCCGACACGGGAAACAAGGAAATATCGCTGAAACGGCAACTGATCTAGCGCGCGCCTTTTTTAAAAATAATAATAATTTTTCAAAAGAATTCTAGGCTAAGCTAAATACCTGGTGCAACAAAATATTGAAGGATCTTCATGATCCTACCTGTGAGCGAGTAGAAAATTATTTGCAAAGAGGATAAAGGTATATCTTAATATAAATAGTTTATCAATTATTTCACTATTGATAATATGTCCCCTTTTAAAATGGCGCATTATTTGATACGTACTTTTTTCTTGTCAGAGCTTGTCTAAAAAAAAAAGCGGGATGGATGGAGGTTCTCCGTCAGGTTTTTTCCTGTCGAAACAAGTATGTGAGGCGTTCGCTTTGGATCTGGGGAACGGGTGGGGGTTATACATATATAAGCTATAAGAAATTTTAATTTTTTATTCAGTTTCCACTCATACAATTTCGTGATAAGTGCAGAGTGAGAAAAATGTCCGAAGTCGAAAATTATCCAACGCAAGCATTGGATTCGTGGGGAAGATTTGTGGTCAATGCGGAAATAATCCGCGAACAAAAATACATTTACGAGGCAGCAATTACGCTGCCGGAATTCGGACTAGAAATTACCTCAGGTCTTAGCCCAGCAAGAATCTTCGCTCTGGCAGTGAAAGTGAGCTTTCTCCCCTACGTTTTGTCGGAGAAAAGAAGCATTTCGTTCGACGAGATAGACTTCACAGAATTAATACAACAGCTTCCACTGTTATTGTTAGCAGGCCCGACTGGTAAAGTTATGTATTTAACCTGCTTCAAACTCAGCTGTCTACAATGTGATGGTGAAGTCTTGGTCAAGATTGAAAATAGCGAGGGTATACTCTATATTTCGAAAGACTGGGTACAGGAATTAATTACCATAAGCAAATTGGTATTTAAAAGAATACGAGTACTGTCTCGTTTGAACTTTTACGAGTACTACGATAGAATATGAAAATTTGCTGGAAGACGCCAAAATCTTTCCGCATATAGAATATTTATGTTCTACAGAAGAGAGTGAGCAGAGCTACTGCATGGAGGACTACATGCGTTTTGGAAAAATGCAGATAAAACAAGATATCAACAAAAGGATAGCATGGGACATACCTGTGTTTTAATAGAAATTTACCTGTAAACTAATAATAATAAATGTTTTTATAAATTCAGTGTGTGTGTATGTTTTATCCTTACCCCCATAAAAAAAAGTAAAAAAAAAAACAAGTAATTGCGTAAAATAACTTTATTAAAGAAAAAAAAATAACAACAAAATATAATCAAACAAAACATAGTACCACCGGAATGAAACCTTCAGAAATTACCCCAACAACGGAGATTCTCGCACATAATTTACCAAAAAAAAATTGCAATGGAAAAGTCAAAGTTCAAAGCTGGCGATGCAGTGAGCATAAGTCGCACAAAATCGGTTTTTGACAAAAGCTGTGAAATTAAATGGACACCCCGAAGTCGATCGACTATTTGGTAGTACGGTTTTTGTAATTCGACTTCATAAAACGAACCTTTGATTTAACGCCCCTCCATATCTTCCAAAAGATACGTAAGCGGGAAGGAACCACTTACTTTAACAATCTTGAAATTTTCGGGGTGTTCAATTAATTTCATAGCTTTTGTCAAAAACCGATTTTGTGCGACTTATGCTCACTGCATCGCCAGCTTTGAACTTTGACTTTTCCACTGCAAATTTTTTTTGGTAAATTATGTGCGAGAATCTCCGTTGTTGGGGTAATTTCTGAAGGTTTCATTCCGGTGGTACTATGTTTTGTTTGATTATATTTTGTTGTTATTTTTTTTTCTTTAATAAAGTTATTTTACGCAATTACTTGTTTTTTTTTTACTTTTTTTTTATGGGGGTAAGGATAAAACATACACACACACTGAATTTTTAAAAACATTTATTATTATTAGTTTACAGGTAAATTTCTATTAAAACACAGGTATGTCCCATGCTATCCTTTTGTTGATATCTTGTTTTATCTGCATTTTTCCAAAACGCATGTAGTCCTCCATGCAGTAGCTCTGCTCACTCTCTTCTGTAGAACATAAATATTCTATATGCGGAAAGATTTTGGCGTCTTCCAGCAAATTTTCATATTCTATCGTAGTACTCGTAAAAGTTCAAACGAGACAGTACTCGTATTCTTTTAAATACCAATTTGCTTATGGTAATTAATTCCTGTACCCAGTCTTTCGAAATATAGAGTATACCCTCGCTATTTTCAATCTTGACCAAGACTTCACCATCACATTGTAGACAGCTGAGTTTGAAGCAGGTTAAATACATAACTTTACCAGTCGGGCCTGCTAACAATAACAGTGGAAGCTGTTGTATTAATTCTGTGAAGTCTATCTCGTCGAACGAAATGCTTCTTTTCTCCGACAAAACGTAGGGGAGAAAGCTCACTTTCACTGCCAGAGCGAAGATTCTTGCTGGGCTAAGACCTGAGGTAATTTCTAGTCCGAATTCCGGCAGCGTAATTGCTGCCTCGTAAATGTATTTTTGTTCGCGGATTATTTCCGCATTGACCACAAATCTTCCCCACGAATCCAATGCTTGCGTTGGATAATTTTCGACTTCGGACATTTTTCTCACTCTGCACTTATCACGAAATTGTATGAGTGGAAACTGAATAAAAAATTAAAATTTCTTATAGCTTATATATGTATAACCCCCACCCGTTCCCCAGATCCAAAGCGAACGCCTCACATACTTATTTCGACAGGAAAAAACCTGACGGAGAACCTCCATCCATCCCGCTTTTTTTTTAGACAAGCTCTGACAAGAAAAAAGTACGTATCAAATAATGCGCCATTTTAAAAGGGGACATATTATCAATAGTGAAATAATTTATAAACTATTTATATTAAGATATACCTTTATCCTCTTTGCAAATAATTTTCTACTCGCTCACAGGTAGGATCATGAAGATCCTTCAATATTTTGTTGCACCAGGTATTTAGCTTAACCTAGAATTCTTTTGAAAAAATATTATTATTTTTAAAAAAGGCGCGCGCTAGATCAGTTGCCGTTTCAGCGATATTTCCTTGTTTCCCGTGTCGGAGTTTATCTCTTTTCTTTTGTGCATATTCTTGTTTAATTAAATCTTGATTATCTTTTTATGCCAATTTTGACGATCATCTAATTTTTTGTAACTAAAATTAATTCAATAGAAACAATTAAGGCGAGATGATGCCCGGGAGCTGTTGTATTAGGTATGAAAAAGTCAATTTGGATGAAGGAGATGCTTCTTTTGTCCCGACAATGTACAAGAATAAACCTGTCTAACCATAGCAAAATGGGGCCCAAAACTGTGACACTAGGCGAGAGTATGCGTTATTTGGAAAATAAATTTTAAAAATCCTTTGCAAAATATTCACAGGCAGGGTGTCAAGGTGTCAATTTTTATAAAAATCGGAGGTCAGTGTCGGAGAAATAAGGGTTCTTCCCTTTTCTCCTCGTCTCTTTTTAACTCCGTTTTGAGTAATTTGTAATAATTTGAGAAAAAAAAATTCAGTACGCGAAAATGGACACACATTTGCAAGCAAAACAAAAAATAGGATACAAAAAAAACTATAAAATATAGGCGCCAATGCAGGCAATAGTTTAAATACGGGAAGTTACATTTTTAAACATAAATTCAGATTTTCGGTAGCAATATAACTCTATTTTTCGTGTTTGTTAAGATTTATATACATAATATCAAACCAGCCTTTGGAAACGTCTGGTTAAGGCCACAGGCCATTAGCTTCTAAATAAACGCGAGATATTATGAAAACCGAAAAAGTTTGAATGGAATCTAACGTTTCCTTTTGTTTCTCAAAATAGTAATTAAGCGGAAAAGTACTCGTAGTATATTGATTAATTGTAGAAATGTCTCATTTTCTACATAACAACTTAAGTTAAATAAAATGCAAATTAAATTATTATAAATTACCGCTTTGTTGTATTCGCTATTTACTATGCCCCAACCTACGACGACACTGGAGGGTAGCTTAAAATTTGACTGCTTGGTTTACCTGCCTTTCGTAGGAATGCGGGTTGTTTCACGTGTCAGTCGAAGTTTAAAGAAGCGTTTGTGTTAAGGGTTCGTTTCTGTTATCCACGTTTGTTGCTTAATGCAAAATCGCCAACGAGTTTAAGTTTTGGGTTCATTGTGTGTTTCATATACAGATAAATAAAACAAAAAAGACTGGAAAAAGATAGGTAAGAAGCTTTCGGAATTGCGACTTTAATGAGTAACCGCGTAACATTTTGACCTAGGATTATGTATATGTTCGACGAGGTTTCTATAGTTAATTAAAAAGAAATTGGGGAGTGATCAAAGGAGGCTGAGGTCGGAGATACGGATCTTTTTTAGTGTCCATTTTTGTTTAATAAAACAACCAAAAATGCTCGCTTACGTTTTTGAAGTAGGTAAAAAGGAAACAGAATTTTAATAGAAATAACGCACGATATATCTCCCAAAAAATTCAGCCTTATGAACAACGCGAAGAAGTTAAGCAGATAAAATTTTACAAGATTTTTGGGGACAAAGTGTAAATTCGGATTGTGGAAAGTAACAGATAGAGAGAATGAGTTACCTATATAGAAAAAGAGAGACAGAAAGGTAGATTTATTTAAACGTTTCTCAATCATCCACCGGGTGTGCTGTTTGCTGACAATCCGACCCGAGCGTGCGTGGAAGGCTGCGTTGGGGCGAATTTTGAAAATTACTGAAAGTCCAACGATTTTGGACAATTGGCAGACGATATAGACTATGAAAAATTCCGAACTCGAAAAGGAGGAACAAATTTTAAAGAAAAAAGGTACTTCATTTTTGGTAAAAGTAATAGATAATTTTTTTTTACGCTAAATATTCCATAGATCGATGTAACTCGTCAAGCAGAATCCGAGAAGAAAAGTGACCGGGGGTGCTGTTTGCTGATAGTCCAGCCCTGCTTCGTGTACAAATGCATGGCGGGGAGACCAGAAAGTTTTCGAAACTGGGTGAGTGGAAATCCGCGTTGGACAAATTTTGAAAATATCTGAACACACGTGTCCTGTTGAATTTGAAAAAGACGAAATTATTTTTAAAATGTATATTGTTGCTAAATAATAGATTTTTTTTAATTAAAATATTTGACAGATCATGGTAACTCGTGAAGCAACATCTCAGAATTAAATCGGCGAGTTGTGTATTTGCTGACAATCCGAGCCTGCTCCGTTTAGATTTGCATAATAGGAATCAAAAATTTTCGAAACTGCCATCGCGGAAGGCCTGGTTGAATGAACATTGTTTTCGTCGAACCTCTAAAGGTTAACGATTTGGATCATTTTGGAAGATACATACGCCGCGCATTTCAAAGCGGACTGACGTGCCCTTGTTCAACTTGATAAAGGCGGAATTATTTTAGGAAAGGTATATTATTTGTAAAAAAATATACAATTTTTTAAGTAACATATTTGACAGACCATGGTAGCTAGTAAAGCAGAATCCGAGAATTCAATCGGCGGCTGTATGTTGACTGACAAGAATATAATTGCTGTTAATCCGGCCCGGCTTCGTGTACAAATGCATAGCGGGGAGACATGAACATTTTTCGAAATTGCGGACCTATCCTCTTGGGATTCTACGTTGGACAAATTCTGAAAACGACCCCAGAAATATAATTGGTGAGAAAATAGTTTTTTTTTGTGTTAACAGTTAACAATTTTTTTATTTTGGAAATAAGGGGTTTCAGTATGTACTGGTATTAGTGAATCAATTTAATGGCCTCAGCCTCTCTAACCCCCCCCCCCCCCCCCCCACCAATCATGAGACGCGTTAACGATCCGGATCGAGTTACGTCGCGTAATTGTGTCACTTTTTTTAATTAAAAAATGAAAGAGATGTACCTACCATACTTTAGAAACCCCTACTCCCCTTTGGAGGTGATGAAATAAGATTTGGCAAAAAATATAAGTTCCTCATATTACTTTGATATGATAAGTATAGGTCTTGCCTGTTTTTTTTTTTTTTTTAAGGAGGTTCAAACCCGTGCGAGGTGAGCTTTCATATATGAAACAGACCAGTCATGGGGACACGAGATATGGAAAGTTTCAGCGTAGTCGTCGCCACATTGCTGCCAACACTGCATATATAAGGAATCGCGAACCATTCAGGTAAAATTTTGAAAACACATATTTATGGCAATATAGAACCTCTCTTTTTTTAGCAGGAATATTGAGACTTAGACCAGTATCTTTTTAAGTAGGCATGTGGGGTAAAGAAGACGCAGAAGCTTTAGTCGGGTACCATCGGTAACGTAGGCGATTGATATATTTCCACCACTACATATATTGGATTGGAATTTCCCATTTGATGCTTTGACTGACTAAATGAGAAAACTTGGAGGTAAGCTCTTACGGAATTCTATGGAAATATGTTTAGTAACATATTGGTGCATTACTCTGTCTTCCAGTCAGTTTCACATAAACTTTGCACGTATTATAGAAATGCCACCTACTTTTTTTTTGTGTTAATATTATTGAAAGTAGTAGCTGGTAGCTGTAGTCGTAAGCCCACAGAGTCTCTGTTTTGAACATAATACACAAAATGGGGCGTTCAAAAACAATAGACTGCATGCCTTTTAGAGTCGGCGTAAACTATGGTCATATACCCCTGATCGAATTCAGAACTAGAAAATCGTTGTGTCTCTGCATTAAAAATAATAGTAAAATTTATTGTAGGCACCTAGTAGAGTATCGGAAATTTCCATTTTAGTGCCAAATTGGTTACTCCAGTAAATTCCAACTGTTCTAATTTTTTTTTAATAATTTATGATGTTAGTGAGTTTCATTGCAGTTATTTGTTACTTAAATTTTCTGCGTATTAAACCTTAATTAACAATACACTATTCGTTAACGGAGGTAGAATTAATGACGCTGACTAACCTGATTTTGTCCAGGGGGGCGTAGTACGGTAGTTTGTACTGTGATGTTTGGTAGTTTGGCAATGAGCTCTCATTTATGAAACTGGGGAATGTTTCGTTATCTTCAAATCGTAAACACGTATCATTAGAATTATATTTTTAATATATTGATTAGGACATGTACTAAGTAACTAAATGCTCTAGCAAAAATATTCACACATATTGCGGAAAACGTACAAATTTATATTAGAGAAAATTAACTATTTTTAGAGGTTGGTTTTTCAAAAAGGCGGGGATTTAGTTAAGGAACAGATAGAGACTAAAGGGAAGCTCTATGAGAAAAGTTAGAATTAAAAAATCGATGTTTTCGTGTCATAGCGCAAGATGGATTATTATTAAAAATAATACTTGCATTAATTGTTGTCGCCATTTGTGAAAAATATGGAAAATGTCCTCTAGGTTCGCATACCTTTTTTTAATTTTTTTAAGGTTGCTAACAAAATACACAGACAGAAAAGTTTAGATCCTGTTCGTTAATGTAGCGCATAGAAAAAAATTAGAAAAGAGAACGTTTCGTGTATGGCATTCGTAGTTAGTACGGAATATTAATCTGAAGGCGCAAGACAGTGAAAGAGTGATGCGCTTAAGTGTGGTTCAGAGAGGTTATTTGGGCTGTAGAAGTTTTTCTTTGAACAGGGTTCAAATAGCGTCTCCTAGAGCGTTAGCAGAGAAGAGTATTACAGTATTTAATATAAGCGTCCAGATTTCATTATTGTTGAGATTGCATAGAAACACACTTTTATGTAGTAGTAGCAGCAGCAGCTTTAAAGTATATGACTTTTTAGTTAAGTTGCCTTTCGAGTTTGCTTTATGGCTTGATAGGAAATTAAAGGGTAGATAGAGATAAGTTACGAAAAAAAGTATGTACACTATCCTCAAAGATCAGCAATAAATAAAAGAAATTGATGAAATAGTAAAGTTGACTGCGATATCTTAAAATCATCAATAAGATAGATAAATTAATTTTGAAAATATTAAATAATAAAAACAAATAATAAAATAGCAAAGAAAATCAAAATCATCAATAAGATAGATAAATTAATTTTGTAAATATTAAATAATAAAAATAAAATTATAATAGCAAAGAAAGCCTACCACGGCCACATACACATAATATTTTCGACATATGAATTTTTCCCAGATAAATAGTCAAATATTTCACGATACCTTAAAACAGAAGCATGCGGAAATATGTATGAAGTTAACGCACGGTAGATGGCTTAGTAAATTAAAAAGGTATATGGGTTCTAATATCCTACTTTATTAATGACAATTTTAACCAGGTTTTTGTTTTGCAGATATTATTGGTGGTGCCTGCCAGCTTCCAGTTCCGAAAAAAGAAATCCAACACTTTTCGTCTTTATTTCCCCTGTCCTTTGTGCGCAATAAAAGTACAGTTTGTACCCGCGAGGGTACACATTCGCAGAACTATATGTTTTTAAAATAAATTGTTTTTGTCAATATTCACTAGGTGGGGTTACCTTATTAAAGAAAATCTTCGAACCGCTAGAGGGTGCAGATGGTCACGCGAACAATATGATCAAGTCTCATTGACGCCATTGCTTTTCTTAGGGGTGGGAAAATATCTGGGCTCTGATTGGCTTCGCCGCCATCGCAAACTAGAGGTGGGGAGATTGATTAAACCCCATTGGTGCTTGCTTATCCAATGGGGGCCAGTTTCAAGGGATCATGGGTAAAGGCGGAGGAGCTAGAGAGTCGTGGGTAAGGAGAACACGCCCACAAAAGGGAGAGGAGTGGGGGAAGACTATACTGTACTTAATAACTACTGAGGTAGGACTTCAATTGTGGAAAGAGATGAAAGTCGCAGGGGGCCAGGTCCGGGCTGTAGGGGGGGGTGCGGAAGCGTTGGAATGCCGTTTTTGGTCAAAAAATCGCGAACTGCGAATGAGGAGTGGGCTGGAGCGTTGTCGTGATGCAGCACCCATCCACGTTCGGCCAATTCCGGCCGTGCACGAAACACACGGGCCTTCAGACGTTTCAAAACTTCAATGTAGAACTTCACATTGACTGTCTGATCTGCTGGAACGTATTCGTGGTGTACAATTCCATTAATATCGAAGAATGCGATGAGCAAAGATTTCACTTTTGATTTCGACATTCTGGCTTTTGTGGGGCGCTTCCCCCCCTTTTCCACCCACTGCATGCTCTGTCGTTTGGTCTCAGGGTCATACTGGAACACCCAAGACTCGTCTCCGGTAATAACATTTGACATCCAGTCTTCTGCTTCCTCCTCAATTCGAGAAATCATGTCTTCACAGATGGATAAACGAAGCTCTTTCTGCTCAACTGTGAGCACTTTGGGAACCATTTTCGCGCACAACTTGCGCATCCCTAAATCCTCGTGTAGCATCTGTCCAATGGTTTCCTTGTTGATATCCAACTCGTCTTCCAACATTCTGAGGCCTACCCGACGGTCTCCGAGCACACGCACGCGCATGCGATCGACGTTTTGTGCCGTTCGAGAGGTGGAGGGAGCTCCCTCACGTGAATTGTCCTCCACCGACTCCCTGCCTTCCCTGAACCGCTTAGCTCACTCGTAGACAGCTGTTTTTTTCAGGCAATCATCCTTGTACACGTCGGTTAACTGTTTCATAATTTCCGCGGAACTTACACCACGTTTGACCAAAAATTTGATCACTACTCTTTGTTCAGTTTTTTTAGCACACATTTTCGCGACAAGGGGTCCAAACACGCCGATGATCAAAGTACTGTAACACACGAACTGAACAACCGATCGAGACGAAACTTGCACAGACTGACGCAGAAATGAATCCTCTTTCGAATGACACAACGCGAACGCCGTAGCATAACGAGAGTCGCAGTGTTGCCACTTTTCCGGGAATCTAATTGACAGACCTCGTACTCTTTTAATTTCTGACACTAACTTAAAATAAAAGCTACAAAAATGCCGTCAATAGGCGAGAAGACGAAATATTTACTGTAAACAAGAATACCTATCAAAAATATCGCCATCGTTATTATAACCTTTTATTATCATGAGAATAGTCGTTCTTTCATCCCATAAGAGATCATTAAGATCGCCAAACTCTGATTTAGACATTTCTTCGGACGGACAAGATAACCAGGCTGGCCCGTCCACCATAAAGAACAATCAATTAGCTGAGAAGGAAGCACGGAGCGACTTTCAGGGTCACTCAAACCTCTGTAGCCTGTAGCAGCCGCAAAGGCATGAAATTCTAAACTAACGTACTTAGAAATAAAACAATTGCGAGGTATTTCTAATGCTGACAGACTTGACACATCGCTAATATAATCTGTCTTTGAACAATATCTGCGGACACTTCACTGTCCCAATCAATGCTCCTCGCTCACAAAGATTGCATTAGCTGCTTAACTTATAGGTTTAAGAGCAAAGCAATCCAATAGGATCGAAAATTCTGGATATGTCAGATCTCTCGGTACATATTGAATGGAAAAGTTGTATGTCGTAGGAGAAAGCATCCTTTTTGGGAGACCACCTGAGGCTCAAAACCTGAAAAGTTGTATGTCGTAGGAGAAAGCATCCTTTTTGGGATACCACCTGAGGCTCAAAACCTGTAAATAAGGATAGGATTTATTATCGAGAGCGAGAGGTTTCTGTAAAACATCGGAAGGTATGGTATTTTCTGAAGAATTTGCAAGATATACAGATATCATCAACATATATTTGAGATGTAAATATTGCTTAAGCTTTGGGAAATTTATCTCTATCTCCATTTGCCAACTGCAAAATTTATCTGAAAGGAAGAAAAGCAGCAGAATTTAATCCATAAGTTACAGTTTTGAGTCGAAAATTATGAACAGGGTCTCAGGTGAACATCTCCACACAATACGTTGGTAGCTTTGATGTCTGTTATTAAGAAGTATGTGTCAGAATATCATTTTGACAGTATGTTAAACCGTCGAAAACTCAAGAGAATGCTTGCAATTGCATTTCGTAGTTTGGGACCAATCAACAAAGTGCCAACGATTGATCTCACGGACGACAAGTTGCATCAAATACCACACGCAATGCCGTCGTCGTACTATTTGGATTAATTATCCCTTGGTGAGGGATATAAAAGTCGCGTTGTGAAACGTCAGAGTCAACTCTAAATATTCCTTCATAAATTTGGAATATGAATTAAATAATGAAGGATCCTTAAGAAGACACATCCCTAAACGCTTCAACGCTTGAGAGCGTAAGTCGGAAAATAGAGGTCCGCCACTTGGAAATGGAAAAGTAACAATAAACCGTCTCTTAGAAATTCGGGAAAGAAATTTTTGCAGGATCGTCAGAAGTTAAAGAAGTGCTTCTTGGGATATCCTGCATTTCCCAGAATCTTTGTAAACTTTTATTTATATACAGATTTTCTTCTAATAGGATGCACGAGAAATATGAGGGAGTGCTCTTGACAGGACTAGTTTTACGGGCTCAAATTCTTTACCACACACTTTCTCAGGCAACATGGTTAAAGGAAATACGTCGCATCCGATGAGCTCATATAGGTGTTGGAAAATTATAGGTATCAGAAACCTATAGTTTATCTAAATGTGACCAGTTTTCATGACGAAAAAATACAGAAGGCATGTATGAGCAAACTGGACGGCCGATACAATAAGTAACACCATTGGGTGATACATATGTCATATCACCTAACCCATTGATCGGAATGCTCAAATGAGAACGAAAAAGTCTTAATTTCTTACAACACTGTTCCGACATAAAATTGCCTTGGCCTGTTCCTACCCTACTGTCTGTAACTGTGCAGGGACAACCTTAGCTATCAAGAAAATCAACTTTTGCAGTGGCAAGGAGCATAAATGCCCTATTGGAAGGTGCAAAAGTTATTGAAGTAGTACCACAATGTGTCGCATCTATAGAAGATAGAAGTTTCGAAATGTAGTGTAGTATGGTGACGGCTCGCCAAGGAAAAACAAGTCTTATTTGAGAATTTATCAGACGAACTCGAACAATTAACACACAACCGGTTACGTTTCTTTGTCTTTCTTAAAAAGACAGAGCAATTCATAATAGAATGCTGGCTCTTACAGATACCACAATTTAAAGTAGGTATGTTATTTGGAGGAGTATTAGTAAAAAATGCCTCAGTGTGCTGACCCTTATTCGTAGAATTTGAATTATACTGGAGGTCACGTGCGAAAGGCCTATTATTAGAATTGGCTTCGACATTATTTGATTTACTTTCTTCCTGAGTATAGGTCAATGTATCTAAACCCTTACACCTATTAGTCAGAAATACTTTTAAATGCGTAAAATTGGGTAGATGAAATTTTGCATGCTTCATTTCAAATCGCTGTAAATTATCAGAATTAGAAAGAGCAAGAAATCCTATTTTTCGGTAGGAAACTTCAATAATTTTAATGCTTCCACATTTTCTCAAAATTTGTCAAGCGCATTTCGCAGTGCACGATTGGCCGGATTTGAAATTTTCGGAATGTTCATTATTTCATTGAAGTAATGAGTTGATAAAAGCCTTTTATTATCGTATCTTACTAAAGAATCGTAAGCTACTAAATAATTATCATCGATTATAGGATATTTTTTGGTACTAAAATGTTCGCCAGTTACGAGCGTAAGAAGTAACTGATATTTTTGTGAAGCGAAGTTCCTATTATTTGCCGAGCTCTTACGTAAATCAAAAAATGTCGACCATTGTTTTAGATTACCCGAAAAGACAGACCGGCACCATCATGGATATTTCTGATTTTATACAAAGTTCGTTATTAATGCTTTTAATTGAAAAGTATTGGTCAGCAACTTCGAGCTTTGATTCGAATTAGCTCCTGCTGCTCAAGAAATGTATCTGTGACATTTTTATCAGAAATGATGTCATTATATGTTGATTCTAAAGCCGAATATCGTACTTTAAAGTCGCAAATTTTAGCTGGATCCTGTGTAGCAGATAGCAGCAGTAGCGAAGTCGTTGATTTGTCTTAACCTTTTTATGGAGACACTTCTTCTATTTACTTTTGAGCTCTGTCATGGTCAAACAAATATAGTTTAAAAGTGACAACAAATAAAGTTATGTGAAGCCAAAACACCACGCAATTATTTTAAAAACCTACAAACAAATCTCGTAAACCCCACCAAAATCATAATTAGAAATAAAAAAAAGTAATCTTACTTGTAAATAAATTAGAAGACCGCAAAAAATAGTATATTATGCAACAAGTGCGGTAAACGGCATTTGACTCACGAGTTTATTGGACACGAGCGGTGCGAGTGTTTAATAAACGAGCGAGTTAAAAAGTTTACCGAACGTACTTTTTCTGCGACCGTTAGTTAGTTAGACATGACTGTCAGAATTGACAAACGTCAAAATTCAAAGCGTGGGAAATATCTCCGAAAACATCCGATTGCTGTCAAACCCGTGCGGTAAAATCCCGGAAATATACGAAGTGACTCGGATTCGTGGGAAACGAAACTGACGTGGTAATGTGACGCTTCCCGCACGCTAGATCGGTGGATAATTGGGTATTTTACAGACGGGAGTAGAAAAAACTTATTTTTCTACTCACTTCTGTAAAATGCCTAATTACACACCGATCTAGCATGCGGGAAGCGTCACTGTACGGGTTTGGGAGCATGCGGATGTTTTCAGAGATTTTACCGCACGGTTTGACAAACGTCAGTTCTGATGGTCATGTCATTGAATGTATTCGTGTTGTTTTGCAAATATGTACCCAAAAACTAATGCACAGAAAAATGTTATGCAATATATCAGACAATTTAAATGCTACGTGTTATAAGCTACAATTAAAATGGTTTTTACAGTTTTTATATTAATATCTTGCCAATACTAATTGTGTGATTTTCAAATATCAACAAAATAACATTGAAGGTTAGGACTTGCTTTTTCTTGCTTATACGATCTTAAAATTAATCCTCTTGAAAGCTCTACCCGTGGATGATTTTTCTTCCAATTACGGTCTTTTTCTTTAAATAAACTACTTAATGATTAGTTGTAAAAGTTAAATAAACAACATAACGTTTTAAAATTGTGATTATTTCGTTGTTTACCGTTAACCGAAAGGAACGGTAAACGAATAGGTTTGTTTAATAGCAACTAGTAAATATTTTGTTTGAATGGTACGAAATTTAGTAATCATATAAATCTGTTATTATTTTTAATTTAATTAATTAAGAGTTTCCACATTATAATCTGATATATTCTTGAAACGCCACTGTATTTGTTTATTATCATATGACATTTCTAACCTCAAAACATAAACAAAATTAGTTATGGAGCAATATACGACTGAACAACGTGTAAAAATTGTGCAAGCCTATTATGAAAATGGTCGATCAAGAAAAAATGCATTTCGGGCTCTACGTGAATTTTTTGGCGCGCAAAATCGACCTTCTGAGAGGACAATTTGGAATGTGGTTCAAAAATTTGAGCAAACTGGATCTTTAACTAAACTCAAAGTCCCTCAACGTGCTCGTGCAGGTCGATCAGATCAAAATATCGCCATTGTTCGCGAAAGTGTAGCCGAAGATCCAAACACATCGATTCGTCATCGATCGCAGCAAGTGGGCCTTACGTATTCAACCACACAGCGAATTTTAACAGAAGACTTGCTTCTACACCCATATAAAGTCAAAATAAATCAGGACTTGAAACCTCGAGATCATCAACAGCGCCGCGTGTTTTTGCAGAATGGATACAAGAACAAGGGGTTCATTTTTCAACGAAAGTCATCTTTAGCGATGAGGCACAACAGAGATTGTTCAAAAAGCAATGCATCCTCAAATTGTGTCAAAAAGTGATAGGAAATTTTAATAAACGAATTACGTCGTGCCACATGAGTCGCGGGGGTCATTTGAATGACATCATCTTTCATACCTAATTGTAAAAGACTAATCTAAAATGGCAAATAAAAATGTTTGTATATTTTTATGTTCTTCCGAGTTTTTTTATTATTTTAATGTGGAAACCCTTATTGAATCACCCTTTATTACCTGTCTTCCCGATACTTTGCGGAATTTATGCAAGGTCGTATTTATTATAACGTAATATAATAACTATTGATTCTTTAAAAATCCGGATCAAAGACCGTATGTGAGAAACTCAATGTTTTCTGAACTTCAGTTTTTTGAAGCCGCGGGTGAAATAATATTATAAGTAAACAGAATCCTCGAATTAAAATTATGGGCCTACCTAGGGTGTGTTCTGGAGTAAAATAGTCAGCTTGGATTTTGTTGTCCACTCAAAAAATACACGCGAAACTCTATGAGCCATAATTCGCCAGAAAACAAAACTCGAGCGATCGTAATACGATCGCGGAATAAGACGCATTTGGTATTTACTTAATCATAGATATTGGTAGAAATAATTCACTAACACTAAGAAGATTTAATAAAGCGAAAATATAGAAAACCCATATAAGAAGTTAATATGAAAATATTACCGAAAATCTGAACAGTATTTTTTGTATATGTCACCCAGGAGTATATAAATCATATCAATTAACTCAGCCTTTAGGAAAATCCTTACTTAGTTTTTTTTTTGCATTTTCTTACTTATTGACTTACTTGAATTTATATATTTATTAAAATTTGAATGTTTTTGTAAGGTAATATTGTACTATTTAAGAAAATGGACATGTTTCAATTTAAAATTATATTCGTTTATTTTGAGCACCCTGTAGTTTCTAATTCAAATTTCGTTGCATATATCTACTACGCTAATATGAAATATGAATGAGTGAAATAATAGAAAAAGGGAATTCAAAACAAAATTTAAAATAGGGTGTTCCATTAGGAAATAAAAGTGTATTTTATTCGTCACGCTCCACCAAGGCCCATCTCTCTCAGTCATTTGAATTTAAACATTATGCCATGAATGCTTCAATTTGCCAGAGGAAATGTGAACTGGACTCTTCCAAATATTGGGCTATGTGACTTATAATATTATTGACGAGAATTTCCAACGAAATATGACAAAGATTAAGTATAGAACTATTTTTTATTTAAACGCTCTCTAAATAACATAATTTTGGACGAAGAGTCAGCAGTTTGCAAGAAAATTAACTTTCACATTGACTCAAATTTTGCTGGTGCCTTAACTCCCATGTCTTTAGAATCGTTTTTCTTTGTCTTCCGTAACTTTTGTTAATTTTCGCTAATTTTTTTCGCCTACACCTTGCCCAGCTCTTCAGTTGCAGACGTTTTGTTATTAAAAAATATATAGACAATACTACTTAACCATTAAACAAAAGTATCAAACTAAATGGTCACTATCAGCGCATACTTTTTGGTAATTCTATATCATTCCGAGGACATTCCCGAATCGCATTTAAGGTCGGATTTTAATTCTTTCGTAGTCGGTCGAAACTCGTAAGTCTTAATAAAAGCCATCGAAGTTTTGCTGCGTCAATATAGGTGAGTGTCTTTAAATTGCTTTTAGTTCATTACGTTCTAGTACTTTACAGACTGTCCTCTTGTAACGTCCATCTTTGCAGGTAAATTAATATTGAAGTGAACTGTGCGTGCATTAACCATGCCCTCAGATAATTTCTCAACAGAGGGCCATAACAGCACGTTTAGTAGCTACCCACACAATTGCTTCATTAAATATTAAGATTTAATTTGTCCCTATTTTGTTGAAACTATTACTAAAAATATCGTCAATAATATATTGAAAAAAAAAACTTCAACATTAATCATTTTCAAACAAGTTGTCGATATATTATCTATCTCTGCGTTATGATTGTATTTGCCGACAATATGGAACCATTGAACGTATTGTTGGCAATCACGAAACTCTTGAGCGCACCTGTTTTTCGATGTGTTTCGCGCATAGTCTGGCGTTTTGTTCCCAGACATTAATGTTTCCAATAACAATTCGCAATTTGGTATGGTATTTTGTGATGATTGAAAGACCTGCAGAGAGCCGATCGAAATTTTAAATTGTTTGTATTCGCCGTTCGCGTGGAATTCAGTGCAAATTACTTGCTTTAAAATTAAGTGTGAAATATTGAGTTTTGAATGAGCATTCATTTCACCATCAAAATAGAAATATTAAGATTTATTTAATGTAAGGAGTTTTAAACATTTTTTCTTGTATGTAGTAAAATGAAATAGTAAAAACAGGAATTACCCTTTTTATTAAGATACGTTTTCTATTTTTATGTGCAAAGTTATAATCATTTTGCCTTTGTTTTAGTTAGTTGGAATGGCATATTCTCCTCTGCTGAAAGCATTAATAAAACATAATTTTAAAAATGTATTATAAGAAACAACTAACTATATTTACTGCATACTAAATATAATTTTTAAATATATTTTTAGGTTAGTTCATGTAAAAACACTCCATGCCTCTTTCAATTTACACTAACATTAAACGTTACTTGCTGACATTATAAAATTGGGCCGCGTGGTCACTGGTTACATGGTAGCCGAAGAAACCGACCAATGTGGTGGCGGCCATTTTTCTATTGTCCTCTAAGGTTGCCATGCTTATGTAATGTTCTATTATCTGATTTTCTTAATTGAAGCGGTATATGTTGTCCATAGGCCAATACAACAAAATTTTTCAAAGAAACTTCCACAGGCAACGGTAACAACATTTACAAATTTTCTGATTCTTGCATAATTTGTTTTATTACTATTTACAAATCTTCTGGATACGTCCTGCGTGGGTTGTTGATAAATCGAACTTGCTGAAGGTTCGCCTATCATCCTGTTGGCTTCTTCAGAGCTTAACTATAGTTGAAACTGTTTTTTTTTTTATAAGAAAACCTTTTGCATAGTGGTTATGTGTTATAGAAAAAAAAACTTGCCAAGACATTTACTACTAATGCCTATCCATTATTTTCATTTAGTCGATAGTCATTTTCAGATTTGTATTACTTTGCTTTGCCTTTTACTTTATTCCTTCTCTATCTTGTCTTAGTTTTTCTTTAATTTTATGTTCCTACATACTTTTTCTCATGTAGGATTCTTTTCTATTCTATTTTAAGAAAACGATTAAAATGAGGTTTTGCGTGATTCATTGGTTATCTATTACGTCAACTGTTGTAATTTTGCTTAGTTCAGAAATATTTAAATCGTATTCAGAAAGTTCAGAATGTATGTGTTCGGTTTGTCCATGGTTTGAGGAAATTTGATAATATTGGAAATGGATGTGAGTAGAATCTTCTATTTTTTAAGTTTTTGGTGAACACAGCAAATAACTCTGACTAGCTAGTTTCTATAAAAAAGCAGTTCATATTTTATAACACTATTGAAAATGTTAACGCGATCTTTTAAATCTCTACAATATGGTTCTAACTCAGCAATAATAAAAGCTTGTTTCTATTTGTTGTTATAAACCAATAACTTCTTATTCAATAAAAACTGAATTTATCATGCATAAAACAAAATTATGTCTTTCAGAGATTAACATAATATTGGTTGGCTCACTTGGCTACTCTAGCCATTGGCTGCACTTATGCCAAACTAAGGGATTTTTATAATAATTGTTGTTAAATAGATAGTTAATTTTTGTTAAAGTGTCCATTATTATTACTATTATTCAATGATAATTTGTATTTTATTTCTTATTATTATGTAATTTAGAACTGTCATTTTAGAATTCTTGTAAAATTCTCAAACTTTGTACCGTAGCCACACAACAATTGAAAGTCAAGAATATAAAAGAATATCACGGCAAAGAGCAAAGAGCAAAGTCGTAGTTTGTCTCTTAATAAAAATACTCGCTTTTAGAAAACACTTACTTTATTGAGTAATACGGTATGTGCATGGGGAGTTATAGTGGGTATGGCAAAGATAAGCCGTCTGCCAAGTCAGACCAGAGGGTTCACGCCATCCGAGGTTGTTCACCAGGCAAAGGTTGAGAGCCAGCCGAATTTCCGTTAACTAAACGCTTTTTCAACAAACATTGAACATTTTCAGCCAACTTTATGGAGTTGTCAAGATTGCAAAATTTGCGATTTCCATAGTAAAAAAAAACAAAAAAAAATGTTCAAATTCATGGGTCGATATGGTAATACTAATCTACGATAGTCCCGTTTCATTTGCAAATAAGAATCCACTCAACTTATTTACGTTCGTGATACTAAATAGTTAAATTAGTCAAATTAACTTGCAAATCAGAACTGTGTATAACTTGCAAACATATCAACAAGCAGAGTAAATTTACATTAAAATTAAAAGCTTGCAGGACTATATCGAGTTACGCAATTCACTACATTATTTTAGGCCAAAGTAATCCATACGAAGTTTTAGAAGAGCTTTCTGTTTTATCAAGGGAAGTTTTAGGAGTTGCGTTAGCCGAATATGAGATAGGGATTTGTGGTTGGTGTAACATGTACTAATATAGATTTGACGAAATAAATAAGAAATAAAAGTTCACATTTTCACGAAATTATATATTTTCACATGACAAATCTTTCGACAAAACCGTGTCTTTATCAAATGTAATATTTACAAACTACCTGCTACTATATATACTGAAAAACGACAATAAAACTTTAATTAATGGTGTTGTGAGAATTTAAGTTCAATAAAGGAGAAGTATTTAAATCTTATTGATCGTTAAACAATACATTTGAATGTTTCATTTTGTTAATCTCCAAGGCTTCCAAAAAATTTAATTTTCTACTTTTTGTGGATGTATGTAATATGTCAAAATTGTCGTCAAAAATGTGTTTTTTTGTGTTTAAGTGTGTAGCATAATCAGAATCTAGACTAATATATTTAAACGATTTGTACGATGTTTGTTAATGAGTTTCTTGAAGGATCTACCTGTTTGTCCAATATAAATTTTAGAACAAGATCCGCATTTCAACCTGTAGACACCTGATTTCTGAGATTTTGGACATTTCCTTTTATTGTTTTTTAAAAATTTTCCTATTGTGTTGTTAGTTCTGAAAGCTATTTTTCAACCACAGTTTAACAAATGTTTTGAAACTTGTTCACTGGATTCTGTACCACTGTGAAAGTGGTTGGTACAACAGGTTCATAAACTTAACAGGTACAACATTTTCTAAAAATGAAGTTGAATTTCTGGAAAAAGGTTTCAACTTTAACTTACAGCACTCGTACATGAATAGAGACTGTTTAGGGGTCGATTTTGAGTTAGCAATTAAGGACATTAAGGATTCTAATTTAAACAAACATGTATTACATTACTAAATATTTCCGGGTTTTTGAGCCGTGGTCCCGAGATTAAACTCGACGTTTCGTCTACAACTGCGGTAGACATTTTCAAGAGCGGCGATGCGGTAACGGTCGAAGTGTTCTTCCGTACTGCTCTCCGATGACTGGTTGGTTGACTGGAAGATCTGCCGTATTTAAGCGCGCTGTAGTGGGCGTGACCTCGGTGGCGGGCTTGGGTTGTGCTTGTCTGGGTAAACACGTTGTTTTGTTGATGACCTGAGTCCATGTTTTACTGATATTGAGACCTTCTTCTTTTCTATTGAAATTATTCTGATGTTTTTGATTTTCAATAGCTTCTCTGATAAGACGTGGATAAAAATGTGGTGTTTTGTAAAGTACCTGCGTGTCTTTGAACATGATACGATGGTCACCTTTGTAAAAAGCATGTTCTGCCACTGCTGATTTTTCCGTGTGTCCAAGCCGGCAGTTCCTTTTATGTTCCTTTAGCCTAGTTTCAATGCTTCTCTTTGTGGTACCTATATATACCGAGCCACAGGAACACGGAATGCGGTATATCCCTGGTGAAGAAAAGGCGTCCCTTGTATCCTTGGCAGACCTGAGGCTTTGTCTGATTGTAGTCGTTGGTTTAAAGATGACCCGAACGTTGTGTCGTTCTAAATGTTTACCGATCCTGTCTGTGACGTTCTTAATAAAAGGAAATGATACATTCCCTTGAGGTTCCTTTGTCGTATCTCTTGTCTTAGATCTTCTATTTTTCATAGCTTTTTGTATTTCAGAGGTGGTATATCCGTTATTTTTCAGGGAATCGGTCAAGTGATTAATCTCTTCACGTAGGTACTTGGGTTCGCTAATCCGATTAGCCCTTGTCATTAAGGTTTTTATTACCCCCATTTTCTGTCTCGGATGGTGATTAGATAATTTGTTCAGGTAACGTTCCGTGTGAGTGGGTTTTCGATAAACTTTATGACCCAATTTTCCATTTGGTCGCCTTTCTACCTGCACATCTAAGAATGCCAACCTGCCGTCCTTTTCTGTCTCCATGGTAAATTTTATTTTATTGTTAATGGAATTGAGATGCGCCAAGAAGATTTGAAGCTCCTTTTCGCCGTGGCTCCATATTGCAAATGTGTCGTCCACGTAGCGGAACCAACACTTGGGCTTCTTTTGGGCAGTATTTAATGCCTGCTGTTCAAACTTTTCCATGAAAAAATTTGCTATGACCGGGCTTAATGGGCTTCCCATGGCTACACCGTCAACTTGTTCATAAAACTCCTTGTTCCATTGGAAATAAGTGGTGGTTAAGCAGTGTCGGAAAAGTTCTGTGACATCGTTCCGAAAACGTGCAGATATTAAATCCAAAGTCTCTTTGACTGGCGCCATAGTGAACAAAGAAACAACATCGAAGCTCACTAATATGTCTTTGGGTGACAATGTGATGTTTTTGATCTTCTGTATAAACTGAGTCGAGTCCTTGATGTGTGATGCTGTCCTCCCTATGAGTGGTTCAAGGAGTTTGGTTAGATGCTTGGCGAGATGGTAAGTCGGGGAACCTATAGCGCTAACTATGGGTCTCAAGGGTACTGCCTCTTTATGGATTTTTGGCAATCCGTATAATCTTGATGGTAATGCCTCCGAATTGCTTAGTTTTCGCTGGATTTCTGGTTCGATAGATGACTTCTTGATTAACGTATTTGTTTTCTTTAGGATGCGGTTGGTTGGGTCCTGTTGCAACTTTTTGTATGTTTTGGGGTCTAGCAGATCACCAATTTTCTTTTCGTAGTCTACGGTATTTAGTACTACAGTCGCGTTCCCCTTGTCAGCTGGAAGGACTATAACGCTTATGTCTTTATTGAGGTCTCTAATTGCTCTCTTTTCCTTCGATGAGACATTACTCTTCGGTGGCTTCGCCTGGCGTAAAATTCTGGCACTTTCTGTGCGAATTTCCTCTGCGACATCTGCTTGCAGGTTACGAATTCCTGATTCGATGTTTGCAATGATGTCTTCAAATGGTACAGAGTCCGGTGTGATTGCGAAGTTCCCGCCTTTCGAGAGGATGCTCGTTTCTTCTGCTAATAATGTCCGCTGAGACAGGTTTACCACAGTCCTTGACAAATCAGTGCTGGGAGATTCACTTGACTTAGTTAGAAGGTCATTGAATTTCTTAATTTGTCTCCTGGTTGCAGAATCCCTTGTCGCTTCCATTGTTCCATAAGTAAGTCTATCTATTTTGTCCCAGTCCTCGTTATGCATGGAATTTGCTAATTTTAGATTCAGGGTTAGCAAGTTGTTATCTAAGTTGGCCATGCTGTGTCTCGTATGATGGACTCTTTCCCGCAAAAAGGCTTTTTCCATCCGATTATAAATTCTGTTGGCTTGTGGTGACTTGAGTGTTCTTTTCATTTTTAGAAATTTTGGTGTTAGATCAGCTGCTTTACAACGACATAAAAAGGCGAGCGAACATAAGAGTTGAGCCTTCTTCTTTCGTAGATTCTCCAGTCGACGAACCATTCTTGATATTTCCATCCCGTAATGGTAACTTATCAAAGATGTTATGCTTTCACGGCCAGAAACTACATTACTAAATATTTCCGGGTTTTTGAGCCGTGGTCCCGAGATTAAACTCGACGTTTCGTCTACAACTGCGGTAGACATTTTCAAGAGCGGCGATGCGGTAACGGTCGAAGTGTTCTTCCGTACTGCTCTCCGATGACTGGTTGGTTGACTGTTCAACCACCACTTATTTCCAATGGAACAAGGAGTTTTATGAACAAGTTGACGGTGTAGCCATGGGAAGCCCATTAAGCCCGGTCATAGCAAATTTTTTCATGGAAAAGTTTGAACAGCCGGCATTAAATACTGCCCAAAAGAAGCCCAAGTGTTGGTTCCGCTACGTGGACGACACATTTGCAATATGGAGCCACGGCGAAAAGGAGCTTCAAATTTTCTTGGCGCATCTCAATTCCATTAACAATAAAATAAAATTTACCATGGAGACAGAAAAGGACGGCAGGTTGGCATTCTTAGATGTGCAGGTAGAAAGGCGACCAAATGGAAAATTGGGTCATAAAGTTTATCGAAAACCCACTCACACGGAACGTTACCTGAACAAATTATCTAATCACCATCCGAGACAGAAAATGGGGGTAATAAAAACCTTAATGACAAGGGCTAATCGGATTAGCGAACCCAAGTACCTACGTGAAGAGATTAATCACTTGACCGATTCCCTGAAAAATAACGGATATACCACCTCTGAAATACAAAACGCTATGAAAAATAGAAGATCTAAGACAAGAGATACGACAAAGGAACCTCAAGGGAATGTATCATTTCCTTTTATTAAGAACGTCACAGACAGGATCGGTAAACATTTAGAACGACACAACGTTCGGGTCATCTTTAAACCAACGACTACAATCAGACAAAGCCTGAGGTCTGCCAAGGATACAAGGGACGCCTTTTCTTCACCAGGGATATACCGCATTCCGTGTTCCTGTGGCTCGGTATATATAGGTACCACAAAGAGAAGCATTGAAACTAGGCTAAAGGAACATAAAAGGAACTGCCGGCTTGGACACACGGAAATATCAGCAGCGAACATGCTTTTTACAAAGGTGACCATCGTATCATGTTCAAAGACACGCAGGTACTTTACAAAACACCACATTTTTATCCACGTCTTATCAGAGAAGCTATTGAAATTCAAAAACATCAGAATAATTTCAATAGAAAAGAAGAAGGTCTCAATATCAGTAAAGCATGGACTCAGGTCATCAACAAAACATCGTGTTTAACCAGACAAGCTCAACCCAAGCCCGCCACCGAGGTCACGCCCACTACAGCGCGCTTAAATACGGCAGATCTTCCAGTCAACCAACCAGTCATCGGAGAGCAGTACGGAAGAACACTTCGACCGTTACCGCATCGCCGCTCTTGAAAATGTCTACCGCAGTTGTAGACGAAACGTCGAGTTTAATCTCGGGACCACGGCTCAAAAACCCGGAAATATTTAGTAATGTAGTTTCTGGCCGTGAAAGCATAACATCTTTGATAAACATGTATTAATTAAACTCTTAATTAATAGATAATAACAAACACCAAGAAATTTCTCAAACGCCACTAGTAAAAACTATCAAAAACAAAGCTTCTGAAAATAACATAATATTTACACGTGCAGATAAAGGGAAGACAGTCATATCTATCGATCTCCCAGAATATATTTCGAAAACCAACAATTTTCTTAAACCACAAATTTTCCGAGGTATCAAACACGATCCTACCGAGTTATATCAAAGACAGGTCAAGGAAGTAATTACTAACTACACACTATTTAGTGAAAAATACAAGTATTTTTTAACAATTATGAATCCACAGCCGCCGAAATGATATTATTTAGTTAAATTACATAAACAAGATGTGCCCATTAGACCAGTCGTGTCTTATGTAACAGCTCCAACAGTTAAACTCCCAAAAAATTAGTAAATATTTTAAACTGACGTTTCGCCAATCATCCTGTTGGGTCAGAGCTTGACTGAAACTGTTTCTGTTTCAGTCAGGCTCTGAAAAAGTCAACAGGATGACTGGCGAAACGTCAGCAATTTCGACTAAGCAGAAACCTACGCAGGAAGAATCCAGAAGTTTTATAAAAAGCATTACAGTAGCCTGTGGAAGTTTCTTTGAAAAATTAAATATTTTAAAGTTCCACACAGATTTTAAACCACAATTTGCAATAAAAAATTCTTTTAAATTAATCAACAAAATTAAAGATATCAAAATCCGTCCTAACGCAACACTATTGTCTTTTGATGTACAAAACTTATTGCCCAGTATTCCACCTATAGATGGAAATAGGTTAACCCACCCATTGGTGAAACAAGATTTATTAGAATGCTTAATAGTATCTTTAGACCAAAATTATTTTGAATTTAATGGACAGATTTACATCTCTACGAAAGGTTTCATTATGGGAAGGCTACTTAGTCTTTTATGGATAATTTGGAAAATATCATACTAGAACATCCTTTAAGTAAAAGTTTTATTTCTACGTGGATGATGTCTTTTTTTGTTTTGTTGGAACGGACAGACAATTGAATTCTTTTTTAAATTACATTAACTCATTACATAATCGTATAAAATTCTCCATCGAGATTGAACTGGATAACTCTATTATTTTTTTAGACTTAACTATTACGAAAACGCAAAACAAATTAGATTTTTTTCATTTATCATAAACTTTCACACATTCACAGTCATACATAACTGGTAAAATTACCCTTATACACACAAAATGGCTGCATTTTACTCTTTTATATACAGACTTCTTAATATGCCACTCTCAACAGAAAATTACAACAAATAACTTAATATCATTAAACAAATTGCACTAAACAACGGCTACAATCCGTCCATTATAGATAAAATTATAAATAAAAAACAAATTCAGAAAACAGTAAACTCTATTTACCCCAAACCTAATACAGAACACGAACAATCTAAAACAATTACACAAATAGGAGAATCCAGTGAAAAAGATTCAAAACATTAGTCAAAATGAGGTTTAAAAATAGCTTTCAGAACGAACAACACAATAGGAAAATTTTTAAAAAACAATAACATGAAATGTCCAAAATCTCAAAAATCAGGTGTCTATAGGTAGATATGCGGATCTTGTCTTAAAATTTATTTTTGACAAACAGGTAGATCCTTCAAGAAACGCATTAACGAGCATAAAAGAGCATTTAAAAACAATAGTCTAGATTCTAATTATGCTACACACTTAAACACCGATATTTTAGGTACATACAAAAAGTAGAAAATCAAATTTATTGGAAGCCATGGAGATTAGCAAAATAAGACATTCAAATGTTTAACGATCAATTAGATTTAAATACCTCTCCTTTAGTAATCTTAAATTCTCATAACAACATTAATTAAGGTTTTATTGTAAGTAAAAGCCACATCAGTTCAATATAGATTTGATAGATCGGCATTACTTTCATTTTTCTATGTACGTAACCTATGAATCTACAAAAGTTGAACTTTTTGTAAAATAGAAACTTGAAAAAAAACACACCGTCATTTACAACGGCTATTTTTTGAATCAACAATCATCTTTTAAAACATTTTTTATTGAACTACTTTAAGAAATGGATCAATTTCAATATTTATTATGTTATTGCTCTCCCCTCACAACTGATTTAGTTGTAAATTTAACTCCGTATTTTTGGAAATTATTATTTGGGTATGCCAGAATACCAGAACCTTGTATTAATTAGTTTTATGTTTATATTCAATCATGAACATTTTTGAATTTCATGAACATTTTTGAATTTTGGTACTATTTTTTTCTTTTGCACTCCTGTTCTCTTTTCTGCTTCTTCTTTAAATGTTATTAGCACGTGTTCGCGATGGTACATCAACAGTTTAATGAAAGCAAATTACAGATTCGATATACATTAAATCGAACAAATTCACTTCGTGCACTCCGTATTGTTTAACCCAAGACCTGTCGAGATCGATAAATTAAATGGAAAATCCTGAGAAACTTCGCTGGTTCTAATTAAGATCTATTCAGAACACCTTCGTCTACTCTTTTCATCGACTAATCTGATCTGAGATCAGTTGATTTATTTAAATTTATTTTGCTTCTTATTTCTTTTTTTTCTCGTACTCGGTCGACAGCGGAAATCTCTTGAATTACATTTGATTAGCGCTGACAATTGTGTTGGACTTTTCAGCGAACCCAGGGTCTTTGACACGCAATGGGATTATGGTCTCAACTTTTTTAGTCTGTGTTATCTAAAAGTGGATTCATCCATCATATTAAGATTTATTACTATTTACTTAGTGATTCGTATTTTATTAACCTTCTTGTCATTCTTCAAATAGATTTTTACACATAACACAACTACTAAATAAAAATCATAGATGAATAACTTATATTGGTTATATCACGTTGAGACGATGGTAAATAAATGGTTAACAAGTGAACTAAGTTAGATTAATGGAATGTGTCCATAACATTTTTCACGATAATATTTAAAATTCACAAAGCACCGTATTCTGCAGTTGAATTAATTCCCCCTTTACGTGACTCAAGGGCGAAGTAAGAGCCTTTTGCAAGAACTGATTTGATTTGAGATGATTTGATTGATTGATTGATTTGATGCTGGCTATAAAAAAAAATCAAGATATTCTTACCAGTGGATCCTATCGTCAACTTAAAAAAGAGCTTACGTTATCTGTGGGGCGCAACCAAATCTGTTATTAACTCTTTTCTATCAGAATCCGTGAAAACGTCTGTTATCTCTAAAATTCTTCATCTCTATGGACTCCCTAAGATTCACAAACCAGGATTACCCGTTCGACCCATTAGCAGCACCATTGGTTCTCCAACATATTATAGAAAAAAACCATCTAGCTTGTATATTAATAGTGTCGTATTTAATTCTTTTCATTTCTTTGAACAATTTAAAACCATTACATTAGATCCAAGCGATATTCTGGTTAGTTTCGAAGTAGAATCCCTATTTAACAAAGTCCATATTTCTGAAACTCTCAACGTTATTTCAGATATATTAAAATAACAGAATCTCGAAGAAAACCTTAATGTTGCAATGATGCAATTATGGAAATGTTAATAGAAAAATGCTTGCCTGGAACATCTTTTTCTTATAACGGTTAAATTTATGAACAAAGGTCGGGAACAACTATAGGTTCTTTATTATCACCGGTCATTGCGAATATATATATTTTGAGACGAAAGCCGATGTCACCTTCCATCTAAAACCAAAATTGAGGAAACGCTACTTTTGTTATTTAGCCTCATGGTCAATAATCCCTCCGAGATTTTTTAGCTATTTAATCATAGTATACAGTTTTACCATTGAATTAGAATAATAATAATAATCTCTAATTTTTAGATATTCTTATCAATAAAAAAACATAACTGTTTACAGAAAACCTACCCACATAGACCGATCCCTTAATGCATTGTCACATCATCATCATCCGACCCAAAAATTCCACATTAAAGATAACATTGAAGATATTACGCGTTCCATCACAAAATACCCTTTACCAAAAAATTGCAATTAGCAATGAAATCGAAAGCAATCCCACACTTGCCACTGTTGTCCATCCTTACATTCAAAACATCACCGACCACGTATCAGCAGTTCCAAAGAAATATAACTTCAAAATCAGATTTACTACTTGTACCACCATCTCTCAACACCTGCGATCCGTCAAAGACAAAAAAAAATCGAGAGTCTATAGAAATCTATAAACAACAGGTTGCGACTTTGTTCTTGCTCCACGCATTGTCCTAAAACATCATTGCAAATGTCGAATCTATCCTAAACAAATTGCCATCTCAAATTGCTAATGAAATTTGATTTGGAACCGCAAAAATCCTTTAAAAAATCAAAACCTCCTAGAATTTGGAACCCAACTTTCCCAACTTAATTGAAAAATGCTTGTCACAACCTTTCAAAGAAAACAGTCCGAAAGCAACTCCACCCTTGTCACTGCTTTCTTTCCTTACGTTCAAAACATCACTGCCCACATATCAAAAGTTCTTAAGAAGTATAACGTTAAAACCAGATTTATTCAAATTTGTCCAAGATTTGTCCAAAAATCTCGCAACAATCGGACATCAACTTTTATTCGATAAAATAATGGATGGCATATAAACGTTACAATAGAAATAGCTAGTTCACAAATAAACCTATTTAGTGCATCTATTGAAAAAATATTTAAATAATAATACTAATTAAGAAGTCTTTATGAAATGCATGTATTAATTAGGCAGATGCTATACTGATTTCTTTTGTATCCTTCAGATGTATAATCTTGATCATGTTTTGTTTTTATATGTTTGATATGTTTTTATATGTTTGTAAATTGAAAGTCAGTATTCCTCAAAAAACGAAATAAATCCAATGAAGAAATGTTGTGCTGTAACAACAAAAATCCAATGGATTCTGTCGATTTTGACAGAGAACATTATGCCCCTTGCAATTATGTTCTAAAACAAAATATAAATAAATGAAAAGAAAAATAAAAAATATTAATCTAATGCGTGCAAAAAAAGTTTGGATAAAAAAAATAGAAATAAAAATATGAGAGTACCAGTAAAGAAAACAATCTGTCAAAAATTAAACCACGCAACTTTTTTCTCTTGCAAAGCGGTAAAACAAGAAAGTGTACCATTTAAAACTTGCGAATTAATGAAAACAATGAGACCAATCTTCTAAGGTTTGGTAAGTTTAGTAAGTTTTTTGCGTATTCTAAGTGCGCAAGGTGATTTAAAATACCATTCAGTATACTTTTGTGAATTAAAAATATGGGGATTTTGGATTTAAAGGATTTGAATGTTTCGAATTATTATTAATGATTTCAGACACTCCATGCGTGATCATAATTTAAGTGTTAGTTTTAAGTGATTGCAATAATATGATAACACGATATATATTTGAACTGAAGTGACTTTTACTTGATGAAAATCCATTTATCAAAATAAATAAGAAGTAAAATTTCAGATTTTCACGAAATTATATATTTTGACATGACAATTGTTGCGACAACACCGTGTCTTTATCAAATGTAATATTTACAAACTATACCGAAAAATGACCATAAAACCGTAATTAATGTTGTTGTGAGAATTTAAGTTCTACAAGGGAGAGGTATTTAAATCTAATTTTCTAATCTAATCTAATAAATTTAATTTTTTACTTCTTGTGGCTGTATGTACAATATCAAAATTGTGGTCAAAAATGTGTTTTTCTGTATTTAAGTGTGTAGCATAATTGGAATCTAGACTAATATATTTTAACGCTCTTTTATGTTTGTTAATGCGTTTCTTGAAGGATCTACTTGTTTGTCCAATATAAATTTTAGAACAAGATTCGCATTTCAACCTGTAGACACCTGATTTTTTGGATTTTAGACATTTCGTTTTATTGTTTTTTTAAATATTTTCCTATTGTGTTATTAGTTCTGAAAGCTATTTTTAAACCACATTTTGACAAATGTTTTGAAACTTTTTCACTAGGTTCTCCTATGTCTGCAATTGTTTTAAATTGTTCACGTTCTGTATTAAGTTTCAGATAAATAGAGTTTACTGTTGTCTGTATTTGTTTTTTATTTATAATTTTATCTATAATGGACGAATTGTAGCCCTTGTTCAGTTCAATTTGTTTAATAATATTAAGGCCTTTTTTTGTAATTTTCTGTTGAGAGTGGCGTATTAAGAAGTTTGTGTATAAAATAGTTAAATGCAGCCATTTTGGGTGTATAAGGGTGATTTGAGCTGTTATGTATGACTATGTCCGTGTGTGAGGGTTATGATATATTGAAAAATCGAATTTGTTTTGCGCTTTCGTAATAGTTAAGTCTAAAAAATTAATAGGGTTATCCTGTTCAATCTCGATAGTGAATTTTATACGATTATGTAATGAATTAATGTAATTTAAAAAAGAATTCAATTGTCTATCCGTTCCAACAAAACAAGCAAAGACATCATCCACGTATCTATACCGCCATAGAAAACTTTTACTTAAAAATGATGTTCTAGTATGATATTTTCCAAATTACCCATAAAAATCTCGGCTAACAAAGGACCAAGTGGGTTTCCCATAATCAAGCCCTTCTTAGAGATGTAAATCTGTCCATTAAATTCAAAATAATTTTGGTCTAAAGATACTATTAAGCAATCTAATAAATATTGTTTCACCAATGGGTTAACCTGTTTCCGAGTTAGGGTAAAATCTACTAAATCTATCACATCCATAGGTGGAATATTGGGAAATAAGTTTTGTACATCAAAAGACAATAGTGTTGCGTTAGAAGGGATTTTGATATCTTTAATTTTGTTAATTAATTCAAAAGAATTTTTTATTGCAAATTTTGGTTTAAAATCTGTGTGGAAAAATATTTGCTAATTTTGTAGAGAGTTTAACTGCTGGAGCTGTTACATAAGACACGACTGGTCTAATGGGCATTATGTAATTTAACTAAAGACTATAATTTAGGCGGTTGTGGATTCATAATTGTTAAAAAATATTTGTCTTTGTCACTAAATAGTGTGGAGTTAGTAATTACATCCTTGACTTGTCTTTGATATAACTCGGTAGGATCGTGTTTGTTACATTGGAAAAGTTCTGGTTTATGAAAATTGTTGGTTTTTGAAATATATTCTGGGAGATCGATAGCTATGACTGTCTTCCCTTTATCTGCACGTGTAAATATTATGTTATTTTCGGAAGCTTTGTTTTTAATAGTTTTAAATAGTGATGTTTGAGAAATTTCTTTGTGTTCGTTGTTATCTATTAATTGAGAGTTTATTAGATTCGCTAATACATGTTTGTTTAAACTAGAATCGTTAATGTCCTTAATTGCTAATTCACAATCGATCCCTAAACAGTCTAATTCTCTATTAATGTACGAGTGTTGTAAGTTAAGTTGAAACCTTTTTCCAGAAATTCAACTTCATTTTTAGAAAATGTTGTGCCTTATAAGTTTATGAACCTGTTGTAAAATTGATGGTCGGTATACTTTGTAATAACTGGCTTGCTTTCAGCTATTTTTGAATTAGAAATTAATTTGTCTAACTTTAGTTTTTGTCTAATAAACTTTTTATGAATGATAGATGAAATGTCTGTTCGAACTTTAAAATCAAATGTGTCAAATTCAATGGGATTAAGTCTATGAAACAATTGTCATGGGAAAATATATAACTTCGTGAAAATCTGAACTTTTAGTTCTTATTTATTTTGATATATGTTTTATGTATTGTGGTATAGTCACCACAAATCAAGTAGCAAAAGCTCTCTTCGCTTCGCCCCGCAGTGAAATCAATAACGTAATTCCGCGATTTCAGTCAAATCGTTTAAATTGTCTCCGATTTCAATGCTTATCTCACGAATCTATTCGAACCAATCATGCAGAACTCCCCCTTTTCTGTAACAAGATATATTCTGCGCAACAGCATGGAGCAATTTGCGTAATAGGCTCGGTGTAAAATGAGAAAGCGTGCGTTAATTCCGCTGAGTTTTCTCGATAAAATTTTCCGATTGCGAATTTAAATATTTCATTCGTTTTCGCCACGGCCGATCGCATTTTCACTATTTTAAATGCCGAGCGATCGCTAATAATGTGCGAGCATTGAAGGGTGCGCATCTGGAGTAAAACCTCAAATTCCAGGGTATATAGTAAGAAAGAAGACGAACTGGCACAAGTAAAGAGAAGATAGCATGCGGGTAAAGAAACGATTAAATTCGACGACAGAATGAGCGAGAGACAGAGCAGTGCAAGTAACAGAAAGCTAAAGGGACATAAAAATTAAGAAGGAATATGCTTGTGTGAAGGCAGATAAGCACGAAAAGGTACCAACAATAAAAGAAGCGCAATATAACGTAAGTTGCAAAGAACTGGCGATCGGACATACGTTCAGACGGGGTGACGAAGTACAAACTGTAGAGATATGAATTATAAAGATACTGAACTATTTATTTTGCATTAGTATTGAAATTTATTAGTTGGGTTTGTAAATAACTATTAATTAGCAACTGCGATAGTTCTAAATTTCGCGCTTATTTTCTGTGTGAAAGTTATGTGCGGAGCGGCCTCTAGGAATGATCGTCGGAGGCGAGGGTTGCCTGACCGGCAGTTCCATGTATCATCGTAAGTAAATTATCATTATCGCAATTATTATTATTATTATAAAATTATTACGATTTGAATCTTTTCGCCTCTTTCGCTTCTGAACCCGGTGTGTTTTTGAGAAATTAAGATGTTCAACACTTTGGAAAACAATGCCTTGGTTTATAAAGCGTAATTAATAAAAAACTAAATGCAGCTTTTTTTTTAAATAATTTTACCTTTCAATCACCAGACAAAATTAGAGCGGCTACTTAAAATTTGTTTTATTTTATTTTATTTGATTTATCAACATGTTTTTTGTTTGCTTATTTCAATTTTTTTTTAAGAATTTGGGTCCTTAACTTACCATAAATTTTCTTCGACAACATTAAAAGAACTGGTTTATTTTCTATTCGTTAGTTGAATGGAACTCAACGAAGATGACATTTTCCTCGTAGCATACATTATTTTGTTGATTTTAAAGAAAAAATTATAGAGGTCTACAAAGTTGGAATACCAAAAAAAAAACAATAAAAGAACAATCCAGCGTGACAAAAAAAGTTGTTTAAAAAATTATAAATAAATTTTGGCGGCGTGGAAGGGTTATAAAAACTGAGAAGCAAGAAGATCGTAGAATTAAAATAATTACTCAAAGCTGTCCACAGTTATCTGTAAGTCAGATTTTAGCAGAACTAGGTACAGAAAACGTATCTTCGATAACCAACCAATGTCGTTTCTTGATTGCCGGACTTCCTGGAACACCAGCAAAAAAACCGTTCCTGTCGAAAATATTCGAGACGCTCGCCATTTAGTGATAAGTAGAAATGTAATATCTTCGATAGTGATGGCGCGTAGTTAAGTACGGTTAAGTTACTGGTACTGTAAAGCACGGTCGTGATGACGTCACGCTTTGGGGTTGCTGTTTTGCATATGCCCTATTCAAAGCATTAATACTAAAATGCATTGATTTTTATATCATGCTATATTGGAAGACGTTTTGCTTCCGTATGCTGAATAGGAAATGCCTTTAAAGCTTGTATTTCAGCACGATAATGACCGCAAACACAATGCAAATATAATTAAAGAATGGTTTACCATAAACAATATTAGTATTTTAAAATGACCAGCGCACCGATGGGAGATCGTTGAAAAAAAATCGCACTAAAAAAAACCGCAAATAGGGATCATTTATTGTAAGAAAACCAAAATCCTTGGAATTCTACAATAGACGATGAAATACCAACAAGTTATTGCGAATAAATGACGCTGGGCCAAATACTGACTTCCGATGACTAATTTGCCACTCTAGGCTTAATATTAAGTCATTCGCTTTAATTTTGTCGAGGTAAACAGGAAGTTGTTTCTTGCTTATTTTTTATTGGTAATACATGTATTATTTTTTAAAGTATATTCATTAAATGTTTGTTGATTGCTCTTATCAATATTTATTTACAATATATCACTGTATATATTTATCAACATCTTAAGAACAAAACATTCGATTTTTCAAAGAAAGTTCCACAGGCTATTGTAATACATTTTACAGAACTTCGCCAATCATCTTGTTGGATTCTTCAGTGCTTCTCTGAAACTGGCTCGTATTTTACTCTGTACCTGCTTATATATTGTTTGAGGGGGGCGGAGCCAAATGAGGGGCATAAACACCGTCTCGGATGAGTGATTCCTAAATTAGTGACAGATAGAGAACTGAGTCGTGTGTCGAATAAAATTTTATGTCCGGTTTCATGAGTGTGTTCGCCTGATGTGTTTATTTGTCTTAGTCGTCAGGCTCTTTCGTGTTCTTTGAGTCTAGTTGATATTTTTCGTCCGGTCTCTTCAATGTGCATGGAATGCTGGAAATTCCTGACATCTCAAATGGAATTTTGTCTTTGACGGACCAAAGATGTTGAGAGATTTTTAGACAAGTGGTAAATCTGGTTTTGACGTTATACTTTAGAACTTTTGATATGTGGTCAGTGATGTTTTGAATGTAAGGAAGGACCACAGTGGCAAGCGTAGGATTGCTTCCGGTCTCAATGCTATTGGAGGGTTGTGGTGAAGTGTATTTTTTGATAGAACGCTGAATATCTTTAATGTGAAAATTATTAGAGAGAAGAGCAGAGGTAAGGTGTTTTAATTCTGGGTTCAGTGACTCGGGCTGAGATAGTTTTATGGCTCTGTAAACAAGAGAGTTAATATCCGATGACTTTTGGGACGGATAGTGATGTGACCATGCCAGGTTTTCTGTAAACACAATGACCCAATGTTAGGTCTGATTTTCTATTGATAAGAATATCTAAATCTGACCACAAAGGACAGTTCCTCAGCTATGGAAGTGCAGGGGCGAAAGAACTAGAAGTTTGGAGAAAACGCTTTACTAGGGTGGGTTTCATAAAGTTTAGAGCATCACTGCTTGAATCTGATTGGGAACAGTTCTATTCTCAAGATATTGAAACTAAAGTAACGTGCTTGGTTAATACTTATAATGTTAATACTTTAAGTAGCTTTCATCTGAGAAGGTGTAAATCTTGTGAGCCACCTGTTCATTGCTTTTCCCCCGAACTAAGAACACTTTATGCGATAAAAATAATATGGGACGCAAAAAAAGAACCAGAAAAACACTCTCTTTTTAAAAAGTTAAAAAACAATTATAAAAAATCCTTGGAATCTGCCAAAAGACCTGCCTATGATTTTTTTCGATTAAATTCAAAAAACAGAGTTAAGGATAGCGATAGCGATGATAGCGATAGGATGGCGATTAGTTAATTTCGAACTAAACAGAAATAATCGAGACATGCACTGGGTTGGGGCAACTTTATTACCAGATCACTTTAACAAGTATTTTAGTGGAATTGCAAATATTATCATAAAAAATCTTCCAAATTCAGCATTGGGCAACTTCTTGACTTGAATAGCAGAATACTCAAGGAGACGGCGGATATTTTGGTGGAACCTTTGATTAGTTTGATAAATCGTTGTTTTACTGAAGGAATATTCCCAAGTATTTTTAAAATTTCTAAAGTAACGCCAATATTTAAAAACGGAGAAACTCAGATGGTCGATAATTATCGTCCTATCTCTATCATTGTTGTTTTCTCTAAATTTTTTGAAATCCTTTAAAAGACAGGCTATATAAATTTGTTGAAGTAAATCAATTACTTGTCTCTGCCCAGTTTAGTTTCAAAAGCAAGTTCTCCACAACTAGAGCTTTGATGAGGGTTGTGGAGGACATAGTCGGGGGCCTGGAAAGGGGAGAACACTTAATGATTTCACAGTGCGACCTCTCAAAGGCTTTTGACTGTGTTTCTCATCAGATTCGCATGAGCAAGCTTGAATTTTGTATATTTATAAGGGCTCCGTTGTGGGACCCCTCCTTTTTGTTATATACATAAATGATATTTGCCAGTACGTGATGCCTGATACTGAGATTGTGCTGTTTGCTGACAACACAACATTTATTAATTCAAACAGGAACATCACTACCCTGTGTAAAAATTGAAACATATACTTTATCTAAGGCCAAAGCATGGTTTTCAGCAAATAATCTACAACTTAATGAAGGTAAAACGAAGAATTTATTAGTGTCTAGTAGCAGTAGATTGACATGTGGCAGGGGATGCAAGATTCTGGGCGTTACCTTGGATGACACTCTAAATTGGTCAGAACACATTGTCGGGCTAAGTAAAAATCTTTCAAATATTCATTTTCTTTTGCGTCAACTTCGCAGAATGGTGAGTTTTGATGTATTGAAGTCAACTTACTTTGGTTTATTTCACTCGCGTATAAACTATGCCAATATACTGTGGGGTAACTCCTCTTATGCCATTAAAATATTTAGGATAGAAAAAAAGGCACTACGGATAATTACAAATTCAAATTTTAACGAACACTGTAAGCCATTGTTTATTAAACATAAAATAATGACGGTTCCATGTATATTTATATTTCAAATTGTTCTTGATATACACTCCAAGACCGATAGTTTGCCGAGGGGTTCTGATTCTCATAGGTATGTGCTTCCGAGATACAGGTTGCAGAAATCAAAACAAAACTCTCCTTATATAAAGCTTTTTAACGCATTGCCAAAATCTTTTAAAGTTTTAAATGAAAAACATTTTAAACATAAAATTATATTATAGCGTTGGTGAATTTTTTGAAGAAAACATCGGTAATGACGTGTTGCGGGGCGTTGTGCACTGACTGTCCTGTGTTATATACATAAAAATTTATTTTTTTATTTGTTGTCCTGTTATTGTGAAGTTATATACATTATATATCTAGATTTAGTATATTATGACGTTATATAGAATTTTATGTTAGCATATACTTACAAATATTCAATTTAATTTTTTTTTCCTTTGTATGACTTGCTACAAACAATGATATTGTAAAGTAGTCAATAAACCATCTATCTATCTATCGATCTATGTAAGAATGGAATGTTGTTATTATTTTCCAACTCAATGGTAAAATGTATGTTAGGGTGTATAGAGTTTAAATGTCTAAGAAAATCTACTAAGGTTTCTTGACCATGAGGCCAAATAACAAAAGTATCATCGACGTAGCGTTTCCATAATTTTGGTTTTAGATGAAAGGTGTCGAGAGCTTTCTTCTCAAAGGCTTCCACAAATATGTTCGCGATTACTGGTGATAGTGGAGAACCCATAGCTGTTCCCGACGTTTGTTCAAAAATTTGACCGTTATAAAAAATAAATGTTCCCGATAAGCATTTTTCAATTAAGGTGAGAAGGTTTGGTTCCAGTTTCTCAGACCTTAATATATCTGAAATGATGTCGAGAGTTTCAGGAATAGAAACTTTGGTAAAGAGGGATTCTACTTCGAAACTAACTAGAATACGAGCCAGTTTCAGTCGAGCTCTGAAGAAGCCAATAGGATGATTGGCGAAACGACAGCAAATTCGACTCGGCAACAACCGAGGCAGGAAGAATCCAGAATTTTTGTAAAAAGTATAACAATTAAGTCTCACATGTCGCTAGTCGTTATACTAGTGTTTAGGCGCGCTACAATTATTTTCTTAACTTTGAGCTCCTTTTAACGTCTACATTACAAAGCCGTAGTAATTTAAAAGTATGGCTTTATAAACCTCACTGGTCGCCATAATCCAACCCGAACGGCATTTTCAAATTACGGTTTCCGTCTAATACAGATCTGCTCCATATAGAAATGAACCGACGAAAAGGAAAGAAATAATAACGTACTCTATAATATTTTCGATGATAAAGCGGAACGGAATATCCAAACCCGCAAGAATATTACGAGATTTGTAGCGTAGATATGCCATAAAAATGTAATAGAATTTTTAAAGTAACTTTCTTTAAGTATTTCTAACGGCCTATAAACGCGCAGATATCTAAATTAAAATTCGTATCAGATTTTCGGAGAAAATCTCCCCAAAATGGAATTCTAAGACCTTAATTGAAAATTTAAGAAGCAGACAAACATCCTATATCGTGTTATGCGCGTTTTATTTCTCGCAAATCAGAATTTGAGGCAAGATAAAATTTCACAAATAATGTCTTGGAAATTAACACAGAGAGGGTTTATGAAAATTTTCGAGGCGATTGAATTTTTTAATAGTTTTAATTATCAAAATTTCTTCTTTTGGCCAAAAATGACTGTAGCAATTAATTCTATTTGGTGATTTTTGGTAAGTGTCCATTTAATATAACAATATTTTATAAAAACTAGCATTTTTGGCAGTTTCAGATTTTATTATTCGGTAACGGATATTTATCGGGGGTTTATAAGTAACTTTAGCTTTTATAACAGTTTTTATGGTTTTATATGGAAACCATTGGTGTTAAAAGTTTTGTAAGACCTCCATTAAATACCAAGCCACTTCAAGTTGTATAATATTGCATCCGTTATTTTACCTATAAAACCTTTGGTGTGGTTTACTTTAGGTTTTTAGGTTAAATGGTGATCTTAAAAACCTTAAAATAAAAGTTTTACTCTTGTAGTTTTATAAATTATTCTGTAAAACCCTTATATTTCATAAGGCACTTATCTAATATACAGCAAGTATGAAACTTGGCCTCCCATGCGCATGGACCGACCGTCAAAGTTCAACTTTTTTCGTTTGCGCAGTTTTAAAAAGCAGGTCGAGTTTAATTCTAAACTTTACCTTTTATTAAAAAAAAGAAGTTCCTTTCAAGAACAAATAAATTAACAACAACTGAGAAGCTATAGGACAGTTTTTAGCCAAATTACATTTTAAGATGTTCAAAAGAAAACGCTGGATAACAAATAAAATTATTCGGGAAATTTTTCATGTCAAATAAATTTGATTGATAATAAATTAATTAATTTTCAGTGTTTTTGAGTTGTTATAATATTTAATAAGTTTCTTTTATGATAATGTCAAATTAAAAAACCATTGTTGTGAGCTTTAGAGTAAAATCAAACTACAAGGACGTGAAATAAAATGTTTGTAAGTGATATAGAAAAAGCTGAAGCAAAAAGAAGGCGTTCTTGTTTGGTGTTTATGAACACTACAGGTAGGTTTCATAGCTGTAACGAAATTGTTTTTTTCTATTCCCGTGTGTAAAATACATAATTACACACCGATCTAGCATGCGGGAAACGTCACTTTACCACGTCAGTTTCGTTTTCCACAGATCGGCACAGCACGGATTTGGTACCAATTGGATTTTTTCGGAGATATTTCCCACGAATTGCATTTTGACGTTTGGCAATTCTGACGGTCATGTTTTCGTGTTTTTTACGAAAATGTATCCAAAAACTAACGGTCGTAGAAAAAGTATAGAATGCAACAAATTGTAACGGCTTAATGTAAACCGCGTAGCCCTGTTTATAAAACAATAAAAATTGTTTATAAAAACGAGACCCGGCGTTCGAAAACTGGCGCAGTCGGTAGGATTTGTGGAAGTTTTCGGTCAAAGCCACATCATCGGGACGATTTGATCGCCAAACGTGGGTTTCAACCCTTAGACTCCAAAACGAACCAGTGACTGACAAAACCAACGTAATTGAGTTAGACTGAGGGCAAAGAAAACAAGAAATCACGGTTAGTGCCCAAAATTCCTATTGTTCTTCTTTCATCTTCCCGTTTTTTTTTATTAGTTTTCTTTATAGGATTCTTAGTTTTAAGTTCAATTTTAAGAAATTTCAAAATCAATTAAATTTATCAATGAAGATAAAGACGTCGGACAATTTAAGTGCGTTCTTTACTTCGTTAAATTTAGTGGAAAAGAAAGTAGAAAATAGTCAAATCAATTTAAAAATAAATTCTAATCAATCGTCAAATGCAGGTGTTAATTACACTTTGTTAAAAATGTTTATAGATAGTATTCTGCCATATAATGGTGATCCCAACACTTTAAATAGTTTTCTATGAGTTGGAGATTTCCTTTTTGATACATATGGCTAATGAAGCGACGAAATTTTAAAACAATATTTATTAAGGACTATAAGAATGATACTTGTTGATTGCGCACAAATTCTAGTAGGCTGTAGCATGGAGTTAGTAACGTGGGACAATATTAAAGCGGTTTTGTTAAATTGCGACAATATTAAAGCAGCCTTGTTAAATTGTTTTGGCGATAGACGAAACCTAGAATGTTTAGAACAGGATTTGTTTATGGCCATTCTCCTTAAAAATGAACAGCCTTTAGATTTTGGGAAAAGATTACAAGTTTTAAGAAGTATCCTTGGTCAAAAAATCAATGCATTTCCAATCGATATTATGAACAATGCAAGCAAAGTAATTCATTTACGTCAATACAATCAAATTTGTTTAAGGACGTTTATTAGAGGAATACCAGGACAGTTACGAAGTATGAAGTGGAAAATTTTCAATATACACAAAATCTCTTCAGAACTCCAATTCAATTAAAAGTTCTGGCTATTACTTCTATTGAACCCGTTAAACAATTTTCACAAAATCCAAATTATTTCGGTAACCAAAATTTTATTTATGTACAACCGATTCTCCCCACAAATTATTTTCAAAATAATAATCACCATAACCAAAATTTTAGAATTAGCCATGATCAAATTCAGTTTACTCCTCAAACTAATAATTTTCCCAGAGATCCAATTAATATACCTCAACCACGCGAAGTTCCAAGAAATTTTCCTACAAATCTTCTTCTTTAAGTGCCGTCTTCGTTGCGAAGGTTGGCAATCATCAGTGCTATTCGTATTCGTGACACAGCCGACCGAAATAGTTGGTTTGTGGTGCACCCGAACCAGTCACGTAAGTTTCTCATCCATGAGTGACGCCTTCTTCCTACAGTTCTCTTTCCTTGAATTTTTCCTTGTAATATCAGTTGGAGTAGTTGGTACTTTTCTCCTCTCATGACGCGTCCAAGGTACTGAAGTTTACGCTTTTTTACCATAATGATAATTTCTTTTTTCATTTTTATTCTTTTCAGGATTTCCATGTTGGTCACTTTATCGGTCCATTTTACCTTAAGTATTTTACGTTACAACCACATTTCGAACGCCTCCAGTTTCCTTATGTCCAGTTTCTTCAGAGTCCAAGCCTCTACACCATAGTACAGTACCGACAAAACATAGCATCGCACCATTCTGATTTTTAAATCCAAGCTGAGATCGCTGCCACAGAGCACTCTTTTCATTTTCACAAATGTTGTTCTCTCCTGTCCTATTCTAGTTTTGATTTCTTCAGAGCAGTCGTTATTTTTATTTACAATTGTACCTAAGCATTTATAACTGTCAACTTTTTCTATGGAGTGGTTATTTATATGAATTTGTGAATTGTTTTGTGTTGTTTTTGATATTATCATAAATTTTGTCTTTTTTACGTTTAGTGACAGTCCGAACTCTTCACTCGATGTATTAACTTTGTCTACTACAATCTGTAATTCGTTTAGGTTGGTAGCTATCAGGATCGTATCATCCGCATATCTTATATTGTTGCTAGGCACTCCGTTAATCTTTAGTCCTTTCGTTTCATCGTCCAATGCTCGTTTCATTATTTCCTCTGAGTAAAGGTTAAATAACATCGGTGATAGCACGCACCCCTGCCTAACGCCTCGACGGATTTCTATTTCTTCGGTGTTATTCCCTTCTATTTTTACCACTGCTTTTTGATGAAAATAAAGATTCGTAATAATTTTTATATCTCTGGTGTCTAAGTTCTTCTCTTTCAGAAGCTGGATAAGTTGTTCGTGTCGGACCCTATCGAAGGCTTTGTTGTAATCAATGAAACATATATAAAGATCCTGATTCATATCCATACATCGTTGGGCGAGAACGTTCAAGGCAAATATTGCTTCTCTTGTGCCTAAACCACCTCGGAAACCGAATTGAGTCTCGCTGATATCTTGTTCTAATGTTTTGTATATCCTGTGGTGTATCACTTTCAGAAATATTTTTAGCGTATGACTCATTAGGCTGATTGTTCGAAAGTCTGTGCATTGCCTTGCATTATGTTTTTTTGGGATAGTGACGAACGTTGATAGCAACCATTCCCTGGGTATAATACCTGTTTTGTATATGGTGTTGAACAGATCTGTTAGACTGTGTATGTTTTCTTCCTCTATCAATTTGAGAATTTCAGAGGGTAACTCATCAGGTCCTGCAGCTTTTCCATCTTTTGTGATTTTTATAGCATGGATGACCTCTTCTTTAGTTATTTCCGGTCCACTGTTTTCTTGTTCTGTTACTATTCTGTTTATATCTCTCTCATCATCGAATAATTCTGTTATGTAATTCTTCCATGTTCTTAGTTTTTCTTCCATTTCCATAATAATTTTGCCATTCTGGTCAGTAAGTATTGACGGTTGTCTTTTCTTCTGTAACCCTGCCAGTTCTTTTACTTTCTTGTGGACATTGAAGCTGTCGTGCTTTTCTTGAAGGGCTTCTATTTCGTCGCATTTTCTTTTGTAGAATACCTCTTTTGCTTCTCTTATCTGTGATCGGATTTCTTTCTGAATATTCTTATATGCTCGTTGTTGTCTTTTACACCACGTCGTTCGTTCATCAAATTCAAAATTTCTGGAGTCATCCATTCCTGTTTTTCCCCATTTTCTGTTTTGTCAGAATGGTCTTGCTCGGCTCAATTAATGCATTTTTTAAATCTTTCCATTGTTTGTCCGTGTCTTCTTCCGCTGTTATTTGATTGTTTTTGAGGGTTCTGAGGTTGTCATTGATCTTATTTTGTAGCCTTTGTCTTGTTTCTTGGATTTTTAGACCCGATGCGTCTATACAATTTGTTGTTGGTATTACTCGTTGTTTTTTAAGTGTTATTAAAAACCGGGCTATTAGTGGATTATGGCCCGATGAGACATCTGCCCCTGGGTAGGTTTTAACTGATTTGATTACATTCCTATATCTGTGGTCTATCAAGATGTAGTCAATTTGGTTCCTGACCATATTTTGTTTGTTGTCTTGCGGAGATTTCCAGGTGTACAAACGGCGGTTTGGAAGTTTGAAGAACGTATTCGATATAATAAAACCGTTTTCTTGGCAAAATTGCAGCAGTCTATCACCTCTTTCGTTTCTCCTACCAAGTCCACATTCTCCCACATATTTGTCAAATCTACCTCTGCTAATCTTGGAATTGAAGTCTCCTAATACTAGTGTTATGTCCCTTGATTTTAGAGATTGTATAATGTTATTAATCTCGTTGTAGAATTCCTCAATGTCTTCGTCAGATTTATCTGCTGTCGGGGCGTATGTTTGAATTATGTTTAATTTACAATAATACGTTTGAAGTTGGAATAACATGGCTCGGTCTGATATAGGGGTAAAGTTTATTACTGATTTATTGATTTCTCTGGATACCACGATCGCAACTCCATATCTATGGTGGGTGTCATCACTTCCTGAGTAATAAATGGTGCCGTTGGCTATTGATTGTTGTCCAGAATTCGGCCATCTAGTGTCACTGATTCCTAGGATGCTTAGATCTAACCTTTGCATCTCCTGGATAACATTATGTATTTTTCCAGGTTCATATAAACTGTGTACATTCCATGTACCAATTCTCATAGCTGACCCGGGGATTCTTCGCACCCTCTGATCATTTAAGATCAGCCGGGACTGAGGGCCGTTTGTTTGTTGTTTTCAGCCTTGATGATTTGTACTAGGGAGAATCGATATGATATTTAATGCAGTGGGTTCCCCTTGCCTTCTGCATTCTCATGTGTTGGTTCATCCGCCTTTTGGACCGATTTCTCAATCCATGGACCAGAGATGGCCCTACCTCTTGATACCTCCTCCACCCGAAGCTGTTGGCCATCAAAAAGGGGGACTGCTTATACCGGCAGTCACTCGGTTGGTCTTTGGAGGACCATTTCTTCCGCTCTCGTTAGCCCTGACCTTGTTTCCCACCGGGATTGGTTACCACGATCTTCCACAAGGTTGCTCTGGTTTCCAGGGAATACCACTTGGCGGGGAGAGTTGGAATTGAGTAGGAGAGGCTGACTGACGTTAGCTGGAAACAACGTCATATATTCGCTTCACTACCCCCTTAACTTCCTCTTCCCCCTTAACTTCCCCTACAAATAGGCAAGTTTTTTGCCCACCTAAAAACGTATTTAAATCGACAGCTCAGGTACCTAACAATAAACCCGAACCTATGTCAACAAAAACCATACCACGTCAAAATAATCAAATTAACCATTTCAAACCTACTGGTTCTAGAAATTTTATTTCGCAAGAATTACACCAAATCGGCAAAAGTAACGCGGTACAAAAAAGAAACATCTGCGGTATTTCAAAATGAAAATATTAACCAAGAGTAATACTCTGAAAATATTGAATTTTGAAATCAAATTGAATGCTCTAATGGCACTCAAAATTCTGACGAACACCCTGAAATCGAAAATCAAATATCTCAAAAACGAGCCAATGCGATTCAACGAGACACTAGAAATGCACACCGAAATTAATAATAGTTTACCGTATATTCAGATTAAAGAACCCGCAATTAAACTTTTAATTGGTACTGGTTGTTTTCACTCGATTCTTCGACTTCCATTGTAGAAAAATTTTATTATCAAAAAATATATCATTTCCCAACTATTATTAAAACAGGAACTGCTGAAAAGGAAACTCTATTTATAGCAGATATTCCGACTTTCCCAGAATTAAAGGGTAATACCAGCCTATAATTTATTCTTTTTGACTTTCATACATTTTTTGACGGTATAATAGGATTAAACGACCTAAAACGTTTTAATTTTTCTATCGATCTTGTCAATAAACAATTAAAGAATAATAAAACTAATATACCAATTTTATTTAGATAAGCATAAAACCAAATATATTGCATTACTGTGAACGCACACGAAATTGTTAACGTTAGATTTCCAGTATCACAAAACAATGATGTTATTATTCCCGAGAAAGTCATTGAAGGTCTCTGCAAAAAACGGTTTTGCGCAAACAGAAGTTCATAATTACACTGAGAAAAATATAACGTTAAATTTCCCGCAACCACTAAACGTTTTATCTTTTCCGGACTTTAAAAAACATCTTACTGAAACATAAGGAACATTTAGTAAATGCGACATTTCCAAACTAAACAAGGCTTTGAAAAGAATATCACGATATTCTCCATCATGAAAGCAAAAAGTTAACATTCGTTAATTAAATCAAACATTGTACAAGAACAACGGACGAATTGCCTGTATACACTAAATCATCGTCGACACTTGGTATGTGGACAATAATAATTAGTCCATGACCTGACTGTTGTCTTTTTAAAGAAAAAGGGTAAGCGGCACTGCTTTCTGCGTTACCCCCTTCTTTTACGTCTTTTTCGTTTAACCATCTATCACCTAATTCCCGTGGTCAACTACCTACTTTTAAACCTTCGTCGGTAAGCAACAAAAACTAGACGCGAACTCCAAGCATCACCGCAAGGCGGCTTTCTTTTTATTCGCTCTCGCGTCCTTTAAAAGAAATAATGTAAACATGGTCTTCTATAATTGCATGCAGAAATAACAAAGTGTCGGCGAAAAACCAAACTAAAGAATTTGATGTATTCACAAGTATTAATTTAGTGGCCGCCCTGTGCTCTAAAAGGGCAGGTAATATAAATAAACCGGACTTGCAAGCGTGAAATATTATTCAGCTGTGACAGACTTTAAAACTCAATTTCTAATTCTCAATGTGGGGGTTGCGCCATTAGTTTGTCAACGACTGAAGGTAACATCGGTGAAGAGCTCTTTGTTTAAACGCTAAACGACTGAGAGCGAACACAAAAAAGAATCGTAAGAGAGAATTTTTTGTTCGACAAAAAGAAGCACTTTTCTAACTCCCTTCCGTTTAACGGTCAAACTCGGACAGGCGATAAGGTGCCAGATTTCAAATTGGAGGCGCAATTGAACTCGACTAAATAAAACAGTGATTTTCTCGACATCAGTCAAATAAACGTCCGAATATATATCGGTTCGATCCGGGGATCATAAAAGAAGATCGTTTCATGATAACTTCGAGTGGGTAAAAATGGAAACTTTTCGGAGAAAACCGAGGAACGCGGAGGTTCGTTTCTCAGTAATGCTTTTAATCATTTATGGAGGCCTTTTTTAATGGAAATCACATCCGTGAAAGTGGAAGAATCGTTTTGGGATGGATCCGGTTTCTAAGACCTTTTCTGTATTATTTTATTCAGTCGCTGCTAAAAGTGAACCCGTATATCAGGGACAGATAAATTATGAAACTAAAAACAAAAGCCTCTCCTGGAATTATGTAGGAATTTCGATTATACCGAAAGAATTAGTTATTTTATAGTATTTTACATTTTATTTTAAACTTCACACAAATTCGGAATCTTCACATTTTGCTGTGATTCAGTTTTCTCATTTTTTAGTTACAGTTGAATAATATAAGTAGGAATCACTTTATATCTATAATGTTGTGCGTATTGGGCGCAGGTTGCCATGCATTTTATTAAATACTAGTCAAGTATCCTTTGTGGATGATCAGAAAAGAATTTTCGTAATGAAAGGTTGCTTGTTGTCGTAATATACGTCGTATGGAACTTAAGTACAGTAAAAGTTCCTGATTTGCGCATTTTTCAATCGCGTATACACTATTCGAGGGTTAAAAAAAATGCGACCCAATACTGGAAAAAATATGTTTGAAGTTTGACATTGTCAAAAATAAGTTTATAATGAATCTTATTCTTTATTAATAGGTACCTATATTCCTTGGAAAACGTGGCATCGTACATCGCGTCATTAGACCGAATTCGGAATCTTGGCATTTTGCTGTGATTCAGGTTTCTCACTTTTTAGTTACAGTTGAATAATAATGGGTGTTTTTTTTCGATGTATAGAACAGCTGTCAAGTGATTTATTTTCAATTTGGTTTGGCAATTCATCACGCCTGAACAACGCTTGCAAATAGTGCAATTTTATTTCGAAAATAATTTTTTTATAATTTTATCGTCGACAAAATCGTCCATCAGAGCAGTTAATTCGATTAACCATGGAACGTTTTCGCACCACGTTTACTCTTATTGATAACTCGCATCCCCAGAGACGCCGTACGGTGCGTACAGAAGAAGCTATTGCTGCTGTAGAGCGTAGCATTGAGGAAGACCCGAATGAGTCCATCCGCCATCTAGCACAGGAATTGGATCTGTGTCCATCCACTTTATGGAAGATTTTGCGGAAGGATCTTGGTTTACGTGCAACAAAATCCCACTCGTGCAAGAATTGAAGCCGAACGATCATCAAATAAGGCGTAGATTCGTCGAATGGGCCCAAAACGAGATTGCCGTTGTTCCCGATTTTCATAAGCGAATTTTGTTTAGCGATGAAGCGCACTTCTGGTTGAATGGCTACAACAAAAAAACTGCCGCATTTGGAGCGAAGCTAATCCTCAAGTGTATGTCGAAACACCGTTACATCCAGAAAAACTGACTGTTTGGTGCGCTTATGAGCTGGTGGATTCATTGGTCCGTACTTCTTCAAAAACGATGATGGCCAGAACATTACAGTCAATGGTGATCGGTATAGAGGTATGATTACTAACTCTTTCATTCCTGAATTGAATAACCATGATGTCCAGGAGATGTGGTTTCAACAAGACGGCGCAACATGTCACATAGCTCGTGCCACAATCGAGTCATTGAAAGACACGTTTGGTGACCACCTAATTTCACGTTTTGGACCTGTGAATTGGCCTCCAAAATCTTGTGATTTAACACCGCCAGACTACTTTCTGTGGGGCCATGTAAAGTCATTGGTCTATGCGGATAAGCGACAAACGTTTGACCATTTGGAAGACAACATTCGTCGTGTTATTGCCGATATATGGCCACAAAAGTTGAAACTTATTTAAAAAAACAAAATTTAGACGTTCAAGCACTTCTAGTTTTAGACAATGCACCAGGTCATCCTTCCGAACTTGTAACCATGCATCCAAATATAACAGTGACATTTTTACCTCTCAACACGACAGCTTTGCTTCAACCTATCGATCAAGAAATAACTCAGGCCTATTACATTAGACGAACTTTCAAAATCAAAATCTGACGGCAGAAAAGCCTTATTTTTAAGAGGCAAATTGCTAATGCGACTGCTGCTTATCAGTCTGGTATTGATCATTCCAGTTCAACTCTACAGATTTGAGATCTGCTTAATAGAAGAATAAAGCATAGTATCTTATATGGCTTATCTTGCCATTGGTGCTCACGTATTATGTTTGGTATGGTGTGAGGAAAGAGCACAATGCCATTACAATGCATATTATTGTAGTGCTATAAGCTGCTGCTTTTTCATAGCGCCAAATATTCACCAACAATTTTTCAGTAAGATATTTTCATTCGGCTGCTAGTGACTAGTCACCAGTATCACGTACGTGTGTATACGATAATTTAGTTGGATACTACCCTGTACAAAACTTCATCAAAAGGCATCACTCTGATTGGCACCATGCCCTAACATGTTGAAGTATTCAAAAATTTCCATGATGGTTTCACATATTTATTTTTTTTGGGTTTTCTTTTATTTATCAATTAAATAATCCTAAGTCTAGCTTTGATATACATATTTTTTTAGTCGCTGCAGTTTTTATGTCCGATGTATACTATCGCATTGTAAAGGGAGACAACGTCGAGTCGCACACGGTATAAAATTTAATGTACGTTGTATCAACGCTTTTATGCTATATACTTTTTAGCGTCCATGGTGCATTAGATTGTATGTGAGATAAAAAAAAACTCGGTAGTGTTCTTTATGTCTATGCAAATGGGTGACTCGATGGCAAAAATTAGTTGTTGCGGAGAAGGAAAAGCTACTCAAAAACACAAACCTCTCGTAATGTCAAAAATGGATTTAAATTAAGGTTTAAACATGAAATCTTAGATCAACAATATTGCTAAACAAATGAGTAAATATCGATTCTCTTGTTAAATTCGACGAAACGTTTGATTTAAACTTTGACATGAATTCTGATGCTAGAGTAATACATTTATGTGTATATTATAGTATACATTGTTATACACCACACGACAAATAATGGAAATCATTATGTGGATTAATTGCAAGTGTACCATTGATTGGGTCATAAAAATTTTAAGCAAGTTTTCTAATAACCTTTTCCACAGTAAAAGTTTTATTTATATTAACATTTTTTTAGTATACGCTAGCCTAAGATATTTGTGAAATCTTTGTATTATTGTAATTAATTTTAATGAGTCTGACAGTGAAATAGAATTCGATTTTGAAAATAAACTAATTTAGGGAATTATTAATAATTTGGGTCTATTTAATATTATTGCATTTTCTATTTAGTATCAGTGTATTTTCCAAAGGTACTAATGTGATATTTTTTCACCTAAATAAACATTATGTTATATTATATCTTTATAGTTTTAAAACACCTTAAAAGTTCGTCCCTGATACTCTGGACTGGTCCGGTCGTTTAGAATAGCAAGTGGAAAAAATATGTTTGAAGTTTGACAATATTGTCAAAAATAAGTTTATAATGAATCTTATTCTTTATTAATAGGTACCTATATTTTTTGGAAAACGTGGCATCGTACATCGCGTCATTAGTCTGAACAAGCTCGAGGTAACTCGATTCATCTACTACCAGTAATGAATGGAAGTTCTCGCGTCCCATTTCATAAAAATTTCGCTACGAAAAATGGTAAAAATAAATGTTGCACTATCAAGTTGCGCGCTTTAAAGTAACGCAATTTAAATCGATGATCACTACTTCGTCATTAGGCGCATGAGAATTGTTGAATAAAGTTTTAAAAGTAAGGATTATTATTATTCCACTAAATTCCAACTAGTGAATTTGTTGGAACTCAATTTTAAATTATCGATCTAATTACTAATATCTTATCTGAATCAGCGCCCCCAGAACAGTTTTCGTCTTTACTTGCTGTTAGTATAAGATTTATTTTTCATATTATCATTTTCTGGTAGATAAATAGTAAAATCTAACGGGCGATTCAAATAGAGTTTCCACATTACAATCTGAAATATTTTTGAAACACCACGGTATTTGTTTATTATCATATGAGATTTCTAACCTCAAAACATAAGAAACATAAAAAAAAATAGTCGTGGAGCAATATATGACTGAACAACGTGTAAAAAATTGCAAGCCTATTATGAAAATGGTCGATAAAGAAAAAATGAATTTCGGGCTCTACGTCAATTTGTGGTTCAAAAATTGAGCAAAAAGTGACTGTTTGGTGCGCATTTTGGTGCGGAGGAATAATTGGCCCTTTTTTTTTCTAGGATGATGCGGAGAACGCTGTTACGGTTAATGGTGTTCGCTATCGAAACATGATATCCGATTTTTTCTGGGAGCAGTTGGAAGGTATGAACATTGAAGATTTGTGGTTCCAACAGTATGTGGCCCTTGGCACACATTCAGAGAAACGATGCAATTATGCAATTGCTACGGGGCAAGTTTCCTGGTCGGATTATCTCACGTAACGGCGATATCAATTGGCCGCCGCGATCATGTGATCTTACTCCCCTAGATTTTTTTAGGGGGTATTTAAAAACCAGAGTGTATGGAAATAAACCAAACACTATTCCACACCTGAAACAGGAGATTAGACGCGAAATAGCCGGCATAGAATTCTGTCAGAAAGTGATAGGAAATTTCAATAAACGAATTACGTCATGCCATATGAGTCGCTGGGGTCATTTGAATGACATCATCTTTCATACCTAATTGTAAAAGACTAATCTAAAATGGCAAATAAAAATCTGTGTATATTTTTATATTCTTCCGAGTTTTTTTTATTAGTTTAATGTGGAAACCCTTATTGAATCATCCTTTATATCATCTAATACAGTTTTGCCAGATCGATGTGATATCAATGGCAATGCTCGAATTTGCAATGGAAGAGCTTATTTTTATTAGAGATTTTGATCTCACACAGTATTCCAAACAACAGTTGCCTACATCTATGTTACATGTTCCACACATTTTATAAAAACTATATACAGTTTTTTATAAAACATTGCGTAAGTAGAGAATAATACTTACGTTCGTAAAGGTTTCCAGAAAAACTTGAATTAGGCAATAAAGCTGCTGAATAAATTAGCGATAGTAATAGAAGCATGATACACTAAATAAATAAATTTAATGATTTGTTAATTTGTGCAGAAATATTTGACATACTTGAATATAGGGTAGTCCTATTCAGGAAGGCAAGCCTAAATCTACTTAGGAGCAAATTTTTAGGGGTTCATTCTTGAGAATGAGATACAGCCCCTTTAAAACGTATTTTAGAAAACAGGGCGCTAGATATTTATATTAGCATTGTAAGTTAAGAAGGTATACCGTGTTAAAAAATCTTATTTTATTATTTTACATTGAAATAGACCAATTCTACTTTTCTCAAGAGGCCTGTAATCATATTTTTCATTCTCCTACAATTTTTCTTTAAAGGAACTTAAATTAATTTTTTAGAATATCACTAATTAAGTCAAAAATTCTTCTATAAAACTATTTCACGGATGATAAATAATAAAACTTAAGGTATTGAGAGTCCAACATTGACATACCTTTCAAGTCTAAACGAATATACACCATAATTACTTTATACTTTACTGACAATTCCATTCACCATGATTCCTGGTCCTATTTAGTCGTACGACTCAACAACTGATTAGCGACCATAATTGGGAGCATTATGCGATATTCTGCTTGCCGTTACGAATATATTTAGCAGTGAGCGACGGTACCAATGGTGATTGATATCCTCGCATCAAAGCAGAAGCAAAGGTAATTCGCTCTGTATATAAGATATTACCATGCGCTTCGGGGGATGTGAAGATGATATAAATATTCAACAGGAGCTCTCCCGTTTGATATCAAGTGGCCTATGGAAATATCGGCTTCGGAATCGTTTCGCCTTCGTCAGCGTTTCTTTTATTTAATTTTCAGATGATTGGTTCGAAATTTTCAAAGCCAAAGTAATATGAATAAATTTTAAAGTTAATGAAATTATGATTGAGGCTTTAAGCTCTTTACGTGCAAGCCGATCGATACAGGGCGATTTATATTCTGTCGCGGGGATAATCCGTAATCCGGCGAGCCAGATTAAAATACAAAACTGCATACAGAATTCTCTACAGATTTAGTTTTAACGTGCAACTATATTTTGTAGAGTAGATAAATCGTCCAATAAAGCGTACCAAAACCTCCTGCCAATGCTTTTTTACGGTAATATTTACGTTACCTCTAAATTATATTTTTTCTAATCCCTCCTCTAAAATATCTAATGATGCACGGATCAAGCGCGCCGAATGTGCGATTTTAAGATGTCCACTTCGTTAACAATGGAGTGATCGGATGCTTTCGATATAGAGTAAACGGCAACAAAGAATTTGTTCCATTCATTTAAAAATTAGGCATTCGATTTCAAGAAAAAATCTCCCACTCGTCCATCATATTTTTTTTCTTGCCCATTTTTTCCAGTAAATAAAGTAAAAGTAGCTGTTTTTTAAAATGGAACATCATATTTTTAAATTCATTTTCGAATTCTGTGTTAAACTATTACTTTTTTTAACCAAAAAATTAAAAACAAATATTTAATTTGGAACGAACGGGTAAGAAAGTAATACGAGTAAAGTTTTTAAATTGTCACATTTAAATTTATGTCATTAAAGAAACTGAATATCTAAATGGCAGCGAGTAAAATTAGGAGAAAATTTATAGATGCCCTGTTTCTATATATTCTGAGAATTTATAGAAGCAGGGTATGTCAAAGAAATTATTTTATTAGGTGTTGAAAATACCCACTATTACCTTCTTGACTATATGGTAATCGGTTTAAAAACCTTTCCAAAACATTACCCAGGATATTTCCATTAATTTATCTGATGTATCTAATTAAAATTTTAAATATTTTGTGGCTTCACTTGTTTTTTTATAGATCCCAGAGGAAAAACTCGGATATCTTGCAAGACCCTTTATTGATCCCCCTTCTATCAATCCACTGTCCGGTAAATACCGTATTTAAATATTCATCATCCTGCTGAAACCAAGGAAACTGCGAGAGTCGTTTTGAAGAAATTGTAAATATCGGGCTTTAGTAATATCTTGATCGAAGAAATAAGGTCCAATAATTATGTTATTCAAAATCCATCCCCAAACAACAAATGTGGATGATTATTTGTACTCCAAAAACTAAACTAAACAGCATCTGATGATGAAAAAATGAATTTAAGTTGCACATTTTCATCATAGTTTCACAAAACTGTACTCTGCGGTCGGGATCATCTTCGTTCAGCTCTTGTAGTAATGTCATCTTTTATGGATGATATTTTTCTTCTTTTAATACACGCTAAACTGTTGGTTGGATTATTATTTGCAGGTACTTCAGAAGATATTTTCAGGGGAATTATCCTCAAATTCTAATAAAATGTTTAATCTTGTATGTGTTCTCATTAGTTTTTGGACTACTTACTTGACCTTAGACGATCTTTTACTTTAGCTGTTTCTTGTACTCTTTTCACTTTTTACTCTTTCTCCTTTACTCCCCATTTTAGTCACTATAGATGTTGAAATGGGTCTTTCTGGATATTGTGCCCTAAAAAAAATTACAAACTTCTTGAGTTCTCCTTTTGCCTCTATATCCAATAAAAAAAGACGCGTAGCTCACGCACACGCCGCCCGTCACTTACTCATGTACTGATTGGAATGAAGTTCGTGGGTAAGACTAAGACTAATAGCAAATAGTTATAGAGGTATCGTCACCCAAATATTGATCGCCATAGAAAACATTTTTTTCTATTCCTTTTTGTGAAATACCTAATTATACACCGCTTATTAAACACCCTCTCCGCGCGCGCCAAATAAACTCGTCACTCCAATGCCGTTTACCGCACTTATTGCATTATATACTATTATCGAAGTCTTATAGGAGTTCTTATGAGACAGACTGACATATCAATTTCAAAAAGAGAAAATATAGTTTTAGTAATATAGAAATAAGGATTCTGGACTCAATGGTCTGTCGGATGAACCGTACTATCTAGATGCGGATTCATTGTAATTCCTGAATAAAATATTTAATTGGCTAGCGAAGAAGAGGAGCTTGACGCTACTGACGATCTTATACACAAATGAGTTGGTGCATCTTTTGCGGCTGTGATATTCTCCTTGAGGTAGAAATTGTCTTATGAGCATGCTTCTAAATTTTATCCACTATTCAGAACATTTAACTAGATATGGGCATATTTTGAAAATGAGATTTCAAAAAACCACGCATGTGCATAACCACTGACCCATCTTAATATTTTTTTCATCGTCGTTTCAAAAAATAGACAGGACTAATCAGTACTGCTACTGGCACCCCAAGTGTTTATTTTGCAGCTGATTCAGATTCTTTTTCTAAAAATCTCTTAAAAAATCATTAAATTCCATTTAAAAATCAATATTGTTCTTTTTTAAATATTGCGTTGTTTGTTAGTTGCAAAATTTGAAAATGAAAAAGTTAAATAAAAAAAAAATTATTAATGTTTAAAGAAAATGCTTTGTCCGATGAAAATTTTTAATTCAAGCATTTTTATGACTGAAAGAAATATTATGGGAAAACCGAGACCAATAGAAACGTGAAATCGGAAAAGTGAATCACTTATTTTGAAGTACACATCTTTTTCTAATTTCCCAATTTGTCACTTTACTTAAACTTATTATCAAGTGTATTATTTTAGCTTGAATGAAAAGTTAATTTATCCAATCGTTTATGCCTTATTTGGTTTTGCGGAAGTTGGCAATCGGTCTGGCAATTCTGGGCAATCTTAAATATTGTTTTTGATAGTGCGGATATAGTAACAGCCTTTTGCAACAGCCTATTGCTATAATGAAGATACTTCTCTTCTTCCGCTTTCTGCTTCGCCATTTGGTTACTTCGAAGAAGGCGAACTACTTAATTGAAAATTGTTATTTTTACTTTGAGTTATTTGAGTAATAGAAAGATATAAAGTGAAATGTGGCTTCTCGACCAATTATTTGGAAAAAATCGTGCGATATTCTCTCCATTCTCCTTTGGATTCGCCAAAAACAACTTTATTTTATACTCATCAAACTGTATCGAACAATTTAACCAAGAAGTTCCCGAGTTAACCTTTATAAAGACCAAGTTTCAATTTTCCTGCGAAAATACATTATTGCCGAAGAGGTTAATACAAAAGCGCGAAAACTTTCTCAAATTGGAGGAGATTAACCCTTCATCACTTGGGTAAAATTCGAAAGGAAATTTTACCCGACCTCTGACACGCATGAGTATGGCCGTGCTTTTATCTTAGTAAACACATTGTAGTTTCATTTCGGAGCCCACATTATAGTTTACTTTTCAGTATAAAATTGTGACCAAATAATTATTTAATTCTATAATTTGATTAATAAAACAACAATTTGACTAGTTTTTTTTAAATAACGTAAACAATTCATCTAAGATAAATACAGCGTTCTTTAACGTAAGTAATTTTCATCATTGTGTTGGACTGGCTATGTTTACATAAACACAACCTTCTTTATATCCGAGTTGTACTGAATAACGATTGATTGCTAGCCATTGCCAGATTTTGTTTGGCGATGGTTTGCATCGGATAGCTCAATGGTTCTCTTGTTTGACATGACAACAGTTTTCTACTTAATCCCAGTGCTTTATGAATTATTTTTCAGAGCATACTTTTGTGTTCTTTGATTGGGGGAGAGTCCTGCTCTGCTTTACTTCAACTCTAATGATTCCACGTGGTCATCTCCGTAAGGGGTGGATATGAATCGTTACGCATGGCGTACAGCATATTCGTATAGAATGTGTTCTACTGTCTCGTCTTCCTGTTCGCAGGTCTTGCTACTCAAACCCAATCTGAATTGCTGTTTGTTAATTCAGCATTGATCAGTTAGGATAACTGTGACCATACGTAGCTTTATCCTGTACATTGTTTGTTTGCTGTTTCGTTTGTATAAGCTCAATGGCTTCCTAGCTAGTCAACCATTTTCTTTTTTATCCATTTTCATTGTTTTAGAGACTTTTTCCAGAAGTTCTCCTTTATCAGCTCGCTAAGGACTGACGTCGCCAAACCGACCTAAGGATCTAGTCCAGTTCCCTTTAATCCATCACTTGTCTGCTATCTGTATAGATGCAGAGTGCATTCTTTGTGATCAGATCTGTCATCGCTGACCTAGCCAAGGCAAAAGAGGTTTACCGTCAAACGGGGCTACTTGGATACTAGGACCTTTTTTTTCCATTTTCTGTTCTCTTACTTTTTGTTAATATCAGTTTCTAATGTTACAGGTACCAAGTAATTAAAAATGGCAAGACATAACGAAAAAGTTCCGGGAACCCGGAGTTAGAGCAACAATTTGAGGGCAGACTTAAGAAAAGCACTTCAATCTTTTAAAAGTGGCATGGCTGTCCAAAGGGCGGCAATAGTTTATAAAATTCCACACATAACACTTCGTAATAAGTTCCTTGGTGTACACAACCGGTCGATAGGTCATCCGAGTGTCCTTAGGAGCAGTGAACGGGGAATGATTCGTAATACTTCATTACAAGTGGCAAAATGGGATTTCCCTTTAACTAATTCGTGCTATGGCCAAACAATTATTGGATAAACAGGGCACAAAAGTGCGTGAATTCAAAGACATTTATCTTGGACCTAATTTTGTGGAAAACTTCATCAAGTAACAAAATATTTCCACACGAATCGAAACAAATATTAAAAAACGGGATCGTCCGTAGATAGAACCGATATTATTCAGTTACGACAAAACTAATACCGCTGAAGATGATGCGAAGTAAGTTATTGTTTCCAGAAACTGGAGTAGGGTGGAACGAATACAAAATTATTCTTGGTCCTGTGTCAATATAATGTTCTGTGACAATGTACAAAAGCTCCAATTTATATTGAAACTGGTGAACCCTCTGTCACTGTTTATGGGACCAGCTCTTCCGGATGGTTCCATATCAATCTTTTTGAGAATGGTTTTTTAAATCCGCTCTACCCCATATAATAGCTACCATGGAACCAGAAACACGAGCAGTCGTAGTTGGGGATAACTTTGCCACCCATTTTTCACCACAGGTCATAAAAGCAGCAGTAGAAAATGATATTTACGAGTACGTGTGGCCCTTTCCAGTCAACGCCACATATTTGATGCAGCCCCTACATGTGGCTGTATTTGCATTCTTTAAGAGGAAGTAGTGCGAAATATTAGAAAAATGATGAAAGGAAAGCAGATATTCTGGGATATCACTTCCCACACTTGACTGCCTTACCGTTACTTCTGTGGAATAAAGTTTTCGAGACTAAAAGAGTTTTCCAAAGAATTGGGAGACAAGAAAACAAACAAGAAAAAAAGAATTAAGAAAAGAATAACGACGTTATATTGAATAATGTCCTAAAAGCATGTCAAAGTACCTCGTTTGATGCTAGTTCTGCAGTTTTCTTAACTAAGCAGTGTTCGGGATTATTTCCTTTGGGATGTGAACAATGTCTGATCCAACTGAACTGACTAGTCAACTGTAATATTGTGATACTAGCTTTGATGTGAAACGTGGTCTATACAGTGCCTGAACTGCTGCTCTGCTATCTATTCGGGTTTTCCAGTGCCACGACCATAAAAAAGTACACTGACTTAATTAAATGTCGTAATTCAAGTTTCGGATATTATTTATTAATTTATTAATTTCAAGTATATAAGTTGCACTTGCGGCATACAGTACGATTATGGAAAATCAGGAGTTTGTTCATGTTTCAAAATATGGTTCACTCTTTTGGTATTCGTATATCGTTTTTGTCTTCGCTTTTTCTTGATTATTTTCCTAATATTAATGCAGTGCGTCTTGTTGACAACGTAGGTTTTCACGCGAAGACGGATATAATGCTTCGAGCCAGAGGTGTAACGACAATGTTTAATATTTCAGGTCTTAAATCGCAAGGTGTGATGAGTTTACCGTCTCACTGCTATCTTGATTCTGGAAGGGGCGAACTCGGAATTAAAAGATGCAAAATTCATTTCAAAAGCAAACATGCGGAGGGAAGTAAGGCACGTTCAAACGTACATGTAATGCGATAATACGATGGCGGTTTGGAAGCACATATAACTTTCCACGATTTTAATTCAGATGGGTTGATTCAAAGCGGTTAAAAAGGTATATTTACAAGTGATTTAATTAAATAACTGGATAAAATCATTACTTAAAGCTAGAATAGTTTTTAGTTACGCGGTATTACTGAGCAGTTATTTGTTGTAAAACTTAAGAAAGGATATATGTATTTATTATTTACGCAAAATTAAATATATGTATATGCATCTACATATACTAAGGAGGAAAATTATTTTATTTAAGTGTCAATCCATGACCTGTATAAATGCACGATGCTAAAAAAAAGACTTGTTGAGACTGGTCTTCCAACGGAGGACTCCAGCCCAAAATACTGAGTTACTGCAGCATTTCGAGGCAGTCTGTTTGTACATAAGCGTGTACTAAGAGAAATTGGTAGAATAGTAATAACACGTCTTGCTGTCAAGTAGTAGTCCCGGAGGCAAGAGCTGTGATTGATCCCCAGAGGCTTTATATCTTTGACTCTGGGAATCCATCGCACCTCTTGCCTCTGTTAAGGTGATCTCGGGACCACTACTTGATAACAAGACTAGACTGGCCTAACATATATTCCAACTCCTCTGCCTATTTTGGATCCATCCGTGTACCAGACTAGCCCGTGAGGATTAATATACTGCAGAGATTGGCAGCCTACTCTTTTTGGTAGAATTGTTTCGATATGATGGACTACAATATAACCAGACTAACATTTTTTGTTTTATAATGGCAACGGTTACGTTTCGATTACCTATTTTATAAAACCCGAGAACTCTTTTAAGACTCGTATAGCACTTAAACCGAGAATATTATAAAGGTAGTGATGACCAAATTTCAGTCACATATTAAAATATTACTCCCCATTTATTTGTAAAGATAAGAAGTCGCCGTTACCTTTATAAACAATAAATACGTTTAATAACATTTTGGTTACCGCTACAAAAACATACCGACAGTGTTTATTAATATCAAACAAAAAACTATCCCTTTTCTCAGCTTTTTCGATACAATTTGTTTACAATATATTTTATTTTGTGTCCTTCTCATTGTATTTTGAAACTAGAAATTTTGTTGTATAAAAAAAGTCTAAGAACATTTTTGAAATAAAGTACACATGACTTTTAAAATTGTGCATAAAATTTTGGGAAAACACCACCGTCTTTCACGGTCGTTACAAACGCATGGGAGTCTAGGTTCCATAGTAGCTGTAATATATGGACTAGTTGCTTGAAGATCTATAAGGGATTAATGAAATTAGCAATAAAATCCCAGGAGTGTTATAATATTATGCAACAAGTGCGGCAAACGGCATTTGTGTGCTATAGTATATTATTATTGTAGGCAGAGAGATTTGATTTTTATTGTACTGTTTAACGTGTTAGTTGTTTTGTTTTCTTGAATCTGTTTTAGAAATAAGCTACCACCGAAATATGTGATATGTGATTGATCACTCGGCTGAAGTTTGTAATCACAAAGTCTCCGGAAATTATCAGCAGAATGAATGTGAATAATGATAATTATAGTGATTCTGATTGTATTTCCTAATCAAGATAAAAAACTTAATGTGAAATTTCAATAGTAAAAATGTTATCTTTTAATTCTTAGTGACTTTATAAATAAAAACATAACAAATATTTTATTATCATGCAGTTCTTAACAATATTATAGAATCAATTAAACTTATCAGATAGATTCGAAAACTATGGATTAACCTTATATGCTATACTGACCTAAATTTTCCCAATCAATTATTTTACTATTGATGCCTTACAATTTCAATATTGTTTTACCTGTATAAGAAAGTTTACCAAACGTGTTGCATACTATACTTTTTCTACGACCGTTAGTTTTTGGGTACATTTTCGCAAAACACGAATAGATGCACTGACATGACTATCAGAATTGACAAACGCCAAAATTCAAAGCGTGGGAAATATCTCCGAAAACATCCTTCTGCTCCTAAACTCGTGCGGTGATATTCCAGTAATGTCCGAAGTGGCTCGGACCCGTGGGAAACGAAACTTACATTAGATTGGTATATAATTAGGTATTTTTTCAACTCCCTTCTGTAAAATATCTAATTATATACCGTTCTAGTGTGCGGGGATCGTCAGTTTCTTGATCCACTGATCCAAGCCTCTTTAGACATTTCCGCGATTTTACCGCACGGGTTTGGGAGCAATCGGCTTGAATTTTGACGTTTGTCAATTCTGACAGTCATGTCAGTAAATGTATCGGTGTTGTTCTGCAAAAATGTCCCCAAAAACTAAATGTAGAAAAAGTGTAGTTTGCAACACTTTTAAGTCACTCGTTTATTAAACACAAATGCCGTTTTTCTACTCCCTTCTGCGAAATGACTATTTACACACCGATCTAGCGTGCGGGAAGCGTCACTTAGATTTATTTCCCACGGATCCGAGCCACTTCCGAGATATTCCCCACGCCTTGAATTTGACGTTTGCCAATTCTGACGGCCATGTCAGTGAATGTATTCGTGTTGTTTTACGAAAATGTACCCAAAAACTAACGGTCGTAGAAAAAGTATAGTATGCAACACGTTCGGTAAACTTTTTAAGTCACTCGTTTATTAAACGCTCGCTCCGCTCGTGTCAAATAAACTCGTGAGTCACATGCCGTTTACCGCACTTGTTGCATAATATACTATTACCGTACTTGTTGCGTAATACACAGAAGGAAGTATAAAAATGTGTTTAAGAACGCAATAAATCCTTTTCAAAAAGTCCGAAGTAACCAACACGCAACACAATAAATAATGTGTTTTGGTTAGTCTTGCAAAAGTTTTACTAAAAATTGTTTTCTTATAAAACTATAAAAGCTGTTATAAAAAAAAGATTTCTTATAAATCCTTTATAAATATCTATTTATAATGAAATCTTAAATATGAGTTGCGAACGAATGTATTCGACAACGAAAGAAGGCAGTAAGAGTTACAAAGATTATTCTAGAGTTAATAGTACAAAATGATCATCATCAATTGCAAATCTGACCTCTATCCATCGGCTGTTAAAGTTTGCCATTAATTTAAAATCTTATCAGAGGAATATGAAATTTATACACGAACTCGACAATAACTACTACCAAAAAATTAATTGAAGCATTTTTTTTTGTATGAGCATGCAACATTTTACTCCTTTTTCCGTACACTTGCATTCAATCTGTGGACTAAACATCGCGTTCTAGGTTTTCATACTTTACCGACAACGATTCCATAGTCTGGTCGCTCAAACCAAAAACAAGCTAATTAACCGAATGGCGGTCCGTGCACAAACGGTTTTGATCATTTATTCACCGGAGCTGTTGGTGTGTTATGGCACGCATTCTAAAATCTAATAAAATTTTAATTCGTTTGCATTTTCATTAACGAGAGATTTAATATTTAATTCGGGCGACTAATGCAATCGTTGAAAATGTTAAGCCATGTTAATTACTAAATAAATGCTGAGAGCTAAATTGCGATTGAAAGGCAGCGACTCGGATAATTTCCCTACTAGATTTTGTGTAAACAGAGTTGTAAAGTTGGAGTGCTTCTTGCAATTGAATACTTAAAACGACTTTCATTTCATGCAAAGAAGTTTATATACTGGCTATATTAGTTTATTGTAACACGCCTTTAACAATCAATGGCATATTTAATATTAACAATAAATGTTGAACTTTTAAATCGATTAGCGGATTTTTATTTATATTTAGGTCATTTATTTATATTTCAGTCATTGAAGTTCCGGTTATCGGGAAATATTGTTATTTGATTATCGATTTGGATAATCATGGAAAACGATAATCAATTTACAAATGGAGAAAAAGTTTATATGTTTCTGATATACGGGGAATGCAGAAAAGACTTTCGACAGGCCCGTGCATTGTATGCAGCCCGCTATCCATTTTTTCTTTAGAAAGCTGGAACTGAAAATGAGAAATCCACAAAATAATCGACATGATAATTTTATTATAAGTAAAGAAATGAAAATCAAAGTAATCGAGTATATATATATATATATATATATATATATATATATATATATATATATATATATATATATATATATATATATATATATATATATATTTAAATAATCAAAGAATTATTCGTCCCGGACAGTATCAAGAACGGTTCCGAATCAATGTTTTTTTTCATGGTGCCTTAACTGGTGCATATTTACAATTCCTAAGAAATGAAATTGAAGACTCGTTAGATGATTTACCTCTTGCCGTATACATATATATATATATATATATATATATATATATATATATATATATATATATATATATATATATATATATATATATAATATGTATCTTCATCAGCCTCCCATAACTTTAGAGATGTCATGGAACACATACGTGATGTTTATGGCGATAGACTAATCACTACACACGGTCTAGTCAATTGGCCCCCACGGTCACCGGTCACATTTAGATTTTTTTGTTTTGTGGTACGTGAAAGACCGTGTTTATGTTACTCCAGTGTTCGACCTACAAGAATTTCAGCGGAGAATCTTGGCTGCATTTGATAGAATAACTCCAGAAATATTAGGAAGGGTTGCATCGAATGTAATTTCTAGAGCCAGGGAGTGTCGTAGGACATTTTGAAAACATTCTATGAAAGTTTCATCTTTAAATAAATTGGTTATTAAGTAAATATCTATCGCACTTATTTAATTCAAATAAATACAGAACTCCAGTTCCAAAATAAATGAGTGTGATGTTTTGTGTCAATGTAAAACTTGTCTTACAGTAGCACACGTTGATATACCACATTCAAATCGATTCTACCGACATTTTTGAGATTTTATTTTCTAATAGATTTTCAAAATATTGCGTTAAAATATCCCAAAAAGTGACAGATTTGGAAAGAAAAAAATATTTCTATTCTCTTGTTCTTCTGAGTTTCTGGTTAACAGTGCTTGTAGCTTATGACGTACGTATGACTGTATCCCCGTATCCCAAAAGCATATCATCCTTTTACCATAATAAAACAATTTCAACAACAAATTCTAATCGTTGAATCTCAGAAGAAACTCCTCCTTGAATTTTATTATTTTTTTAAATACTAATCTGTTTTTCTTTCTTTCCACTGCATGAGTTTCTTATGTATTTTTAATCTTACCGACTTGACAATTAATAATGAATAGAAGCAAAGAAACCTAAGTATTATTTTCTTTTTATAAAAATGTATTTTTTTATCTGGTTTTTCCTTCCTGTGAGAATATTTTTTAACGGATTTTGAAAATTTTGTTATCAAAATGTGTTAAAAAGTTTTTGTTTCCACTAGGGTGCTATTTTAAAAAACTAGGTTAGCCCGAAAAATTAATAGTTCATTACATTAAATGATGTTTACCATTAGAGAAGTAAAGAAAAGTGTCATTTACAATTTTACAATGATCAGGTGACCGGTAAATAGCATTTATGGTGGTCACAGCCTCCTAGACACAATTTTCGAAAATTAAATAAAAATTTATAGAAACAAAAAAAAAGAGAAAAACCATACTATTATACGTAGAATGATCTCCTGAATCCGAAAATGCAAAAAAATATTGGTTTTGCCATTTAAATTTCAAACCTTACTGTCATTTCCGCTCAAACCGGAAGTGCAACCATTAACTATATATTGTCCCTTCCAAATTGCAAATCGCTATTTGAAGCCGTTTAAAAGTTATTGAGTGTTCCCACGTTCTTGTGTCACCCGATATATGTATTAATGTAATTCATAATAAAATTTATTATAAGAATATCAGAAAACATAAAATAATGATAAATAAAACCAAGATGTTTTTAAGTGAAACATAGCGAATACAAACAACTATTGAAGATGCAACTGTGGTCAAATCGGGGTTTTGAATACTACCAGTAGTTCCTCAGATATTAGGAAAAATTTAAAAATTGGGGATTTTAAAAATTTGTCGTATCTCATAACTATTTGAATAGGTTTTCATTTCAACTTTTTAACAGAAATAAAAATTACTATTTTCATTTAAAAGGTTTATTTTTTCGTTTTTGTTTTTCAATACAGACCTAATTATTTTGTATGCGTAATTAATATACCTTTTAGTTGCTTTCTGTAATTCTATAATACACAGTTTACTGCCAAACATATTATATCTTTGAATTTATTATCTTCTTTGGAAGTTTAAAGGATTTGAAGTTATAAAAAACAAAATAAGTTAAATCTAAGTGTTATAAATGTCTGTAGGTAACATTAAAACTGCTTAAACCAGAAAAAAAATAGCAATTTTATTATAATAATATTAGAAAACTTAAAATAATTAAAAATAAAATAAAGATGTTTTTAAGTAAAGCTGCGCGAAAATAAACATTTGCTACTCCGTACCCTAAAATAGTAAATTTTACAATGATCAGACGTGCGCAGTATCATGCGTAAAACGCGACATCCACGTGGTGCGTTTCTGGTATTTTGATATATTCAACTAATTAATATTTATTATAATCGCACTTTATAATTATGTAAAGGCGCCATACTAACATCGGCGGTATGTTAATTTTTGTTAGTAATCAATTGATTTTTGCTTTCTCCATCCCGTTGATTTTTTTTCGTTTTATGTTAAATATTAGAGAATAAAGAATACGTCGATGCACCAAAAACTCCAACCTAATAGCAAATTTCAATTATTTAATAATAATTAAGACACTTCGTAGGGCAGACAATAATAAAATCAAACGTTTGTTGACGTAAATCTGTTGTTCACTGTACGTAAAAATTTGATTAACGAATCCCATTTACATCCTGTTTTCGGATTTGGCCAGGAAATTATTTGATTTCGCCCGTAGTTCGTGACCACATTGTCGAAAAAACGAGATGAAAATATATTTTTCGTGTTTCCATTTATGTTCGATAAATGCATTTGGAGATGCATTAGACAAATGGGACTGCACTGTCACGCAAATATTATATTTTATGTTATTAAACAAGGCAGTTACTGTTATTTCATAGTAATTGATTCCTAATTACTTATTTATTTAAAAGATTATCAGTGATTAAAAAATTGTTTAGATGTATTTCGCTTAATGAAGTGGTGCTAAATAAAAATAATCAAATTTCCACCTTCAGGCACACCATTGTGAAATATGACTTAATGTTTGGCATAACAAGAATAGTTGAAATAAAATTTACATCTTTTTACATATGCACTGTGCGCTGTGTGTTAAATTCTGGGATCGATATAATATTAACATAAGCAGAAATTAGATTAAATGACATAAAGAAATATTTACGATTATATTAACTGTTATTTATAACTTTCAGAAAAAAACTTGTTTCCAAAAGTACATGACAGATTATATGACGGTACTGTCTGACTCGGTAGTGGAAACCAACGTACGTCCTTTTTAAAAGTGTCTCATACTGTTTTTTTAATTAAATTAGGTGTAGACGGATTGTTAAAAATAAGTTAATATTCGCCATTCGACTGAATGTTTTCGGCGTTCGATGGAAAATTTGCTCTGCCGTCCACATTAAGGTGAAGGAATTCGGTTGCTGTCATTCGTTCAGTTTCGCGCTTATTTTTGGCGCGGGAACTTTTGTTGTAAGTGGTAAATATGGTGTCCATTGTATATTATTATTAGTGAGGCGCAGGCCGAAGCAGTGAAAAACTAACCCAAAAACGACGAAAACGCCGCTGATGGACAACATCATTATTCAAAAGCAGAAGTCTGTATAGAGGGATAGACTGAATTAGTGATCTCAAAGTTGAAATGGAATACAGATTTTTTCAAAATTTATGCCGAATGAAGTCTACTGATTTTGAATGGCTATTAAATAAAATTGGTCCAAAAATCGCGAAAGAAGATACAAAGTTTAGAGAAGCGATACCGCCAACAGAAAAGTTAATTTTAACCCTACGATATTTAGCTACTGATGACTCATTTCAAGAATGATACCAGAAGTATGCTCTGCTATCATTCATACGCTTCAAGAATACGTAAAAGTGAGTAAAATAGTTAAATATAATGCTTAAAATATTTATTTCAAAAATCTAGGGTTCACATAAAAAAAATATCAAAAAATTCCTTAAAGTCTATTTGTAAATGCATTAATAAAACTTATAATGGGCGTCGTTGGATTATCAGGTTGCTGTAGTGTCAGGTTTGGTGGGGATTCCGAAATAAAAGATTCCTTTTCATAAGAAAGTAGTCCATCTGATGTTGAAGGTGATGTTAAAGGAGTACTGGTGCTTTAACCGTGATACTGGCATCAGTTTGTTGATTGGGTTGATAATAATATTGTTTCTGGTTAATGGAACTGATTGAGGAGATGTGTTCATAAGGTCTCTTAACAGCCTTATACAGAATATCTCCACTTAGGATGTTCCACCTCACTTTGTGTATGGGTGCTGTATTTTCAATGCTTTGTTGCCACATGCTCTCCATAAATTGTGCTATCGCCTCTTGTTTTTTTACTTGCAATAGTTTCTTGTAATATTTGATATGCTTCTTGTCCTCTAGAAAAGAAACAGGTGTTATGAGTTTGTCCTTCTTGGGAAATTTAAAATCTGATTTTCTTTTTAGAGTACTTCTGTTACTTGTCATTATCAATTTTATCAACAGCCATGTCATCGTTGGCCATGTCATTTTCCTCTTTCTTATCCTTCTCCTCTTCTTCTTCTTCTTCTTGATATTGACTCCTTGGTCTAACCATCTCCTGAAATGTTTGTGGTTTTTTACAATATCGTTTTTTTTTAATTTTTACATGCCTACAATTGAAGAAGAATGTCGATATGTTCCGGAAAATTATGAAGCTCTAGGGAATTTTCCTCACTGGCGTGGTGGCATAGATGGTAGACATTGTATACTTCACGCACCAATACACAGTGGCAGCGACTATTTGAATTATAAAACACATTTTAGTATAGTTTTATTGGGAGTTGCTGGCCCAAATTATTACTTTTTGTTTGCTGATGTTGGCTGCCAAGAAAGGATTTCAGATGGAGGTGTGCTAAAGAACTCCATATTCTGGAAAAAGCTGCAAAACAATGAGTTCCATTTACCACCTGATGCATTCTACCTAGTAGAGATGTGAAAGTGCCCAAAAGGTTCTAAGAAACGTATCTTTTACTATAGTCTTTGTAGAGCAAGACGTGTTATTGATAATGTTTTCAGCATCATGTCTATTTACACAACTTTGGTTTGATGAGGAAAAAAAAGGAAGATGTCCTTTCTTCCAATACCTAAGATAGGACGAAAAATTTAGGCAAATTGTGAAGCAATTAAAAATGAATTTACTGAATATTTTGTGGGCGAAGGTAGCGTCAGTTGGCAAAATACAAATGCATAACAATTAGGTGGCGAATAATAATATTCTGTCTTGTTACTGCATATACACTGCGGTCGAAAAAATCTCCACCCTATTTTTTAAAAATAATAAGTGTGGCGTTAAACCTCATTTTAAAAGCAATTTTATTCCCTATTTGAAGTTGACTTTTCTACTTTTGACGCATGCGCCTTCTTCTTTTTAGGGAGGCGTCACCAATGATCAACAATTGAAAGCATTGAAAAAAACTTCATTTAGTTTAAAATAACAAGTTTTTTTTTGAAAATAACATCTCATAATAATATGTTCACACGTTAGCAGAGGGGAATTTTACGACTATGCTGCTGTATACAATAGATTAAGATTGGCGTATGTATATTGCATTTGATAAAAAAAATATATTTTTCCTTACCTCAGTGTTTTTAGTTTCTCTGGGTATAAACTTGTCCATCAAGAAAAGCATATCTTTGAAAGCAAACCAGCTGGATTTAAAAATTGTGTCGGTTCCTGCGCCAATTTTAAAAGAGTTTTGTCTCTCGCCGGAATGACGTTAATAAACATTCCATTTTCTTTTTGACTTCCCTTGTATCAATTTTCTTTATTTTAATTTTGTAATCTTTATGCGCTGGGTTCCATAAAACTTCCCGTTCTCGATATAAACCAATAAGTTTTAAACAAGAGGAATTAGTCCACTCCATTATCGGAAAATAGAAAATCAAAACAATAATACGACGACACCCTCCGACACTTTAACTGGAAGCGCACACACTAAACAGGGCCAAACGAATCCGTTCTTCAAGTTTCTTTTGATGTACCGCCCAGTGAGCGAACTTTCGCTGTTTGTTGGGCAGTACACATTCACCGAAGACGTTCGGTCTAATGGCTTCGGCCACATCGGTCTAATGGCTTCGGCCACATGCGTTTGCCAGATGTGTACGCGCCTTAAGGCGTGGCTTTGCTGGTTGTCTTATAGTCAACTTATCTATTTTATAATTGATTTAGTTGGCTTCTCCTCCAGGGAGTTCAGAGTTGTGTTTGGTAATGTTGCAAAGGGTTACTTGAGACTCCGTAGGTAACAAAAGAAAAGGGGACATGTTTTTATAAAACGTTTATAACTACCCTTTTGTGTAACTTATGCTGCGTGTTAATACTATTCAAATAATTATGCTGTTTTCTAAGAGGACCCATACGCGTATGATATTTCAAATAATAAACTTGGTCAAACGGTTTGAATCAACTAAACTTTTAATGTGTTTTCTTGTGCTAAATTTTGTAGTCAATATGCATACTAAGAGTTATCAAATATAACAAAAACTAGTCTCTCGAGATTTCATATATCCTGACTTTCCCGCACCGACTTGTGTCATCTCCTCAAATATGCGACAAAACAGATCCACGTTCTCTTTTTGAGTGATGACGACCGATTTTGGTTTTTGCACTTCATTTTCGTTTTTCAAAAACAATCTGCTACCATCTTTTGAATTGTTTTGTTATTATTGTACCTCTATAAGACATTGCGATTTACTAAAAAAAATAGAGTATTGTAAATTTTGAGGATCGTTTCAGTTATCTCCTAGAGAAACCGCAACTTTGTAGAAAAAAAGTTACTTATGTGGCTCTGACTATAGTTTACGCTTACGCCTTGGTAGTATTTATATACCAGGGTTTATTAGATGTTTCTGGTGAACGCATTAATTGATTTCGTGTCATTCGAAGCTATATTTATACAACATTTTAAAAGTTTGAAGACAAATCGTGTTTCGAACCGTTTTTGAAATATTGTCTACGGCATTACGAATTGTCACTCAAATGCCCTGAAGTTGTCAACGCGCCACTACCAGATGCCTCCCGTTTCTGACGAAAAGTTATTGAAACCGTTCGAATAGTTAATTAATTGAAGTCTATTCCAGGTTGACGTGTTTTATTTTCGTCTGCTACCGCACTTTCGTTGATAAATGACCCTGAATATGCCGGATACTGATTAATTTTAAATACGATATGGGATAATGTTTTAAAAAGTTCGACGGCGTTTTTTTAACGTTTCTTTTTCATTGACCTGACAAAGATGAACCGCCGACACAATAATCGGGATGTTTTGACTCTGTCCTCGTGGATCATGTTCGGGAACATCAGACAAAAGGAGAATTGCCAGTTTTTATCTTCTAGATAATGTGTAATAGTCGCGCGATGGTGTGCGCGTAGTGTTTTGGTGGTCGACTTAAACGAAATTAAAAAAAAAATGCAAAAAAGTAATATATTTCTCATTAATATATTTGATGAAAGGCGAAACCACTGGTTGATGGTTTTATTCCGCAATTTGGCGGAACCGCTCAGGTAAAACAGAAATACTTTTCCAGTAGGAAGAGGCATAAAAAGGATGTGGCATATGCGACTTCTTGAATACTTGTTCCAAATTTCCACGAATGCTTGGCAATGCTGTCAATAATAAAAATGCATATCAGTGGAGGAAGAATCTTTGGTCTAATTTAAGCCATTCGGATTCGCGATAATACGCTGAAATATTATATTATAACAAAACCTTAGACAACCCTTTGTCTTATCTGATCTTTGTTGAAGACGGTAGGCCAGTATACTATATTACAGTAAGATAACCGGGAAAGAATAAAAGGTTCGCATAACCTTAGTTTGATGACTGCATTTAAAGTATCATTGAATATATTGAGAGTCCTTAGTTTCCTATAACTTCTCTTAAGTAAGACACGTGCGATTCGAAACGAAGATTGCTATTAAAAAACACACCCAAATTCTTGCAAGAATCGGTAATATTGATGTTCACATTATTTACGAAAACCTTAAAACCAATATTCTAGAACGAGCTAGCGTTTTTTTTTTAAATAATACCTTAGTTTTCATTTCATTTATGAGAAGAGCATGGGCACAAGAAACTTTTGAAACAACTCGCAGATCAGAATTAATTTGTCTGGTGGTCAGCAGTGAGTTTTCAAACTAAAGCGATAAATGTAACTACATATCATAAGTGGCTCAATGTACTCCCCTGCTGAACCCCCCGTGTAATATCAGGAAATGAGTCGCATAAGGATACTCTCTAACTTCGTTCACTTAAAGTAGCTTTGAATGAGACAAATGGCCAACTTGTTAAGACCGAAATAATGGAGTTTAGCGAGTTAAATAACACGACCGACGGAGTACGTTTTAAAAAAGGTTTATTTAAAAAAAAACAGGGCTTTTCTTAAAACTAAAAACGTACAATTAATGTGAACAGCGAAGGGCTTTGACACTACATTAATGTTACACGGGAAATGGTGGCAGTCGATTTTATATGGCTGAATCGTTGATTCAGCGTCTATTCAGCAGGATGCGTCCGGTCTAGGGATATTTCTAGTGCAAAGAACCTCAGGGTGTCAAAGGCCTTGTTGTGTCTATTATATATTTTTTATATAAATCGATCTTCGGATATCTTCACTAGCTTTCTTTTAGAAAGGGAAGTGCCAAGTGTCCAATTCGGCTAACCCTGTACATGGTTCAGGGTGGTCCGATAAGAATCCAATATGTCTCGTATTTTGTATTTTGGGGAAACCGTTTGTCTTCGAAACTTGTCCTAAAGGAGATATCAACAAATATTTTAACATTTATGAGATGGTTACCAGAGGCTAAATCGCCATCTTACATTTTTCAAGAGAGATTTTTCTAGAATTTTTATAATTCATATACCAAAAAAATATATATATTTTAAAGCTAAGAATTTGAACACCTTTTGGCGTACAATTAAGGACATTGTTTTATCTCTATGATTTATTCTTCATATTCTGCCTTTCTGGTCAGGAATTTTGCAACTTCATGAGTGAAATGGAGGAATAATTGCTTTTTCCAATAATTCCAAGTGTGTTAAAATAGATTCAGACGTCTAAAGGTCACAGTTGTTAATTTAAAAAAAGGCATTAAACTACCCCCTCACTTTATTTTAATGTTTACGTTGATGCCTACATTGATGCTTAAAGTCAAACCCCCAAATCCGAACAAACGCAACCGTTTTACAAGTTGTTATTTCGCTCATTAATTCCGGACCACATACAAAATAACGCGCCAACGCTTGTGTAACAAATAAATTACCCGTTTCATTTGTAACAATTTTGTTGAGGTTATGTTAACTCCCGGTAAATCAAACTCGCTAAACGGCGTTGCATTCAACAACAAATTCATTAGCGTATCGGATAAACACCGCAGGGCTTTGATATCGATCTATCCAGGCTGCAACAATAAGTTTGTTGCGGTTGACTGTATGTTTGGCATGGGACGTCCTCCAGATCTTTAGTATTTCTAACCCGGGGTGAATAATTGTTTGTATAATACTGCTTTACTGAAATGTTTCACGTTTTTGGTTTTTAAGCAAATGATTTAAAACCTCCCTCTCGAGTTTCATTAGTCTAGAGGTTACAAGATTTACAAGGTAAGGGAGGGATGAGTTAAGGTTGTTGTAATAAAACCCTTTGTTGCCTTCTGTAATTAAGACAGTCAGTTTACGGACCCCGATGTAATATTTTCGATTATTATCTACGTCGCCAACTCCGAAATTGTATTCCACAATTTTTTCGTAATGCTAGGCTATATTTTAATTATTAGTGACAGTAACTGGCATTGATAATTTACTCACGCAACTATTAGTTGGTATAGAATTGAGGGAAGCAGTAGCTATAATGCTTTTATATTTCCATTTCCAATGGAATAGGCATTATATCATTACGGTAAGAAAGAAAATGAAAATGACTGAGGAGGGGAGTTATTCGTCATCACAACCTACAAGACTAAATGGTCAATTTCTTTTAAATATTTTCGATATGTAAATAATACAGAAAATTAGAAAACCAGTTCGATAAAAAAACAAGACAATTATGTATTATACTGCGTATTTCTTTCTAAATATGCTTTTCTTTGCTCTAGACATTAAAAAATCCACTCTTAGCAAAGAGTTTCGACTTTGCATAACATAAATAATAATGAAAGTTAAGAAAAGTTATAATAGTGCTGTACCATAAAAAAGGTATAGTGATCGATTGTACCATATAGACTGAACAAATACGAAAATTTAGCCTTATTAGAAGAACAAGTGCAATTAATTTATTATTAAATTAAAATTTAAAAATTAAAATTAAAAAATATATATTACACTATTACACGAATACCCATACGAAAAGCAACTTGTTATTTTAAACAAAAAAAAATTGGAAATAGGTTACGTTTTTTCTTATGATAGCATGAAAACACATTAAGAGAAATTGCGATAATCCTGTATTCTCGTTACAAATTCTGGAAATTTCAGTGAGATCCACCCAGTACCGCAGGTCAAAAGTTAGGTTAAGGTGTCTGGTTTAACAGTACGTGCCTAGCAAATAAGCTTTATGTATTTGTACGACATGATAGGCAATTGTAAAAGAGTGGAAACGCTGAAGAAGTCACAAATAGAAGATCTCGTTCAGTGCTGACTTTAGATTTAGGTAACAAATTATTCTTGTATCTTTTTAGAAAATCGCAAACAGTCACCTAAAACAAATCTGGGGAAACCGCTGTCTATTCCGTAACACCATGTGAATTTTTATCAATTGAACTGAGGTGGCTTTTACTTGATGAAAATCCATTTATCAAAATATATAAAAACTAAAAGTTCAGATTTTCACGAAATTGTATATTATGACATGACAATTGTTTCGACAACATCGTGTCTTTATCAAATGTACATTTGACGACACACTGTATAAGTTACCCCTTTGATGTTAATGTATGTTAATCTGTGCTAAAGTTAATAACTTTTGTTTTTGTTTTGTTGACTTAAAATAAATCAAAAGGTATAAATAAGATTTCGTATAATGTATTATTTTAGAAGACCTTTCTATGTCACTATTTATATCGTTATATTTATTTTTTCTCTAATGCGTGTGACAACTAACTATGACAATTATTCGTGAGCGAGGAATAACATTCAGTGGACCCAAATAGTTCTTATTTCGAATCAATGCAAGAAGTCGAATTAGGATTGTGTTTAAAACAGAATTTTATTTAATAAGTATCCGATATCTCACAAGATGATTCTTCAGGTAAAACTTACTATACCACACTATAATACATATTTGTTTTCGCGATATAGGGTATTGTTTTTGTTGTCCCAGAATATTTAACGATATCTAGGCTTATTTTAACAAAATGCATTATCGGCATAGACACGAGTGGTAGCTATACGGTTTATTCTACAATGCGTTTTGTTTGTGCTGTCTTGTAAAAAATAAATACATAATACTAAGGAGTGTTTTTTTCCGATGTATAGAACTTTAAGTTGCAATAAAACAACGATGGATTATTCGATTGATATGAATTTTATTTATCCGAAAGATAATCTTGTGGCATTACATTTTAAATATGATTTCTGGCATATGACAGTCACGGCTGGCGCGGATGTAGTCCAATGTGTAAGTTCAATTTTCGATGACTTTTTCCAACATTTGTGGACGTATATCGGCAATAACACGGCCAATGTTGTCTTCCAAATGACTTATCCGCATAGACCAATGACTTTACATAGCCCCAGAGAAAGTAGTTTAGCGGTGTTAAATCACAAGATCTTGGAGGCCAATTCACAGGTCCAAAACGTGAAATTAGGCGGTCACCAAACGTGTTTTTCAATAAATCGATTGTTGCACGAGCTGTGTAACATGTTGCGCCGTCTTGTTGAAACCACATCTCCTGGACATCATGGTTATTCAATTCAGAATCATCGTTTTTGAAGAAGTACGGACCAATGATTCCACCAGCCCATAAAGCGCACCAAACAGTCAGTTTTTTTGGATGTAACGGTGTTTCGACATACATTTGAGGATTAGCTTCGCTCCAAATGCGGCAGTTTTGTTTGTTGACGTAGCCATTCAACCAGAAGTGAGCTTCATAGCTAAACAAAATTCGCTTATGAAAATCGGGAACAACGGCAATTTTGTTTTGGGCCCATTCGGTGAACCTACGTCTTACTTGATGAATTCATGATGAATTGCCAAACCAAACTGAGAATAAATCACTTGACAGCTGTTAAATCGGTCGCCATCTTGAACAGTAATGCCAACTTAAATTTCTATACATCGAAAAAAAAAAACACCCATTAAATTATTAAATTATATAATATTATAAAGTTTATCTTAAAATTTCCATTTGTCACTTTATAAGTTAAAATTTTGCTAAAATTTCGAGTTATAACACGAAACACGAGTGATAATAAGGAATTTTAATATTTCGGGATAAAACATTAAATTTTAAAGCAAAGTTTATGGTTAAAACAAGAAATTTTAAAATTTTAAAATAATCTTATTTTCCGCTCGATCATAGGCTTCGCGGTTAATACAGTTTTGTTTTTTAAACCTAACGCGGATCAAAATTTCTACCGACATGGCGAAAATCCGTAGCTGTAACTGATAGGAACTAATTCCGACGTAAATCACTAACAATTAGCGAAAAAAAAAACGGTATTGTTTAACGCTGCATAATAATTCAAATGAAATATGAAACGTATTTTAATATATTGTTTTGGTCCGCAAATGTGTGACCTTTCCAAAATGACCAATTCGCATTAATTAATTATTCCTCACAAAATGCATTAATACAAAATGCGAATATGAAAATTATCGCAAAATTTATGTATTCTGTGTGCGTGTGTGAGTGGCGCCCGGGGAGGAAACGCGTCGCATATTCAAATGTTTTATCGTAAATATTTAGATAAACGGAAATTTACCGATGGAGCATATTTCGACAATACCAGATCTGCAATCAATCTAAAAAAATAAATGTGCAGGTAAAGTCCGTTTCGGAAATATTCTACTAAAAGACTATATTTGTGCAGTACTGAAATTATTTGTCCAAATTTATAGGCTATTTCAGAAAAGTATAGAGTAATGAAATAGGAAATTAGGCATAGTAAAAGTTTGGGCAACAGGGAAACCTAGTGCGTCACACCGCCACATCATTGCGAACTAAATCCAATAGAAATATAGACGTGAGTAAAAGGATTTGTAACCAGACACAACACGTCATTCAAAATGAAAAAAACTACTATTTGATACAGGCAATTGAGGAAGTAAAACCAGAGAAATTGCGAAAAGTAAAGCAGCAAATCATTATAGAAGAGAAGAAAATATGGGATTCTGACTACTTCATCGATCAGGTCGTTACGCGCTGGGTAAACTATTAATCTAGCACCCAAAATTTCAGTGGTTCACTTTTGTTCAAATTTGAAGAAATATTTTCAAATTTGTAGATAATTAAAGCATTGCATTGCGTATAAACTTATTAAAATAATGTTGATTAATATTGAAAAATGATTAATGTGTTAAAAAAATAAAATGGCTATTTGAAAACAATTTAATTCATTTTAAAATCTTTACTAATAGTAAAAATATATCATTATTACCTACAAATCTTCTATATTCCTCCTTCGTCAGTTGTTGATGAATCGAACTTGCTGATATTTCGTCAATCATCCTATTGGCTTCCTCAGAGCTTAACTGAAATTAAACAGTTAAGTTCTGAAGAAGCACAATTTCAGAGAGTAACTATTAAGTTCCAGTTAAGCTCTGAAGAGGCCAATAGGATGCTTGGAGTAACGTTAGCAAGTTCGAATCGAAGAATCAACAACCGATGCAGGAGAAATCCAGAACCTTTGTAAATAGTATTACAGTAGCCTTTGGAAGTTTCTTTGAAAAATTGTGGCCCAAACTACATTTACCTATTCGGGAATCTTTAATATATATGATATTAGATAAATGGAAGCAAAATTGTACACTTCAGGACATAGCAAAATGCTGTTAAGAAATGCGACCTTCCCGCACTGTTACCTTAAATATCCCGAAAACGGTAAATTTATTTGAAGTAAAACCACGAATGTGACGTATAAAATAAAAAAGGTGTGTCACAATTATAGGCTTCATAAATTAGACGAAAATCATAGGAAACCAATAACTAAACAAATAATCATCACAAAGCACATTTTTTTAGAGAAGCACGTACCTGGAGATTATAAAATATGATACAGAAGAAGAAGAAAAATTATACCTAGAAATTGACAGCACTCCTATTTCACTGAGACTGATACATGAAAATACACATTTTATAAATTTGGATTCTATAATTTTTGGGTGCTAATGTAAAAGATCTTTCCTTCGTCAGTCGTTAATTATAACAGTTTCTCGGATGACAAAATAATTTAATTTCTATATAATATATTTTTTATATATTTTTTAATAACAAAAAGTATGGGATGCCTAACTTTTATTTTTTTAACATTTTTTGTACGGGTATCCCATGGAGATGTTTTTGTACTCCACTTTCAGTGTTGGTAAATGGATAACAACAGGCAAAACTCTAAATTCACCCAAAATCAAAAAAGGCAAGACGAATAGTTTGTCTCACGTTGACTTTTCCTTGCAATTATGGAGATACCGAAGTGTTAAGTATCAAAAGACGGAATATTGGGACTCTTACTTTTCCCACCTCGGCATTGTAACTCAAGCATGAATGAATTATTTATTGATGGGTTTATACAATAATACAGCACCCATTCACTCTCGACTTCTGGTCAATATCCTTGGATTGCTCGTAGGGTCTGTTCATAGATATAAGAAAGTCTCCAATTGCTTTTGAATGGGATTATCCAAGGGTGGTCATTAACATACAATGCAACAAGATTTTGTTTACATTCAGGTAAAATTGTGGTCCGTAATAGAAAATAATTTTATACCTACCTGTGTTTAATATTCTTTGGTTTGGTATACTACTTAGTTTAAGTTTATTAGTAATCATTCTTATTCCGTGTGCAAAATATGTGCGAGGTTAGTGTATCTCAGGAGATGCTCCCGCCCAAATGTAGAAAACACTATTCTATTGAGACTAAGGAAGTTATAAACAATGTTTATTTGACTCTCATTGAATGTGGTGCCAGCAAGCAAGCATCTTTAGAATAAACGGCCACTTTGACGAAAATTCCAACATCAACTGTATGGAAAATTGTGAATATTCCCATTTCAGCGACGAAAAAAAGAAGCGATGCTGACATTTTCTCGAGTGTAGATGAAAGTGATCAAGATATAATAGGGCGTAAAATTTACCAGTTATACGAGGAACATAGCGTGCCTACATTAGGTATCTTAATTGGGAGGCTTGAAAGAGGTGAAACCTATGTTAAATGTGACAGAACTACCTTATGGAAGTGTATTCAACACATGGGTTTCAGATTTTAAAAAAATGACAAAAGGCAAGTTTTAATGGAATCTTTTAGAATTCGGAAATAGCGACTGGAATATCTAGAAAAAAAATAGGATTTACAGTTGTTCTCTGTAAATCCAATTATTTACTTGGATGAAACCTGGTTTGACACTTATGATACCCCGGAAAAGGGTTGGGTTGACTCAACTGATAAGTGTAAAACCAACGCGCCATCAAGAAGAGGTAACAGAATAACTATTTTCCATGCTGGCTCTAAAAGATTGGATTCCAAATGGACTTTCTTTGTCTGTGAAAAATATTAAAGATTCTTATCTGAATTACCATGAAGACACCATCGTTGATTTATTTGAAAGTTGGTTTAAAAGCAACTAATTGAGGTTCTACAAAGCTTGAACCTACAAAAGGAATACGTCTGTGACAATTATGCAAAAAATCTAGGGCATACAGTTTTAAGGCTTTGGCTTTTGACAGTTCGGCACCAACTGAAATCTGCCATTCGTCGTAACAATGTTTTTCCCCGGGTTAACTCCAATATCCTCAAACTTATAGAAACCGAAGTTCCCTCCACAAAGTTGGGCAAATTCTGTTAAACATATAGAAAAAGCAGAACAATAGTATATCCATATTGCAAATAATATAGAACAAATAATAATTATAACAGGCGATGATAGCAATAGTGATACTGATATATTATGTGAATAATTTTAAGTAATTTAAGTAGGTAATAAAAATAATTTGTAATTTTATTTTAGATTTAAACATAAATACATACATAAATAAATAAATATTGTTTAGTATCTTTCCTAACAAAACCTCAAGTAATTAAATTCTAAGCAAAGTACGAACCTGTTCGGCCATATTTCATTCTTTCAGTTTGCCCGGGTCTTTCCTTAATTCGTATCAGTTAGTCACTTTCTTATATCTATGAACAGACTTTACCTTCTGGTACAGTTTCCACTTATAGGTTAATTATTGCAACATTCAAAATGACATAAATATAGAGGTTTTTATATCTTTGTTCAATCAAGGTTCGTCGATTTACTAATTTACTAAGTAATTTAATCCAAAACTTATCTTAAATCAATCAGCATTTCCGGAAAACTGAAATTTAACGAGATCGCTATTTATTATGAACGTGTCAAATGTATTTAATTTTACTCATGGTTAACAATATAAAATTAATTTTTGAATATAACCTGCAAAATCAAAAACAGTTCTAAAGAAGCCAAATTAAATTCTAAAATGTTCAAATAAAAGAAAATACTTTCGTTAGTATTAAAAAACTTGAAATTTGAACCCTTTAAAGCACCACATATTAATTAGAATTATCAAAGCAACCAAACTCGCGGAAAATGTGAACTTTCCAACTACCCTTTGTAATAATTCTATTTTGTTTACCAATTGCCTATTATTATTTGAATTACCCCGAAAACTCAATAGGGTAAATTTGTTTCCCCCGTTACCCACACACAGGTAAGTTAACAAAAGCCCTGACGACTAGTCAGCGTTTTAAACATAAAGGGGTTTATTAAGGTAACATGGCCGTAGTGTTCTGAGGCAGCGGCAGAACTTTGTTGTGAAATTGAGTTTTCCCGCATCGAATCCACGACTACGGTAGTGCGTGGTAATCGAACTTTTTAAGTTGCGTCTTTGTTTCATTAGGTTTGGAAATAAACTTTGCAGATTACACATAGCACAATCGCAGGCTAAGTTTTAGAAATAAACTGGTTGTGATCAAAATTTGATTGCTCTGTGAAATGTCTGTTGTAAAGTTTTGGAGTTTATTTTCTTAGCGTTTAAAATTGTTTGGTGATTAAATAATAATAAGTAATAATAATTGTACGGTGCCAGTAATATTTTCAAGTTTAACATATTTTATATACGCATTGGGGGCAAAGAATAACATGTTATTTAGATAATCCCAAAATGCTCTTAATTACTAAAAGTCTACTATTCCTCTATTAAAATATTATAAACTTTAAAATATTAATCTCAGCAAACCGTATCATTCACAACGTTTTGCGTCCTCGATAAACAGTGTTCTCTAGTTTATATTGCCCGCATAGTTGTATATCGCCTTTTGTGATTTTCAGACTAATATATGATACAAAATAATTAGAGCGTCTCCAGTGGTGTGTTATCAATGCTAGCGTTCGAGTGCTTCCTTCAAATATTCCAGTTTCCTAACTTTAACCGCTTTTATGGTGTTATGATGCCACTTAATCAGATCTGCTTCGAAGCGATGTAGAGAGGCTTTTATGTAAAGAGCATTTAATTAACAACGATACGTGAACTGGAGATAGGTACTATACAGATCAAAATAATAATAATTGTACATCTCAACCGAACATTTGCAACTTTAGTTTTGTTGAAAGATAAAAAAAAATAATACTGTATTACTGAATACTAGATAGATAGATAGATCGTTTTATTCACAAAGCCCAGTATGTATACAGTGGATGTTTCGTCAGGAAACGAGTACATTATAGAGTAGTATAAAGACAGTACAAACATGACAAAATGTATAGAAAATATCACTAAACTTATCAGGGCACTCCTGTAATATATGTATATTCTTTCAGGTCGTAGAAAGCATTGGTTGACAGAAGTTTTCTGATGCACTTTTTAAATTGTCTTGTAGATAATGCTTTTATACATTTAGGAAGCAAATTATAGTAATAAGCTCCTGCGTAATTTAGCGACTTTTTGTAGAACATGTGGTTCAGTCTTGGTTTTAGAAGGTGTTCCCTGTTTCGGGTGTTATAACCGTGGACATCCGTGTGTTTCTTGTGAGAGTCTTTATTTTTATGAACGATGATGAATAATTTAAATAAATATATGCAAGGCACTGTTAGTATTTTATACTTTGCAGGATAGTCTCGGGGACAGTCTGAAAATCAACCTAAGTATCCTTTTTTGCTGAATGAACACCCTCTCCGCATCAATCGCTTGTCCCCAGTTTACGACATTATATGAAATAGACGAGTATACTGAGGCGTAATAGAAGATCAACAAGGATCTTTCAAAGAAAGAATCTCTGATTGTTAACATTGCAAAAAACGTTTTGTTAAGTTTATTTCAAACACTATCTATGTCGTAGTCCCACTTTAGGAAGGCATCGATGTAATATCCGAGAAATTTTGTTGTGTGGTTTAATTTCACGCGTGAACCCGCAAAGTTGAACGCTAGGTTAGTCAGAGGTTTAACATACTGACCAGTGAATTCGATTGCAACGGTTTCTTCCAAATTTATGATCAAATGATTCTGTTTGCAAAAATCAACAAACTGTACCACAACACTAGAGAATCTATTGATCAACTCCTGAGCTTCCCTTCCGGAGACGAAGATGGATGTGTAATTCGCGTACATAAAAACGCGGCAGTTGCTATTGAGGAACTCAGGAAGGTCATTCACATACAGAAGAAAAAGTAGTGGACCTATGATTCTTCCCTGTGGCGTGTTGGCGTTGAACGGTTCCGAGTATATTCCATTCACTTGGACCCTTATTTCCCTGTGTTTCATATATGATATTATCCAACAATTGATATTACCTCGAAACCCCAGGCATTCTAGTTTTTTGCCATGATATTCAAATCTAAGGAATCGTCAAAAAACCACTCCCACAACTGTCTCACCCATGTCGAGTTTGTCGTAGATATACTGGACAAGGTCATTAGTCCCCGTTTCCGTTGAGTAACCAACTCGGAAACCATGTTGCACATTCGATATAATGTTTTGTTGCTCCAAAAAATGTGTCATTTTGTCGTACATGGCCTTTTCGAGTACTTTGGAGAACCAACCTTCGATTGTTATAGGCCTATAATTCTCTATTACCTCAGAGTCTCCTTTTTTGAATACAGGAATCATTTTTGATTTTTTCAGTGCCGCAGGGAACTGTCCGCAGAGAACGGACGTATTGATAATAGTAGTTAAATATGGAGCTAAAACATCTCCACAGGTTTTTATGAGTTGTATAGGTATTTCACCGATTCCAACAGATCGCTTGTTTTTGAGTGATTGAATTAAGGTTAGTACCTCTCTGTCGCTCTTTGGCATGAAAAACATACTCTTTGCCTTGGTTGTCGGAAGAGTGCCAGTTTCATATTTAGTGAACATAGTATAGGTCTTCGACTGCACATGAGTGGCAAAAAATTGTCCGAATTCATTTGCTATTATGTTATCATTAATTACGTTGACATTATTAACATTTATTCGTATACGGAGTTGAGTTTTTTCCTTACCCAGCTTCTCGTTGACTTTTGTTGTTAGAAAGACTTATTAAGTTCGAGAAGAAAACCTTTTTTTCATCGGCGACCTGTCTGTTTACTAGGTTTTTCATAATTCTCTAGTTTTTTTCCACAGCTTCATTATTAGTGGTTTTTCGTCTCCGGTTTAACTCTTTTAATTCACTCATTTGGTTTTTTTTGAGTTTTTCGGAAAATGGTATAGATCTTTTAAATTTTGCGTTTTTTTGCTGAATTGTTCTTTTAGGATGTGATACCTCAAAGCACCATAGTACATGATCCCAGAATATGTTGAACAGGTTGTCAATGTTTGTGTATTCCAAAAGAGGTATGGTTTCCTTCACGAAATAGCTACGGAATTCAGCAATGTTGTTGCCTGTAACAACTCTTTGTTCACAACCGATCATCGCATTGAAATTTATATTTTGTGAGTAGTGTTTAAAAGTTATTGCCTGGGATAAATGATCTGATATTCCTAAGTTAAGCTGACTAAAGACGGAGTTTTCGATGTTTGTAACAATATAGTCGATGGTTGACGAACTCGTATACCCAGCACTATTAGTTTGTATCCTCATGGATGAATTCACAAGAGAACTCAAGCCAAATGAGCCCAAGAGGTCGAATAATCTCTTTGTTTTATTATCTTTTTTATCGTTGTTGATATTAAAATCTCCGCAGAGCAGTGTCACTTCGAACTTTGCGGAAGAGTACTGCATACTTCCTCAAGTTTGTCAAAAAATAGGTCGTAGTCGCCCAAGAGTCTATATATGCACATAATACATATTTTGTCTTTATAACCAATTGCGCAACATTTAAACGACTGTTCCACCAACAGCCGTTTGATTGCTGCTATATCCGAGCAATCACCCATCATATCATTTCTAATAAATATTATACTACCCCTGTGTAATGATACACCAATATCTGCTCCCGTCAACCAATGTTCCGTAAAACATAGGAAAGTTGGATCGTGTTCTTGCATGAGCAAGAATTATATTTATTTTATTACTAAGAGATTGTACTTAGTAAACATACTACACGAAACAATCCCGAATAAATGATACTCAACCGAAATACATAAGAGTTTGGTTCATTTCCGATAGCTTACAATGGAACGTACATCATCACGAGACTTTTCGTTACTCTACTGCGCCCTTACTGATTTTGTCCCGCCATCCCGTTTTTAATCCTTTTCCGCCCGTTGCCGCTGCACATAGCGTTGTGGCCCACAAACATTTTCAAATTAAAATAAATCAATAAATACAAAAACTCCGTTTCCGAGATTTTTGTTTTTACTCTTAAACTACAAAATGTCGATTTACTTTGAACAAGGATACAATATTTTTACCGAAATAATACATCATGGAGCCCGTCATTCCATGAGGTTTCGGCCTTTAGTTTTGAGTATCTGATTTTTCTGCACGGTGTGTGCCATGTGTCGTTTCCTAATCTTCCAAGCACAGTATTCATCATTATCGGCGAGGTCGATCTTGTGCATAATTGGTTCTTTACTATTAGGGTTAGGTCGTTTTTTTCTTTGTAAGACATTCTATCATTGTCTTCGAATGGGCAAACTGGTAATCGCAGGCACTATTTGCAAGTTTCTTCTGCTATCCAGGCGGGATATAGCCAACATCGGTTTAACGTTTCTGTTACCAGGTAATCTACTGTGGGCTAGTATTCGCGTCAGTGTTAAGGTGTTCGACAAACTGGCAGCTTCTTACGGTTTTGGAGGCGCGCTGGTGTGTTTTTCACGGATTCATTGCAGCCTGACTGTCCGAAGATATGTTCGTTGCCGTACATGTTGCTTCTTTGCCAACGTCCTTGTGTGGATCTCAAATGCAAATATGCTGCGGTCGTTGTCACAACCGATTGTTACTTCCGTCTTTTGCTGCTCCCCATAAATTCCAACCACAACACTTGCATACTTTTTAATGTCTTGCGTCCATGAGTTCAGTCTTACACTGAGCCCACTCATACCTGCTTGGCAGGTCCACTCCCAAGAAGCAGTCGTTCCTCTGAAATTAGGAGCCCTTGGAAGGATCAAATACCATGTGATTTGATTTATTTACCCGTAGTATCTCCAGATGACACACTGATAATTAAATAGTTAGCGTATGTCATTTTCGAGGTGTTGCCGTTAACCGTTGTTTAAGCTAAATGAAGGCGATGATTATCGGAATAACTTGATTTGCAAGAAAATGGTGACATTTTATGCATCGTACTCATATGACGCATATGACGTCGACTCTCAATTGCCTCATTCGTGACAGTGCTTTAATTCGCCACATGTTTCAGAAGTCATTTGTCTAGGCTTTATTAAACAACCACCCATAAATTTCTGAATAATGCAAAGATTCGTTTTCAGCAAGTCTATGTCACGAGATCGTTTTCTATTGATATTAACCCTTGCAAAAATTGTTTGCAAATCGCCGTGAACCTATACGAGTTTCGAAGTTTTCTCGGTTATTTTGTTTGTTTACCCAAGCCGGAACACGACGGTATGGCGAACTTTTCCGACGGCGTTGTTCAAACAAGAGGAGGCATTCTATAATATTGATATAAATGAGGGAGCTTGAGTAAAATTTACGACTTTTTGTCGTCTCGAATAAGCAAGGAGAGGATGTAAACGCGCGTACACCATGTGCATGTATATCTTACGCCAGACTGGCTGCATATTCGCCTAAACGACCAAAGTAAAATATAAGTTTCGTTTTTCTCTTGCCGCATCTTGAACTTGTTTAAAGGAATCTCCTTCCAGTCGAGTGAGTGCATGAAAGGGACCGTCACTCCTGAAATTGTATTCTTGGAACTTTGTTGTTGAATGTGTTTGTCCGCCGTTCGCTTTTATGATGTTCACGTCAAAATTTCAAACAAACCAAGTTGTTTATAAAGTATAAAATTTTGCTTTGTAGTTCATGACAATAAAATTAGACCGAATCTTTTATATAGAAGAAATATATAATCTGCGTCTACCGTGTGTCCAGTGTCCAAATTTCGAGTGTTTTCTGAGGCATCTTATTTATAGAGATGAGATTTGAGAGTCGCTTTGACAAATATGTTTGATCACAGCAAAAACTGTAATGTTTCCTGCAAAAAGAATTCAAATCATTCTGTTGTTTGATTATTCAAAACTCGAATGCGCAAGTTTGAAAATTTAATAGTATACATGAGAAAACTCTGCAAATTGCAAAAATGGGACGAAATTCAAGACTTCTTCGAAAAGTCTAAAATTAAGCTACAAATTTATTAATAATAATCGAGCCTCCGCATCACTTAACGCAATCCGGTTATGAAACTCTCCTTCTACATCTAAAAAGACTGCCAGTGTCCATTTTTTATCTGCTGCTGTTTCTGTCGTTTTCCCTACTAAATAGGCATGTTGACTATCGCCTTTCTAAAAGGACCCGTTCCCTTAGATACCGCTCTATCAGTCTTTTGCTCCTCCTTCGATGTCAAACAATTGGCGTTTGCACCTCCAATACAAGAGGTGCAAACGGGGTCCAGCCGATTTAAACGGATCAAAGATATCAGTTTTTCCGGGAAAGTGGGTCTGGAGCAGATTCTCCAGAGTAGCCTATCGGTTTCCATGTAGAAGCCTATAGGCAGCCCCGAGCTCAGCTCAACTCTTCACCCACATCTTCCTAAGCTCACCAAGGTCAATACTGTCTGAAGATTTTCCACGTCACAACAGAATTTTCTCCAGCACGTATTTTTACTTTTTTTAATTAGACTTTTGAATCTTCATTGGGATTCTCTATAGATCAAACAATCCTTCGGTTCGTTGGAGCGCATAGTACGGTTCAACTTGCTTCGAGATTCTCTGCGTAATACCTCCTGCTTCGCTTTTTCACAACGTAAGAGGACAGTTTTTCTCGAAAGAAGACGTCACGCCCTTTGCAGCGTGGTCCAGAGCTCCAACTGTTTCAGATTTAGGCTTAAAATCCGTTTTGTTTTGTCGTTTTGTCTATAAATCCACTCAATAGAGATCCCAATCAATTTTTCTTGGATTCTGAAAGGAGCGGGCCATGGTATGACTTATCTGTAAAGTTATTTGCCAGTAAGGTATTTCGATTTCTTGCATTGCATTGCTCGATATCATATTATTGGCCAACTAAATATTGTACGGAATACTTTCAGTTTTGTTGTTTCCCTCCCACATCTGCTTGAGGTTCTGATGTACTTGTCATGAAGCCGCACTGGAGGTGCGTTCTTTTCACCGATGAGAACATGCATTGGATGAATAAGTGATTATTATCATCGGTAGAGAGCGAGGAAGGCAGTATCTTTAGGGAGGCATTATGTACTGTCCGATAGAACTCATTTTTGCACCATGGACAACGAATACACTGGGACTATCGGATACTATCGGGATTGTCACTACAACTCATCATCGAAATTACCGTCAGAAACCAATTTGCGCAAAACATGATAAATAACCTGTTAATATTCATTATTAAGGCTTGGACAAAGCAATCATTCTTATTAATTAGCTTATATTGAAACATATTTTTATATTTCCGAAATTGAATTTTTTCTTAATAACTTTTCAAAATCTCCTGAAAAATGTAGTCATATTTGTATTTCATTTCACTCCTCAGCTGTTAGGTGCAAGACTTTTTTCCATGAATTCATTTGAAAAGTTAGAAACCGTTCGTGAATAACCTCTCAGCACCTGGAACTCACATTTTCCGTCAATCGGCCAGCGATTTCTCGGCATGTCACACGAGTATCGACGGGAGTTAATTGAATGCCGATCTTCTATAAAATAGATCCGACGTTGGTGCTTAAATTGCGTCACGTGCAGACCAAGCATTCAGAAACATGACGTGATCCCGAAGACGTTTATTTACGCCTCGAATAATATAACTTTATATAACATATTATCTGTCCTGGAGAATAATCCCCTTAAAAGCAATACGGAAATTTCGTCCGCGGCAAATAACATTAGTCAGGCCTAACGGCACTGTAATTGTTACGGAAGCGGTATCCATCTTTCTTTCCATTACATCGACTCTCGCCTATTAAATATTTAATGTTTACTTTTCTGGTGGGCCAGGTTATCGATCCTATTGCCAATTCTGTTGATTTCGCACATTGCCATTTCGCCTCAGGATTTCAACCAATGCCGCTATATCTCGAGATCCGATATGACCTAGAGGATATGCAACCAACAATATTGACACATTCGAAATTTACAAACATAGCTTTACAACTCAAATTTATTAATATACTATTAGAAAATATTTTTCAAAATAAATAAAAACTAAAAGTTCAGATTTTCACGAAATTATATGTTATGACATGACAATTGTTTCGACAACACCGTATCTTTATCACATTTGAAAAAGACACGGTGTTGTCGAAACAATTGTCATGTCATAATATATAATTTCGTGAAAATATGAACTTTCAGTTCTTATTTATTTTGATAAATGGATTTTCATCAAGTAAAAGCCACCTCAGAAAATATTTTTTGCGGTTTTATTTAATTCGTTATTGAACTTAAAACCTCCTTTTTGTAATTTTTATTAATTATTATAACATTAAATTATTAATGTGGTTATTCGGTTTCAATCTATCGGAATATAAATAACCATCATATTTGGATATTTGGCACATGGACATTGCTCTTGTCAGCTTCCAAATAAATTGTTTATTAGCAAAATATGTTGTGAAAGTATTAGCTGATAGTGTCCTTGCAGTATAATATAGTTTTTTACGATCCGTTAGAGGGTTTGATCGATGTCTACGGATCTGTGTTAATTGCACTTTGGGCCTTCCACGCCGGTATCATATTTTATAGATAAGGAAGAAAACATAATATACAAGAGAGAGAAGAGAATTTTGAGGCAAAAGTACAATACGGCTTACAAAGGAAGCTTACTTCGGCCGAGAGGAACATACTAGGCCTACAATACCTATTTTAGACAATATTTCTACTATCGCTGTGTGCTCTTATCCATTAATAGTAAGTTAGTATTTTAATAGAGGAAATACAGTGTATCCTGTATTTTATATCTATCGAATGTTAAGGATTTCAGACCACGTACACTAGTGGCCAACTTTCCTTCCGTTTAACAGACGTTCTATATTTCGTATATTTCGTGGAATAAAGTTTTGTAGTGTTGATAGGCTTTTACATCGTGCAACGGTTAAGATAGATATCTAGATATACACAATTGCACTGATGTACCATTCCGTACATGTGTTCCCAATCTACGTAAAATATAATTTAAAATAAGTACATAAAAAAATAAAATAAAGTTTGACATAACTTTGTTCTTAATCAATATTATTTTATGAAATTTCAGTGCTTTTTTTTTACTCCTTCTGCTCGTTTATTAAACACCCGCTCCGCTGAGCTCCGCTCGTGCCAAGTAAATTCGCGACTCAAATGCAGTTAAATCTAAAGAAGACAAAATTCATGATAATATAAAAACAGCACAAAAAAAAACAGCAAATTCCTATAATCAATCAATACATAGAAAAAGTAGACAGTTATAAATACTTAGGTAAAATTATAAATAGTAATAATGACTGTTCGGTAGAAATCAAAACCACAATAGAACTGGCGGGAACAACGTTTTTAAAAATGAAAAGACTGTGCGGAGGCATGGACTCTGAAGAAATTGGATTCGAGATATGGATATATCGCAGAATGCTAAGGATAACATTGACCGATATAGTGACGAACAAGGAAATCATAAGAAGAATAAGCAATGAGAAAGAACTTATTATTACAATAAAAATACCATCTACTACAATTGGTAGTGCAAGGGAAACTTCATGGAACAAGGAGTGTAGAAAGAGGACGTCACTCATGGTTGAGAAATCTACGTGACTGGTTCGGATGCAATACAAATCAGCTATTTCGGTCGGCGGTGTCGCGAATACGAATAACCTTGTTGATTGGCAACCTCCGCACTTGAAGAAGAAGATTAACCAAGGACAAAAATCATAAATTTCCTTGAAAATGAAAATAAAATTACTACAATTTGTTCCAAAATTCAATAAGTTTTTTTAGCACATTTTGGTATCGATATAAAAAATAGGCGCATTTTACCGAAATGCTTCCAATTATAATAATTTACATGGGGTTTCATTGAACGGTAGCTATCAAGGTAATTGGTGTAGGCCAAATGGCCTTCGAAAACTACTTCATCCGGAAATTTCAGGTGCATCTCGCAGCCAGTTATTAGACGCGCAGGACATTATATTCAGGCAGCCCGCTATACTGCACGCAATTACTTCGTGATTAGTCTAATTAATATTGTAATTCAGATTCATTCAAGTATAGGCAGCATTGTTTCGGATAGATACGGTGTGCCCTTATTGATCAAACGTTGTACCTACCAAACCAAATAATTAAATCCAATCATCGAACCACATTATCGATAAACAATCGGCACCTCACGATTTCAATTCCGCATTACATGTACTTGATCCGATATTGGGAGAATTATTTAATCTTAATTTTTGACAAGAAAACTGGCAGCAGCATATATAATGTTTTCAGGCATTAAAACAATTACAGGGTTTTTGTTAAAAAATCTGACAAACATTTTAGACCCCTTCACGCCTTAAAAATAACCAGGGGACTTGCAAATTACTAACCAACGGCAGATAAAATGAGACATTAAAGAAGTTGCTTAATTTTGATAAGCTATAACATTTTAGAAGAAAAAAATGGTCATCACCAGCGGTTTTGCAAAAAAATGTAAAATTGTGTTAAATTTTTGAAATATTTGACAGTTTTTATAAGCGTGACTGTTTAAAAGGTGTTATAATTGTTCTGAGTTTATTTTCTACCAGGCATCATTTTCATTGAGATATTTTGACAGTTTCATTTTTCCTTTTATTTAATGTTTTCACTATTGGTACATACATTAAATGATCTTGTAGTTTTACTTCTTCTGGACATGATGCTGGTTTGTTCGCTGTCTAAAACTGCTTCAGAATCCACACCTGACCCAGGAGAAATCCAGAAGTGCCGTTATAAGTTCCACAGCGTGCGACAGTTTCTTTGAAAAAGTAAATGATCTCATATCATTAGTAATGCTTTGACTCTTCTCTCATCTGAATAACTACCCAATTTTAGAAACTCCTTTTGCAGGTGAAGTTATTCATTCGTACGATCTAGACGATGTCCGTTATTGTTTATTTCTTATGATAAAATGTGAACGGAATTTCATAAAATACCAATATTTCCACTGCACACAATATATAAAAAATGGCTACGACGTCCAGAGGTTTTGACCTTGTGATTCAACATCTTTTCCATTTTTTTCAAATTGTTCACCAAGCTTCCTTGCATTCACAATCCGACGCTACTGACGCATATACTAGAGAGGACGCTATACACCACTAGCTGGGAAATCTAATATCCATCAAGAAATGTCCAACTGGTCAACTTCTTGGGTGTCATTTCATCTGCCGCTCGCTATAGTTTTTCTGTAACAGCTAAACATCGAAAACGTGGTAACGGATATTGGGCTACGTTTATTGTAACAGTCTAGGTAGAAAAGTACATTGGTTCTTTTTATAGCATAGAATCACTAGAAAGTCTTGCATGGACCATGGATAAAAAATAAAACAAGAATAGTTTCAATGTTTTTATTAAATGCAAATGCTGCAGAAACTTTTGTGGCACATCTTAAGAAGATACCATAAGGCTTAAAAGGGAAGACAACTATAAATTTATGTGCACCATCATAGAAATCATAGCAAATTAACTTTTAGTATACTATTTATAAATCTTCGAGATTCCTCCTGCGTCCGTTGTTTATAAATCGAACTTTCTGACGTGTTACCAATCGTTCTGTTGGCTTTTTCAGAGCTAAACTCAAGAAGGAGGAATCCAGAAGATTTGTAAATAATAGTACAGTATCCTGTGGAAGTTTTTTTGAAAAATTCCTTGAGTATCAGATTAAAATTCTGAAGAAACGTTTTCAAATATGGTTAAAATATTAAAGATTCTTCTCTGGATTACCATGAAAGGAATATGTCCTCAAACTTATAGAAACCGAAGTTTTTAACATCCCTCCACAAAGTTGGACAAATTCTGTTAAAAATATAGAAAAAGCAGAACAATCATATATCCATATTGCAAATAATATAGAACAAATAATATATATTATGTGAATAATTTTAAGTAATTTAAGTAGGTAATAAAAATAATTTGTAATTTTATTTTAGATTTAAACATAAATGCATACATAAATAAATAGATATTGTTTAGTATCTTTCCTAAACAAAACCCCAAATAATTAAATTCTAAGTAAAGTACGGGCCTGTTCGGCCATGTTCGGCGTAGAGCTGCCAAAACACCATACAACTCCTTATGATTTACAGATAATAGTGGTCATAGTCATATAATGTTAACACGAAGATACAAAAGACTAGCAAAAACCAACTTAAGTTGAATTAAAAAAAACAGACATGCCACACAGTACCAAAAAAGTGCAGAGTGCAATTGATTTTTAGGAAACTATTCGCATTTTCCGTTCATTCTTTGAAATTTATTTAAAAGATTAAACTAAAACCTAACGTATTTATAGCCAAAATCACAATTTGGTAACTACATGAATTCATACTTTGAAGTTCAACGAAACATCTATGTTATCTATGTGCGGTTTGTACCATTGTGTTTTATGTGAAAATCGAGCTCAGCAGTTCAGTTCAGTTTTTCTAGACGTTTTTACATGTCACGTTAACTTCAAAAAACTGCTTATTTCAAATAGTACTGAAAATCGCAAGAGTTATTTGAAAAAATGGTTAATCACTTTAATAAAATTGCTACAGGACCAGTTATCTGATCCAGGATTTTTAGGAACGTACATACGTAGGCAAAAATTACAATAAGTTCCTACATGTGACCATGTAAAAAAACTGGACTTTTGGGTTGGGTTATTTTTGATAATATCTACTGGTCTTCCGCATCAGCCGAAATGATTTTTTTTTTCATAATTTCCCCTAGACTTTTGCTGAAACACTCAGTATGCGGTATATTCTAATAGAGCGCTGACCACGAGTTTCAAACCGCTCAATTATAAAGTTAATACTATTCAACAAACCCAGGGACGATACATCGCCAAACATCAATTTGATGAGGAAACACAAATCTGCCCGTAAGCGTCTATCGTCCAGGACATTCGAGATTCAGGGGATTTTAGAACAATCGCAAGCATTAAGTTTAAACGACGAGTTTCTGAGGAACCCACAGTGGACTGATCCGTTTGGGACCTTATGCAATCGATAGTGAGAACGACACAGCATTAACTCAACAAATAATGTAGAAGCATCAGGAAATAATCTAATTGAAAATTCAAAAAATGCAATATCATTTGTTTCTGAACCTATTCTTTGCAAAATCGCCACATCACCATAGTTAGAATCCTGTGTTAGAAAAAGTGCCAATTCCTTTTTTTTTTTCATAAAAATTCCCAAATGTTCTCACAGATCTTCATAGCCTTCATATCTTTGTTTAGTTTTGGTTAGTTGTTTAGACGATCACTTAATATAATTTTTCCATTGCAAATATTTGTTTCGTTCTGGTTGGGAGTTAAATCTAATTTAGTATTAAGGGAAATAAATAAATATAAAATGAGGGAACAATTTCCCCGTCATTCCCACTCTTAGTTTAGTGCGATACAGGTTACAGTTTTTAATTGAAATCCAAAATCCGTAAGATGAATCTTGTGCCTATGCAAAAAAGGTTTGTCATTACCCTTAGTCTTATAGCTCTAATTTGCACATTTAAACGCATAATTTGGAAAAATGCTTTGTATAGTAAGGAGTATATATTAAGCAGCTTGCCGATCTTATAGCTTTACTTAGCTAAAATGGATAAGAAGGAAGATTTCAGCAAAGCTCAGCCATTACAAATAAAAACATAGCATCTGCACCAACATTTTGGGTTTTCGAGACTTGCTTCGAGAGACAATCCAATATAAAAGGCTAAATCGCAATTTATGGGGCGGCGCTTGTACTGGTTCAGACCAATCAGCACTACCAACTGCTTAGCAAAAAGGTTGGGAGATTCAACAAAACAACTGATGATTTTACCGAATAATTTTTCATAGTACTATATGTGCGTTTATTTTGTGTGGAACAGCTGCTTTCCAGCGACAAGCCATCGAATAATTCCGGAATTAACTTTCTCCACATTGTTCTTAATTTCGTCTGCGGAAATCGCAAATTGAATTAGCACACACCCACACATCCGCCGAGCAAAAACAACGCAGGCGTCACTAATTAACGTGCCCCATCAAAAGGAAATTCTCAGCGGATAAAGGTCACGAAAACCTGTAAGACGGGACCTGACGGCACATTCAATTGAATCATTTGTTTTCCTTCACGCTCCGTTAAATCTTCACGGCGACGCGACGCTCCGACATGTGATAATGACGCGATGCATCTTGACGTGCTTTTATTGCGCATCATTAGCATCTATACGTTTCCGGAGGGTTGCCGGAGCGATCTTAGAACATCGAAGGTTGTAACTAATGAATTAGCATTTAAAATTAGTATAAGATTGTAGATAAATATTTCGCAAAATTTTCTGTTGGCAATAGTGTCGTGTTTGATGGCGTCAGTAAACGAAGAAGCCGACCATGACGTTATATGAGAGGGCTAGAGAAACTGCAAATGCAATTGCAATTGGAAGCATCAGGATTATTGAAACTTATTAGGCAGGAATTAGGGTTCTGGTATTGTATCTATTTGTTACTTAGAAATCAATTAATTAAAATTATATAGAGTAGTCCCATACTAGTTAATTTATTACTTATATAAACTAGCTGACCATGTTTTCTGAGAATGATAATTTTCGGGGGAGATGGGAGTGCTGTTGCTCTCGAGTGATAGCTTAGATGAGGTGAAATTGAGCACTTAAAAGTTAAAACTTATTATTGATTTACTTTTTTAACAACCACAAAATTCAACAGGCAAAAAGTCCAAAGTAATATCCTCGAATATATAATGGTGTACGGATGAAAAAATAATATGATCTTAATCATACAGTAATAAATATAAATATGTACATATATGTAAATTATATACCTAATAATTATGGACATATTTATGACAATTCGATAAGTCTATTTAACAATGTAACATATCAATTGTATTAAATTCGATTCGATGAATTTTTTTTAAATTGCCAGTGAGTTACTAAACAAATCAATATGAAATATTTGATGGTTTAATAGTTGGTCGCGGAGTGTACCGCGTGGTAGTGACGTGCGGAACGCCCTCTATTGCCAATTGTCGAGGTCCCTTTTTAGGGTACGAATTGTGTTGACGTGCTATTTGATTGTTTGTTGGATTTTGATCGGCAGAGTCGGTACGACCGGTCCATCCAATTTTTACTTTTCTCTTTTTTCACGTATAGTGATACACTCCGTTAATATAGTATAGTGTGCTTCTGAACCCGGTGTGCTTCGGTAGAAACGCATCCATCACAATCTCATATATATGTTGCAAGAATTTGACTAACAGGTTCGTGCATAGTAAGATTGGTTAGATAAAAAGGCTTGAAAAATAAATCATTGCTTTTCAAGGTTCGAGGTCGTACATTAAAGTTAATGTCAAACACATTATCATCAAAAGCAAATTTTAACAAGGATCAAATTATATTGTTTTCAAAATAGCATCTGCTGGGCGCTCTGATTTTTAGTATGATTAGTAGTATGATCCTACCGTGTGATATATATTTACGATGGAAGAATCACTATTTGTTAGAATGATTTAAATTTTAAGGTTTTGGTTATTGTGGGTGATTGTCACACAATTTATTATAGTTACATTCACTGTTAAGTAACTCACAAAAAGTACTTGAAATTTTTGACTGCTGCGATGCAACACCTAGCAATACCGAACATTAAAAAAAAAATAATTTATATTCAATGACATTTATTTTTCATTTTAGTTGAAATTTAGTCTTAATGAAATAATTAGATTAATTAAAATTGGGTTATTTAAATCAGAGTAACGTGGATGTTGGGAATTTTAGGTAGAGAATTCCATAATTTGTATTTATTTTCGTTATTTATTATTGTGTATTTCGAGCTCAAAACTCGCCCTTCGTATACCGAACTCAGGGGTGCAAGCCCCCACAAGAACGCTTTTTTTCTACTTCAGATATAAATTTTAAAATAATATCAAATATTTTGAAAAGTAAAGGATTTAAAATCTAATAATAAATCGGTGGACCAAAGGTGTCGTAAAATGATATACATGGAATTAAGTACCCTTATTTTTTATTAAACAGACAAATATATTATATTATTATATATATATATATATATATATATATATATATATATATATATATATATATATATATATATATATATATATATATATATATATATATATATATATGTATATATGCGTAAAAAAACAAATGCGTATTTAATACTTTAAATGATGAAGATCTCTGGGAAATACCAATACTGTTGCTCTCAATTATTTGAGACCCGGTGTATAGCGATTTAAATATATATGATTTAACAATTAACAATTAACATTACTAACACTATTATTTGATAAGAAATCTTTATTGAATTCGTAAATTTTAACTCAAAAAAATTTGGAATTAAACTAACGTGGATGGGGGCAATCCGGCTAAAATATTGTGAATATTTTAAGTGGAGCACCTCTTGCATTATTGCTTTCTTTGATTCCCGGGAAAATTCTAGACATATTTTGTGTATATTATCCTAATCCTAAATTTCGTCGTTTCTGAAATATTTAGCATTTTATGTAAAAAATGACGTTTGCAGGGGGGAGAGTATCTGTTAATTTTTCACATATCCTTTAAAATTCTCTATTAACTTACCCTGTAGAAGGTGATGAGCGGAATAAATCACATTGAAACTGACGAAATTTTTTTTCAAATAGAAACCACCTATTTTTATTAATCCTAGCTTATTTAGAATTAGGTTGTATATTGCGAATATTTAAAGTTTCTGAGATATTTCCGTTTGATTTTTTTACTTAATCTGGTCTTAACGTTCAATTAATTGAGTTAACCATAACAACCGGCGAGACTGGCACGGCGTAAAAAAAACAAAAAAGTAACTATGATTTTTGTACGTCGTTGTTGCCATATAAAAAATATCAATAACCATTGCACGCTTAAATAATTATATTCACGAAAATTGTTTGAATTTAATTATTATTTATAAAGAACGTCACAAAGTTTTAATCAGGACACGCCATACGTTTGCGATTCGTTATCCGCGAAAATAGACACCATCACCATATGCAGTTAAAAATATTGTAAAAAATGTCAAAACTCTGAATTGGATATAAGAAAAAGACGAAATTTTAAAAATAGCAAGATTTATAAAATAATAGTTTTTATGCAATTTGGCGTTCTTGAACTATTTTCGTGTCGTAGGAGCAGTTATTCATGGGTTGCATTTCTGCAAACATCATTGTTGAAATAAAATGTTAAATATCTCAGAAACGGTGAAATTTAGTTATAGATGAGATATGTCTAGAATTTTCGGGGAAGAAAGTTGAAACTAACTTCCGGTATATACATCTTATAAATGTCTTAGCCACATTAACATTAGTTTCATTCCAAATTGGGAGATCGACGAAGTTGTCATCGGGACACTCTGTATAATTGCATTACAGTAAAACAACAAAAAACTTTAGAAGAGTGGCGCTTTTCCATTAATCTTTTATCGGCCCCCTCTCGCAGTAAATAACCGATAAAGTATCAGGTTTTGCCGAAAATTGATAAAACGCGTCTGCTCCAGGGAAAACGTCGGTAATTCGAGCGACTCTTCACTGCGGCGGGCGAGTGTCTAGACGTCCCTTTTTGTCTTTCGCGGGTCGCTGTTGGTTTCGTGGTCCGTGTATTCGCCCACCTCCATTTCGTTTCGGAAGGAGGAATTCGATACGCAAGCTGCTGTTTCCTGTTTACCTTTTACAAGATCGCCCTTTTACTGCCGTCGAAGTTGTAAACTACCATAAAAGCGTAATAAAGAATTTACGTTTTCATGTATATCGGAAATATCGGCGGATCGACTCTGAACTCGTGACTATTTCAAGGCAGAAGAAACTGTGCTAGGGAGTATTTGTAAACGTAAATTTTTTCAGAATTCATGCGATGACGGTGTCACATGCATTGTTAAGAAATTTGTTTGCAATTGTATTACAACTGTTCAACAAGCTCTAGTAATGGGCTGTTTTACAATTTCATTAGACCTCTGGCGGAGAAATATTTTGAAATAGCAGCATTGTGTTTTAATATGAGCTTCATGTTTGCGTTTTATGGTTGATATTGCTTTAAAAAAATGTAGTTAATTCGCGCTTTAGTGCCTTGATGGATGGATGGATGAACAAGCTTACCGGCTTCAAATCTAAAACTCATCAAATTGTTCTGTTTATGGACTTCATGTTCAATAAACATTAAATAAGACTTAACCTAATAATAGTTTTCGATCTTAAAATTCGTTAAACTTAAATAACGTACTTTTGGTTATACATTTGCAACTTACCGACAAACCACCTTTGCAACTGTAACCAACGCGATGTATGGATACTTTCCTAATTTGAAGGCAAAATGCTCTATAAGTTCCGGTTGTAGACCCAAATAAAATTACGTTTTCCATTTAATAACACTTCGAGTTTTACAAAATAGCATCTACATTACATTACACTTTAAATACAATGAAAATGGATTTCATTCTAATAATGATTTATTACCGCTTATTCAGGTAGATTGAAGTGGTCAAACGTTCAAAGGCTCAAAGATTGAAAGGTAGGGGTAACGGATTCTCGCTTATCTTCTGTTTGGTATTTCTAGTTGTTGCAGAAAAGAATATAAGTAAAAAAATAAAAAGAAAAAAGAAAGAATATACGAATAAAAGTAATATCTATTTCGTGAAACAAATTTTAAATTATTTGTCATTTTTCTACCTGTTTGAGGCCTTTGTCAGGAAATCCTTTGCTAGAGAGTACTTTGTGAATTCATTATAATCGTTTATTGTTCTGTAAAGTAAAGGGTGATTCAATAAGGGTTTCCTTCATTAAAATAATAAAAAAAACTCGGAGGAAAATAAAAATATACAAACATTTTTATTTGCAATTTTAGATTAGTGTATCACAATTAAGTATGAAAGATGATGTCGTTCAAATAACCCCAGCGACTCATGTGGCATGACGTAATTCGTTTATTGAAATTTCCTATCACTTTTTGACACAATTCAGCTTCTATGCCGGCTATTTCGCGTCTAACCTCCTGTTTCAGCCTTGGAATAGTGTTTGGTTTATTTCTATACAGTCTGCTTTTTAGATACTTCCAAAAAAAAATCTAGGGGCCAATTGATATCGCCCTTACGTGAGATAATCCGACCAGGAAACTTGCCCCGCAGCAATTGCATCGTTTCTCTGGATGTGTGACAAGTGGCTCCATCCTGTTGGAACCACAAATATTCAATGTCCATACCTTCCAACTGCTGCCAGAAAAAATCAGATATCATGTTTCGATAGCGAACACCATTAACAGCGTTCTCCGCATTCTCCTCGAAAAAAAAGGGCCAATTATTCCTCCGCACCAAAATGCGCACCAAACAGTCACTTTTTGAGGATGCATTGCTTTTTGAACAATCTCTCTTGGATTTTCTAATCCCCAAATATGAGCATTGTGTTTTTTTGCAAAGCCACCAACGTGAAGATGTGAAAAATGAACCCCTTGTTTTCCTATCCATTCTGCAAACACGCGGCGCTGATGATGATCTGGAGGTTTCAACTCCAGAGTTATTTGGAAATTATATGGGTGTAGATGCAAGTCTTTGGTTAAAATTCACTGTGTGGTTGAATACGTAAGGCCCACTTGCTGCGATCGATGACGAATCGATGTGTTTGGATCTTCGGCTACACTTTGGCGAACAATGGCAATATTTTGATCTGACCGACCTGCACGAGCACGTTGAGGGATTTTGAGGTTAGTTACCGATCCAGTTTGCTCAAATTTTTGAACCACATTCCAAATTGCCCTCTCAGAAGATCGATTTTGCGCGCCGAAAAATTCACGTAGAGCCCGAAATGCATTATTTCTTGATCGACCATTTTCATAATAGGCTTTCACAATTTTTACACGTTGTTCAGTCGTATATTGCCCCATGACTAACTTTGTTTATGTTTTGAGGTTAGAAATCTCATATGATAATAAACAAATACAGTCGCGTTTGAAAAATATTTCAGATTGTAATGTGGAAACTCTTATTGAATCACCCGTTAATTGTGATATATGTTGACAATTTTTGATAATGACAGTCTTTTGTATGCTGATTTTATTTAGAAACATTTACTAAAATTGGATTTTCTTGTATTGTATATTTATGTAGTAATGAATACAACTGACAAAAGGAAATCCTTCTTTTGAATGATCAAAGCGTCTACAATACAAATATTACATGATCAAATTTTGTTTTATAAATATATTTCATTGTTTGTATGACATTTTTAAGTACTTATCTTATGAAATAAAAACTAAATCAGTATGTAAATGTAATTAAAAACAAAACTAGTTTTTTTTTGCCTTTTCAAGAAATATTAGTTAAATATACTTATTAGTATAAATGTGGTGCATTTTGGGTCATTGTTGAAGCAACACTCCTGAAAAAATACATGAAAACGTAAAAAAAAACTTAAGTATTTTGAATTTCTAAGACGAAATTTATTTTTTTACAAATTTTTAAACAAAATATCGTTTGACTATTAAATAGTGATGTATTAATGGATGCATTAAAAATATTAAGTTAGCATTAGGTTAGCTTAGATCTAGGTAAGATGGGCGATTTTAATTTATTTAGATCAGTTACCTCACTGAAGGACCGTAAGGAATTGCGGCTTAATTCCACAAAATTGTGGGTCGGTTTCAACAAAATAGCATGAAAATTAATATCGACAAATATATGACTATGACATATAGTTTAAAGCAAAATATGATCACTTGTCAGTATCTAATTAACAACAGCAGAGTCAAGGACGTTAAGAACTTGGATGTAAATCTCCAGTGAAACATGAAATAATAAACGTAAAAACAATTATTAGGTTATTTAATGCCCTTGAGAAACATTTAGAGTATGACAGTAATGTTTGGAGCATTTCGATTCTAAACTATGTTGACCTCATCGAAAAATTGCAAAAAATTTTTTTAGAAATCTGTACCTTAGGAGATATTATATACTCCGTTTATAATCTCATATAAAACGCTTTTGCAAATATTTATATTAAATACGTTAAGCGATAGGGAATATAGGATAACATGTGATGTTTGCATATTATATTGTAAATAATAAAATAATTATAAAGTATATCCATTTTAATGTTCCTAAAATAAAAGAAACTTCAGTAACAATGTATTTAGGGTAGAGGTGCCTAATAAGTGTTTGTTCATACTCCACTCAACAGATATGATGTATAAGTGTAATGTTATTGTACCACAATATAATATTGACTTGTTTTTTACCAAAAAACAATGTTTTGACCTCTTTCCTTTTTAGTGTTATTCAGGTTTTAGCGAGGAAATGTTACCCTTATATGTAATTACCTACTGTTGGTGTTTGTAAAGAAAGATTAAATAAATAAATAAATAAGTATAAGCATAAATTAAGTAAATAAGTAGAGTTTGCCAGCCTTTTCTATCATACCATTGCCATTCCAATTTAAATCGGGTTCACTAGTCCAAGCTCTCCGGTCTTGAGTTGGTTATGAGTAATGAATGTTAATAAATTAGAAACGCGTCCGACCCTAGCACTGGCAGCGCCGATTCCTTTCTTGACGTAATAGTTATACGGACCGAAATTTCGAAACAGTTTTAATTTTCCTTATTTAGTTGTCTCAAAACCAGAAAATACTATTTTTTAAAAACAAATTTGCAATAGCGTAATGTAATCCACAGATAAATGTTATAATTGTAGAAGTTCTTTTTTGCTTCAGCAGGCATTGTCCCGGGGAACGTAAGTGCCTTTCGTCCCCAACGACGTGCCCTTACAATAAAAATCTCCCTCGTATGTAGTGAAAACGGGAAATTTCCCTTTGAAACCGTTCCCAAAGTTCCCCTTTCGATAACCGTAAACAACGGAATGATAAAACAATGTCCGCTTACGGTGTCTATAAACTCAACACAAATATTTACATTTTCTTCGTCGTGGCTTTTCCGCTTGGTTTTTATTGCTTCTACTGTTGACAATACCATAGGGAAAACAAATTGCATAATACGGAGGTTATTAACAAATTGTTGTGGTATTATTTCGGCATTTCATTATATCTCGTAAAAGTAAAAAAGGACCCCTCATTATTCAATAAAAAGCGGACCTTCTGTGTTTGTGTGTTTTTTTACTAATTGCTCTGACTTTTCAAGTAATGTAAGACTCCACGAACAAAATGTTCATGATTATTCTTGCTTTTGACATTCGGCCAAGTCATTATGAGATTTTATTATATATACAGAGCCAAAGATCGGAATTAATTAAAGCCGCAATAATTATAAACAACTCAAGTTAGTTTAAGTTTAAGTTAGCCCTGTGTAGTTGGCCTAAATTTAACATTTTCAACAACAGAGCACATCTGTAAGGATATAGTGGAATAATATATAAATGTGTCGCCCGTAATATGGGATGAACAAATATTTAATTTCAAACGGTCCATATTTAATTTACCGACAAAGGCGGTTTGTCATTTATGCCGGAGGTGTTTTAAACACTGAGCACACCGACAATCTAAGAAGAGAATGGTTCCTAGGTGGTGAAAATTTATGCCATTTCAATAGCAGATTATAAAATTTGTTCCCCTGAAAATTGATTTCAAATTGTACGATGTTGTACGTAAAATCATTTTATATTTTATGGCAGGTTAACATCAAAAATTTAGTTTTACGAAGAATAGAATAATAAATTATTTACTCTAATCTAATGTTGCCGGCTCTGTTTGCTGTACTTGCCTCAAGTATTTGGTTAATTTCTGTTCAACTCAAAAACAGAGTAACAGAAACTAACCCAAATTTATATATATATATTTTATATTTCACTTTTCAAAAATAACTTTTTAAAAAATATATTTATTAACTTTAAATTAAAATAAAAATCAAAATGAAATTGGACGTAATAACCTCGTGACGAGAGAATGTTATTAGACCGTTAAAATACAAGTAAAAATGGACATAATAACCTCGTGATGAGAGAATGTTATCAGACAACGTTTTACAATAGAAATTCGTATTTATAATAAATTTATGCTGACGTTGACGGGGTCGACGGCTGCGGATGTTGCGACATATCGTTGACACGACGTTTTCGCAATCGTTGCACTCTTGCAGGTCGGTGGCATTTAACCCATATGGACAATAGGATTTCCGGATATAACAGCTCCCCCATTTAGTGAAAAGGTGGAGCCTAGCTGCAGCTTTTCGTAGACTAATTAAAGCGTAGCTTCTCGGGTAGTTACTTCTGGGTGGATGCTAGTCCGTCTTTTCGGAGTTAGTGATTTGAGTTGCATCGGGAGCAGGGGTCTTCGACTTGGCTTCGGAGGTTGTTGGGGATCGTTACCATCGGCGATGCTGAGTATTGTCGGTTTCTTTCTCCGGCATTTGCAAATGAAACAGCAAAGTATTAGTTTCAGGGGTTTCAACTCTGGGGGTTGAAACTGGAATTTGAGAACAGCAATCATATGGAATCTTAACGGCGTGGCTCTTGTAGGTCACGTTCTTATATTCTTCGACACAGTGTTTAGCTCGTACTCTGGAGCTTCCAATAAATGCACTCGAATTTGTTTGCAGCTTTTTAGATCTTCAGGTATTACATAGAGTAAAGAATCGTCATCACGCGCAAAATATTTTATTATTATTGCAATTATATGAAATAAACGTGTTCGATTGTCCAAAATTGGAATAGGTAAAACACGATGCAATGTGTATATTTTAGGTTCTATTAAGGGAATTCTTAATACAAAAACAATTTTATTTTCAGTTTGAAATGCTTCTAGCTCCATAATATCTACGTACCTTGCAATGCTCGAAGTATAGGGTGGTAGTGATAAATTATTTTTTTTTTGTCAAGGATTTTGAAATTTCCTGAAGAGAAATGACTAAATCTCGTGGGTAAATAATAGAGCAATGTAAAACTTTGATTCGTGTGAACGTGATTGCGTTTAATATATCGCTGAGGTAAGACTCTAGGTATACATAACCTTCCGTAAAGCTTTCGCAAAGATTAAGTGTTTTAATTTGACATTCGTAAAATGCTACGGTGTCCGAAATATCATAGAGAGATTTTTAAATTTGAGTTAGATCTTGATTAAAAGTTTCTTCGTCGATTCGGAGAGTTTAAATTGTAGAATTAAAAGATTTTGTTACTTTATTTATACATTCATTAAAGTATTCGCCGTCTGTAGAGTCTAGGTTTCCGGTAATTAATTTAAAAATAGTTCTTACACCGTTAATTAAACCGCGTTTAGTTCTAAAATTAAAATTTTCAGTGTTGATAGTAATTTCTGAAAATTTCTCTTCGACTGAGTCAGCAATTATAGTTAGAAGACTAAAATGAGTTTGGATACTTGTTTTTAAGGCTGTCGTACGAGGAAAAGAATCGTCTAACATTTTTTGTGAGAGAGGAAAGTATTTTGTTATTATGTCGTATGGTTTCTCGCAGAGGTTTTAGTTTTTTTTTTATAAACTAGCAGCTTCCATTTGTTGTTGGATACTTTTAGACTACTTTCTTCATGGTATAAGATGCCTACTGTATTATTTACTGGAGTAATGAGGATTTGGGGTGCGACCGTAGAGATCAGTCCCAAGATCTTGAAAGAAATTTAATTTAATCGTAATAAGGTTTAAACTTGTCAAAATTAAATTTTGAAACTTGTTCGGTAGCTAAATTTTTGACAGTGGCTGAAGTTTCAAATACTTCAAGAATTTCATACGGACCGTTAAATTTATTCTGAGCTTTATCGCTAATTTGAGTTTCCTTAACATAAACTTTATCTCCTACATTATATTTAGTCATATTTCTAGAGACTGCTTGATCAAATCTTATTTTGGATTTTTGTTTTTGTTGATCAGTGCGGGTACGCGCGACTCTGTAATAATGCTGCATGCGATTATTTAGGTCTCGGATGTATTTGGTGATGAGTTGTTCTTCATTATACAGAATTTCTGGAGGCCTACTAGAAGTGTGCCCAAATATTAGTTCATAAGGGGAAAAACCATGCGTTTTATTCTTTGTGTTGTTGTAGCAGATTATTGCGTATGGAAGAGCATGAAAGGGGTGTTCTTTTGGATTTTCGGCTTTATGAGCTCGGATCATTTCTGTGAGCGTGGCATGGAATCTTTCTAGTGATCCATTAGATTGTGGGTGGCTAACGCTGGAGAAAGTTAACTTTATATCGTACAAAAGACAAAGATCTTTGACGAGGGAGTTATCAAATTCCCGGCCATGGTCACAATGTATTCTAAGAGGAGTTCCAAAATGTTGGAAGTAGAGAAGAAGGGTAGTAACGATTGTAGAAGCTTTTTTGTCTTTTATTGGATATGCCTGGGTGAATTTTGTGAGTTCGTCTCTTATGGTAAGGGCGTAATTACGAACTGGGAATTCGAAAATATCGATGTTAATGCGCTCAAAAGGAGTTTTAGGAGTTTCTGTGATAACTAATGGTGTGTTGAGGTTTTTACGATAGATCTTGACTTTTTGACATATTTCGCACTTTCTAATATAGTTTTCGACATCTTTGGTCAAGGTTGGCCAATTGTATTTTTGCTTTATGCGCTTAACTGTTTCGTTGATTCCGCGATGTAAATTATTTTTTCCTGAATGGTATTGGTCTAAAATGATAGGGATTTCGTCTTGATCGGGAGTTCGAACTATATCTTGGCAGATTCTTAGTTTTATATCCTTTTCGGAAAATATAAAGGAGAATACTTCTAATATTGGAAGTTGTAAATTATTTTCAATACAATACAGTTTTGAAAGATCAAAGTCATTTTTAGCTGTGAATAAAATATAGAATAAATGTTGAACTACAGTTTCATTGTCATATGGAAGAGGGATTATATAATATTTCCTGCCTTTGACGGTTTTGCTAGAAAAAATGTTAATTTTGTTAAACGTAAAATTTATATCTTCTTCAAAAATATCTTCCATTATTTTGTTATGCAAATCATCAAGTTTTGATTGCCAAAAGAAAGTGACAATATCTTTGTGGTTTTTGTCGAGAAGTTGCGAATTAGAGGTTTCTATTTTGGAATAATCTATAAGGGATGTGGTTTTGTGAAGGTATGCGAAGTTGTTGTATTCTTCTGTAACTTCCGCTGTGTCGTCTTCGATATCTGAATTATTAGAATTGTCAACGTGAACGATTTCTTCTTTACTTGTGGATGGTCGGTTGTGAATGTCATCGTTATTAGATGCAAGGATAAAAATCTTCTTTTGGAGATCGACACAATCTTGAATATGGTTAATTTTAACACGGGATAAAGCGTCTGCGTTTTTATTTTTTTTACCGGGCTTATACACAATGGTATAGTCGTATTCTTCAAGCTTAAGACGCCATCGAGCTAAACGACTACCAGGATCATTTATCGAAAATAGCCAAGTTAAAGGACGATGATCAGTAACGAGAGTAAATTTTCTTCCGAACAGATAAGGGCGGAAGTGTTTAACTGCCCATACTATGGCGAGAAGTTCCCGTTCTATAGTTGAATATTTCGTCTCTGCACTACATAGAGTTCTAGAGGCATATGCTATGGGAAGGTCTTTTCCAATGGGACCTTGTGAAAGAACTGCACCAATGGCAAATGCACTGGCATCGGTGGTTAGGACAAAAGTTTCCTCGAAATTTGGATAAATGAGTATTGGGTCACGTATTAGAGCGTTTTTAAGCTCATTAAATGAATTTTTGCATTCTGAATTGAATACGAAGGGTGTGTCTTTTTGGAGAAGTCTAGTTAAAGGTTTTGAGATCTTAGCGAAATTGGGAATAAAACGTCGGTAGTAACCGGCTAAACCAAGGAAGGATTTAATGTCTTTTGGTGATTTTGGTTCTGAAATTTTTTGAATAGCGTCTATTTTCTCAGGGTTGGGTTTGACTCCATCTGGGGTCACGAGATGCCCTAAATAAGCTACTTCCTTTCGAAGAAATTCACACTTGTCAGGTTGGAGTTTGAGGTTTGCACCACGAAGGCGTTTGAAGACATCAGTTAACCTTTGTATATGTTCGTGTATGGTAGCGGAATAAACGATAATATCGTCCATGTAAACGAGACATCGTTCGTTTTGAAGACCTAAGAGAATGTTGTCCATGACACGTTGGAAAGTGGATGGAGAATTTTTTAGTCCGAAGGGTAAACGGAGAAATTCAAAATGACCATTTTCAACTGAAAATGCAGTTTTAGCAACGTCCTTGGGATCAATTTCAATTTGGTGAAACCCAGAGGCTAGGTCCAAAGTAGTGAAATATTGACATCTGCCTAACTGGTCTAAGAGATCGGAAATATTGGGAAGAGGGTATTTATCGTCGACAGAGACTTCATTTAGTTTGCGATAGTCGATGACTACGCGCCATTTTTGTTTCATAGAAGCGTCTAATTTTTTTGGGACAACCCAAACAGGGGAAGACCATGGAGAAGTGGAAGGTCGAATGATTCCTTGTTCGAGCATTTTGTTGATTTGTGACTTTACTTCTTGTTTGTGGACATGTGGGTACCTATATGATTTGGTAAAAATCGGTCTGGCGTTGTTCGTTTCAATAGTATGTTTAATTTCATTAGTAAAACTTAAATGATCTCCTTCTAAATAGAATATATCAGAAAAATCAAGACATAATTGTGTTATTAATTCTTTTTCTTCTTCGTTTAAATGATCGGTGCGTAACTGGGATTGAATTATACCGCGCCTATCAACAGGTTGAGGATTTAAATTGAAAATATTATTTATTTCTTTTTCGTTAGGATTTGTATTAAAAGGTTCGATAGATAAATTTGAAAAATCTATAGTTTTTGGGATAGCATTAGCGTTAATAACAGTAGTAAAAAATTCACCTTTATTATTTACTTTAACTAAAGCATTAGGTAATCTAACTTTTTCACATTCTTGAGAGTGGAGAATAGCGTCTGTGTTTGTTAAACTACATTTTAATTTGAAAATTCTTTCGGTCCTAGGTTCGATTGAAATTCGATTTTGAATATTTTGTTCAGGTTTTTTACAAATTTTGGGAAGAACAGATTCGTGTCCTACTTTATGCAAAGGCATTGTTTTAAAATTCGTTATAAGTTTTTTGGACTTTAAATCGATTATACATTGGTAGCGATCAAGAAAATCTAAACCGAGAATTCCGTCAAATTCGATGTCAAGATCGTAAAGATAGACTTTATGTTTGTCGTTATCGGTGAATGGAATAAGTGTGGATTCTTTAATAAAAAGTGTTTGATTTGTTATACCTTGGATGGTAATATTTTCCTTAACTCGTGTTCTGTAATTTTCAGCGGTTTTATATTTAAAGATAGAAATACCTGCGCCTGTATCTATTAATATTTTGAATTTTTGCGTAGCGTCAAAAATATAGTATAAATTTTTAGAATTTACCGTAAGAAGAGGGTTTAACAGAAGTTCTGTTCTGGAAAGTTTAGATTGGGATTCATGTTGTCTAAATTCAGGGTTTGAATTTGGGAATTGATTTCGAAAATCGGGTCTGGAGACATTTCGTCTGGTGGGATATCGTAAGGGCTTTCTTGAAAATCCTGCTCTGGTTCGCAGTTTTCTGGATGGTTAGAATAATGATTTTGAAGTTCATTATCTTCTTGAAGAGTGTAATTTTCATGTGAAAATTCCTGGGAATTTCCGGAATAACCGTCGATGTAGATCGGGTTTGAGTTTACATGATGAGTTCGCTGCGGGTTTGGATTCATAAAATGTGGCTTAGGATAAGAGTTTGAAGATTTCATCGGTATTTGATTCGAGTTGTTGCTCATGTTGCTTTGTTGGAACCAATTAGAAGGTCGCTGTGGATATTGCGAAAAATTTGGTTTGACATGCTGATGCGTACTTCTACATTGATTTGAAGTATGGCCAATTTTATTACACAAAGTGTATTTGGGTTGCTGAAGAGGGGTTCGAATATTCGCAGAATGCGATTTAGGAGAATTTAATTTGACAGATTTTTGATTTTCAAAATATGAGAGTTGGAGTTCTCGACGAATCCTTGCTTGGGCTTCTAAAAGTGAAGTGGGATTACTAGCACGAATGAGTTGACCTAATCTAGGTTCTAAACCTGTAAGAAGTGTATTAAGGGTCATAGTCTCAATTAAAGATATCTGAGCATCCTTTTGCTCTTTGGATCCTAATGTGGTAGATTTTTGAACACATGAATGCATTTTCGCATTTAGGACTTGAAGATGATTGAAAAATGTTAATGCTGATTCATTGGGCAATTGTTTAAGACGTTGAAGGTCATGAATTAGGGAAGGTAAATCTCTAGAATCACCAAAGTGTAGAGTTAATAGTTTCTTTATTTCTAGATATGAATCAGGATTCCTAGAATTAATTAATTGAGCTGCTTTACCGCGGAGCTTATTTTTAATGTGAATCACTAAAAGAATTTTTTGTTGCGTCGTTGCCATATTATAAGCACAATCACACGCGTATATAAAATTTCCTAAAAAGATTTGGTCGCCCTCAAATTCAGGTACGATACAGAAAATTTCCGAAAGTTTATATGGTTCAACTTCCAGCATTGTACTAGGTTCGTCTGATTGAGTTGCCATTATTTTAGGTTTTAAGAAAAAGCAAATAAATTTATAAGAAGTTCAAACACAATTTTTGTTTTAAATATTGCTAAGTTAAACTTGCAGACTAAAATTTAATCAAAATAATTATCGCGGAACGATTCTACGTTGCGAAATTCAATAAATAGGTAATTTTCAACCTTGGGTAATCGAACGTAATAAATTCAACAATGTTGCAAATTAAAAATAAAATTATTCGTAACGATTCTTAACACTTACAGTAATATTTTCATTGCTGCCTTTCGAGACGGTTGATGGGTTTATCCTTGTTCCGGTACGATGGGCTGTCTTCGTTGTTCCCTAGATTTAGGGGTCGGAATCTGCCGCCACTAGTTAGAATACTCGTGTTCTAGCAACGTGAACAGATCCTACTCCGAATTCTTGCCTCTCGAAACGGTGATGGAAGGTTCCTTGTTCCGGCACTACTGGGCTGCGATGGTTCTTCTTTCCGTCTAAGGGATTGGAATCCGCCGTCACTAGTTAGAATACTCGTGTTCTAGCAACGTGAACGGATCCTACCGACTGCGCCAATTTTTATATTTCACTTTTCAAAAATAACTTTTTAAAAAATATATTTATTAACTTTAAATTAAAATAAAAATCAAAATGAAATTGGACGTAATAACCTCGTGACGAGAGAATGTTATTAGACCGTTAAAATACAAGTAAAAATGGACATAATAACCTCGTGATGAGAGAATGTTATCAGACAACGTTTTACAATAGAAATTCGTATTTATAATAAATTTATGCTGACGTTGACGGGGTCGACGGCTGCGGATGTTGCGACATATCGTTGACACGACGTTTTCGCAATCGTTGCACTCTTGCAGGTCGGTGGCATTTAACCCATATGGACAATAGGATTTCCGGATATAACATATATATATATATATATATATATATATATATATATATATATATATATATATATATATATATATATATATATATATATAGCATTTATAAGATATAGTGACACAATATTCCTATAATTATTTATTTCATACATATTTGTGACTCAACTATTCTAAATTATTCTTGCTACTTTTATTTCGTTGCCTTATTTAGGAAATAAGTTATTCCTGAAACAGCCAACTGCTCAACACTGCCTGGTGTACTGTGATTCTGTGACAATCGCAAGTGTTTTAATTGTTTATTTATTTTAAAGACACAACTGGTGTTAGTAGCTCATCCAGAGTTGCAACGAACATCCTAATGACTCACTAGCATTCGTAAGTAAGCAAGCAAGTGTCTAAGATTACGCACCGCCTTTTGAACGTTGTGAACGATAGATCTTCCATCTGGAATTCCAAGTCTGGAATTTAAGTCTCCAAGAAGAGATTTTGTTGAGATTTATGAAGACTCATAAATTGTATTATTTGTGAATGGTCGTTAAACATCTTTACCATTTAGGCATTTTGCTATTTAAGTGTTAAGAGTTCTCCCAAATATACACCATTTTTACAACCTTTTATGGTTTTGACTTCGGAATGAGTTTAAGACCCGCTTGTTGTAAAGCTCGTGTACCACACGCCAGGTCCGTATTTAAGAAGTTAGTCGTGCGGACTGTTGTATTTTAAGAGTAGGATTTAAAAGTAAGAATGGATTTTTCACTGTATGTTAAGTAGTACGAAGTACGGTTCTGGAACGTCATTGTAGCATTGCAAATCTATTTATTGAGAGTTACAACCTATTAAAATTTACGAAAATTAAATACCGGATTATGTCATGAAAACGGTATATAGTTTGGAGAACTTTACTTTTGGTCCTTTTTTGGCTTATTGGTACTTCTGAATAATATAGGCCACATGGGTTTATGATGTCCTTCTTAGGGCCATTTGAGGTACTTAGCTAAGAACTCTCAACGAAGTAACTGTGTTGTTCAGATGATCTACATTTATTTTACCGTATTATATTTTTCAGTCATTTTATTTTAACAACCTGAAAGATTTTTGCCATTGCGTTGAATTCCTTTATTCTAAGCTATAGAAACTTCAACAGAATTGTAAAATAATAAGTTGTAAATAAAGGTTAAGGTCGTTAGATAATATTGCGATGGAACCTTGAACATTTTGTAAGCGACTGGTATCTTTAGCGTATAATTGAATATTTTAGAGAGACCTTACACGAAACGTTCGTGTAAAGTCGACTTGATCTTGGATGACAAAGGAGGATTCCTCACCATTAGGTCTAAAATATGTACGTTAGTGTTTTCTTGTATCCCAGATGCTTGTCTGCAATGTTTCAGTTACCATTATTAAAATATTTGTTATTTTTGTTTTTTCTGATGCACTTCAATTCCAAAGATTCCATAGTTTGTCCAATATTCTATTCACATTCGCAGGGTATCCGGTAGATACATTCTTTCTCTTAAGTCGATGTTTCTGACTTTGTTTTTTTAAGCTTTTTTTTGAAAGTTAATGTCGATCCGGACTTAAATACAGTCTTAACTTTATAATGTTGCTATTCGACTAATCTGTCCTGAAAATTTCTTTTCACGTAACGGGCCGTGTATCATTTCATTACATTAATTCGCTATTGCTTCTTGTTTAAAATATTTTGACTATAAATTTTTAAGTGTAACCATTCTGAAGCAAATCTATTTTAATGTGGCTAGGGATGTTTCCTCACTGCATATTGTGATTTGCAAAGTATTTTAATTATTTCCAGAAATTTTTTTGGTTGCTCCAGAAATGTTGGACTCATAGAAGGGCATAAGGAATGAGAGTGATTAAGAAAGAAGTCTAGCTGTCTATCGGTTCCATTCCAAACATGAAGGTATCTTCAGTATGGTGGTTGAATAATTGTAGTATTTATATTGTTTTAATTGTTGTATATATATATATATATATATATATATATATATATATATATATATATATATATATATATATATATATATATATATATATATATATATATATATATATATATATATATATATATACAACAATTAAAACAATATAAATACTACAATTATTCAACCACCATACTGAAGATACCTTCATGTTTGGAATGGAACCGATAGACAGCTAGACTTCTTTCTTAATCACTCTCATTCCTTATGCCCTTCTATGAGTCCAACATATATATATATATATATATATATATATATATATATATATATATATATATATATATATATATATATATATATATATATATATATATATATATATATATATATATATATATATATATATATATATATATATATATATATATATATCACGATATATACAAGAATTATTCAGACAGCACCTCATGAGCTCCGTCACTCCTTCACGCGGTAGCGAATTTCTGTCTGAAAATGTTGGATAGGTTGGTATGTAAACTTTCGACGCCAGAGCTAACAAACTTCCCCAAAGGGATAGGAATAGTTTTTCGTTCTTTAGAATAACAACAACAATAACAAGCTGCTAGTTGCAGAATCTCTTAAACAGGTAATAGGCCTGAGTGGTATAACATCATGCTAGTATATATGTCGTAGTCATAGAATTTAAAGTTAGTTTATACTTGATAAAACAATAGAAGTTCGATAATCTCTTAGTAATTCGAAGTTCAGTAGAATCCTTTTTCAATGTTCTGTAGTATATGTTTGCGTATTTTACGATGCAGGTTCGGCTAGGATCAGTTTTTTTAGATTATTACTATCTCTTACTTTATATGAGTGGTAGTCTACCACACCATTTTAGCACAATACTGTACGCGACCACAAAATTCCCGTTTTTTGCAGAGGAAAATCAAAATCTTTTTGTACAAATCGAAACCCCGAAACAACTTAATCAAAAAACCGCGTTCAGTCGTTCCGTAATTTTTTCCCAGTGCATTCCGAATAAATCCATACGCAAAAAAAAAGGAAAAAGCCGACCCACGAAAACGTTAAACACTTTTCATCTGTCCGAGAGCTGGCCAACGGGGCCGTCCTATGGGAAATTTAAATTCGATGCTGGAAGTGTTGGCAAATTCGTTCGCTGTTCTGGTTCACAAGCGAAACAAATGACCGCTGTCAATGTTCGCTCCACCTGTAAAAGGAGCGGGATAACCCCGCAGAATAACTTAGTGCTTTCTCGCGTCGTCGTGCAAGATTTTAAATGAGATTCGTTACGGTTCCACCGGCCATTGCGGCAGAGATCAATAAGAGATAAAAGGTTCTACACTGTATGGATTGTATCGGAAATTGCAATCGGTGGAGAACAACTGAATGAATTTTATTTGCGCATTAGAACTGCCGTGTTCGAATGGGCCGCTTCTGTTGATTAATATTGTACACCCCAAGTTTGCAACGAATATAAGAGGCAATGTTTGTTTTTATTTGACTTAATTGCAAAACGTTTCGAACAGATGGATCCTCGTCCGCTATCAAGTATAAACTAAGCAAATTCCGAAGAGTACTGAGTAGTAGAGCTTCGATATATTTTTGAGGAATTGCGCTGCACTCATCTGCATTTTTCCAACTCTCAGCAGTATTAACTACATTTTTATTAAATTAATTATACTTAGAGTTAAATTAGGAGAAACAATTTCTCTTTTCATATTTGATTTTACTTTGACTCCCCAAATGCTCTATGGGGTTGATTAGGTATACAATGATATGGAACAAGATATAAAACAGTATATCCTATCTTAGTTTCGCTGAATCGATTATTAATAAGTAGATCAAGTAGATCAAGTTCTTGTGCCTCGTTTTATCCGATCCCATCACAAAACTGGCGCAGTCGGTAGGATTTGCTAAACGGGCATTTCGTACGTTTCGTTCCATTGATTAATTGCCGAATCCGGACATTCAGAACAGTAGGTGACAGTTTTTCAGTGCTAACATTGCCGGAACCAACAGAAACTTCGTGGGAACCTTCGGGGTATCTCGAACCACATTTTCAAGGGACCTCGACAACGATTACGATAGGAAGTCCAGTAGCACTTAAGAGAGGACATGAAACTCGAATTAGTTCAAATCGTGTTCGTAGTTGCTGTGACCTAAACAACTATCTCTCAACCAAATGGAAACAACCCCGGACTTTTTCCCTTATAAAATTGGAATCGCATGGACATTTATCCAAATGTTTGATTTAGCAATTATTAGTAAGGAGTTTACGACTCTAAAGACGTCTGCAAATAATTTAAAACAAGCTTTGAACAATATGAAAGAAGTGCGAGCTATAAAAAGTAATTTCTAAATTCTCTTTAGATAATGACTACAAGTTGTCATGCCGCGTTTCTCGTTGTTTTAAAATGAGCTGCTTAACTTTAGAGCGCTTACGTTGGAAATTCGCATGAATTGTAAATTCCAAAGTTGTACTTTAAAATAAGATAATTTTTTTAAGCGTTTTCACTGATCTTATCACGAAACTGACGTAAAGGTGCTGCAGCCTGGATTAGCAGCAGTGTACAAGGTTAGACAACACTTTACATATTTCATTTTCTAATTATCGAAACACTCAGTTTACCCTGAATATCCAAAATAAACAAAGACATAAGAAAAATAAGTCAGACATGTACTTCTATGCGCAACAAATAGCATATGAATTTAACAATTCCCAAAGTTGTGCTTTCTTGTGCTTTAAAATAAATACAATTTTGTTACAAATATTCTTCAATGTCAGTTTTTATACATGACGAATTTGGTGATTTTTGTAGCAGACGGGCTCGAATGCTTTGCGTTATCCAGTACAATAACACTGTTATCCGAAATCTATTAAATAGTAAATTATGGAGATGCATTTCCTTTCTTTGAAGATGTCTGATAGTTGTTAATGCAATCAACCCGTCCTTTGGATAGGTTAGATAAGATTATATTTAATTTCATGCCATCAACAACACAATCGTTGTAAATGCGGCCGATACAGAATGACATAAATTATTGGAAATAACAATCGGAGACAGACAATATAAACAATTTTAGAGGTGGTGCCATGTATTCCTCCAAGGATTAAAATCCATTCTCTCCAAATATTTCCTTATCTTCCTTTTGAATGACTGTAGTAGTGGAGATCTAGCAGAAATATTTATTCTGTCGTAGAGGCCCACATCCAAGGAGTTCCTCACTGACACAGAGAGTCTAGGGCGAGGTCCACCCAAACATTGCGATCCTCTAGTTGGATAGCTATGAACGTCTAAGTTACAAGTAACTTTATTTGTGTTCTTGTGTGTTTCATTGAGCGACTTAGAGATATACATTGAGTGAATTGTGGACATTTTTATGTAAAACAAATAATGGACTGCTGTGTGCTCGTTAGTTAGCCCCACATAACCTGTTTCTGCAAGATAAAGATTTGATTAATACTTTGGGAATTACCCCACAATTTCAGTCAATAAGCAATATATGATTTCCAAAGTCTGATTAAAAATATGCTACTAGAGAGTTACATAATATGTTTATGTGGACTGTAAACTTCAATGCGACATCTATTTGAATTACATGTTGGGATTGCTTGAAATCATAATTCTGTCATTCTTCTCTTGGTTAAAGCACAATTTGATTTGAGTAAACTGTAAAAACAGTAAAAAGTTTGATTTATATTTTTCGTATATAAATATCATTATGAACATTAGTTAAAGTAGTATCGTCATCATATGGAACACAAAAATCAGAAAGCAAAAAGTAATTCATGTCATTTATATATAATGAGAATAAAACAGAACCCAGTATAGATTCCATGATTCACTTCTTTAATATCAGAATTTCCCTGACTTGTTGTGACATACTGGTTTTGATATGCGAGATATGAAAAGGTTTCATAAAGTGATAAAAACATTCAAGTTTGTTTAGTAGAATTTTATGATTAACGCAGTTGAAGGCCTTGCTGAGGTCCCATAGAGTGATGGGCACTCCAGTGCCCCCCTCAATGCCCACAACAACGCGCCCGATGAGTGAAGTTATAGCATCTATAGCGGACAGACAAGGCTTAAAACCTGACTATGGTAAAGGACATTATTAGATTCCAAGTAATTATAAATACGAGGCTTCAGAACTAGTTCAAATAATTTTCCAACACTAGGAATTATTGGTATAGGACGATAGTTAACATCCTTTATGTTACCCTTTTTAAAGATAGGGACCTAGCGCCTGCACTACAGGGACTAGATCAACTAAAGCTAAAACCACTGGCTCAGCACGGTTCTTTATTATTTTAGGATTTAAATGATTAAGATCTTCACATTTAGTTAGTTTTGGTTAGTTTATGGCATTTGAGAGCTCAGTTGCCGTCACTGGTTCAATACCATACATCATCATCATGATCATGATAAAGCTAATATATTTTCTTTCTTATCTTATCCATACAATAAGATTGAAAATCGCAATGTCTTTTTCTTTTATTCAATAATTCATTGTTAACGAAAGGTTCTTGTTTAATAGAATAAAATTATTAAACTAAACTAATCAAATGACAAATGATTCCGACATGTGTTGACCCTTACCTGTGAATAAATTATTGGTTGTGTTTACCATGTAACTATAGGTATGAAGGTTGTTATTACTTTCTGAGTATATGGAGAGACCAAACCCAAAACCACCCACAGTACTGCGCAATCTCGGGCGACACATAAAAATCTATGATAGCAAATCATGTTTGGTAGAAGCAACATAACCTATCATTGTCCGATTATTAGACTTTTTTCCCATTGTGTTTTATAGTTATATTATATTTTATTTTATTGCATTCCATAAAAAAAAAACAAAAATCGTTTACATATGAAAATAATCCAACAATTATTTGAACGAAAACGAGCGGTTTTGCACCTGGTAAAACCGTCATCACCAACGCGATGAAAATCGAAAACTCGACTTCGCGTAACAAATATTTGTAGTCGTACTTGGGAAAGAAAACAGAATAATGGAAAGAGGAAAACCAACTGTTGGCTGAACAAATAACACTAAACACACACACGTACGCCCACGCGCGCGCACACATACACACTCACACACCGACTCGCAAGCAAAACAAATACCAAAACGTAAAGCCACGGCTCGATAAGGAACACAAACTCAAGTAGACAAGTCACACCCGAGCTATTAGAAAGTTTTTCCCGGGCCATGCATCAAGGCGGTATGATGCTATTCATCGCCAAAGTTCTTGAGCTTTTCGTTATACGGAGCTATTCATCAGGAAAACTACCAGGACACCGTGTTTTGAATTGTAGCTCGGGTTTCGCGCTCAAGCGTTCCCTGAATGATTTTGTATAAATTGAAAAAGTCCTTCGCGCATTTTAAATTTAGCCAAAACCCGTTTAAGAGAGGGTGGTAGCGAACCGAGAGGATTTTGCGAGCGAAATCATTTAAAAAAATGAAGAAGAATGGGACAGACAATAGCTATTTTATTTGTATATTAATCAACCCAGAAACAGAAATCATAGTGAACGCCGTCTTCCGAACAAATATGTATTATATTTGAATATAAATAGTTAAAAATATATAGTCCAGTTCGCATCCATTCACCAATACCCCCGAGCTAACAGAATTAAACTTTCAAAAATAAAAGTTCTCAAATTTTGAATTTCGCCAAAAAACATTTAAAATAACATCGTATCGCTGCGATTGAATTCAGTTACAGAGCATCTTCAGTACACTTAAGAAGCCTAGTTCTATGTATTTATTCTATTCTCTTCTAACAGTAACATATAATATTAAAAGAACGCTAATAGCAAATGACAATGCCGACAAATAAGCGAGGAGCATTGAAATGTTACAGGAATTCTGTTCTTAATAAGTTTTTTAAGAGCATGACAACTAATATTACGTAAGTGAATACAGCAATCATCTTTAACAATATGATTATATAATCTCATGCATTGTATAAGAGGAAAGTTGGGCAGCAATTAATTGCGCAGGTTGGGATACTGAAAGTCAATCTGTTCCGAAAGGTATAGAGGCTAACGATAAAAAGAAACCTAACTAACCAAAAGTCATAATTGATAAAATAAGCAAATATCAAGACACTGTTGAAAACTGTTGAAGGATGCTCCAGAACATTTCTTATCAAACTGCAATATAAGCTAATTGAAGAAGCTGAATTCTTAAAGCCGTCGGTAGTTTGCAAAATTAATACTAAATTACGCAATGCTTTCCTAATGATAGGACTTGAAGAACAGGTTAGAATCCAGAAAAACTTCTAAATCTTCAACCATTTCAACGCGTTTTAATTGTATATTATTTAACTTTAAATTCATATTTGAATTTTTCAGAAGGTTAAGTATAGCAAAACTTATTTAGTGGCATTTACATTTTACATTTAAGTGGAGTTGATTCAGAGCGCAGTACTCAGAAAATCTGTTTAAGTCTATCAGCAAATTTACTATGTCCATAGACGAATTAATGTATAGGAATCTCCAGGTCATCAGCATAAAATGAATGCGCACTGTGAGACTCCAGAAAACAAGTTCCTATGACGCTTTATAAAATTTCTGACTTTTTGCTCGAACGATATTTACTTATTTTAATAATCAAATTTCGGGGTTCGATGTGAATAATTGCAAGGCTTCGGTGCTACATTGTTAACTGAGTTCGCTTATAAAAAAATGTAAAATTTTAAGGTACAAAGATACAAAAAGTTTTGAATCTTTTCAACAAAATTTTTAGTGGATCTAGTAACATATGTATGTATGTATGTGAATTAGTATATATACATTTTTTTGTATGATACTGACCAATATATAAGGTAAAGAAAATAATAGAATTTTTGATATAATACATTTTATGATATAAAACTATATACCTGTTTGACTGTGGAACACAATTATTAATTTTTGAAACTAAAATAAAAACTAACTTCCATTGTCATATTTGGCATATTTTACTTTGTTTCAGATAGATCGATCATGGTCGGTTATCAAGCAAATAAACTACACGAAGAGGTAAAAAAAAAATGTTTTTTTGTTGTTGTTTTAAATGATGAAAATAAGGCAAACATACCAGTATTCTATAAAGCACATCCAGTTTCCTAATACTAGCGTGTATGAAGAGACAGGTATTTCTCGGGGATCAATGAACTTAGTTTTGCAAGAATATAAATATTACGCATTTAAATTATGTAAAACTCAAGTGCAGAACAATGTCAAAGGACATAATGAAAATAATAATTTTTCGGAAAACATTTTATGGGCCGATGAAATTTCGTTCACTACAAGAAAGATGATATTAGTCTTTAAATAATTCTAGACAAATACACGAAATAAAAAGCCAGGGGAACTAGTCAATTAATGTATGGTGTGGTGTCATAGATGGGCATATTTTGAGTCTGATATTAATAGATAAAAAGTTAACTGGAGATCATTATTTGAAACTCTTAGATCACCAAATAGAACAACATATGGAAGATTTGCCCCTAAATATATCAGCGCTTATTATACGGCAGCAAGACGGCGCCCCTTCTCACAATGTTGTGCAAGATAAAAATTTTCTTAACATGGAAAACCCCAGGGGTTGGATAGGGAACAGCGGAACTATGGATTGGTCAGCCAACAGCACCGACTTAACTTAATAGATTGTTTCTTTTGGGGACACATCAAAAATTACACTCCTTGTAATAATGTCGTGGAACTTCGGAGAAGGATTTCAGAGACAATCGATCAGTTAAGAGACAATCCGGAAACGTTACTAAATCCAAGGACATCATACAATTAGAGTGTATGAGAAATGTGTTCAGGAATTCAGTATTTAGAATAGTAAAAAAAAATACTTTAGTGTGTCTTGTCATTTTTGGTGCCTTTGTTCTACTTTAATTTGTAAATAATAATTGTTGTTGCAGTCAGTAACAGCACTCTTCCAAATTATATAAAAATTTTCTATTTTTACCGATTATATACAGGGTGTTCCATTTAAAAATATATGATGTCGGCTTATATGTCACAAAATTGATTGTGTTTTGTTTCATACGTCACATTCTTTTTTGTTTACCTTAATATCTCTAAAAACAAAAAAGTTATATCCAATTAAAATATTATTTAGATAAATTAAACACACAATCAAGAATCTGAAATTAGTGACGACTTCTTCGGCAAAAAATGTTCAGGCTTAAGAGACTTTTAATATTTTACTTTATAGGAAATTCTGGAAATTAACAAGACTAAATAAACCGACTCATCAATCAAAATATATCTTGAAGCAAACTCATGTACGGTTGTCTACTTCCTTCAAATGATGAGCCATTCTGTGCAGGTATTGTTTTAGTTACATATAACCACTTAGAGCAATAGCAGCAATTTCATTTAAAAGCAATTCTGATTACAGTTCCATTCCCCTAAAGAGCGTTATATTCACATTTCGAACAACTGTAGCATATTATTTCACTTAAGGCAACGTCTTTGCGCTAACAGTTAAAACTTTAAACATTACAACGCGAAGGAGAATTTCATACGAAAAGCTGAAATAATGTTGCGGTATTGCGACCAGACTTGCACACGTCCATTGCGGCATCGACCACAGTGCGCTTCCTTAAGAATTGACTAACCTGTTAAATTGGAAGTCGTCACCGTCTGCTTGCCGCAAGTTGTTTTGCGTTGTCGTTTCAGCGAACATTAGACGACCTCAACCGGAAGCTTTCCGCTATTTTAACGTATTACGTTAATATAATCACAAGGCCGGAAACGCTTCGCATAACAAAAATGTGTATATATATATATATATATATATATATATATATATATATATATATATATATATATATATATATATATATATATGAAGGCCGAAACGTCACAAAAAATAAAATGTTTCACAAGTAACGGAAACTTATTTTAATTTCACTAAAAAAGGACCAAAAAAAACCCAAGAACCATTTCTTAAGAATATATAAAATCAAAAGGATCCAAGAACTCACAAACTAGAAATATATATATATATATATATATATATATATATATATATATATATATATATATATATATATATATATATATATATATATATATATATATATATATATATATATATATATATATATATATATATATATATATATATATATATATATATATATATATATATATATATATATATATATATATATATATATATATATATATATATATATATATATATATATATATATATATATATATATATATATATATATATATATATATATATATATATATATATATATATATATATATATATATATATATATATATATATATATATATATATATATATATATATATATATATATATATATATATATATATATATATATATATATATATATATATATATATATATATATATATATAAACTGGCGTAACTAAATTTGCCTTATCTTTGCAACTGATATTCTTGATGTTCCCATTTTAATAACTATAATTACAAAACCGAATTTGCTTTTTTTAACTCAAATAATAAGTGTCATGTTTGTTGTTTATTGTTACCGTGTCACCTAATCTGGAGGGCAAACGTAATCGGTATTACGTAAGAGGTAGAAGAAAAAATGGCCAAACAAAAGGTATGCAGGATCATATACACAGACCATTTCTATTTAAAATAAAATTTATATTAGAAAGTTAAACGTAGCCGCTGTGATTACGTAGGCCTTACAGTTGTCAACTTATCTATATTATAGATTTATTACTACATAAAATATGAAAAACACACCCGATTACCTTTCGATTGATTTACGTATGTATTGTGTATACGGATATGCGTGATAACAGTATATAAGTTTCGTAAATCGTAATCCGCAATTGTAAATCTGCAAAAAAAAAGGGTAAAGGCAAAATCAGTGATAATAGAAATTCTTAGCTGTGTAATACTGGCTGTTCAGTTCGTCGGAATCACTGACGTCACGGTGACAATGTTCACTCGACCACCTTGTCCTCAGTGAATCACTGCGGCTTAAGGGGGAGATTTTTGGCTCAACCTATAAACTCTAAAATATTATATTAAGTTCTATCAATGGCGAACAACGACTGAGTTAGTAAGTTAGGTCAATTCATACTTTTAATAATTAATATTTGGATATTTAATGATTTGGAAGAAAATTGTTTATTATTAATCTTTATTTTAATTGTTTTTTTTTTGGATTGGTGCAATTATCGTTAAATGCATACCTACACTAATACATACAAATAAAACTAATGTTATTTGATTTCTAACAATAAGATCTAAAAATGGAAGATTTAATAATTTAAGATTTAATTTAATAATATTTACTAAATATGGGAATTGTTGTGTGGCTTCCTGGGTATTAACGGAGGGTACTTTCCGATAGAGGGCTAATTGCTTCCCTGTTTATACCTTGAGTGGTAGACTAGGCTCCACTGAATAAACTGGAGCAAATACGAATGGGCACAAAATTACTCCCTACTGCAATACTTAATGACTGTAATTCCTTACACAAGGTGCACAAAAAATTAACCAAATTAGGCACGACATCTTTTTAACACCTGACCTTCACATTGATACTCAATTTAAAATTGAGCCCTTCTATCACTTAATTCAATGGTGATGTAATTTCCCGAGGATAAACTAAATAATAAACTCAAACTAATTATATAATGCACACGTTACAGATTTTTAATTAATTTTTTATTTGGTGTATTTAGTTTATTTAGAATACATATAATTTACCGTATTGCAAAATATCCAACAATAAAAATATAAAAAAATTATGACATAGAAGCAAAAATGTGACTCGCATGATAAGTTTTAGAAATTAGAACTGATCTTGAAAGGTAGGCCTGCGTATTGGAGTTGTATATTATGCAACAATTTTTGAAATGACACTTTGGCTATAAGTTTGTTTAGACACGAGCGGATCGAGTATTTAATAAATGAGTATCGCCAGAAGTTTATTAACATATGGCATATTTCTGCCAACATTGTAAAACGTCACGAACACTCATTGATGTGATGAAAGCAGAACATAGACAGAACCATCAGAACTGAAAAACCTCAAAATACCACCAGTGTATCAAATATCTACCGAAAACATCGAATCGCTCCAACTCGTGCCAGAAGACCTCTAATTGCTAGCCCAACAAACGATTAGTTAACCAAGCAACTTAGTCTGTAATAACTTTTTATTAATTTTAATAAAAGCAAGAATATGTTTTGTTTAAAACAAATACATGCCACGGAAATTATACAGAAAAAAATGGTCATGGTAGCAGCAGAAAAAAAAAGCTTTGAAAACAATCTGAATAAATATGTTTGTGATTTATTTTAATAAAATAAATACTTTAGCAAAAGCTAACTTTTTGGATTAGTTTTAATTCGAGTAGTTCAGCATAACCGTAAAATTTCAAAATTTGGGTCGCTCCCCCTCTAAAGTTAAAGTCGAGTCCGACCTCTAAACAAAACACCATGGAAAGATATCTTTGGAAGTCTGCAGGTCAGGACTTTATACAATATCAATTCCGACCAAAAAGGCAACCTCGAGTCATTTGAATTAGTTCGATTTCAACAAGGGATGGAGGTCCACAGATACAGATCTTTCATACTACTGCATTTGAAGAGTGGTATGGCACATTTCAACATAATTTTGTGTTGGTTGTTTGTGCGCCAGTGTTGATTGTGCAAAATAATACAGGAACTATATCTGACATTTAGGGCTATATTCTATTTATATTGTGATGCAAAAATGTTTTGTGTGCATGTGCATATAATATGATTTACTGCAAAAAATAAATAAAATTTTTGCATTGTGCCTTCATAACAATCCAAAGTAAAACTTTCTTCCAAGATACTATTTACAAAACTTCTGGATTCCTTCTGGGTTGGATGTTGTGGAATCGAACTGAAAATGTTTCAGTTAAGCTCTGAAACAACCAACAGGATGATTGGCGACACGTCAGCAAGTTCGATTTAACAACAACCGACGCAGGAAGAATCCAGAAGTTTTTTTAAATAGTATTACAGTAGCCTGTAGACGTTTCTTTGAAAAAGTTTCTTCAGAGGTTTTATTTTTTCTATTTTTGTCTAGTACCAAGCTTGAATATCACTGACTTTATTTGGACGCGCTTGAAAAGTCATATCAATCTTTCCTATATTGTACTGTGCATTAAATTTATCTTAATAATATTGTAATTGGCTGTAACTTTTTGGGTTTAGAGATGTTGAGGAAAAAATAAAACTAAATGTAATGTTAGTAGCCAAGTTTTTTTCCAAGTGACGTATAAAAGAAAACAATTCATATATTTTTAAATGGAACACGTTGTATATTACATATGTGTTTAATAGGATGTCTTATTCCTATTACAATGATGTAACACACTTTACATTTTGGTCCACTCATTTTTGACAAATCGGCAAAAATAAGAATTTTTTATATAATTTCAAAGAGTGCCCTGACTGACAAATAAAAATATGTTTATGTTTGACGTGTCAGTAAACAACGTTGATGGTTGAACTATTGTTCAAGTCATTATTGTCGAAGATTCTATAAAGTTCCTCTATCATTAGAGTATATGAAGAAACAGGTATTTCTCGGGGATCAATCCACACAGAATATAAATATAATGCATTTAAGTTTCGTAAAACTCAAAAATTAAGTGCAGAACAATGTCCAAGGAGTATGCAGTTTTGTTTGGATTTTTTAAATAGACATAATAAGCAGAATAATTTTTTGAAAAACATTTTATGGAATGTTCGTTCACTACAAGAAAAGGGTTGTAGTAAACAAAATACGCTGGATTGGTATTTAAATAATCCTAGACAATTATACGAAATAAAAACCCAAGGGTGGCAATCAATTAATGTATGGCGTGATGTCATAGATGGGCATATTTTGGTCCCGATATTTATACATCAATAATCGGAATAAGATATCCCATTAAACGCATATGTAATATACATTGTGTTCCATTTAAAAAATGTGATGTAGACTTATATAGCAGAAAATTGATTGTGTTTTCTTTTATACATCAATTGTAAAAAAACTTGGCTACCAACCCTACATTTTGTTACCGCCAATTAAAATATTATCAAGATAAATTGAACGCACAGTACATGTTTGTATTTTCTTCAATGTGAATAATGAAAGAAACCAATTATTCTATATTATATGTAAATCTTTACCGTTCCAACGACTGAACATTGAATTGGGTTAGCAATAAAAGCGTGAGAGTTTGTAGATTGCAAAACTTTTATTTTTAATTTAATTTATAGAAATACAATTTTGAATGAGGTGTGAGTGAAACTCAAAACCTTATGTTAATGAAACATTTAAACTTTGCTTATAATCAGTGCACCATTTCTGGAAGACATCAGGCTGCTCTTGAAGGCTGATGGAGCAGTAGTAATAGGAGATACTATTTTTACATAATCATATCCAGGAAATTAAAGAAGCATGATCCAACAAGAACCAACATCCCTGAGTAGCGACCTTTGGAATTGAACAAAAGGTCCATCGAAACCTTATTTAAACAGCTCTAAGAACATGGTGCTATGATCAACTCTCTCAAGGGGCTTTCATGAATCTATGTAAATTATGCCCTCTTGAGTGGTTCTATCTAATGATTCAAATACATATTTTGGAACCTCCATTGAATTAGTCACTGTTGATCTAGTGTCAATAAATCCCTGATGACATATTGAAATTAACGACATTACTTGCGGCAAGATTTGGTGAACAACAATGTTTACAAATCCTTTTGAAAAAATTACACAATACAGATATTGGACTACAATTGAGCACATCAACGAGATCGCCACTCTTGAGAATACACTCGGGCTATCTTCCAATATTCAGGAAAATTCGCGCTCACAACAATTTATATTCACTTCTTTAAAGGATTAGTAGTAAGGTTTAACGTTTCTAAATATCGCTGCTCTGATAAAAATAAATTTTAAATTAAAATTTATTAGAACCATATCTTTAAGAAATAGAAAACTATTAGATATTCGTGATTTTATTCTTTATTTTATACTAACTGGGTATTTGAATTCATTAATGCACTTTATAAAGTCATATTAAATTGAAAATACAAAACCAAATGCCGAGTTGGAAAATGTTTTCAAACGCGCGAAACTTTTGATTGAGTAGTTTTTTAAAGTGGCGAGGAGTCTTTTTAAATCTAAATCGGCGCTTAACTATTTTGGAGAACGCATCGCGCAATAGCTGGGCGATTATTTATATTCGTGGGTATTTAATTCATAATCACTTGGGATCGACCATTGCATGATCGGATTCCGTTTTATAATTCATTCAAGCAATTATGCCTGCGTACTAAAATAGAATTAATTGTATTTAAATTTAAATAAGAGCCATGAATACATAGGATTTGTGAATTATTTTGGGCTTAAATATAAATGGGCTTAATTACTTAGTGGAGTTATTATTCTAGTGAAAGCTACAAAACTGATACTATTAATCCGACGTGCTATTAAATAATCATATATTGTATCCTAAATTGGCTAAGCTCTTTCTTTGCCCTAAATAAATGTCCTCTTCGCTAACTGTAATATATCTTTATTGCAGGATTTTTCCCGACTGACGATGCCATAGTGTCGGGAAACGCGGGATTAAAAGACCAAACTTTGGCACTTCGGTGGCTACGACAAACATTTGGAGAAGATCCAAGGAAAGTAACGTAATTCGGAAACTCAGCTTCCACTCCTTACCAAATATTGCTCTTGAAATCTACAGGTGCATTATAGGCGTTTTTCTTTCTATAAAAGATTCGGTTTGATTAGATTGGTTATTTTTATTTTAACATCTGTAACTAAAAATGTGAAGACGCACTTTTTTCAGCGAATACTCATTTTGAGTATCATTTTTTGCAAAAAAAAGTTTTTCGCTTATGAAATTTAGGGTAAGTTTTGTGATTCGGTTATCTAACCTTGTATCTCTTGTAGAATTTTAATTAGAAGAGCCCTTTGAGACACATTTTCACAATAATATAATATTGTTTTTTTTTTATTGGAAAATGCTTTTTATATTGACTCGGTTAAGTAAATGGTGCATATCTTTAATAAGTTTTCTTTTGTTCTATATTGCATAGTGCAATACTGCAATACTACGACTTTTTGAAGTTGACTGCCATCTTTCATAACTTATTAATATTTTTCAAAAATCAGTATCCATTCAGACATATATCAATAAATACTTATTCTACGGTATCGCGGCACCATTCATAATATACATATCTAAATTAAAATGATCTAATCTAACGAAATGAAAATTGGAATGAGACAAAGCAAGCATTCCTTTATATTAATTTAATTTGTAGACCTGGTGAAACACTGATTGGTACACAACTGCAAAATAAAACGGATTTTCCGTGCATGTGTGGCATTGAAATTCTGGTTTTGAATTTAAAAATAGTGGTTTTATATTTTGTTCTAACTCGCTTCGCAAATTAAATAACGTGCCGGATGGTTAACAATAACATCAAAATTGCGGCAGTAGGTGCATACTTTTATTTATTGGTATTTGTTTAAAAATTAGCAAAATGAAAGCATGGTCGTTTGTGAAATTATAAAAATTATTATAAAAGCATTGAGTCAGAGCTTAAATTCTGGTCGAGCTTTGGTAGTTAGCTAGCTAATTTTTTGCTTGACGATATGCTTTGAAAAATGTTTCTTAAAAGAAACGAAATTACTTCTTTTCTGGAAGAATACATCTTTGCTTGTTGTGGATCTGAATTTTGGATTTGGCTCAACTATTATTCAGTAAACAAATGGTACAAAATCAAATGGTATGAATCTACAACAGTTTGCGCCTTTGCAGCATATCAATTGTTGTTGCGTAGAAAATAACATTTCAACATTGCTTAAATTTTGTAATCTTTTTCGGCCAGTAACATGTACATAAAGAAATCAGTACAAAGTAACAAGTTACTACGTTCTATTTCATTACATTTCTACATAGTATCATTATTAATATACAAAATATTAAATATATAATAATAAAATATCAGTCACTTAAAAAATCGTCACTATCGCTACTGTCATTACCTAGTTCAATGATCAACTCAGCCACTAATCGTCGTTGATAAATATTTTCTTTTTTATTACTCGTTTTTCATAGTTAGACCAGCTGTGTACTTATATTTTAGCTACATCTTGCCGGATTACGTTTATGGTACTATCACTAAATTTTGGTCCAGTGTAATTTCTTCTTATGTGCGTATGGTAATCTCAAGATTTCATGTCCGTTTTGTTGTGCTATCGAACCGCGAATATAATCTATAGTCTCAAAAAAGGCTGTTGTTCTTTACAAATCGAAGAACTATGTAACAGACCCAAAAATACAAGAAGAAGAATGTTGTTAATCGACAGGCACACAAGACAAAAATGATTATTTTCAAAATTACCAGTAAGATAAGTATAGTACAGGGTACTTACCCTTACCCTTTGAACTGTCTAGCTCGAGAATCAGGTACATAAACACGTACTTTCAGAAGGATCAAATCCAAATACCTCCGTAATATATATATGAACATAGTTTAATTTGGATTAAACTCTTAAGAACTATACATATTACATGGTGTTAACGCTTCTATGGTCCATTTACGTTTCAAATAAAAGTTTCTACAAATATTCGTTACTGTTCATCTCAAGCAAGACCTACTTAATGCAGAAGAAACATCTATTGAAATGGGTTTTACCACGGTCCTGCGAAGGCCTGCAATAAATGCACTATATTTTTGGTCGTACAATAACTATTTGATTTTGTTTGAAAGACTTGTCTAATTTAAACTAGTTTGCAGCTGATAAGGGCGTAAGTGACGAAATCATTTTACTGTCATTATTTACTTGAGTTTGTACGAAAACTTTTGAAAAAACAATAAAATCCTTTATTTAACCCGCTGGTAAATATAATCCATGAAATTTAATTGTGACGTAAATTGGAACGTGGTAATGGTAATTGCTTCCAAGCTCGTACAACCGTGTTGATTAATGCACTCCTCGGTTTTCATATAGATAATAACAGAGACACTTTGTTCAAGTTCCTCTCCTTAAAGGCATCGAACATTCCCGTTGTGATGAAAGCGGTTTCGTGATCCGCTCGGCTAACTCGCGCGTAATAAAAACTCCAGTAAAGTTGCATGTTTCCTGAAGTTTGTCGAAAAAGTTAACGCAATTTAATAAGCGAACATGGGAACTTTACAATACCACAGAAACTTAATCCGCCGTTGAGTTTCCGGAAGGGTATAAAAATAACGGGAATTAAAAAGGAAAATTTCTACGAATAACAAAGGAGAGTTTTGTAGCGATCCGTATAATACGACGAAACAATGTAAATTTCGCATAGCTATTATCAATTTTCGTAACTTTTCTTTCACGGTTTTTACAAGTTTTTGCAAAATTTAATTAACTATAAAGCCGCTAATTACTTCCTAGTCTGCAGAACAAAGGAAGTCCATTATCAACGTCAAATAGACTTGACAGCGTCGGGCTAGGCGTAAAAATTTTTTATTGTGTGGCGTAAACCCAATTTCTTAAAAAGCGGAGTCTCCCCAATCTTCTATTCAAATGCACAACAAAAGAGTCTGTCGATACGCCCCTCATTTTTGATACCAGCCGTTTTATAAGGTTACAAAACATATTAGTTTACGCCAGAATCGTAATTGAATTCGAATATTTTCGAAGTCGAACGATTCTGAATACTTCCGGCCTGTGTTGTGCTTTGAGTATTTATTTTTTCCATTGCTATACATTAAGAGTATCAAAAAATAATGACTAGGTTTGTTTAATTTTTTTTAATTGCTAAATCATCCAGCTGGGTTAGAGAGAATTTTGATTCTTAAAATGTTTTAGATGTTTTAAGTATCAAAGGCAATTTCTTTGTAAAAAATATTGTGTAAAATTTTTACCGGTGGCATCCGTAAGTGGTTTCGACCCAAAATTCTTGAAATAAAAGGTTTGCCACCGGTTCCTCTTTGAATAAAAATTTGACCATTTTCGTCTAAGCCATTGAAATCCGTTTTAATGCATGAAAAAGTGGACTTTTGTCTTTTCCTTCGAATTTTGAAAAGCCGGAAACGATTTACAAGGTGGCTTTTAAGTTTTATCAAAAATTATTTATTTATTCATCAAAATTAATGTTGTTCCCTTCAAAGTAATGTCATCAGAAATAATACACTTGTGCCAACGATTTTTCCAATCCTCGAAACACTTTCTGGTATAGCTTTGAGTTCTTCCAGCGATTTTTTTATCTACTTAGTCGTTCCATGGGTTTGTTGAGTTTTGGGAACATATGGGCGAATATGGTGGCTGAGGCTGTTTTTGGCCAATAAGTTAGAGACAGGCAACGATGAGTGCTCAGGTGCATTATCTTAATGCAAAATCCATAAATTGTTTTCCTACAATTGCGGACGTCTTCTTCCTATTGCTTCTCGCACGACTTCAAGGTGATAATCTTTATTGAACGTACAACCTTGTGGTAATAACTCACGGTAATTAAAGAAAACAGTAAACAAGACATTTGATCGAACTTGCATTTTTCAGTCTTGCCGATTCTGGGTTCTTCCATTGGGACAACTGGACTTTGGTTGCGACGTCATAACCATATACCCATGATTCGTCACTGGTTTGTTAAAAAAATAAGCAGTTTCGAATAAATTTTGCTGCTAAACGTTTTATGCCCAAAACTTCGGAAATAAATTGCATGGCACGAGCCAATAGAGACACCGATGTCCAGCCACTTTTCTAATAATGATTTAAGATTTTTCCACACCACAAGTATTCCGCAACAGGTGTGTGTCTGTGTATTCAAATATCATAAAATAAATATTGTACCATTTTTTATACTGCCTCAAAAGCTGTAAAAAAATTCACTGAGCACTTGGGCTAGTGCATCGATATTTTAACTTTTGGTTGTAATAAAGTTGCCAATTCGGCCATTTTCAGGAGATAACTCAATTCTAATACGGGTTGTTCGACTAATACGGAACAGTGGCGAGAAACAAGAGCCGACTGCGCGTTGTAAATTAAGTTCTCTCTACTTCGCCTCCGTTCCAAAGCTATTACAAGTGACCGCTTGCCGACCCGGAAAACTTGTTTATCTCGGAATAGTCGGTGGCCGGACACTTTGTCTAACCGCTTTTGTCTATAAAGTCTGCAAATTGTTGTTAAGTCGTCTCCCCGCTCTCTTCAATAGTTATCTTTCCCTCAACAACATCCCTCTATCTGCAGACGACAGTTAAAAAAATATCGCGAGTTTAGTACAAACTATCGTCACTGTGTTTATGTTGCACTCAATAATTTTGAAAAACCCTACTTTAGCCAGTGATTATAAGACAGGTGACTGAAGAAAGTTATCAACGTGTTTTTACTTCTTCTAAAAATAGATTCACTGAGTCACGTATGTCTTGATAGTAAGAGCTGATAAATGTCAAAATACCGTCAGTGGCTAAAATTGATAATCGTATTTCAAATTGGTAAAGACAGGTAACTTAAAATCTGACATAACAAATTTGTATTGTATTCCATGTGCTAGAAACCTCCCTAGATAGTATACAGTAAAGAGTTAATTGTACAGAGTAGTACAGGGAGTCACGTTCTTCACAGATTTCAACACATGTGCTACCATGTGAGCTTAACTGATGTAACAAAAATTTATCTCTAACTTAAGGCACAGGTGACTTAGTCATCATAAGCTATTTCTAGGTTTTCAATATTCACAATATTAAGTCCTATATCAGAAATTTTATTGAAACATATTTTTTTCCTTCGCCACCAGTGTAAAATCCTCAATATTATGCGAAGAAGCCTACATGCAAACTGAGGGAGCTACTCTCCTACCTACACCATTGAGTGAAAATCATTATTTTGTTTCTCCTAAGGTCAGCTATTTGTTTTGTTCTTGATAACATTCGATTGACTCTTTGAATAGGCTCATTAATTTATAGTATAAACAAAACCAACATGCATCCTCGCGGCACATTATCCAATACTGAGAACTATGGGCGATCGAGAGCATACCATTTAGAAAAACCCATTAAGATAAGTTTTGTCAGACTGTGTTCGCAACCTTCCGATGGAAACTTGGTAAGAGTGTAACATTAATCCTTTTTATCACCAATGATATTAACGTGCGGATACATCGAAATATTTAAGACTTTCGTCAAGTGGCGTTTGGAACCTGGCCATGGAAACTTGCTAAGATTGTCACAATTAGTCCTTTTCATCATCAATAATATTCACATGTAAGTACATCGAAATATTTAGGACTTTCGTCAGGTGGCGTTTGGAATTTGGCGATAAAACTTGCTGGGAATATCACATTAATTATATTCATCATTAATGACATTAACGTACAAATACATCCCAATATTTAAGACTTTCGTCAGGTGGCGTTTGAAATATGCTGAAAGAAACTTGCTAAGAGTGTCACATTAATCCTTTTTATCGTCAATGATATTAAGCTGCAAGTAAATCGAAATATTTAATACTTTCGTCAGGTGGTGTTTGGAACTTACCGATATAACTTGCTAAGACTGTCACATTAATCCTGTTCATCATCAATGATATTAACGTGCAAGTAAAGGGTGTTTTTTTTCGATGTATAGAACTTTAAGTTGCAATAAAACAACGACTGATTATTGGATTGACATGAATTTTATTTATCCGAAAGATAATCTTGTGGCATTATTCTTTAAATATGATTTCTGGCATATGACCGCCACGGCTGGCGCGGATGTAGTCCAATCTGGACGTCCAATTTTCGATAACCGTCAATGATATTAACGTGCATGTTCAGATGGCGTTTCGAATCCCCTTCTAGAAACTTGCTAAAAGTGTTACATTAATCCTTTGTATCATCAATGATATTAACATGCATGTACATCGAAATATTTAAGACTTCCGTCAGGTGGCGTTTAGAACCTGCTGATAAAGACTTGCTAAGAATGTCACATTAATGCTATTCATCATCAATGATATTAACCTTCAAGTACATCGAAATATTCAAGACTTTCATCAGGAACTTGCCGATGGAAACTTGCTAAGGATGTCACACTTATCCTTTTTATCATTTACGATATTAACGTGCAAGTACATCGGAATATTTAAGACAATGTTGACATATTTATTATTCGGCTTTGCGACTAAACTCGCAGACTATCCTAACTTAATCCATATATTCATCGCTATGTAAAATGCACTTGGAAGTAAAAATCCATAAATGCAAATGCGGGGATATTCGTTTTGTGTGTTTATTTAGAGTTCGATAAAGATGATTTTCCGACCGTCTATGTCAGATATACGGAGAATATGGAAATTATTTCGCTGAAAATACATGTTTCGGCAGTATTTTCTGAACGCAAATATAAATTTAAATTACAGTCGAAAGCAAAATATCAAACGGGAATTGCCGAATAATTTCAAAAAACTCAGATGACATTTAGATCCAAGCGAAAGGGTCTGAGATACCTAATTGAAATTTAGATCACAAATAGCTTTGATTGGATCATAAAATTTTCTGCACTCAAAATTTATGTTCATCTAATTTAGAATATGTTTGCTTCATACTTAGTTGTTTTGGAAAGTATCATTCCCTGAGATAGTTCTAAGTTATGATAATGATTTCAAGAAATTGTTTTAAAATTTTCTTCGTATTCGAGTAAAAGAAGTTGGGGCAAAATAAATGACATCTTTCATTTAGCTACGTTCCTGTACAATATTTGGTAAATCTTAAACCGTTTCAGAATTTAAAAAAAAAAAAACGGTATTTTGGAGCACTTTGAACATCTTTTAAATGTCATATTTTGGGACATCTATGTATGTATTTACCAAAGCGGAAAGTTTTTTGGAATACCCTGTGAGTTGTATTAAGAAATATTTAAATCCCAGGGACACTTTTTATATATTTTTATTAACACATTTCCTCAAAAATTTGGTTACTTTGGGTTTTTGGCTTGCTTTATTGATTTGAAATATGTTCACTATATATTTTCGCAGTGTTATCCCTTGTATCGAAAAGTAGCAACAACTTTAATTTTTTAAATGAGAGAATCTGTACATTGTTCCGCTTTTCTCACATTCTGATCATTTTTGCAAAATCTTTTCCTATAGCTATCTGCAGAGGGTTTCGAGATATTAATTGTTTTCCATACTTTTCGGCTGCAACGGGCTACCCAATTTTAATTATTCTTGCTGGATGTAGTGGTTCCAAGAAAAAAATAGTGTAGTGGCAACAGTGCGGGGAAGTTGGCGCTTTTGTGAGAATGCCGTGAGGAGAGACGACCACGGGCTCTCGACGAGCTGTGTGTCGAATAGTTTCCAATTGCTGTTGTCAAAACGGTCTTCTTCCTTGTTTTGGTGAACCCGGATCCTTCATCCACTTCATGGTTAGTTGAATATTTAGACATTGTGGCCGCAATTTGTATCTTACAGGGCAGTAACTTCTGCGATCAAAAATGTCCAGAAAGTGGTTATAGAGAAAAGATAATAATTGGCTCTGCTTTTCGATATCATGTAGCCTATATATTCTAAAATATAATTTTGTTGAAACCGAAAGCTTCCAGTTTGTTGCGATATACCATTTATTGAATGCGTAAATAATAAACTCTTATCCAAGCAAAAAAATTCTTTGTGGGCCACTTTCCTTGACCGATTAGGGACAAAAGAATGAAGTAATTAATTTGGCAGTCTTAACAAAGGGACTAAAACGACCCGAAACCGCCCAGCGGGCACGACTATTAGGGCGCTGAAAAAATTCGGAAAAATTATTCATCAAAGTCTCCCCTTTTAAACATTACACCTATTGTGCGTTCCCCTTGATTACGGGGTGGCGTGCACAAAATTCAATGTAAAAGGTCAAAGCGCACAGCACGCTAGATCTTACGGCCGTCGCTTTCATTGTCGGAGAAGTACGCGATAATTGATCGTTGATTATTTATCAAGAAAAAATTCGAGAACGACATTGCCGTTTTATCGTTAGCTTGTTCTGTTTTTTCTGCCACAAAATTGATTTTAATACCATATGGTACTTTTTCTTCACTCTACTCTAAAATACTCATTATGCACTAATCAGACGTATGCAGAGTGTCTCTTTAAAACGCCCGCTTCATTAGCCACTTAAGACGTTTCCGTTACTTAAGTCACTCGTACGGGAGCGATTTGCTGTTTTCGGTAGATTTTAGCTAGTCATGGTATTTTCACGTTGGTCTGGTGGTAACTTCATATTTTTCTCATTGAATATATTCATCCTGATTCGTAAAAATGTACCGTAGAAAAAATATAGTCTGCACCATGCTGGTAAACCTTTCCAGTCACTCGTTGTGAACCAATTCGAAGATGTAGAAAATTTAACCAGACGTATTCTGACTTACCACCCATTCAGCTGCGACACTGGGCATATTTTAGATCAGTAGAGGAGCGTCAAAAACCTCTGTGACCAAATTTTAGCAAGCTGCTACTGCCTGTTTTTTCAACACATGTAATGTTCTGAATTTGTATATCTGTATATCGGGGAACTTGAAAATGATTGAAAATAATCTTTCTCCCCTTGAAATGCAATTAAATAGATTCAATATCATATCGAAAAAGCGACGTTACATGAAACTATTTACAGATTTTATGGATCCCTCCGGCGTCGGTTATTTATCAATCAAACTTGCTGACGTCATCAATACTGTTAGCTTCTTCAGAGCTTAACTGAAACTAGGTCGTATTCTACTCTGTACCTGATTATATATTGTTTGAGAGGGACGGAGCTAGAGGAAAGGTTAACTTCTGAGTCGAGGTTAAAATTGTTTGTTTCGTTATAGATTCCTTTGGAGTCTGGGGTTTTTCGTTGGTAGAAGAATTGATTGCATGCGACGCAGGAGCCCAGAAGATTTAGAAATAGTGTGAAAGTTTCGTAGAAAAATTGATGTTGCATGAAACACGAGGAAATAAATCGAAATAATTAATTTAAACATTAATAAACTGGAACTTCTCTAAAGCCGCCAGATAATTAATTCAAGTGAAAATAGAATAATGAAAAAAGGTGCGAAAATGACTTCAGGTTCCCGGACAATCTCTTTACCGAGAAAAAGGCATTGCACGGAGATCACGGCGACGCGGAGGTTATAGTACCTGTTGTATTAAAAGTGTTAATGAAGTTGTCGCTTAAAAATCTAGGAAACACCTTATTTTCAAGTAATAAAACTATACAGGACAGGCTTTAGGCGCAAGTGTTAGTTATAAAATGTGATTTTTTTATAAATGCCTCTCGATATATGAGTTTCTCTATACCAAATTTCTTAAATATTTTAAAAATGTGGCATTTGTTTATCGGACCATCTATTAATTTCAGGGAATTTAATCCACCAAAATCCATTTCAAATTATAAGCCTGTAACAAACAATACCACGAAAATATCAATAATGAGAATAATGGTCGTTTTAGGAAATTTAAGAGACAGGTTATTAATAAAATGACATCATACAATTTAAAGTATGAATCTTAAGGTCGAGGAACAAAAGCAAAAACACTTGTTATAATGATGGCAGCCTGGTATTTCAGAAAGACTACTCCAAAGATTTGGTACAAAATGCTTGCCGTGAAACTGGATCATCTGGCGGGATGAAATAATGACAGCAATTAGGCAAGCAATAAGATTTGTCATGCTGACTGGCCCGGCAAATAGGGCAAATATAAAAAAATCTGTTTCAACGGACTTGTTATTTTGTCCACTAACACTTCAAAAAGTACCGGATTTATATATACCACAAACCTTGCTAATTTCAAATTCAAATCCCAAAAAATAATCTGTTTCAATATTAGTGCTAACCAAGATTTTTATCACTTTTGGTCTAAATACCTCCAAATTTGAAAAAAAAGCACTGATCACGCGATCTTATTATTTTGTTTCACTATCATTCCCCATTACTTTTTAACACAGCAATTATTATGTAATGTAATGAAAGGCAACTGAATTTAAAAAAGGAATTTGTAGAAAATTCTCGATGGCACCAAAGTACCCGTTTTTGAATAGAATCTGTGCATTTTAAACAACATTAAATCGCTTTGAACGAATGTTCTAGGTTAAATTGGCGTAGTTCTTGTAGTGTTTGAACAATCCTTTTTGATTGATAACAAGCAGTGGAATGGAAAATTGGTCCAAAAGCTTTTAACGATCCGGAGAAATATCCCGAAACGTCAGGCATCGTACGGGCGAAATTAAAACTTTTCGCAGCTTGAGGAAAAGCACGTAGAAACTCTTCTCCTCTAAATAAATCCTGTAGGCTTCTCCGCGCTAACCAATACGCCCTTTGTTCCGAATCCAGTACAGCAGGACTATAACGGACAAAAATGTTTTAACGGCACGCTGCTGAAATAACTGGATTAGAACGAACAAAGGGTTTCCTTTTCCTTTCAGAAAAGGATTATCTCCAGAGGAATATTACCTGCTTATTTCAGGATAAAAAGAATGCGAAATTAGTATTCGCATTTTTGACTAGTAGTAGTTCGCCGTATCTCTGGAGGAATAATTCCCAAAGAAACACACGACGATTTTATGTAGTATCAACGTTCCTCTCAGACGAATTTGTTTGCGAAATGAAATTGCCAATTTCCGTCTAAATGCGCGGAAATAAAATAACCAATATAACGTAGAAGTATAAGCGGAGAATGCCTCTATCGAAGTAAAATATGTTTTAAGTTACCAGCAATTTTGATTTTGGGTTTCAGCGGCGTTTGAAATATTGAAATTGTACAGCATTTTTTATGGTTTTACGGAAAATTTTTCTTATTAAAAAGGCTAGCGTGTTGCGGTTTTGCTGTCCTAAGGATAAGTGATTATGCGTGAATTTTTAGAAAATGTAGAAACTGGTCTGGAAAACGTTTTCTGCGTAGAATCCAGTGGGATAGTCAGCTCTTTGAGAAACAAATTTTGATAAACAAAGTAAACTAGTGTTTTTTTTACTGGTACACTCTGTGTTTATATAATTTTATTAGGTTTGTCATAAGTTTGTTAAAAATATGTAACATATAAGACGTATTTCAAATGCAAATTTTGTTTATTTTATATAAGAGTGGGCCATAAAAAAAAATTTTGATTGATATGATTTTATTTTCTCAATTGTCAATTATTGCAAAAAACCTAGCAGTAACGTTCAGTTCAGTTCAGTACATATTATTAATTAGATATAATGTCAAAATTAATAATAAGGGAAAGAATCTCCATTACTTCTTTCCAGTGCCTATTGCCACATTTGGAACATCTTCAGCATAACCATCTCGGCCAATATGTCGCCTGTAATTTTCCAAATAAATCAATGAACTATTAGGCGTCTTCCTTAATAATATCCAGTGGAAAGGGGCATGGACTACCACAGTTATTTTTATTTCAGTGAATTGCACATGTCCAATTAAGTTCATTACTGAACCATGGCAAGACCACCTTTTTAAGTACCAAATACCGGAACGCCTAAATAATATCCCCAAGTTTGTCAAGGCGGAAACCATAAAATTCAATACCTGCAGAATTTAAAAATGCTAACAACGGTGTTGTCAGATTCACAACTGATAATAAAAAAACATTTCAAAACTTGGAGGTTTTTGAATGTACGAAACTTTGCAAGTGTATCAATGAAAGGTTACCCGAATTATAAATATTATCGCGAAATCTCAACACCATTGCTGCTAGCATTTTTTAAATCTGCCTGGTCAAAAACCCTCATACTTTTTCTAAGTATGAGGTAACTAAAAGTTAATTTGGTATGAATTGTAACTTTACTTTGACAGACAACTAAAGTTTTGTAATAAATTATCTAATTTAAATTATTTTATTTTATTTAGTTTATTCTTAATCTTGTAAATGATCTAAGTTTGATCTCTGATAATACAATAATTAAAAGATATTTTTTCCCTTATTTTGCTAAACTAAAACAAAACGGTCTGAACAAAAATATAATTACATAAGCAAATTAAATAGTTGTCTTGCACGTTGGGTATCTCAAAAACCAAACCATTATGGGCAATGTGGAAATAAGCTTTTTATCTTAAAATTTATTAAATATTAACCCTTTAAAACTTAATACCCTCCATAATATTTCGTTAATGGAACAATCTCTATCTTTTTATATTTTTCTTGTTTGATGTTAACTTTAAAAGCAGCCGTGTGTCGTAACACATCATTAATAAGGGAAAATGGGACACACTGTACAGGCCTGTTGTAATTGGAATATTTTACCAGAGAAAATAGAGTTGAGTACACAATGCTTTGTTTTTCCGCAAATAAATACAATCATAGACCGTTTCATTTATTAGAGAATAAAACTTGAACTAGAAGTTGAAAAGAATAAAATTAAAAAATTACCAACGCTCGAAAAAAAAAATAAGAATAAGGCACAGAAATCACAAACTTTTTAAAATAAATGAGGCGCTTGAAATGTTTCTCATATCGTGAACATTATCCAAGGTGCACTCACAGCAGTCTTTGATTTATGGCTTCAAGTCAACTGAAAACAGTGCTTTCTCTCCAGGTATGATCCTCGGGATTCGAATCCTGCAACAGATGCGGCTAGGATTAAACCACAGCTTATCCTCTTCTTGTGGCCACGTCCACCACTTTCCATATTTTTTCATGCATGTTACTTCAAACTCTCCATCCTCCTCTTGTACAACTTTCCCCGGGTATTTCCGTCCACCGTAAACTACAGCTACATAGTCCCCTTCAATCAAGGGTTTCTCCATTAGAGTCGGCAGCATTGCTGGTTTCGGTGGTTCTGGAAAGATCTGGTGACTTGTTGAAGGAGCAAGACGGCTGTCTATGGCGAGTAGAGCTTCTTCATCTGACATATCTGATTCGAAATTGAGAGGGCTTTCATCGCTTTCAGCATATGGCAAGTCATCACTGTTCAGACTACCAGCCCTGGAGCACTCGGATTCATAAGAGGCACGCCTGGCTCTTTTTTGCCCTTGGGTTTCACATTTTGGCCTTTCCCCTTCTTTTTCGTTGCGGGAACAGCTGGAACGTCTTTGGGACCCTTACGATCATCCGCTGTAATGCCCTTCCCAGCTTGGATAATCAGCTTTTTTTTGCGTGGCTTTTTTGCAACACACTCAGTTCGAATATTTTTCAGGTGTTCAACAAAGCTTTCATGAATCTTGTCCTTGAAGTCGGCATTTTCACAGATAGAGTCACTTAACCTTTCGAGAACTTTATTCGGGTCCAATGGGAGAATTCCACATTTTCGGAATCCTGCTTGCAAGTTGGTGTTGCTCCGAGGTTCCAGGTTTTCTAAGGTTGTTCTAAGTAATTTGGGGAACATATCCTTCGGCACTGTCCCGCACCTTCTCCCTTGAGGAGTCACTTTCCACGCGTACAACGTTTTCCGCCATTCAACCTTTAATGGTCTAAAAAATGCCACATCTAGTGGTTGCAGAAGGTGAGTTGCATTGAGAGCAAGAGCCACGAAGAGAATGTCCTTTTCTTCACATTTTTTTATGACATCAAAATTGAAATGAGTTTTAATCTTCTCCTGAAGATGCCCACTTGGTTGGCGAAACGCGCGTCGAGTACGTAAAATTGAGTTTCGGTTTCTGGTAAAACGCGTTATTGTGTGTTAGTGCAGTGCCGAAGGTTCCAGTCAAGAGTTTGACTACAGTTTAGCCTAAATGCATACTGGTGTTCTGGAATAAGATTATTTTTATCAAGATATTCAGTTAATACATTTTCAATAATTTCGGATAATTTACTGGTCAGAGCTGTATGTCTATAATTGTTTTTTTAAAACATCCTGGGTACTTCCCGTCTTACATGTAGAAGCGATAACAGAATAAGATTGTTTGTTCTTTATTTCTTCCACTGGGATTCCATCTCAACCATGTTCGTTATCTTGTTTTAGGCTATTTATTTGAATTTTCATTTTATTTTCTAGAATTGGTAGGAGAAAAATTGATTTATTTAAATAAAAATTCTCTACTCCAGATATTAAATTTAACTCAGTTATTTTACTAAATATTTACTAAAAGGTTCAGCCACAAACATCGGCACAAAGACGACATCTTATGATGTTAATAGGAGTTCCCAACTTTCGTTTCTTAGATACCTATTTAGTTTTCCTTCGTGCTACTTAGAATAGAATTTATTATTTTCCCTATTTAAGCTTTGTTGTAACACTTGATTGGGCGACAAGATATTTCATCAAGTTTCTAACAAAAAAACGATCTAAACTTGAAGGTGGCGTGTCCTGTTCGGGATCTTAAATTATAAAATCCGAACTGTTCTAAGTAAAACTAAATTAACCGCCGACGTTTCAAAAACTACGGCCAATTTCAACTAATTTAAATACGAAATCCAAAATTTTAATTTTAGTATTATTAATTAATTATTACTATTATTAATTACTTAAGAAACGCCCTAAACTTTTTGTAATGTCTGCCTGTGGGTTTTCGTTTCATAACACGTTGTCGTATCCTATTTTATTCACTTAGAATCATTTTTAATTGCTAAATGATTTTTAAACTTGGCAGAACACAAAATCCAATAAAAAAGTAATATCTTTTAATGACATTGGTTTTTTTCATAATAGATACCGTCAACCATGACTAAAAAGGAAAAATTATAAAAACGATGTTAGTAGTCGCTGTTTTTGTTGTATGTTTTTATCGAATTAGAAATTTTCATTAATAAAAGAGGTATAGTACAGTTTCGTGTAGTCTAGTTTAGAAATAGTATATTTTGAAAAACTTATTGTATTTTTACGATATGTTTAAAATAACAACGGTCGCACTTATTTAAATTACCCAACGTAATGCTATGCTACTATATTAGTGTGAAATTCACATGGACATGAAGTGATTTTACAGAAATATAGTAAAATGTTAAGAATATATTGTAAACATTTTAATTAAAGTTATATACAACTTGCTCGGTTTAAACAATTAATAATTTTATAATACAGTGTTACCCATTTGAATTAAAAGAACGTCCACTTTTTTTGGAGAAAAGTTTAATTGAATATCACTTCAAATATAAGCAAACTAAAATATCGCCTTTTAAAAGTTAATAAGGAATTAGCCATTTCAAAAAACCAAATTTTTGAAAAATGTTGCCTTTACAATAACAAAATTTATCAACCGGGTAACAAATTAATTTATTGCTTTAAACTATGACTGTAAATAGTTTTCAAAAACTGTTTACTGTAGATGGAAGATAATTGGCTCAAAACCAGGAAAATGCGTAATACTACGCACATACCCACTGCAATATAAGTTTAATTTTCAACATGGTTTCTACCAAACAATTCAAGGAATGCTTGCAATTATATTAAAATCTTTACCTCTACAATTCATTTTGTACTAGCCGCATTTTGCTCTTTGGAATTATTAGCTAAATTTAAAACATTAAATTTCATTTACATTTTAGGTTGCCCCGAGCAATACGAACTATATTTTACGTGTTACCGACATACCGTATGTAGTTATGCCGAATTTTTGGAATAATTTAATCTATGTTGTTCCTCGAATTTTATTCTTAGTTGAAAGATATAATAAACAGATTAGGCGAGTAAATGCAAATATTATATGTTTCTATTTTTTACTGTAATATAATTTACAACTTTGCTGGATTTCTGCCGCATCGGTGGTTGATGAGACGAACTTGCGGACGTTTCGCCAAGCATTCTGTTTGTTTCTTCAGAGCATAACTTAAACTGTGTATTAATTAATCAAAGGGTTCATAAAAAAATGTCTCAGATTTGGAAGATATCTTTATTTAAAAATTATTTTAGGTGTTCGACGTTAAAAATTTATATTGAATTCTGCTGAACCAAGAGAAATCAGTATAAGACTACCGTTAAATTCATCACTTTTTTTGGACACTGGATTTTTAAGTCTTGGTTTTTGGACACAATAGATCAGTAGATGCATAAAGAGAGTTCGGATGAACATAACCTGAAAACGCAAAACCCATCCCCACCCGAACCCTCAAAACCCACCCCCAACACCAACTCCCAACCCCAACCCCCCAAAACCGCACCCCCGCGGCAGATCTGGGACTAAATCTATTATTTCAGGCATTTTTTTGATTATCTACAATTATAGACAAAAATCTAAAAGACTATGAAAATTGTTCTTTTTGCAATTAAATTATTAGCCGTAAATCAAAATTGGTCAAAAATAGAGCCAATTTGAGGGTTGTGGTTGATGGTGGGGGTTGGGTTTTTAGGTTATGTTCGTCCGAATTCTGTTTATGCATCTACTTAGATTAAGAGAAAATACTTATTTATCTTTCCTCTGGAATACTGGTTGTCCCAGAAATGTAAATTTTTAACAAAATTTAATAATAGTGAAACCTTTTTACATTTTTTTCTTTAAAAAACTTCCTGTATTTTGTTATACCTTTTAATTGACTATTAACAGTTGAAGATACGCATCCTAGGTAAAATCAAGTTTTTAAAGTTTTCAATAACAACACTGCGATAGTCCGGATATTTTTGAAATATAGACAGCAGCCTCCGGTTTCACTTCTCTAATATTTCTAATAGGACCTCGAATTTATGCGGTATGGATACATTTATAAACAAACTTCTACTTAATATAAAAAAGATTTCAAAAAATAAATCTAAACACATTAAAGAAAAATATTTAAATTGTGACGGAGGGTAAATCATGCTTAAAACCTGGTGTACCCGCTCTGTGAATTCCGTGAAACATGTGAAATCTATGACATGTTTGTTAGCTGTGAAATCCGTGAAATCTTCGTGAAATCAACATTATTCTAATGTTTTCAAGTATTTTACTGATTACCGAAATTCCTAAGTAAATGCGTTTAATATGACCTTTCCTATGAAAAAATTAATGAATTAAAGTTTTTTTAAAATCAAATATTTATTTTTCAGCCCGTTTTGAAAATTCATGAATCCAATAAAATTTATTTATTTATTTAACCGTCAATACTCTACTTGTTGAAAAGACGTTTTACTTGCATTTATTACTTTTATGGTTTTTTTATTTACTGAGCAAAGCAAAATTTTCCCACCTAACCTAAAATTTATTGTTCTTTATGTCTTTGAAAACTTTGTGAAATCCAAAATCTGGTGTGCTATTGTGAGTGAATTAACTGTATGGAATGTCTGTGTGTGCTTGTGTTTTTTTAATATTTTATATATTTATTGTTGTAACATTTTAGAAGCGCTATATACACTTCCAAACTGCCTTCGAGACAGCTAAGGTTATCGCTGATTCAGGAGTATGTGATCTTATAAATTTTAATCAGTTTTATTGAACTCGTTAGAACCAATAAATCGTTTCAGTTAATATTTCAACCTTTCAACCTTCAACCCGAAAATCAAACTCTGCGTACTTCTACATATTAGCAGAAGTGAGAGCCAAAAAAGGGATTGAAGAATGGTCAAGTCTGTTCATAGATATAAGAAAGTGACTAACTGATACGAATTAAGGAAAGACCCGGACAAGCTGTAAGAATGAAATATGGGCCAACAAGTCCGTACTTTGCTTGGAATTTAATTATTTGGGGTTTTGTTAGTAAAGATACTAAACAATATTTATTTATGTATGTATATATGTTTAAATCTAAAATACAAATTATTTTTATTACCTACTTAAATTACTTAAAATTATTCACATAATTTGTCAGTATCATTATCGCTATCATCGCCTGTTTTAATTATTATTTGTTCTATATTATTTGCAATATGGATACGATTGTTCTGCTTTTTCTATATGTTTTGTGGAGGGATGTTAAAAACTTCGGTTTCTATAAGTTTGAGGACATTGGAGTTAACACGGGGAAAAACATTGTTACGACGAATGACAGATTTCAGTTGGTGCCAAACATGTTCAATGAGATTAAATATACAGTGGTACGATGGAAGCCTTAAAACTGTATGTCTTAAATTTTTTGCATAATTATCACAGACGTATTCCTTTCGTAGGTTCAAACTTTGTAGAAAATCAATTAATTGCTTTCTGATATAATCTTCGTTAAAATTAATGTCGTAATTATACATGCAGTTTTGGATTGTTGCTTTTGTGTCACATGAGGAAGGGGTTTCAGTCAACTGTCTACTGTGATAACTTGCATTGTCCATTACAATGACGCTATTAGGAGGAATGTTTGGAACTACTTTGTTTTTAAACCAACTTTCAAATAAATCAGCGGTGGTGTCTTCATGGTAATCCCGAGAAGAATCATTAATATTTTTCGCAGACAGAAAATGTCCATTTGGAATCCAACCATCTTTAGAGCCAGCATGCAAAATAGTTATTGTTTTACCTCTTTTTGATGGCGAGTTTGTTTTACACTTATCAGTTGAGTCAACCCAACCCGTTTCCGGCATATCATAAGTGCCGAACCAGGTTTCATCCAAGTAAATAATTGTCCTTTGTTGTTCTCTGTAAATCCTAATCTTTTCTAAATATTCCAGTCGCCATTTCCGAATTCTTAAAGATTCCATTAAAACTCGCCTTTTGTCAATTTTTTAAAAACTAAACCTCATGTATTGAATACACTTCTAAAAGGTAGTTCTGCCACATTAAACACCGGTTTCATCTTTTCCAAGCCTCCTAAGATATCTATCCAATGTAGGCATGCGTATAACTGGTAAATTTTACGCCGTATTATATCTTGATCACTTTCATCTACACAAATGTCAGCATCGCTTCTTTTTTTCCTCGCTGAAATGGGATTATTCACAATTTTCCATAGAGTTGATGTTGGAATCTTCGTCAATATGACGGTTTCTTCTAAAGATGTTTGCTTGTTGGCACCGCATTCTTCCTTAGTCTCAACAGAATAGTGTTTTCTACATTTGGGCGGGAGCATCTCCTGAGATACATTAGACTCGCACATATTTTGCATAATTCGCACACGATTCAACATACGCTGTATTACCCACAAAATAAGAATGATTACTAATAAACTTCAATTAAGTAGTATACCAAACCAAAGAATATTAAACACAGGTACGAATAAAATTACTTTCTATTACGGACCACAATTTTAATTGAATTTAAATTCCGAAACTTTAGGTAATAATCTTGTTGCATTGTATATTAATGACCACCCTTGGATAATCCCATTCAAAAGCAATTGGTCACTTTCTTATATCTATGAACAGACCATACCTAGTCAATAAATGCCTATATGTCTATGCCAACAATAAGGGACAGCGAATTTTAAACCTCCTCCATCGCAATCGAAACAACACCTTGAGCTTCTGGAAAAGTAACCATAAAAACAGTCTCTAATCGATTTTAAATTTTACGGTGCGAGTATACGGCCAATTTCGAGCAATACATGGTCCAATATAGGAAATGGAATTGTGCAACACGAGCGCGCGCGACCCTAGAAGAAAGAAATTCACATATGAATAGCCGTAGATTTGTTCGAAATTCAGCGCTGTCGACTTTTTGTTTTATCCGTCTCGACGTTTACTTGTTGTTAATGGTGGACACGGAAGTGCGGAATTATGAGATGGGTCTCTTATGTGGATTTTATACACTTTGTACTCATACTAATATAATGCAAGTCATTCATTTACAAAAATTCCATCGATCGCTGATATGAATTTTTTTGAGGAACTTAAACTCTTTTCTCGTGTTTTTAGACGGCTAAACTAATTAGTATCTTAATTTTTCAAAGAAATTTCCACAGGCTACTGTAATATCTTCTATAAAACTTCTGGCTTCCTCCTGCGTCGGTTTTTGTTGACTCGAACTTGCAGTGGTCAAAGAGTGGAATGGCTGAAGATCAAACTTGGATATGAAAAAGTAATAAAAAAATTAATATTGTTCAAGTACAATTACGATGAAGTTCTAAATGCAAGAGGAAAAATAAAGGGTAGAAGAGTAGAAATCAGATTTAAAAAAGTGCTACTCAGAACCATTGCCAATATGCAAAAACAAAAAAGATGACTGAGTCAAACTTTGCTGAACTGGAGTTATTCCCAATGAGTATCATGGCTGGTATATGAACTTAGCAAGCAATAATTCCATAAAAGACAAAGACAAAGCAATGATGAAGCATTGCTGAGTCGAACTTGTTGACGTTTCATGTTTTTTGAGGCTAGTTGATATTTTACATCCGGTCTCTCCAATGTATTCTTTGACATATATGCATGGTATGCTGTAAACTCCTGGCATCTCAAATGGAATTTTGTCATCGAGGGATCGAAGATGTTGAGAGATTTTTGGACAACTGGTAAATCTGGCTTTGACGTTATATTTCTTTTGAACTTTTGATATGCGGTCAGTGATGTTTTGAATGGAAGGAAGGAGAACAGTGGCAAATGTGGGATTGCCTTCGGTTTCTTTGCTATTGGAAGGTTGTGGTGAAGTATATTTTGTGATGTAACACTTGATATATTTAATGTGGAAATTATTAGAGAGAAGAGCAGAGGTAAGGTGTTTTAATTCTGGGGAGCGGAGTTGCAAGAGGGACATGAACATTGTTTCGGATGATTGATTCCCATATTGGTGAAAAGTAAAGACCTGAGATTGTTTGTCGTAGTCTTAATTCTCTTTCATGTCATTTAATGCTGTAAACTGCTAGTATGTCAAACGGAATTTTGTCTTTGACAAATCGAAAATGTTGGCAAATTTTTGGACAACTGGTAAATGCGATTTTAACGTAATATTTCTTAATAACTTTTGATATGTGGTGAGTGATATTTTGAATGTAAGGAAAACAGTTACAAATGTGAGGTTGCTTTCGGACTCATTGTAATTTGTGATGGAACGCTTAATATCTCTAATGTGAAAATAATTAGAGAGAAGAGCAGATGTAAGGAGTTTTAATTCTGGGTTCAGTGACTCAAGTTGAAAAAGTATTACCGGCTCTCTAAACAAGAGCGTTGATGGGCCGGCTGTTAGGTCTAATTTTCGATTGATAAGAATATCTGATATGAGAAGGAGATTATGGGTAATTTCTAATAAAACGTATGATAGGATGTATAGAGTTAAAGTGGTTAAGAAAATCTGGCAGTGATTCTTGACCACGATGGCAAATAACAAAAGTATCTTCAACGTAGCGTTTTTATAATTTTGGTTTTAGATGGAAGGTGTAGAGTGTTTTCTTCTTAAACTGGTTATAACGGAGAGCCCATAGCTGTTCCCGACGTTTTTTCATAAATTTGACCGTTACAAGAAAAATATTTTCCAGACCGTCATTTTTCAATTAAGATGAAAAGAATCTCAAACAACCCGTGACCAAAATACCGGAAACGTGCGAAGTGATTCGCGAACGTAATGCGGTGACACTTTTCGCACGCTTGATTCGGCCATAATTGGGCATTTTAAAGTAGGGAGCAGAAAAAGGTATTTTCGACCCCATCTTACAAATTTGAAATTTCTAGTTTTCAGTTTCGAAATTGAAATGTGCATTTAATGTCTGCATAAACTCCGGCAATAAAAAATAACTCCACGTATGAATATCGGCTTTTGTTTGCCTGCTGCGATGCAAATTCGGAACCCTATTATTGTTCGTGACAATAATTCAATATGGTTGCCCCGAGGTAAATCCCGTCATGCATTTGTCCGTTTCGAAATTTTCTCGTTCATTTTAATATGAATAAACATTTTGGCTCGGGGTCATAATTTAAAATGCGTCTGAACGGCGTGTAACCGAAAAAAGTTACCGATGTTACTTTGGCTGCGAATTAATTAATACGGGCTTCTGTTCGTGCGGGTTTGCTTTTGAATGTGGGGGTTGGTTGTTGTTTTAATTTGCCGAGTTCCCGGGCCATAAACGACGTAGCGCAACCTAACTATGGCGGTGCCCGTTACTTTCGGTTGGAAAGCTTTTAGACGCAAGACGTTGAAGGTCTTTGGCGATTTAATTTTAAATGGACCATTTTCAGCTACATTTAGTTCGGTGTTTACAACTTTTGGCATACGAAACGTTAAATTTCTTTATATGCGTGTGGTAAAGGAGAAATAAAATACAAAATGGAATCTATCCAAGCTTGAACTGATTTAAGCGGGCAGTACATTGCTCATCTTTCTGACGTATTGTGTTCGGGCGTGTTAAGCTACGTTTCCACTGAGGGAACATTGAGAAACATCTCTGTTGCCCTATGTTTCTGTTTCTTGCGACATGTTTAACTTAACGGGTGATTCAATAAGAGTTTCCACATTACAATCTGAAATATTTTTGAAACGCCACTGTATTTGTTTATTATCATATGAGATTTCTGACCTCAAAACATAAACAAAATTAGTCATGGAGCAATATACGATTGAACAACGTGAAAAAATTGTGCAAGCGTATTATGAAAATGGTCGATCAAGAAATAATGCATTTCGGGCTCCACGTGAATTTTTCGGCGCGCAATATCGACCTTCTGAGAGGACAATTTGGAATGTGGTTCAAAAATTTGAGCAAACTCACCTCAAAGTCCCCCAACGCGCTCGGGCAAGTCGGTTATTGCCATTGTTCGCGAAAGTGTAGCCGAAGATCCAAACACATCGATTCGTCATCGATCGCAGCAAGTGGGCCTTACGTATTCAACCACACAGCGAATTTTAACCAAAGACTTGCATCTACACCCATATAATGTCCAAATAACTCAGGAGTTGAAACCTCGAGATCATCAACAGCGCCGCGTGTTTGCAGAATGGATACGAGAACAAGGGGTTCATTTTTCAACGAAAATCATCTTTAGCGATGAGGCACATCTTCACGTTGGTGGCTTTGCAAACAAACACAATGCTCGTATTTGGAGATTAGAAAATCTAAAAGAGATTGTTCAAAAAGCAATGCATCCTCAAAAAGTGACTGTATCTAAAAAGCAGAGTGTATAGATATAAACCAAACACTATTCCAGAGCTGAAACAGGAGATTAGAAAAGTGATAGGAAATTTCTTATAAGTAAACTTTTTGTTTTCACTTGGACTAAACAATTTACCTTGTTTCTGGTAAGTTGTGTAGTGCAACCTAGTGTTTCCACCTGATTGCAATATAGTGTAGAAATATGGATGTAGACTAAGAAATGGCATTAGCAGCGGCGGCGTATATAGTATTGACTACAAGAAAACGGAAAAAAACGGATTGAAATGTTCATTATTATTTTCTGAGCATTTTTAACTGTTATTTAATTAATATAAAAAATAGGTATTCTACCAAAAAATAAATCACCATGGTAACTTTTTTTTACATGTGAAAAAATAACATAACATAAAATTTTAGTAGGTCGCTCATTTTTGTTTCAAGTTTTTATTTATTTTCGTTTTCATATGCCTCGGACATTTCCAAAATATGCCGGTGCTATGGGCGGCAAGCATATTATATGATACAAATACCAGAGCACAGCGACAGTGATTTTTTTAATTATAAATAATTTTTCACTCAATTTATCAGAAATGGGGATGTTAGCTACAAAAACTCTTTCTGTACCGTTTGTTTTTCGTCCTCGACAAACCTTCTTAAGCCTTACCCTGGAATGCAAGATAAAGGTCAAAGAATTTTTAACTATCGCCTTTCCAGAACCCGGAGAAACCAATGCTACTTGAACTCCATAAAGTTGCACTAGTTGTTGCAGCTTGCGTATATCTCCATATTTTGTGAGGACTAGCCTACGTCTGGCAAATCATATTCACCCGCCGGCACATTCGATTCTGAAGACATAGGCGACCTAATTCCAGGTTCATGGAGAAATGAAATAAACGGTATTTGCCCTATATTTCATGTCGCCTGAAGGAATGGTTCCATGGCAAAATAACTTTTAATTATGTTATAGCTTTTTTTTTAATAAAATAAAATAATTAATGTACTACTTACATCCGTTGAAACACTCGCTTTCTCTGTACATTTACGAACTTTGTTTTCGCCTGCAAGAAAGAGCCAAACTGTAGTAAGCAAACCATTTTGAAGTAACGTATGCCCCGGAACCCGATTTCTGCTTTGTGCGTTTTTTGGTTCGTTCTCTGTAGACCTTGCCGTCGAATTTTTCGTTTTTCATTGAAGTTCTGCCATGTCTGCTCCAGTTTTTTCGGCCAGTGTCGACCAAGCATTATGTTTTGCATTTTTACATTTATACTTTATGTGCTTTGAATCTTCAGTTAAACGGCATATTGAAATACTAGTTTACCCTTCACTGTTTACTCGAATAACCATTTTTTGTTACAAGTTGAGACGTGATGTTTGTTTCCACTGCGGCAACAATACGCATTTGTTGCTGCGTGTTGCTCACTGTTGCCGAATTTATTTTCAAGTTTATCGCTCAGAATGGAAACCGGCAACGAACAGGACCATTTGAAATTTGTTGCTCAACCAAAAGGAAACATAAAGGTATGGAACATTTTTAGGAGCAGCACAAAAGTTCGTCAATGTTCCTCCAGTGGAAACGTGGCTTTATGATGTGGGAAAAACGATTTCATATCGGGCCCCTTGTTTATCCTCAACGTACTTTGCAATTTCGATAAGATAACCCACATAAAGTCGATGCGTTGCACTGCACGATATTTTCTGAATGTGAGTAAGCATAACTGTTGAATCTGCGTTTGTTTTGCTTTTCGATTTTTGGGGCATTAACTGAGTTGGTGTTTTACTATTTAAGTAACTCCAATTATAATGGAATGCGCAACGGAAGCGCGACACATTACAACTTTAATATTAGGTTTTAATGAAAACTGCTAATAGTTCCTTTGTGTAGTAAGAGCTTAGTGTAGGATCATATCTTATGTTTTACATATAGATGTTATATCATCAAGCCTAGATTTGCCTAGGTAAAGTCAGCATTAGAGTTGTTCAATGATATACCGCTATACCGTTTCTGCGACATAATCTGGTATTTGACTTTGATAGATTTTGATGAAGGCCTATCCGTAAGCCTATCCATCTTTGAATCCCTCAATAAATAGATTCGCAGTTCCATCGGAGAATGGAAAAAATTCCATTCTTACTTCAAAGTATTTATTATAAATATAAATAAACGAGTAAATTTAGCTATAAAATGATGTTACAGGATATTTCTAAAAAAAAAATATTCTACACAAAAATAATCACTGTCGTCACCGGACTCGTCCCCCAAATTACTAATTAATCTGGCACTGGTCGACTTCTGTAAACATTTTCTTCTTTGATAACATATTCTACACATTTTTTTCACTAATTCTATTGCCTCAGAACTAAATTTCGGCGAGGTGTTGTTTCTTCTTAAACTGGGTTTCAGCTGTCCCCATATCAGTTCTCTCGGATTAAAATTGCAGTGATATGGTGGAAGACAGACAGCTTTGAATCCCCGCTCCATAGCCAACTTGTCCACATTGTACTTCTTATCAAACGTTCCCGTTAAGAACTTCCTTCCTTGACGGTGGCATGACTATCAAACCAGGTCTCATCTAAATACATGATGGGGAAGTTTCTAGTACGAATTTCTTGGATTTCTCTCAAATATCTTGTCCGCCACTCCAAAATTCTTATTAAGTCTCTTAGCAACAGTCAATGTTCAAAACAAAGTTTTAATTGTTAAATATTCTTCACTATTCCGGCATGTTAAGTAGACTTTTTGGGACAGCACGATCTTTCCCTGTTTTTCTTTCTTGGACACGTACATATGGTGTTTTAGTCATCTCGGATGTTAATTTTCGCGATTTAACCAACCCCCAAAAATCAACCAATAGCAAACTGCAAAAACATTCATTACAAATAAATTATCTACATAAAATTTAATATTGCTCTCCTAGGGAAATATCTTCGAGTCATTATGTTAAACATTTAAACTGGAAATCAGTTTAAGCTTTCTAACGTGCTTTTAATATATGTAAAGGTCCAATTTAACTTAAAATCGGATCAGCTCAAGTAGGGACTGTTTAGGAATATTTATAAAAAGCACACTAATATGAATTAATTTAATAATAAGTTTAATCAAAGAAAATTTCCCTACTCACAGTTCAATACTGCCTTGGTTTGTGGTACACGTGCAAAAAAAAATGCTCCATCAGCTTTACAACAGGTGGGTCTTAAAGTCATTCCGAAGTTAAAACCATAAAAGGTTGAAAAACGGTATGTTGTTTTTTGAACTTTACCGGCCTATTTTAGCCAAAATCCAAAATTATTCGGTATTTTTTCATAAATGTGAAATAAATTGTTCTGACTAAGCCTACCTTATAAAATCTGTTTCTGAAAATTACAATTTATTTCAAGCTCTATAAGTCTTCTTCAAAAAGCAAAAAGTTTTTATTGAAAAGTTTCCAAATTAAACCACCCTGTACATCAGAAATTGTTCAATAGCAGATTAAGTTGGAATGGAAAAATTGTGTGTCGTGGGTTAAGGGCGAGAAAACATTTCAACTTTTACGGAACAATGTAGTTTTTGTAAAATTTATTATTATAAATACCATTAATAATATCCAGCGTATTATAAAGATGACCATTTTCAACTACTTATTTCAAAATACCTAACTGTATACTGATCAGGTGTGCACAAGGTGTCAACGGTATTAAACATTGAAGATAACGATCTTAGAAAAAGTACATTACTCAAGTACGTTTAGTAAAGAGTTTTCAAATTTATTTATTTATTGCATTGTCATCAGCAAAAAACATATTGCCAAAAATAACTCAATTATTTTTCTCGTAGGTTGTCTGAAAGTATTCGCAAAATAGAGAAATGTATGCATGTTTTTAACAGACTAAACTATCTCAAATTTTAAAAAATTGTTTCTTTAACAATATAAGTTCCTGACTGTGTCGACTATTGTAAACTCAAAAACCCTTTTGTGACTTATGAATGTGTAATTTTATAAACACGAGCATCCCATACAAACATCTAATGCTTCTATGCTTCTAGAGTTGGCTTTTCTTGAATTTTCTGGATGTTTTGTCTTATATTTTTTGGATACTTGGTTGAATTTGCTTTGTTTGGTATGTAGAGTAAATTTTGAATAAATGATATTGTTATTATACAGGGTGTTTGATAATAAGAAGCCGATCCTTGAGGATTACTTGGATGATTTTAAGAAAAAAGGTTTTGTGTTAAGTTTTCATTTGTAATTTTAATTGTAATTTTTGTCTCTGGTAATCCTTCATTGGATGACACAAAGTCGAGAGATTTTTCTTATTTACAAACGCATCGTGATTTTATCAATGTTATTGAATTGAATTGAAAAAAACAGTAATGTACCACATTTTTTTGATAGAAAAATTCACTGTCATGCTTACCCCAACGCCACTGGTGAAAAGAAAACAGTCATTCTTGTACATAAAAAAGTCATTCTATTTATTATAGGCCACTACCAAATTTCAATGAAATATCTAAAGCAGGTTAAACGAAAATGAGGAAAAAATTGTTTTTATATTTTCAAAAATAGGGCCATTGTAGACCTACATTATCATAAACTTATAAACTAATCATCATTAAACACCCTATAGATTATTATTACCGGATAGGCAATTTTCGTTTGCACCCGTGCGGTCAAAAATTTTCTCAAATAAGATGTAATAAGAAAACAATTGTACACTTGCACAGATTGTACAATACAAGATGCTTGCTTCCATTTTATGAGATTTTTGGGATCTCGATCGATTACAATCAATAGAAATTTCAAGTCAGCTCCTACACCGCCGAATTTTATTTCGTAAGTAACATCAATAAAAGAAATCTGACAACACGTACGTCCATTTAAATACTGCCTCCTCTCCTTCGCATCGTTTTCACGTTTCGGTGCTTGAGATCCTTCTATCGGCTCAATATCCCGAGTGGTTTCTCGATGACTGATAACGATAATGTATTCGCTTGGTGGTATTAATAAAAGCTTGCTTAAAAAGGCGTTACCTCTTGCGGAAAAAAAGTCTCCGCAATAAATTCAAATTTAATTTCTGCTGCGTTACCAATAATTTCGCCGCGTTGTATCCGAACGCCAGCGACAAAAGAAATAAGAACACAAAACCTGAGAGCCTGACGATATTTATGTCAAATCCGAAATTCCTTAATTTTAATTCTGTTGATAAATGGGGGTCTTTTTCATTTCCTTTGATGGCGTGGTTTGAAGCTGATTATTCCGCGTGATTTACATTTTTCGTTTACTACGGACGCCGGTATAGAGTCTTTTCGGTAAAATTATTTCCTTGTTCGTTGTCAATCCCTGCGGAAAAAATCCTATTTCGGTGTTCAGGAAGAATTCTTTCTTTCGACCGGTAAAATAAGAACAACTCTGTATCTGATATTGATTTTCCGACTGTTTTGTTTGCATTTTAGAGGTAAGAGAAGCTACTCGGAATGTACGGTGTGTCCCATTTTTGATGGTTTTATGTCCCATCTAGCGGCTTTGTAACCCCAGGCTGTTTTTCCACGAAATGAAATGATTTATAGGTATATAATATAAACAAAAAATATCTTACAAAAGTTTATTTTGACTCTCTTCTGTAAAATGCCTAATTAAACACCGATCTGGTGTGCGGAAAGCATCGCTTTACCACGTGAATTTCTTGTCCCAGGGATCCGAGACACTTCGGACATTTCCGGAATTTTACCGCACGGGTTTGAGAGCAATCGGATGTTTTCGAAAATTTTACGTTTTGACGTTTGTCAATTCTGACGGTCATTTAATGTATTAATGTGCCTAAAAACTAACGGTCGTAGAATTACAACACGTTGGGTAAACTTTTTCAGTTACTCGTGCCAAATAAACTCGTGATTCAAATGCCGTTTACCGCACTTGTTGCATAACATACTACTTTGTAATTAATTATGTTATTCGTTAAAAAAATCTGTATTTTCGCGGGTCTGTTCATAAAAAAAATTAAATTTAAGATATATGCTTTGTATTTGAAAAGCCTAACAAAATTATTAAAAGCATACAGGGTTTTCCATTAAAAAACCACAAGTTAGGTTTTTCACATGAATCTAAAAATCCAAGATAGCTTCGACATTAATGTTTGTGCATTTAATGAAAAAGTTGTCTTGGGCCGCAATACCCTAGCTTTATTAATAAGGGAGATACGGCGTAAAATCGTTGAAAATAGAGCACACTGTACCCGTAACATAATGCATATAATTAAATCGTGTAACAAAGTTCAAAAAATGTGACTAAATATTACCAGAAGTTCCCTGCATAATATTTTTATTTTGTTTTAATTCCAAATGCGTTAGTGGCTGCTTTACAATCAAACCCAAATGATATTACTTAATAATTGTCAGTGTGTACACACCTTTAGCAATTTTACTGGAAATTAAAAGTAAGTAGTTCGTAGTAACATAAATGACAAAAACATAATATTATACCTGGTGTTGTCCACTTTCTCAATTATCTTAATTTTGATCATAATTCTATTTAACTAACCCAACCTGGAATTTTTAGCAGAAAATTCCAATGGAAGAAGACGTTGGAGAGCTAAAATGGAAAACAGTATTTACGTTTATTTATTTGTGTTATAAATCACATAGACTACATCGTCATAAACAATGGGTTCCGAAATTCAAGTAAAGGTATGAAATCTGCTTGCTTCTAAAATGCAACTTAAATTAAAACGTATAAAAAAGTCAGAAAATCATTTAATGTCCAGCAGTTAAAATCTGGTGAAACTAGAAACAAACTCACACAAACGATGAACCACAAACATCTAATATAAAGGTTGATTCAATAAGGGTTTCCACATTAAAATAATAAAAAAAAACTCGGAAGAATATAAAAATGTACAAACATTTTTATTTGCCATGTTAGATTAGTGTATTACAATTAGGTATGAAAGATGATATCATTCAATGAAATCATAATTCGTTTATTGAAATTTTCTATCACTTTTTGACACAATTCACGTCTAATCTCCTGTTTCAGCTCTGGAATAGCGTTTGGTTTATTTCTATACACTCTGCTTTTTAGATACCCCAAAAAAAAATCTAGGGGAGTAAGATCACATGATCGCGGCGGATAATTGATATCGCCGTTACGTGAGGTAATCCGACCTGGAAACTTGCCCCGATGACTTTAACCTACACAGGCAAAATAAAAACAGCACTCTTCTGAATAACGGAGGACATACGCTGTCAGAATCAGAAGTAGTGAAGGAACGGGAAAGTACATCAAAAACTTATTTGAAGATAACAAAGCCGCCATGTCAAACTCGAAGGCAGAGACAGGATCATCTATTCTTAAATCTGAAGGGGAAAAACCTATAAATCAAGTCAAAAACAAAACAAAACAAGTGGACCAGATCAAATACACAGTGAATTGCTGAAATTACTCAGGGATAAAAACATAACGAGGTATATGATACTGGTAATATCCCACAAGACTGGTTAAAATCTGTATTCATCTCAATAAATAAAAAGCGGAATGCAAACAAATGTTCGGATAATAGGCTTATCAGTTTAATGAGTTATGTGCTTAAGCTACTTCTACACATTCTACAAAAAAGAATTAGCAACAAATGCGAGGAAGCTACGTGTCCGGAGCAATTTGGTTTCAGAAGATGCTGCTTGGGAACTATGGAAGCACTATTTACCATGGAAACGCTTCTGCAAAGGCTTTGGGAGGTGAGAAAGCCTGTGCTTTATTGATTTTGAAAAAGCCTTCGATCGCATTCATCGCAATAAACTAATATCAACTAAAACACCCAACTAGATGACAAAAGCATTAGGCTGATTTCGTATCTCTACTGGAGCGCGGAGCGTGGCGTGAGGCAAGTTTGCATACTCTCCCCCAGCCTCTACATTGTTTTTTCTGATAACATATTCAGAGAATCCCTAAGTGATCAAAAAGGAATTGTAATTGAAGAAGAAACAATATGCCGACGATACCGTAATTATTGCAGAAAATGTCGTAGACCTGCAAATCTTAGCAAACAGAGACAATGAATCTTGCAAGAACTGGGGACTATCTATTAACATAAGTTAAACTAAATACATCATTGTGAGTAAAGTAGATGTTGACCAGACCCTATTACTTTTAAACGGAAACCGTTGGAGAGAGTTACAAAGTTTAAATATCTCGGCTGCTGGATTGATCAAGATATTAAAAAAAATGCATTTCAGAAGTTTAGGTTGGTGCTTTCAAATAATACACTAAACATCAAAAGAAGAAAAATGTTTGTAAAATGTTATACATGGTCGATTCTTATGTATAGATGCGAAGAATGGACGCTTAATCAGAAATGCTCAATAAAATCGAAGCATTTTAAATGTGGACATACAGGAGAATGCTTAAAATAACCCGGACAACAAGAACCAGAAATGATGAACTTCTTCAAAGAATGGGACACGACAGACTACTTGTGAATATTATCAAGCGACAAAATCTTGAATACCTAAGCCATATAATTAGAGAACCTAGATATGACTTTCTTCAACTTATCCTTAAAGGAAAGATAGAAGGAAAACAATGGATTTGGCGTGTGGCTTTCATGGCTAAGAAACCTGAGACAATGGATAGGAATTAATATATATGAGTTACTCCATGTAACACAATATTGGGAAAGATATAGAGGTCGTGAACATGGCAGTCGTCAATGTTCAATAGGGGCATGGCACTTGAAGAAGAGAGATTTATATTATTATATATCATTTTTTTGTGAAATGTATGACTAATGTCGAGAGCAGTACTAACAGCACATAGTGGTCATTTTAAATATGTATAACAAAATATGTTATTTTCTTTAAAAATTTACATGCATCTAGCGTAGTTAAGCAGAAAGCGTTTTTTTTTTCAGGTAAATGGACATCTGTTTTTTTTTTACGTAAAAAAAATAATCTTTATTTGAAGTTATGCTTTAAGGTTTGATCAACTTAATAAACACCTTTTGGGAGTGTAAGTGCGAAAGCGAATGTATCGTTTTTATTGAAGTCGTTTTATACCGTCGACTTATCATTTATGATATACCTCCCCACGTCTAGGTGGCTATCATCTGAACAACCTTTATTATGTCCGTCGGTCATAAACTTGCGGACGAGCCGTTCTGGTTTATTTAATGCATTTAACGAAATAGTTAGCAATGTTCATTTCACAAGGGAGCAATGCAGAATATACCCAACAATAAGATACACCGCAACGAATGGACATAGTGTGCATCATCTGTTTAATTCAGTGGCCAAAATATTCATCTAGGAAAGAATGATGTGGCTGAAGTTAGATTTGGATTTGGATTTGGATTTGTAACTATTATAGTAAACCAGTTCGTTACTTATATTAATTAAAAAACATATTCCTGTGGACATACTGGGTAAGTAAGCCCGGAAATAAGGGAACTCCCAAAATCCATATCCATTGTTGCTATACAGAAAATGACCCCTTTTTTGCTCGCATCACCCCAAAAAATAACTTAATGACTATTTCGCAATCTCGAAAAAATCTGACGTTCCAGAGAAACAACCAGACCATAAAAGAGCCACTTAGGAGAGCTTCAAAATTATGAATTACTCAGCAACCTCAAAACGATCTGACGCCCCAGATATTGAATTAGATCATTGAAGAGCCACTTAGGAGATCTTCCCAACCGTTTCAATGTGGTTGAGTAATGCATCATTTTGAGGCTCTCCCAAGTGGCTTTTGAATGGTCTAATTCAATATCTGGGACAATATCTGATTTTTTTGAGATTGCGAAATAAATATTACGAACATTTTGAAATTCACCTAAATGGTTCTTTAATGGTCTGTTTGAATCTCTCAACGTCAAATTTTTCGCGCTTGCAAAATTGTAATTTAATTATTTTTTGGGCTGATGAGAGCGGAAAAGGGATTTTTTTTTACTTACCCATCATGTGTACAGGAATATGTTTTTTTGTCTAAGATATGCAACGAACTATTCCACTGTAATATTTGCAAATCCGAATCCGAATCCAAATCTAACTTTGGATGAATGTGCTCTCCTTCTTATTGGGACTTCTAAAAGTATAGGAAATATGAGGATCGTTATGGTTAAGTTGTTAATTAACCTATAAAATTTCGAAACCGAAGATTTAAGATGTCAAACTTATTTGTTTAATATGTTATTTGACAAGGGCTTGAAACGAAAAGTATATACATTTTCATTTCCTTTGCTGCATTTCGTATTTCGACTACCATAGTCAACATTTTTGTTTTATTATGAGCGCCATTTTTAAAACTGGAACTGAATCGCTTTGTTCTGATTTCATTAATATATACAGAGTTTTTCATCCAATTTAGTAATTTATAAACGCCTTTCAATTTGTGGGGTCAAGGCAAGTGCCAAGTGTACTTAAAAAAATATATTTTCTACCTCCCGTCACTTCCGCTTCAACCGAAAGTTGCTGTCAACTTGCTTAGTTCAATGTATAATATTCTATACCCATGTCTAACCGTTTTTGAAATATTTTACCTTGAAAAAATTGCACCTCCGGTTTAAGCACCTTTAAGCATGCAGTTTAAAAAGAGGCATAAGTTCGGGTTTTTGTTATTGTTGTTGTCTACTTTTATACAGGGTGTCAAAAATTTGGCGGCAAACATTCAATTTTTCAAAAACTACTCTGAAAATTTGAAATAAGCAAGTTGAGAGCAACTTCCGGTTGAACCAGTTGACAGGGCGTTAAAATATTTAAAAAAGGAAGTACAGTTGATACTTACCTTTACCCAAAAATTGTAAAGCATTTGTAAATTACATCTCATTAAACTTTTAATGAACGGGTTTGGTGAAAAAACACGAATATTGTCTACCAAAACTTTCTGCAAACATTAGAATATTTATTTGTTATTAAGCTGAACCTCTCGCCAATATTGATTCTGTATGTTTATTTAAGATGCCACCAGTAATAGGTCAACCAACTATTTTGGTTTTAGGTTGGGAACCATTACATTTTCTCTCTTTGGCGTTTTTTCTTTCTTTTTTTCAAACATTCCTGTCTTAAAGCCATACTGTTAACTCATAATGATATCAACTTCAGACTTCTTTCTAAAAAACTTTCTGTTCTGATGATATATATAATACATAGGCAAAATTAATTAAACAAAGGCATTAGTTTATCTGTATAATCTTTTTGAATTCATAGTAATAATTAAAGTATGTTTTACATTGCATGAAAATTTTCCAATGTAAGTTTCCTCTTAATTTTAACCCTTAAGCGGCAATGATGTTAACCTTAAAAAGCTCTCTGCCGTTGGGACACTCTAAAACAGGGGTGGGCAAATACTTAAAGTGCGGGCCAAAATGAAATTTTCAAAATGTCTCCCGGGCCGGAGGACTATACCGCGTATGCTTTGCACAAGCGGATGTTTTGGATGGAGTTTTTTCCCTTCCCAATTTTTTTTTTTTTGACAAAAACACTAAGTATCATTTCAATTTGAATACAATTTGTCACGTAATTTTTTAAGAAATATTATTATAAATAAATAGCTATTAGATAAACCAGTCAATGAAATTACTTATTTATGTCTTAACGATACAAATTATTTTATATTGACACATAGTTATTACAATTTTACATTTATTTGCATTTCGTAAATATAATAGTAAATAGAATTCAAAAAAGAAAAGAAAAACATCAAACGTTAAAATAACTATTTAAAGTTAATGCGAAACGTGAAATCTCGAATGTTCATCTGACATTATTTCTTCAAAATTGGGTTCGAAATCACTTGTAGCAATCCTTAATACCGAGTGTAGATTTTCGTCAGTAATTTATAATCGATATTTATTTTTCGTGGAAACCATTAAAGAAAAAGTTCTTTCACAAATATATGTCGAACCAAATAAAACAAGGTATTTTTGAACATAGTTCAAAAAATGTTTGAAATGTTCGTTATTCGAAGCGCCATAGAAAGCACTCAATTCGTTTGAGTGAAAATTTTGTTTTATTAAATTATTTGATTGTAAGTCAAAGAGTCTAAAGGGTAATATTATCAACGCCCGGTAACACCTTAATTTCATCAAGGGGATTCTATAACATATTGCATCTTTTATTATGAAAGAAGGGCGTCATTTTCAATGAAACGCTTCGCTTTTATGCAATAAGGGCATAAAACAAGAATTGCTTTTATGGGAATATTTTTTTTAATAAAATAAAGCCTAAAACAAAAAGCAAAAAATTGCATACGACTTTTGTGAGTGGATGTGGATTCATAAAGCTTACCTGCTTAAACAAAAAAGTTTGACCGAGATAATGAAATTCGTAGTAGCCGCGATTTCCGAAATTTTGTTTGTTTCATCTGTTACTACAAAACGTTATTTTCAACAAAAATATTAAAACAAGAAACGGAAAAGTTAAAAAAATTATCCAGTTCTCAAGCATATGCCTGTAAATCGAATTATACTTCTTTCTTCATTGACTTCTGTTTTACGGGCAAGGTCAGTACGTGAACCCAACAAAATCATTTTGTATTTGTTGTAAACAAAATTTATACAATTGTTTTAAAGCGAGGCGGTAAAATAATATTTTCAAATTTTTGGACTATGCATAACTGTTATTCCACGAAACTATAGCATAACACGAATTAACAGATAAACCCTAATCTCTGTGTAATAATGAGTGTTTTAAATCGTTACCAGAGCATATTAAGAATTGAACCGCACGCAAAATTTCGAGATTAAAATGTTGTTAGCGGGTAAAGTACCGTTTTGATGAATATTTCGCATGTAGATTTTAATCTGCAACAACTCAGCGGCACTTTTGACCCAGTTATTATATGTGCTTTTTTACAGTGATATTTCCAAAAATAAGTCATAAGGGACTACCATCACGTATAAATAAATTGTCGAATAGAAATCGCTTTATCCTATCACATAATTTGATTTAATAAAGGTCTGTTTCCAATTAGGTGGGGAACTTGTCGAGTTTAATAACTTCACCAAAACTTTCTGGGTAGAGCCCTTTCTGTTCGTTTCAACGCTCAATTAATTAAGGAAATAATACCCATAAAGTAACCGAAAATACCATAAATCTTTATGTTATATCACGGAACGCTCCCCTAAGGTCGCTAAATAAATAAAAATTGACGCTTCGTCAAAGAAAAACAATTCCACTAAAAGCCCTCCGTTTTGGTTGCGGTGTATGAACCGGTTATTGAAAAAAGATTTGGTCGTAAGTAATAGGGCTTCTTTTTTCTAAAACTAAATGTACAAGGTATGTACGAAGGTTTCTGACCAATGTCAATTTTGAAATATTTTTGTGCCCCTATAATTTTTTAATGTAATTTTGTCAATAATGTTCGGGGAAAAAGAACCACAAAGCAGTTCATTTCGCAGGTGAAGCGGGTCCACGACTTAATCAAATATAAATGTAACTTGGAACCTAAAACTTCACAATAGGCCACTTTAGTGAAGAATGCGTGCGATTGCCACTAGCATTCCAAAATGCTCATGCATCGAATAAAAGTACCAACACACACAAAGATATGTTTTTGTCATTTCTCAGCCTTGTCTTTTGACAGTGGCGTAGGCATGTTTCAGAAACGCAACTAACTGATTTCTTCCCGTTTATTCTATGATATCAGTTAGTGTTAATTGCATAACAGTAATTAATATATGTCTGCAAGCACAAGTTTTCTCCACACATTTGACTTTGCCAGCTCTTAACAGGTATATAAGTAAATAAATACAAGTTTGGCAATAATATTTTATTTTTTTAAATTATTGTAAATAAATAAAAAATAACATCAGAAACAAAACTTCCTTCTTATAACATTTTCTTCACTATTGTCCAGAGGGTGAGATTGAAAATGATTATGTTTTTTCTTTCATTTAATAATTGTTTAATTATCGAGGATATTCTCTGCATACATATTTATCCTCTACTTATTAAGCATTAATACACATTTTACAATATATTTTGCATTTAATGAAATAATCTTAAGAAACTGTTTCGAAACCCACGGTAAAACGGGTTATTCAACGCTGCCACTGATATCAACCGACATGGTCGACATTTAAATGATTCGCCCCGTCTTGTCCCTTACCTATGAATAAATTATTGGTTGTTGTGTTGAGGCACACTTTACCATTATTGTTTAGAGAAAAGTGGAGTTTAAATTTGCTGCATGATTTTTTGAAACATTAATAGGCACTATCGAATTAGTTGTTATATCAAAACATTGAGTACCGCAAGATCAGGAGTAAAAACAGTGCGAACAATGAAATCTGATAAATAAAAATATCTGTATTTTACCGGTATAGAGCGGGGAACATTTTGAAACTCTTCTTTTTACTCACATTAATTTGCATCATTACAAAGCGGGATTAAAAAAAAATGTCAATAAAGCGAGTGAAATCGGGTACGGTTTTCAAGTAATGAGAATCAAATAAACTGCTAGTTAATTGATCCATTGTTAGATAGATAGTTAGATGTTAGCGTCAGGTAAAGAATCGCTCATTTGTTCAATTGTAAAGTCTCTTATACGTTATTTTATATTGGTGTGGGGTGGATTGTGATGCCTTGCAGGAATTAAATGTCATCTAGAACTACATTTTAAAAATCATGCACTCTCAATGAAAACTACACCCAACTCACTATATGACAGAGACATTTGTAATACTAGAACTGTTTACCTTATTAATATGTACCACGGTAGTATTGAGGTTGCATGCTGTTACCAAGGCCAAAACCCAAACATTTCTAATCTACACTCTTCCCAAAGTAAATAATTTCTTGCCCCTGAGTTTAAGACGTATAACTAACTATAGATGATTTACCACTGACTCAAGGATTTCATCGATACAATTAAAAAAATTTTAGCGAATTGGTTTCTGTCACTTTAAAAAAACGCAGCTTTTAGCACCACAACATCAAGCCATTATTTAACATTTAATAAAGCTGTTATTCTCGATTTCCACGTGCAAAAATTTTGCATTCGTATTTGTATAATACTAGTTTTACACTGACAATAAACTCAGTAATTGATGATTTTTTTCCTGAAGTTGTTGACTAAACATACTAACTTTACACTGGGAACGAGCTTCGTCAATAGTTTTGCCAGTGTATAGTATTTTGATTTTATGTTTGTCTATTTTTGTTTTGCATTAGTGTTTAATTGTTTAATTAAAATGTTCAGTCCCAGTCTGTTATACAAAGTAAGTAAAATAATTAGATACAAGAAATCCTGCCATAGCGTTTATCCCCGCTGCTAATATTTGTTTGCCTCCTTACATCGGCTACAGGTCTTGGCTAGAAGATAAAAATAAGGGGGCTTAAAAGCGGTTAAACAAGAGTTTAAAAAGGACCCTGAACAGGTTAAACAGTTTTTGAAGATGTCAAATGATAAAATATCGATACATGTGAAAGTTCAGAAAATTTTCCCAAATTAAAAAAAAAAACTTTTGAAGGAAGGAATTTTTATTTTGTTAGGCATTAATCTATAACGGATATGTCTTTAGAAATGAACTCACCTCTTCCGAAACCTAAGAGAGAAGTAAATAAAAATCAATCTTTAAAAGATTATGTCATATTAATTTTCGTTTTTAACATGTTTAAATATTTTGGCTTGGAAGGGGAAAAGTTATGTCAATGTTAAGTCAGTCCGAAGTTTATTGATAATTGTCCTAGCCTAATAGATGTAGAAAATATCTCGTATACTGAAGTGCTCTAAATAGACCAACGTTATTAATATATAGCAGTTCTCATTATTTAAAGGAATCCCAAACTCAACAGTTTTTACAAAACCAAAAATTGTGTTCCTTTAACTATATAGATAGCTAGATAGATAGATATATAGATAGAACTTTCCAGTTCTTCTTTATTTACACTACATTACATTTGCATAGGTCTGTATCTATCTCCAATTCCTCTTATTGGGATTGTTAACATTAGTCTTTTAAGTTATGTTGGTAGCATTATTTGTTATTTCCCTTAACTCGGCACTCACAGTTCTACAAATTAGAAACTGTTATATTGTTTAACTAAGTCAGCACTTTAAAAGTTACAGCAAGAAAGCATCTATAACATTTAACCTGGCAGCAGAATCGTCCGGTCGGCTAACACTTTCAAGAATACTTGTTACCTATATCAAAAGCGATTTTATAAGGGCGGTTTCATAATTTATTTAGAAAAAAATTAATGAAGGGAGTTAAAAAAAATTGACCCACGCACTGCGTAACGCAAAGCTTTATTTACAAATCAAATCCAGCCGAAGCCACGATGGCCTGAAAAAGCTTTCACACAATTATTTCTAAAATCGTTTTCGGGCTCAATAAGAGAATGATCGAATACCACCCTCGCCCATCACGCAACGACCCTTGATTGAAAGCACCCGCAGCGGGCACACTAAAGCAGTTTAACCTTTTTTAAGTTTTTAATTAAATTTGATTCGGCGGTTGATGCGAAATCCGTTTTCATAAAGACGAAATGAAAATTTGGGATGGAGTTTTTCGTTATTATTTATTCTACAGAATTTACTCGTACCTGATGTGGGGCGAGTTGCTTTTAATTAAGTGTTAAGAATTTAATAATGTATCTTTTTTTGCGTCCAATTAAGTATTTTGCTAATCCTCTTTAAACTAAAAGGCGAATATTCAGCCGGCAAGGGAACTTTCGCTCCCCAGGTGACCGGCCCTTGCTGATTTAATTTAATAGGGCGAATTAAACGTCGCAAAAACCGTTACGCAGACAGGAAGACGAATACTTGTAATTAGGTAAATTTCGAGGAATAAATTATTAATTATTAATTGAAACAAAGTTTACTACCAGTTTTCAAACAGTTCTACACCTCTATCTTCATGATAGTCCAAGTTCGATTCCTTAATATTTTTTGTAGACAACACCAAGCAGCTTGAATTATTTGAAGGTGCTTTTGTCTGACAGTTTATACCGGAATAAGCACATCCTTTGGATACTGTGCAGTGTGAATCGAAGCAAGTTTTATCTAGGTTTTTCGTATCCATACTTTTTAATTTCCTGAAAGTAATTAAATCTACCAGTGCGCATTCTGTTACCGCTTGTTCTTTATCTATTTTGCGGTATTGAAATCCTATTTTACAAATAACTCTATTTCGGGTGCCAAGGCTCTATCTTCTAGTTTTATTTTCAGTTTATCCTAAGCACAAACACTCTGTTCTTATCATATTCCGTTCACTATTCTGCGGATATTGGCGTGTTTGTAAGTAGTTTGTTTTAAAGCTTCTTGTTTAGTGAATCCCCTACTAAGTAACATTGAATATACACACCCATACACACTCACGGTGAAACGGGTTAATCGACACTGCCGGTGATATGAGCTGACGCGTAATCGACAGCTACCTATCCTTTACATATATACTTACTCTACTTATTAAGGATTAATACACATGTTACAATTTATTTTGCATTTAATCAAATCAGCCGACACGTGGTCGACATCTAAATGATTCACCCCTATCTTGCCCCTTAGCTACGAAAAAAATATTGCTTGTTGGATTTACCTAGTAACAATAGGTATGGCGGTGGTAATTACTTTTTGAGGGAGCGTGGGCCAAAAGCCTGAAACGTACTTTAAGTATACATTTCCCAACACCACTGTTGCTGCAGTTGAGAAGCGGAATACGTACACAGTGGCTTATTTTTCGTTGATCGAATTGTAAGTTATATAATCGATGACTGCACAAAATTTCGTGTTTCATGAATCGGTTCGATAAACTTTAATTATACCATGGCTTTACTGTAGCGTTGGTGCCTGTATTACAAGACGAAACAGTGACCTATCGTTTATTTAATACTTTCAAATCCTTTAAATGCCTAGAGTGGAAGGGGCTTGTCTAAGTAACTAATTTAATTTAATTAGTGTTAATAAATTTATATGTTCTCATAACTTAAACCACTTATTTTTAACAACTAACACTTTTTCTAACCCGTCCTTAAAAAGACCCCTGTTATAGTGCTATTTTCCAAAACTTTGCATAGACTAATGGTCGTAGAAAAAGTATGCAACACGTTGAGAAACTTCTTTAGTCACTCGCTATGAAACAACATACAATATACATTATATTTTATAAATTTTCAACTTATATTTAATGCAACAGTGAACGTGAATTATCTAGTAAATTATTATCAGGGAAAAGACCGAAAATTACCAGGCCCTTAGGTGAGGATGAATTTAACATTTTTTGAGTTCAGTGGTAGTTACTTTTTCTGTAAATATTACAAATTTTGAAATGTAAGAAGTCGACTTTTTAAAATGCGATGTCCTGTTTATATTTTTGTTGTTAATTATTTTGCCTGCCCCTTTAAAAAATAATGTTTTATTTAATATAAAAAAAAAATGAATACACATTTTATAGGGATACTTGATTTCGTAAGCAGTGAATATAATTCAAAATTGAACTTCCCGTACAAATATCCATGGAAAGATTCATGAAAAATATAACTACTATAAGTTTGCTCTATAAAATTTTAGTTAAAACTAATTGACGATGTTCACTAGTTTTGAATATAAGTAATGCTATTTATATACAAAAGTTCATTGTTTATGACTTAAGTCTGGAAGCTGCTATCTAAAAGTCAAATATTAATTTTCACAACATGTACGTTGTTGTTTTGTTTTTTTTTCCAAATTAGTCCACCAACCAAGTGCTGAAATATTCAGGTCTCGGATGATGTACTCGATTCTCCGGAGATACATATATTGCGAAATGCTCGCTTCCCGCGTTAATAATAATTACTCTTTATTAAAGGTTTGTACTTCCAGCTGATTTCGCTACATATTTGCCATTAAACTTCATAGTGGTAGAATCCTTAGATATAGCTTGTTTCATGTTTTAATTACAGTTTGATACGTTGTCGTTGATGGTCTACGAAAAATATAGGTGATTTACTTAGGTGGCTTTTTTAAATATTTAAAATTCTACTACATATCGTTGCCACCTCTTAGTTTACCATTGTACCAAGTTGTTCTAAAATTTCGAAAGTGCACGACACAACCTGGCGCCAACAACGAGATAAGGAAGAAAGTTTATTTCAACTATAGAACCCATAGATTTGGTAAAATTCAGCATTGTCTGCCCGTCATATATGTATATGTTACACAGTGTAATAAAACTTTTTGTGTATAATACCCCACAACATAGATTAACTAAACCAACATTCCCATTAACAAAAAAAAATGCTTACACTATTGTAAGCAAAATGTTGATATTATTTTTAAACTATAAAAGACTATAAATGGAAAAACCCATCATCCGTCTTTTTTAAGTATTTGGTATTATCGACTCGTTCATTGTAAATAAATGTCATCCATCAGATTTTAACTCGACCTGCTATTTCGGACTTGCTGACGTTTCACGAATCATTCTGTTGGCTTCTTTAGAGCTTAAACTGAGTAGCTAATAAGATGATTTTCGAAACGTCAGCAAATCAGCAAAAGTCATTACCAACCGACGCAGGGGGAATCCAGAATATTTTTAAATACAAATATATACTGCATTTTTGACCTAATTAAAGTCTAAATTTTCTGATATTTTTTCAAAGACGATTTTCCGGATAGATTTTTTTTTTAAACTAAACGAATAAACTGGATTAAGATGACTGAGCGTCGAAATCTATTCTCTACCTACCTTTTTCATAAAATGCCAATAAAACACTAGTAAGTAGAATCTCAAAAAACTAACCAAAATGGTAGTGCTGAAACATAAAATAAAACTTTCAAACCATCAGGAATCAAAAATTTAAAATTCCCTTTAGGATTCTTAAAAAATTAAAACTTAAAGAAAAACTTGAAAATGGTTTGGTCTGTAAATAGGTTTTTCTTTTGCTGGTCTGTATAGGTGGTCCATTTCGCGCCTGATATTTTGTTCGGTACACATATGCTTTTTTTCGTAACCGGTCGTAGTCGTCCTATGACCAAAATCGGCTATCTCACGGCGATGCTGACCCAATACTGCCAAATGATCAGCTATACTATTTATATATGTGTTGTTGTTATGTCTTTGCCGATTTCAATTAATTAGTAACAAGGAGTAAAAATTTTAGATGGTTATTGCAATTCATGTAAACTCATTCCTTTAATAAATCACATTAGCAATCTGCAGTTAGCAGACGCGTGGCAAAAAGCAACAAGCTGTTTTGCTATTGAGTGTTTGTTCGTTCGAAAACTGTTCTATATTGCAGATTCCATTTCAAGTTGAAAACTCAAATATAAAAAATAATGTCTGACCATAGGTCTGGTAAATATCGTATAACTCAAATCAATCCTACTAATTTGCAGTCCGTAAGATGATAATATTTCGGAAATCTCTGTTCTTGTATCTAATTTTCTTCAATTCCTATAAAAAAAACACAAAATAGCTTGAAGGTAATACTAGGTTTAAGAAATACACCGAAGAACAACAAAGAGTTGATCATCTCCCTAAGAATTTTTCGGCAAGTGGCGAACGTACTAAGCGCCAAAAAACTGCAGATTTAAGACAAAACGAACCAGTGAAAGCAATTTGTTATGCGGCATAGGTGCAATTGGGAAAATCAGGTAATAGTCAGGCTTCTAAATTAGTACATGAGATAACCACATCTAGTCATAATGGAGCATCAAAATACATAAGTGCTTTGACAATACCAATAATTGTAAAAGATCCATGTTGTCTCCAGAAAAGGCACTGTCAGTGTTAGTTGAAGGAAAATTTATAAGACATCAAAATAATAAAGATCGTTTTCCATCATACAGGAAGCGAAGAAAGCTTGTTATATATCAAATTTACAGATTTCATCCATATGCGTAGAAGTATGCCTTCGGGATCTACTAAAGTTTAGTAACTAAACCATACCTCTGAAAGAATATCAAGTCTGCAAAAGGAGATTTTGATTCAATGGATGACTACGAGCTGAGCCTTTTGTTTTTATTTTGTACTTTGATAGGAGCTCTTTTCATAAGCCGAAATTCGAAAATTCTTGCGAATCAGACGCAAGCGCCTTTGTTACATGGTTAGTACTACTTAAAATATTTATTAAAGAGCCGTTAAATAGTGATCCAAAAAAAATATCTTGCAAAACTACTGCCCATCCTCCCCGCATTACAGCAGGCCGTTAAGATTTCAGTTATGTGTTATATCTGTCTATTAAACCATTTTTTTTAATAATATTGATTTGATGTTAGAAGAGCAATGCAATATTTTATGTTACTAATTTTCCATTCCGGGTCTGCAAGCCAAAATCCGATTTTTCGAGTATTTATTACACCTGGCTTACAAACTGGAAGTTAAAAGTCGATCAGTGAGATCTCAAAAAGACAAAGAAAAAGTGGCTAAGGAGGCTAAAAACATTTGGGCTTAATCATAGATAAGCCAAAACCAGGTTTATGTCCTAGCAACGATGGCAATACTGCCACGGGTTTTTTGAGAACCCAGATATTACAGCCAAAATTACTCGCCTCGATACAAATGTTTTGAAAAAACTCTATGTTGTTTAATTATTACACTATTGATACGGCATATAAATTAGTTGCAACAAATGCGTGCTACCATATGACTCCAACTGTCCATCTCCTTCTAATTCATGGCGCAGAAGTTATTAGTGCGGCTCTTCTTCCAGTAGATCGGTTATCGGAGAAACCAGCACAATGGAGAATAAAATACGTAAAAAACTATATGGAAAGTTTTTTCGAAAAGTTGCCCGAGTCAAAAAAAACGAAGATATCTTTAAGAATTGAACTGAGGTGGCTTTTACTTGATGAAAATCCATTTAACAAAATAAATAAGAACCAAAACTTCATATTTTCACGAGATTATATATATTCACATGACAATTGTTTTGGTTAGTTGAACATTTGATAAAGACATATAATTTCGAGAAAATCTGAACTTTCAATTCTTATTTATTTTGATATCTGTAATAGGTTGCTGCTTTCATTTGACCCTTTTATTATGGGCATAGAAAGACCCCCAAAGTAAATAAAAAGGCATTTTCCAAAGCAGGTTTATCGATGTTTCTACAACAGATGTTCAAAATCATTTGTCAGCTGATGAAAATTCTTCGCTTTTACTATATTTTTAGGCATAACATATAATAATTGTTTCTTCTCATACCGTGCATAAAACCAACTTCCGAGTTCACAATCATGGGGGGAAAGGGGGAGAGGAGGAAGGTTCCCATTATCTATTTTTGCCACGGTAATAACAAATAGGCTATAAGAATAGCAACAGTTTGTTTTAAATTTGCGATTGCAATTTTTTCCACGTTTGAGTAATCCCTGCCCCACTGCGCGTCGTATCGCTGAAAACGATATAACGATCTTGTTTTCCATAAATTCATACATCGTGAATCATCTTACAGGTATATTTCACCTTAATGTGACATGATCATTCAATTGTCTCTTAAACATGTTTTAAACATGGCATTCCTGTGTTTCGAGATCGTTCGGAGATCCCTATACCTCCTGTATCTTTCATGAATATCTGAATGCCTTATTAGCTTGTCAAACAAACGTGGCGTCTGTTGTAATATGTCAATTTTAATGATGCAGCTGGAATATATGTTCCAATCTAAGCCAATTAGAATCAGCATATGTTTGCGAAACATGATCGTACCGTTTCAGGCAATAACCACTGAACCTCGAACAATTTCGTTGTTTTGTGCTTTTTCGAGGCACTCGCGTTAACTTATCCCTACAGATTATTCTATATCCAAACAATATTTGAGGTTGAATTCAATATTCCTGTATAAATTCTCATACAATACGAGTCTCTAATTTCGAATAAATTGACCTCGAAATTTCAGTTTCAAATCTGCTCGGACGCATCGTATTTTATTATTATCTTTTAAATGCAAGGAAATTTTGTTATAGGACGTCCTTGACTGTTTCTGGAAATGGCAATCTTATTTTTAAAGGTTAAGGCGAACTACACCAGCGAGCCATTTTTCAAGTTTTTATTCCTTGTACAAACCATATGGTGGTCAATTTCGAAGTACTAAAGCCCCTATTAAAATACGAGAATCTGTAATCAAATTTGCTCATGTTAATTAAAAAATTCTTGTCTGAAACAAATGCTGAATGCACAAATATAGGGAACACCTATGGGAAGCTTTTGAGGAGGAAACCCTCGAAACTTTCCATCTAAAACCGAAACAATGAAAACGCTACGTATCTTGATGCATTGTCGCATCACCATCCAGCCCAAAAATTATCGCTTTCGAATCCAGAATTAAAACACCTAATATCTGCTCTTCTAATTTCCGCATCAGAAATATTAAGCGTTCCATTACGAAATACATTTTACAACAACCCCGCTGTTGCTACTATGGTTCTTCCTTAAGCTCAAAACATTACTAACCACATATCAATAATTCTTGAGAAATAGAATGGTTAAATCAGAGACTAGGGGATGGTCGACTTATATCACCACATTAGCCAGCGTACCATTGTCAAAATTACATTTTTCAGATAATCAAGAATACTGCAATAAGGCAAATGCAGGTTACTCAATTATTACGATGGACACATATTCCTTTTCTCATGGCATGTGGCGGAGCAGGTACGACAATTCTAAATCAAAATATTAATATCTCAAAAAATGGCACATACCCCCTTTGACATTTCCACTCTTCAATTATTTTGTATTGTTCCGGATGATATTGCTGCTTGCTATACGTTTAAAAATTTTAAGATAACCGTTGTGAATTTTAAAATATTTATTTGTATTTTTTTGTATTTAAGGTATAAATAAACAATATTTTTATTGTTGTTGTTGCGAATCAGTCATCCCCTCATGTGCCTCTTTTAGCTCTGTCCTCCTCAAATAGTACATAAACAGTTATTGCCAAATGTCAACAAGATCGACTCATCAGCAATCCACGAAGAAGGAAGTAATAAAAATTTGATATTTCACACGCACGTGTAACTTGGGATACGCGGTTAGATCAAAAGGTCTTTGACAGTTAATGTTTGATTAATTGGAGTGAAGAACTTATTGCGGATGTGTAGTTTGCTTGTGTACCATTACGGTATTTTGTTGACTGGCTTAGCGAATGCGTAGTTGACACTAGTGTTCTAAGAAATGTGGCACTATAAGTCACTCACTAATTGATGAATTGCGTAGTATGAATTATTAAGATAGTGGCTTAGTTTTCTTATTGACAGAAATGTCACTAGGTGACCCGAAAGAAGGCAGTGCTGGTGATCTGATGCATCAGACATTTGTTTGATTTAAAAGAGACAGGAAAATATGTAGAAATTCTTTTTGAATTTTCTTTGAGTTTTGGTTAGTTTTCATTTTTTTCAAAATTACATAAATCCTTTCAAGGTTACTACGGTATTGGGTCCCTGACAAAAAGTAGGGTGGAATCAGTAAAGTTGGTCTCTATAGGTTGGTCAGGTCGCAGCTTGAATATGGTTGTTTGGACACCATATTCCAATGTTCAGCACGATAAGGCTCGAAAAATTTAATATAGGTTTCTGAAATTTTGTAAATATACATCTAATTTGATAAAAGGAGAACTAAACAAAAATAGCACTTTCTCCGTCAGTTTTAGCTCAATGACGTAGTCGTTCTTTATTTTGTAATGTTGGCTTCCCGTTTACATTAAATAAATAAATTGAGCACAAATAATAAAACATTCCTTCCATCTATTCCGAGCTAGAGACTCGCACTGTATAAAAGTTATATTAAGAGTAAATTACCCATAATAAATGATCGAAAACGCAATTACTTATGAGAAGGTATTAATTAAAAATGCATGACCGACCATCGATCATTCTGTAACTACTTAAGCTACAACTAAATAGTCGAGGTGTTGCAGGTAACATGAAAATTATATGCGGCACGAAAAAATAACGTGGTCGCTGTAAAACCACATCTCACTCGTACGATAAATCAAAAGTTTCGACCGCGATTAACAAAACTGATGCTGCTCAAGTGTCGGCATGACGAGGGAGCTTTTGTAATAACTCACGCGATTCTTTGTCGCATGTGGTTATCAACTTTAGTTTTAAGTAAATCTGGCGAGTAAAAGCTTTTATGCAAATGTTGCATTAGTGTTTTTAACGCTATTTGGACCGTTGCCAGCTAATTATTTTGGGCAAACGTTCTAAGCACCCTCGTACTACGTTTTAAAACTTCGTAGAAATGCCATAGAAGATAGCGGTACTCGTATCGTTTAGCTTAGATTTGGTCTTCGAACAAGAGAATTGGGAATATTGGAAGTAACCTTCTGGTACTAGCTTGTTTTTAATTTTGCTGTTTCGATTTGGAATTACTTATTGTCTGGGAATAGTTCTGTTGAACCTAAAATTGCTCCTCTAAAAGTACATTCATCCCTCATAATAAGAAAACGCCTTACTACATTATCTCAGTCTCAGACTCTCCCAATGTACGAAGGTATGATTCCTTGGATGATTTTAATAAAAAAAGTTTATATCAATGTAAATGATGTAAAAAACGGGTTTCCTTCATTTTAAACTGATTTTTATATTTTATTGAAATTTGATAAGAAGATAATACATTTTTCCGGTAATTTTTTTTTCCAGTGGTGTCGGGCCAAACATTGTACGCCACTGCTTTTTTACATCTTTAAACTCGCGATTCATTTCTTTTCTCCTGACTTTGTGCCGTCGAACAAAGGGTTTCCAAAAGTCTCATTTACTTGTCAGTTATACATTGATAATTTTTTTAGTAATTCTGGATTCCATTGTGTTTCAGTTTATAATAGGTTGTTTTCAGGTTCATTGATATCTTTTTTTTCGTCCGACACCGTTCGCCTTCCAACAAAAAGTGAAAATAAATCGCGATTTTAAAAATGTACATAATTTATTTTTGAAAAAAATATTCAGTATCATGCTCACGCTGGCGAAAACACAAAAATAATTTTCAATAAAAAAAATGATTCTATTCATTGTGGGCCTCTACCACATTATCAACAAAATGTGGAAAAGATTGTCAATGAAAATGAGGGAAAAACTTTTTTAAACTTTTTAAAAACTTTTCCTTTTTAAATCACCGAAAGAATCTTATGAAACACCTGCATATAGCCTAAGAGCCAGTTGGCGGTTACATGCATGTATTTGACCAGACCTGGGTTTTTGTACATTGAGGCCCCTCTATACATAATATACATGATGTGGGGACGCACTAAGCCCAAAGCGGTGTACCCAGGTACTGCGCAGGTGAGACAGGTATTGATTTTTGGCTAATTTTAAATATCTTTGACCACGGCTGCTGTTTTGAAATCTTAAAATATGTTATTATTATTATCGAAAAATAATAATGGCAGACCAGGCAGGCTGAAATGCACAGAAAAATAATTTTTTTAAAGTATTTGACCAGATCTGCTATTGACATATATTATTCGTTACAGTCTTAAAAGCTTATATTAATAACGGCAGACGTTTTTATTGAGTACACTCCTCAGTAGATAACAAAATCTTTACTACTACCCGGACAGATGTATGCATACAATGCATTTGTTCTTTCTCCTATGTATTACTATTCTACTCATTCCAGCTTATAGTATTTTGTTTTATAGCTACTACTACTTAAATAATTTAGGGTTTATACCTCAGTTGGCTCTGTTATAATCCCGACATAACGGTTTTTGTCAGATGTTTTCAGTATGTTTGTGAATCTCTATACAGATGCCTCGTGTTTAGTGAATTTAATATTTTAATATTTAGTGTTGCTTTATGTTATTTTCCTTTGATTAAACTATTATTCGTTAAATATCTCTGACATTATGTCGAGTGAAAAAGAACTAGTGAAGTGTGTTTTTTGTGCCACAGCAAAGACTGAGAAATTATTGACATTTTCAAAAGAGAGAGAGATGGCAAAATGTCTACAAATTTTGAGGTTAAGAAAACATTATAAATTAAAATTAAATGAAATAATTCTACCGGACGAAATTTTTGATTCTGTATAAGGGCTTAAAAAAAATTGCAACCAATCTCAACAAAGAGGCTGTATTATGACCAACTACGTCGTTGTCTGCAACTAAGCAACCATCAACATTAGCTGATAGCTCAATAACTGATGATACAATAGTACTTGATAATCTTGTAAAAGACGTAAACGTTTCTGAGACAGATAAAGTTGTAGAAAAAGATATTGGTGCTGAATTATATCAGTCGTTGGAGGAAGGACCCTCTGTAGTACGGTGAGTAGTTACAAAGCTTCGGATGTGAATGAAAACTTTAGTAAAAAAATACAAAATTTTGACGCAACAACTTCTGAGAGCCCATTACATTTCAACTATTTGGAAAAACGCTTACAGAAAGCAACCTTTAACCTTGGACCCATTGGAGTATGATTGGATTGAGCAGGACAACACATTTGTCTTTAAATGGTTCGCTGGGGATCAACTTCCTGGTAAGTTGATAAAAATTAATTCTTTATCAAATATATTCGGATCAATTTGCTAATTATTTATATTTTACAATTTACGGTTTATTTTTACAGAGTCCGATTCAATGGATGATGAAGAAGAGCTAACCTACGACAAACACGAATCCGACACCTTTCAAATTTTGTCTTAAATAAATAAAAAAAAAATTGAAATACATATTTGAATTATTTTTTTTTTACTTGCATTATGCCCCAAGATTTCAGATTATTTCGTAATATATCTACTTAATTTATCATCAATCTTATAAAGATTAGTATGTAAAGTACAAAAAAAGTGTTAATTTCTATACATATAGTGATAAAATTAATTTTAAATGAGTTAAAAATGTAAAACAGCGATCGTAATACATATACCGACATACCGTAATACATATACCGACCGGGTAATAGTAAAAATTTTTTTATCTACTGAGAAGTGTACTCAATAAAAACTTCTGCCGTTATTAATATAAGCTTTTAAGACTGTAACGAATAATATGTGTCAATAGCAGATCTGGTCAAATACTTTAAAAAAATTATTTTTCTGTGCATTTCCAAAACTGTCTGCGATAATGTTAACCGCATGCTAATGGTCTGCCATTATTGTTTTTCGATAATAATAATATATTTAAAGATTTCAAAACGGCAGCCGTGGTAAAATATATTTAAAATTCGCCAAAAATCAATACCTGTGTCACCTGCGCAGTACCTGGTATTGGTATTGGTATTGGTATTAAAGGGGGGCGCCCTCGCGGGCGTCCAAGCACTTAGGCCACCAGATGGGCCCGTTGTGCCCCCAGGCCGCTCTAGAGGGCGTCCAGAATGCCGCCCCTCCTATAGAAGGTCAGCAACTCCTTTAGCCCAATACCGTGCACTGAGTCCGGATCGATCAGGGCCGTTCCCAAGACTCCCAATCTTGCCCATGTCAAGGCAGGGCACTCGGTGAGCAGATGATACGGGGTCTCCTCCCCTTCCATGCACCACCTACACTCCGGGTCGTCTCCAATGCCTAGCAAGCAAAGATGCCTCCTAAGCATGCCTGTGTAGGCCCCGTTAGTGCTCTACACTCCCTTCTGGTCAGTCTAAGCAGCTCCCTGGTCCGAGGAAGGGCGGGCCCATCCATCATAAGCCTCGCCTGCCTCATTCCCGGAGAAAGTCTCCAGCTCCCCGCGGCCCGGTCTCTCGCCCAGGCTTCGAGAGCTCCCCGCCTCACACAGGGGGCGATCCCCAAGCGGGGCTCTGGCCCTATATGTCTATGCGAGGAGCCCTCCCTGGCTAAGGCGCACGCTGCCTCATTGCCCCGGACACCGGTGTGACCCGGGATCCAGACCAACGTGACCTTTCTCTCCTCAGCCACGCTTCTCAGTACCCCTTTGCACTCCTTTATCCACAAGGAGCGCATACGCACTGACTTCAGCGCCATGAGTGCAGCCCTACTATCCGAGCAGAAGAGGACTCTCCTGCTTCTGTAGTTGAGCCGAAGCACCTCTCTGGCCGCCATCAATAAAGCGAAAATTTTCGCCTGAAACACAGTGCAGTACTGCCCAGAGGGACCGACAAGCTTGATCCCGTTGTCTCGCAGTACGCTCCAGCTCCGCCAGAGCCTCCAGGGCCCTCGTGGTCGCCGTTCTCATGGCGCCCGTTATGCAGAGGTAAGCCAATCTCGGCAGTCTGTCAAGACTAGCCTTGCTCCCGCTCTTTTGGTGCATAGGCACCACCATTGTAGCGTAGATCCACTGCATGATCTTCGGCCCCAGGCCCCAAGTGACCCCTACCGCTCTCCAGCACTCCCACAGAGCTCCAAAGGCCGACCTGGTCCTTGATCTTATATGTTCCTGGCAGGTCAACTTAGAGTCCAACCATACGCCCAAGTACTTGACACTTCCGCTTGCAGAAAGAGGCACCCCATCCATCGAAATGTTGAGGTTGCACTCCATCTTTCTTTTCCTAGTGAAGATGACCATCTCCACCTTGCCAGGATTGACAGCCAACTTGCTGTCCAGGCACCATTGTGAGAATCTTGCCAATGCCCCGTTCAGGAGCCCCTGCATCCTCCTCACGTCCGTCCCCTGCGTCATTATCACAAGGTCGTCTGCATATGCCTGAGCATAGACCCCGTGTTCTTCCCTCAGAATATGCAATATCTCGTTCACCACTAGGCATCACAGGAACGGGGACAAGACCCCGCCCTGTGGACAACCCCGTGATGAACCGATGGAGACCTGCTTCCCACCCAGTCTTGCCTCGACCCTCCTGTCGGTTAGTATGGAGCAGATCCACCTTACAATGGCCGTCCCCACTCCAGTACTCTCCACCGCCCTGCAGATCGAGTACAGGGCCGTGTTATTGAAAGCCCCTTCGACGTCAGCGAACACGCATACCGACAGCCGTCCCGAGCCCATACCCTCCTCCAACCTGGAAGTCAGATGGTGAAGAGCTGAGCCCACAGACCCGCCACTTCGGTATGCATGCTGAGCTGGCTCTAAAGGGGCATCCAGCTCCACCCAGTCCCTCAGATACCGGTCCACCAGTCTCTCCAGAGTCTTCATAATGAAGCTGGTGAGGCAAACGGGCCGGTACGACTTCGGGTCCGTGTAGTCACTCTTCCCTACCTTGGGAATGAACACTACCCTGCTGTGTCTCCACAGCTCGGGCACGTACCCCCTCGCAATGGAGGCCCTGAACAGGTCCATCAGCGGGCTGGTCAGGAGACCTCCGTCCCTTTGCAGCAGAGCCGGAAATACTCCATCCCCGCCCGCCAACTTGAAGGGGCCAAAGCTGTCAATAGCCCACCTCAGCCTACTATGGGTAACCACCCTCCTTGCCGTGGCGTAGTCGCATCCAAGACGACCCCCGGCTTCAATATTCCCCTCTGTGTCCGGATCAGCGGACCCTGGGAAGTGCGTGTTCAGCAACTGTTGTAGTGTGTCCGCTGGTCCCGCTGTGTAGCCACCGCCGGTCCTGCGGACCACCCCCAGTCTTTCCGCAGGGTCACGTCTGAGTACCCTAAGGAGCCTAGCCGCGTCCGGGGTATTCATTACTCCGTCGCAATAGCCCATCCAGGCCCTCCTCTGTGATGCCCGTAGTTCTTTTTTGGACTGTCTGCGGACCTCCCTATAGAGATCCCAGTCCGCACCTTGGCTGCTGCTCCTCGCTGTATTGAACAGCCTCCGCAATTTCCTCCTCCTGAGACGTTCCAGGGAAGAGCTCCACCAAGGAGTCCTTCCCGCCCTATGCTCCTCTATCTCAGGGCAACTATTCTCGAACGCCCGCATCATAGCGGAGCTGACTCGGTCGGCGGCCTCGTCAATCTCATCCATTGTGCGGTGTTTCCTTGGTAAGCCCCCTAGGCGCCAAGCGAGTTCCTCTCTATAGAGTTCCCAGTTTGTTGCCCGGAGGTTCCTAAATCTAACGGGTTCCCGAACACCCATCTCCAACCCAAAGGTGATGTATCTATGGTCCGACATAGAGTCCTCCCCACAGACACACCACCCAGTTATTTCCGGGAGCAGAGCCCTGGTACAAAGTGTTAAATCTATGACCGAGCTCCGACCCGTCGTGAAAAACGTGGGTTCTACCCCTCTGTTGGCCACCTGCAGCCCTGCAGAGGCCATGAACTCCACGAGGTCTCCCCCCCTTCTATTCGTTGCCGCGCTGCCCCACAAAACGTGGTGAGCATTGCTGTCACAGCCAATCAAAAGAGGAAGATTCGCCTCCTCGCAGTAGGAGACCAAGTCACTGATCTCCTGCGGAGGACAGCTGCGATCGCCTGGAAAGTACGCAGAGGCGACCACTACCTCCCTCACGCCGTCCCGAGTGGGGATCTGAACAGAATTGGAACCAGGTCCTTGGACGCCTTGTCCCTTAGGAAAAAGGCCTCCAGCCCCATGGTTAAAATACAGGCCCTGGGACCGCCCTCTAAGGAGTCGACACTATGCAGCATCGATCCTCCCAGAGATAAGCCCCTAACCCTTGATTTTACAATCCAGGGCTCTTGGATCAGTACAATAGATGTACCGCCCTCCGAAATTTTCCTGCATAAGTGGGCCGTTGCAGCCCTGCTGTGTTGCAGGTTAATCTGTAATATCCCCGTGAAGATGTTATTGCGGGAATACCACCTGCGGATCACGATGCTAGCCTCAGCCCGAATCCGAGCCCGAGGTAGCACCTCCCTCCGCTTCCGCTTCCTGACTGGTGGTACGTACAAAAAAAGCAAATTGGCAATAAAAAAATTCCACAAAAATTAAATTTAATGAAACAAAAAGCGAAAAATGTTAAATATTGTAAAAAGAGTTCTATGTGTCAGTAGATTTGCACCTATCGTAGGGCTCACTCTATTTACCAAATAAGCATACTTATCTGTTGTTGTACCATAGGCTTCTATAAAAATACACCTGCAAATGCAAATGCTTAATCGAAGTAATGCTATCATATTTGTAAAATAAGTTATGCTAAAATATAGATGTTGAGGCTCAATATAACAAAAAATATTTAATGTTTACTGAGCATAATATATGAAACTGAAACGAATTGCATTTTGTTTATGTATATTTGTTTACCCTAATAAGTTACAGGAAGCAGGTAATTTGTTAAACAAAGCGTTTCAATAAAAAGCGCCTCTCCTAAGTAATTTTAAACGTGACGTCTGCAGCGGCATCGAAAAACACATCAACATGATAAATGAAGGAGCATATAGCATAGCAGCCTTTAGTGTTTGAATTATTAATTCTTTAATGTAGGTCAAGCAAAATACTCACATTTAAGCCATACAAACAACTTTTACTAATGTCGTTGTTTTAGCAAACTGAAAAATTTGAGGAATTTCTAAGCTCGTATGCAAAGGCATAAAACTTTCAAATGGTTTGGAAAAACCTAAATTTAAATAAAATTAAGCACATTACCCCAATTAACAAAAAATATCAAATATAAAAGTAGGGCAAAAAAAACTAAAGACCCAAGATGCAATAGATTATAATAAGATTTATAATAAACGTTACAGAAAATTCATGGATATTTTAGTGTTTGGCAACAAAGCGACTCAAAAATTCGGATTGGATGATGTGAATTGTCTTTTAATGAATTCCATGTAAAAACATCAGCCAGAACTTACACTTCTATGTTCTGGAATAAAGCCAAATGGATTACATTTGCCTCCTATATTATCGCTTGATCGTTTTGGACCACTAACACTGTCATGAGTCTTCTTGTTAATACGTTTTCTAGGGTGTGTTAGCTAAAGTGAACAGAAAGTCTAGTTGTTTATTTTTTCTTTTTATATAATGTATACATATGTATTAAAGTTGGATAGCATTTGAATAGAAATTGAGAAGAAATTAAATGAGTTTTGTTATCTGTAATCTCACGCCTTTAAGCAAAACAATCGTCTTCATATAGCAAAGTCTGTTTCTGCAAACGTTGTGCAGTGATCCCGTCCTGGCAGAATACTAGAGATAAATTGCTTAGAAAATGACCTCACGTACTAAGAGATCTGCAAATCAATCTGCCGGAGTACATATCAAAAAACTTAACTGAGAACATTCGAAAATAATGCATAACCGTAAAATATAAAGCACCAAACCGCATGTTCAAACCTCGTAAAATGTTCGACCGGGTGATATACCGCAGTAATAAAGCCAAAATGAAGAATTGATTTTAGCGTCCGTAATATACACCATCCAGACAAGGTTTAACAATATACCAGGGCGATATTTAGGACCGTGGGTGGTCTAATTAAAACGAGTTTGTCTTCAAACACCTCTTTACGGACAACGCGCCCGGCAAACGGCCTTAATTATCTTATATTTGTATAGCTACAATAGATTGTGGGAAAGTGCCGCTCTATGCAACTATGTAAAATTAAATTGAAAAACCTTTGAAGTTCAGTGAAAGCGTTTCTTAATTTTAATGGGCCAATTTAAAAAAATTGACGACAAACCAATAATGTTTATGTTTTGTTAGTTTTGGTTAGTTGAAACTCTTTTATTATACCTACTTATAAATATAGTGTCTTCAACTGAGGAATGAGTTTAATATGTCATATTTGCATCGAATCCTCGACTAAAGCCTGGAAATTAAAAACCTGGTAGTGTTATGATAATATATTATGCATCAAGTTTGATAAAAGTCACTGAAGGTTGATTGGAAAACTTTACTGATCAGGAGTTTGACATTGGCCTAGGAACCTGAATTAGTAGCTAAATTCCACTAATGTGGCAATTTGAAGCTAGAAAATTGCAAGCTTTATTGGAAAACTCTACTGTTCGGGAGTTTGCATTAGCGTAGTAACCTGAATTCGTAGCAAAATTCCATTTATGTGGCAATTTGAAGGTAGAAAATTGTAAGGTGGATTGTTAAACTCTACTGACCAAGAGTATGGAGATTGGCCTAAGAACCTGAATTCCAGGCAAAATTCCACTTATGTAGCAATTTGAAGCTACAAAATTCCGAGTATGATTAGAAAACTCTACTGTTCAGGAGTTTGCATTGGCCTAGGAACCTGAATTCGTAACAAAATTCCTCTTATGTAGCAATTTGAAGCTAGAAAATTCCAAGTTATTTAAAATTCGTTTTGGCACGATCGTAGCTGATAATCGCAAATATACAATCAGTATATAAAATCCACTGAAAAATTTTATATTGATTATAGAAAAGGAAGACACTTACCTCAAAATTTCAACGAAATTCTAAAGAACTTACCAATATTATAAAAAAATGATTGGTTTAACCGATTTACTATAAAAAGTATTAATAGAATTGTTGAACAGGAAAATTGTAAAAAAATGTATATTTTATATTTATATCATCTAAAAAAAATTGTCTCTATTATAGAATTTTTGGAGATCCAGACAACGAAACCTCCGAAGAATTTACGGTTAATCGGGGAGTTAGTGGTGCATGTTATAAGGGGTGCTTTTTTTTCGATGTATAGTACATTAAGTTGCAATAAAACAACGATGGATTATTCGATTGACATGAATTTTATTTATCCGAAAGATAATCTTGTGGCATTATATTTTAAATATGATTTCTGGCATATGACCGCCACGGCTGGCGCGGATGTAGTCCAATCTGGACGTCCAATTTTCGATGACTTTTTCCAACATTTGTGGCCGGATATCGGCAATAACACGGCGAATGTTGTCTTTCAAATGGTCAAGCGTTTGTGGCTTATCCGCATAGACCAATGACTTTACATAGCCCCACAGAAAGTAGTCTAGCGGTGTTAAATCACAATATCTTGGAGGCCAATTCACAGGTCCAAAACGGGAAATTAGGCGGTTACCAAACCTGTCTTTCAATAAATCGATTGTGGCACGAGCTGTGTGACATGTTGCGCCGTCTTGTTGAAACCATATCTCCTGGACATCATGGTTATTCAATTCAGGAATGAAAGAGTTAGTAATCATAGCTCTATACCGATCACCATTAACTGTAACGTTCTGGCCATCATCGTTTTTGGAAAAGTACGGACCTATGATTCCACCAGAACATAAAGCGCACCAAACAGTCAGTTTTTCTGGATGTAACGGTGTTTCGACATATACTTGAGGATTAGCTTCGCTCCAAATGCGGCAGTTTTGTTTGTTGACGTAGCCATTCAACCAGAAGTGCCCTTCATCACTAAACAAAATTCGCTTATGAAAATCGGGAACAACGGCAATCTCGTTTTGGGGCCATTCGACCAATCTACGCCTTACTTGATGATCGTTTGGCTTCAATTCTTGCACGAGTTGGATTTTGTAAGCACGTAAACCAAGATCCTTCCGCAAAATCTTCCATAAAGTGGATGGACACAGATCCAATTCCTGTGCTCGATGGCGGATGGACTCATTCGGGTCTTCCTCAATGCTACGCTCTACAGCAGCAATACGCACCGTACGGCGTCTCTGGAGATGCGAGTTATCAATAAGAGTAAACGTGGTGCGAAAACGTTCTATGGTTATTCGAATTAACTGCTCTGATGGGACGATTTTGTCGACGATAAAATGGACGTAGTGCGCGATACGTATTCCGCACAGAACCATTATCTTCGAAATAAAATTGCACTATTTGCAAGCGTTGTTCAGGCGTGAGTCTATTCATGATGAATTGCCAAAACCAAACTGAGAATAAATCACTTGACAGCTGTTAAATCGGTCGTCATCTTGAACAGCAATGAAATCTTAAATTTCTATACATCGAAAAAAAAAACACCCATTACTTACAATACTTACTCCGAAATACGGTTTAGACAAGCGCTTAGTGAATCAGAAGAAGGCCGTCAATAATTTAAGGTATGCGGACGAGACAGTTCTTATAGTAGATAGTACTTAGGGAATGCAGAGGTGGATCGACCGTGTAGTGGAGGCATGTGGTATGTATAGTATGAGGCTCAACTGCAGGAAGACGAAAATTCTTGTAGTTAGTAAAAACGATGAGGCACAATACCACCAGTTTAGGGAAAGTAATGAAACCTTGTAAACAACAGATAAAATAACGTATTTGGGCTGAAGCCTGAACAAGGAATAAAATCATACACGGCAGATCAAATGCTAGAACCGTTTTTAACTGCTTCAGAAAAGTCCTACGCAACATACAACGGAATGTTACTATAAGAACACGGGTCCTAAGATGTTATGTATTCTCCACGCTCCTGTGCGGAGTGGAAACCTAGATGTTGACAGATGCTACATCTAAGCGCTTGGAGGCGTTTGAAATGTGGTGGTATCGAAGCATGCTCAGGATATCATACTCCTACCATGTCGCAAACAACGCCGGTATCCAGCGAATGTAAAAGCCACTTGAAGTCATACATAATGTGAAAATGAGGAAGATGGCGTACCTTGAGCATGCGATGCGTAATGAGAAATATTAATTTATCAAACTAATCTTGCAGGGAAAAATAGATGGTCGATGAGGTCAGGGACGACAACGAACATCATGGCTGAAAAATATCAGACGGGAACGACTGTACATTTATTCAGGGTGGCTGTCAACAGGATTGTATGGAGCAAGATGATTGGTATCATCCATAGAGGATAGACACTAGAAGAAGAAGAAGACGGAGATTTTTGTGGTCTTATTTCAGATTTGAAGACGGTTTGCTTTGTCTGTAGACCTACATTTCTAAAATTGCAAAACGAACAATGTAAATGTCATAATTTTTATGAATAATGCTTACGAGCGTCTGTACTGCGAATCTATGTGAACACAAACATTTATGCATGCCATAGCTTTCTAAGAGTATTTTTAATTAAAATGGATTTTAACTTTTCAAAATAATTTAATAAAATAAATAAATCAACACAACGTTTCAACTTATCAAGTATCTTTAATAGTCTTTAGGTGGTGAGCACGGTATTCAGATACTTGACTGTTCGAAAGGTTGTTGATATAATAGTAAAGACAACAGAAGTACAAAATAGCTCATATCTTGAAAATTTATCATTGTTCATCACATTCAAACAAACACATTAAAAATTAAACCTTACATACAAATTATCAATGGTTATCAGCTGGAAACAGCCTTAAAATTTGATTTTAAAATTTGTTCATAAGTTAACATTTAAACTAATTTATAGGATTTTTATCATTCGTTATCTGAATACGCAAGTTATGAAACTGCACAAAAATACAAGAAATTAAAGAAAATGGATTTTACCTACCTTCGAAACTGAATGAAATTGACAAGGCGAGAAGAACCCCGTAAAATACACCTGGGTGCTTCTTTAACTATAAAATCGACGGAACTATTTCAAAATACAAAAGCTCGCAGGAAAATTTGCCGTGGAACTTGTTCGAGGCCGTTTTCGATTGCTAGAAGTTTTAGATTTCTAAGGAATAAAGTTTAGCTTAGAATTAGAGTCGATTTAACTATATCGATCCGGGTGATTATAAACGCGTGTGTTACTTTTATGAACTGGTATGATGTAATACTGGGTGCCAATACTTCACTCTTTTTAAATTATCTGAACAAATTTCACCTTGCATTAGAGATTAAATTTCATAGATTTCATTAAATGTTTTCATAAATATTGTTACCAATATTCTCTATAGAAACACTAAATTCCGAACTAACTGGAGAATAATTTAGCCAAGGACGGGAGAATTCTTCGTCCTTTAAATATAGTTCCTTGACAACAATATGTTTATTTAATTAATTATTAAATTGTTGTGCAATTTTGTTTCAGCATCACGGAATAATTCACACTGTGAAAAAGTAACAATGTGTATTCTTTGAATGGTGGATCTCGATCTTCTCGGTTAAAGGTCTTTCCTACAGTTCATAATTTTTATTTCGCGTATCCTAAAAAACTCTGCTACTTTTAACAATTAAAAAAAAAACCTCTAATTATATTGCAAGCAAGAACGAATTTCCTCTAATATAACGCAATGAGGCAAGAAAGGCGAAAGGTTTAAATGAATAAATGTCTTCATTTTTCTTCGGATATTAAGTTGTTGAAACACTTGTATTGTGTCAGCGGACTATTTTTTTACGCGTCGTGACAAATTGCGGGTTGTCATGTAAGATTCCAGCGGGAAACATATTATTTTGATAATCATGAAAAAACGAGCTCTATTTTTTGCATTTGCACCGACCGGCCTTTGTTTTACAGTTGTTGACAACTGGATTTATTTGTTTGCGACAGAGCCCATTAGGAGGTTCTCCATACACTGTAACCGCGAGAAATTATACCTACAACCAACCAGTAATTTATATGCAACAACAAGTTTGAGAACTATCTTAGGTTAGCAACTAATGAATCAATTCGATCAATATTAACCAAAGAGCCGTTCATTTTTTCTTTATAGTTGCGGCAGTTTTTGAGCATATTTTGCGTTTTATGGATCTACATAATCCAGGATGCGGATTGATTGTTAAAATATTCAGGGCATGCCCTCCTTTCTCATCCTTCATTCATTGTGACTTCATTTGAAAGTCGTTCATGTCTTGTCTTGTATTTGTTTTTTTTCCTTAATTTCTACAATATTAAAATCGAAAATAGCTATACATTTTTCCGTTATGTAGAATGGAAAAGCACTTGTCATTAGATAATAAACAAATTGTGAAAAATGTGTATGAATCGTTAATAAGTAGAGGGTTTATTAAACAAGAGGCTTGAAAAAAACCTGCTTACTTACGAAAACGCCAATATCCTCGACAAAAGATATTGTTTACATTATTCCTGATTTGGATAGACTGAAAATGGAGCTCTACAAGATGAGACCAATATAATTATTAGCCGTGCCACCATCCATAACTATTATCTTGATTCGGGTTTAAAGGCCGTCGTCGGTTGGAATTACTTCCTAATGTTTCGCTAGCACGAGTGGCGAGCTTCTTCAGAGGTCCTTCCATCTCCGATGTTGAACGTAGACTGACGATTTCTCCTGCGCAGGTTGTATTTCTGCCGATTGGTGGTGGGCGGGGCTTGTTCCGCTTCGGTTGGTCTCGGGATATCGATCGGTACTGCTCGGGCGTTCCTAAGGATCGGGTTCCAGATTTGGTTGAGTCTAAGGGCCTCCTCCTTTCTGTTGAAATTGTGTGGATGTTTTTGTATCTCAATGGCTTCCCTGACTAGTCTGTTGTGATAGCCGTTGACCGATGCTAGTAACTCTCTAAGCGTATCCTGTGTTCCCCGCTGCCCAGTGCGTGTTCAGCTACTGCAGACTTCTCTGTCTGTCCTAGCCTGCAGCTTGCTTTATGCTCCTTAAGTCTCGTTCCCATTGATCTCTTGGTAGTTCCGATGTAGACCTTTCCGCATGAACACGAAATGCGGTAGACTCCTGCAGCTGAAAGTGAGTCCCTCTTGTCCTTCGCTGGCCTGATGGTCTGCTGGATTTTCTTTGTAGGCTTAAAGATTGTTTTGATGTTGTGTCTTTTCAATACTCTGCCAATCCTGTCGGTGACACTCGGAATATACGGCAGATATGCGTGGGAGGTGGAGGGTCGTTGTTCGATATCCCGTGATCTTGATGATCTTGAGTTCATTGATCTCTCGATCTCCCTATTGCTGTAGCCATTTGCCTCGAACGCAGTTTTCAGGTGTTCAAGTTCCATCTGGAGGTTCTCCGGTTCGCAAATCCTTCGGGCTCGTTCTGTCAGGGTTCTGATAACCCCATACTTTTGACTTGGGTGATGCGATGATCTGTACTACCATACCGGCCGGTCAGATGTTTTACTGCTGTCAAAAACCAGGATGATATGGTGCGGGACAAAGTATATGCACGTTTGTAGAAAATTATGCTTTTTTTCAACTTGAAAAATATGTCCCTACTGAACTTTCAAACACCCTATATTGTCAATATATGCGTTAAAGATTTATATTTTAGTAATGGATGAACGTTGCTTTTTAATTTAATCCAATTCATTGCAATATATAAAAAAAAGACAAATGAATGTGTCTCCAAGATCGGCTTTTAACATACTACAGTACACTGGATATACGGAGATCTTCAATATCTTCAAAATTTGCTCTATCAAACGTTTCGGCCCATCGAATCTTCGCAAATCCTTGTTATATAAAATTTTGCCGTTGTATAGGGTGGGCCATTTATATTGCGACATTATCTTATCTGAGAAACTATAGGGGATGGAGCCAAAAGTTAAAAATTAATTATTCGTTGGCGAATATCAACTTTCTTATTTTAAATGGAATACCTAGTATGTTACTTCATTTTGAATTCTAGACATATTTTGTGTATAGTGTACCTATGCCAAAGTCTAACCGTTTTGGATATTTTTTTTTTTTTTTGCGAAAAATGAAGTTTGCGAGACGTTGCCAATTTCTTCATTCGGAAGCATTTATTGTTCAAAGGACAAGGACAAGGACTCGAATATGCGTCAAACGCCGGCATAGCCATCTTACACTAACTGAACTTATATGGCAACAGTATATTATTCGTGATACACAAATGTTTAAAAGGAAATATTTCAAAAAGTAAAAATGTTAGGGATATAAAATTGATATAAAAATAGTTTCTGAGACAAGGTAGTGTCACACCTATACATACATATAGAGTATGTGTAGTGGAAACAAAATATAGTGTTGTATTTCTAATGATTTTAAGACGTGTTAAGAAAACAGAACTCAGGAATTTGCTATAAGTTTGGACACAGTTTTCTAATTCTCCTCTATCAGTCTAAAATATTTCCAGTGTCACAGTCTTGCCGATTTTATTGATAATTAGCAACAATTTTGAATGTTTAGTTGGGATACCCTGTATAATTTTTATATATTTTCTAATTATTTTAATTTTAATTATTAATTTACTTCCAAACAGACCCCATTCAAAATTCTTATTGAGAAGATATTACAACATTTAGAAAGTTGCATTATTGGCTGCAGATTACCAATATCCTGGTTACGAGTTTTGTATAGAATAATGCCCTCTGCGATGTGAACGAAATTTTATCATCTTACACAAAAACTGCCAACAAAGCATTTAAGAAATATATTACACCATATTTATAATAAAATACTTTCATAGACAACGGACAAGGCGTTTCAATTCAAATATCATGATCCTAAATGGTAAAGTTTTCGAAATAAAACTAACTAAATGTTTTAAAAAAGGATTTAGAAAGTGAAAAAGAAGTATTTGAAATGACATAAATCGCTGAAGTTGCAGTGTTCTTTATCGAAAACTTGACCTGAGAAACTGCACACCCAGTCATGGTTAATGGGCTGTGAAAATGTTTTACAAAAATCATCAGGAAATGGTAAGGAGAGGAACCAATTGAGCAATACGTAGGTTTTCCTATTTAAAAATTCAAAGTTGTAGTTACTTTTCTATACAAACGGCAACACTGCGACACAGAAAATATTTTAATCTAATTCATCTAATGTTTCGTCAACCGCGCGACATCTTGTTTACAAAAACATTACTTTCAAATTTGATCTAGCGAATGCGTTAGGGTTACCCCACTCTTTCTTAACCTTTAACATTAAGTTTACAGCCGTTATCTGTTTAAATATGCAAAACCAACACATAAAAACGCCAACGATCGTAGCAACACCTTATTTTATACCATGCAGATAAACACATTTCAAGTTTTTGTATAGCAATTAAGTTGCAAATGAAAAACAAACCTATGGCTGTGCTATCACTTATCGTGCCAATTTATACCTTGATTAACATTTAATTGTAAATTAGTTCGAGGCGCCACGCTATCAAGTCTTCTGGGGGTTTGCGGGGCCGTAACGGGAGTGCCGGGGGTTGTTTTTCAACCCCCCGATCTCAGATTATCCTCCTACCGTCCTCTTGGCTTCCATTAATTGTCGGACAGATTTGCGCCTCACGTGACAAATTGCCTAATCGTCTATCTCTTAGATTACCTGATATCGTGATTTCCCGCTACGTGGTAAAAACTGATGGAAAACTGCGCGAAAACTGGTGTTTAGATTGCACCGAATCGAATTAGAGGTTTGCGGGTTTAGACGGTGGTTTAATTACTGCCAGCTTATTTTGTTCTGATTAGTTAAAGTCGTGTGTTACGTTGTCTGGGACAGGAAAATGTTTTAAAAATAGACAGTTAATGAAATTTGTCCATTCATGTCGTACGATAAATAATTAAAATTTGAAATCTCGCTTTTTTCCTGTTAGGATTCCAACGAGTCTGAAATCCTAAGTTTGACCTTCCTTACACTACAGCTACATTACTGATATATCGTGACGTCTTCTTTACAGGATAATTACTCCGTCAGCTTCTATTATCAAATTATGGGACGTATGGGACAACCAGATTGAAAGTTTTAACCTTCACAATAAACCCATGTTTTTTTTTTATTTAAGTTATTGTGTGAAACTCTTTCTGGTGTCTTACTTGACAGCTTTCAGCTTAGTTGTACTTCATACAGACCCATTTCATTTGGTTGTCATACATGATTCTTGTTGTAGTTTTCACTTGGGTATTGCTGTATTAAACAGTTCCATTAATAAGCCTTTAAATCGTTTTAAAAAAGGCATCTTTGAAGTTATGAATTTAAATCTCTGATCTACTTTTTTAGTACATCTAGCTTTCGATATGGGTAGGGAGGAAATAGTTTTGGTTAGTTCTGGTTAGTTTCGAACTGAATTTAGTGAAAGTAAATAAGGGGAAAAAACTTGCTTTGTGTGGGGGTGCAAAAAAGCCGACTGATATTGAACCCGAGTCAATGTCAGCAAAAAAATTACAATAGTTTGCTAATTCAGGTGCATATTCTAATTCGAATTAACCTTATTAAAATATGTTTGGGATAATCTAGATATCGTTTTGAAATTTGGTACTTGTCACACTTTTATTTCAACGCAGTAAGTTTATGTATGATAAATATTGTCTATGGACTTGAAATTAATTTTCTTTAGTTAGGTTAGTGGTTGACATAACTCATTGTTTCTTGTAAAGTTTTGATTTAATACTTGGTTTGCGAGATACTTCTAGTTATCTACCCCTATATTACCATTATTTATAAATTATCAGATTAATTTGAAGAAATAACATAAATTCATTTTTTCATCTTTTTTAACAAATTACAAGATACTAGATACAACTAATGCCTGCAAAATATTGGAATAACTATTAAATATAAATTGAAATTAACCTTATTAATGGAGGGATTAATAACTACCCATTTTTTAAAAATTTAACATTGCAGTAAGCATTCTAAATAAAATAACTATAATTAAGAAAGCAAACCCTTCGAAAAGAAAATGACATAAGGAAAACCCTATGAATGTTGCTAACATTACTCTGCTAATTGGCCAACTTCTTTATAAAACTATTTATCTTACAGAACTTCGATAAAGACACTGCGCTGTTTTCGAGTTTCACTTCAAATAGCTTACAACAAACAGCCTCAGAGTCTGCAAGTATTGTAGAAAATCTATAAAAGAGCAAATAATAGACGAAAATGAACTTTAGCAGTATGCTGAAAGCCGGCCGAAACTATACTAACGAAATTTCTAAATATGGCAGTAAAAATTCTTATTAGAACAATATTAATAATAACTAGGAAATTCCCTAGTGCAATAAGTAAGCAACTATATTTTTAAAGGCCATGGAAATCATGACTTTTCTAAAATTAGAACCATTATCAATGAACAAAAAACAAATGCAGCCTTGTCTTCGTTTAAAATATTTTTGGAAACATTAAAATTAAATTTTGGCACTTCGATTGAATTGCACATTTTAGGTGAATTTTTAAATCGGTTAATAATTATCATTATGGATTTTCTATGTTCCTTAAATTTATACCAGTGAAATACAATGCTTGCGAATGCTACTAACTTGATGTCAAAAGATATTATTTTTGCGTTGAATGTGATTTTTTAAAATTGTATGAAAGTCTATTAACATTTATGTTACACGTTTAAAGGTTAAGAAGTTTTTTTTTAATGAAAAATTACTGTGGGATTGTCAAAGATTTCCTTTTTATTACAGTTTATGTCCTATTTTTACTTTGTTCTCGGTAACCGTAACACATTAGACATTTTCACGCACCGTAATGGAAGAAACCTGTATCCATTACATTGTCAATTTAAGGGGAGAACGCAGAAATTATCTCAGAACGGTGATCAATAACGGGTCTTACATCATATATAAACCGATCTCTGACACAGAATTGATTAATTTTTCATTTATTGGGACAAATATAGTCTCTCAGGCCCCGATCCGAAGGAAAAACGGGGGCTGTAAGAGAAAAGAAATATCCGGAACGTGTGTTGGGTGATATATAATACTCGTTATAGTTTGTATTGGAAAGGAAATAAAGTATAAGGCCGTTTTCGCTTTTTTTTCTTATTCAGTCGAACGCCGCCGCCCCGGGATCGTATTTTTAAGAATTTATAAATTTGTTTTTCCCTTATAATTTAATTTTTCCTTTCCTGTCTTTTGCGATTCCGCGTAAGGAATTGGAATGAAACTGAACAGAACGAAATGCAGAGAATAAAAATGAAGTTACCTGTCGGCTTTTCCTAATTTGTTATCTATCTATTTATGCAAGGCATGCAATCAACTGGCTACCAATTCCATATTTTCGTTACATGCAAGCGTAAATAAAATCAACGATTACCTACCTCCTTCCCCGCACCTATGTTGTTATGGTTGAGAAGCGGGATGAGTAGTATGTTTCGTGAGCCGGTTTGAAAAGCTTCCAAAAAAATTCAAAGTGTCATGTAGAATGAAAATTGAGAGGGAAAAGACAGAAAAAAGTAGCAAGTAGCAAATAAGTCACATGTTTGACATATTTTACCTTACCATCCAAACTATTTGAATACACCGCGATTTTGAGAGGTTTAATAATAATAATAATAATATGTCGTATTCCATATACTGGAGGTAAAGAACAGCTTCTAAGGCTATAGGCGATGTATAAATTATTATGTAAATTTTTTAAACTTTTCCGGGTAAGATGTTTCCATGTTTATGTAAAAGCGGCTTTTATATATAAGCTCGCTAGTCAAGTAGGAACCAACGCCTATAGTTTAAAACTCCTAGCGAATACATAACGTATAATTTTATCGCTATCTCTAGATAGTGAATGTACTGCAAAAAATTTGGTTCGAAATAGTACAGGATCAAAACAAATCTTTTCATCTTTTTGGTTACGTTTGCTTTATTAAAACTGGTGTCCGGTTTTTAATTAAAGAAAGTTCGTTTGCGAAAAAAGGTTCCGAATTGGGGAGGGCGTCAAGGTGGAGAACACGCAATAAGATATAAACGACGGTTACCTGTCGCGTGCAAACTTATTCTTGGACCGGGCTAAGGTGGGGCACACTTACGAATGAGATATTAAAGGACGAGAAACAGGAAGGCGGACCGGCAACATTTCTGACAAGGTGCTTGCTGGTTTTAGATAAGAATTTTATTCCCAACATTTCGTTATTTGTTTCTGGAGTTTTAATTAAATGAGGTGTAAAACAAATTTATAAAACGGCGATTTGTTTTTTTTTAGGAAAGAACGAAACAGCCTTTTTGAAACCTCTTTCCTTTATTATATTATTATTGTTTTTTTAAGTACCTTGGCCAAACAGTCAACGACGACAATCACTATAATAAAGTTCTAACCAGAATTGAACAAGCTCGGAAGATATAAGCAGTATGGAAGGTTGAGTTAGTTAACGTGCTTATAGTGCAAAAAAGAAAGGTTTGTCAATTAAACTAAAAGCATCAGTATTCTGTTTTTCTTAGAAAACTAAAAATCTAAAAGCATTTATCGCATAGATAGAAATTAATAAAACTTGAACTTCTACAATTCGGAGTACTTGAAGTGACATCAGAAAAAGAAATAGAAGTCAGAAATAAATAGAATGAAAATATTTTTTTGTATTAACTGGTTGTTACAAACAACTTTTCCCTAATTTCTAAGATAAATAGAATATTAAAAAATCACCCAATAATAAACAGTACCCTTAGTTTGTTTAATGAACGTCAGATATTTTTAATATTTTCCAATATTTCATAGAATTCATTCCATAGAATTCATACATTGTTTTTCTATTTCCTTCTGTAAAACATCTAATTATACACCGATCTAGTGTGCGGGAAGCGTCACTTTACCACGTGAGTTTCTTGTCCCAGGGATCCGAGACACTTCGGAAATTTCCGGGATTTTACCGAACGGATTTTGGAGCAATCAAATGTTTACCGCAAGACTTGCTTGTATTTTGACGTTTGTCAATTCTGACCGTCATGTCAGTGAATGTATTGTGTTGTTTTGCAAAAATGTACCCAAAAACTAACGGTCGTAGAAAAAGTATAGTATACAACACGTTTGGTAAACTTTTTAAGTCACGAGTTTATTTGGCACGAGCGGAGCGAGTGTTTAATAAAACACTTATTGCATAATATACTATTAGGCAATCCTATTTTAAAATAATGATAATGATTGTTTCAGAAACGATTATGAAGTAAAAACATTGTAAAATATTTAGAACTTAAATATTGCCAGAGTACCTTGACATTATTTTCAATATTCTTCCTGATACATAAGACAATGACACAAATAATACAATATAAGGCAATCCAATGTATTAGAAACAGAACGTAACAAAATATATTGTGTGAATATCAAGAACAGTACAAATTATAGGAAGAAAACATGTACATTGGGAATTATAACATGTGGGTGAGAAACGACTCAATATTGTCTTTAAATTTCCCACCCTGAACAAATTTTTGGTGATTAGTTTAGTACAATTTTGATTTAAAAAACACCTGGTTTTCACACAATGACGAAAATGCCATGTAGTCTTAACCACATGTCGAGGTTTTTTTTCTCTGGTCAACGGTTTTTAGTATACACAATTACATGCTAATTGTTCCTAACTTTTGCCCGTCATAATTCCATCCTCTTCCCCCTTTCGAACAGCGATATTATAAATGGCAGATTCGGTACGTGGGTGACACGTTTACACGTCACAGTGGATTAAATTCGTCGGATCGGCACAAAAATCTGTCCGGATACCGAGGGGAAGGGAAAAATGTGATCCGATGAATATTGTTCGTTTGCGAACAATGGACCGAAAATTTATACACATGCATCACAGCACCGATCGAGGGACAAAACAAATACGTGTTGCAAAAACAATAACACAGTTCGGCAAAATACGGACGCAGCTGGGTTTTGATAAAGGCAACGGAAACAGATTTATAAAGTTTCCGATCATCAGAGTTTCCGATCGGTGTATAAAAGAGTTCTGGTTTTACGATATTTGGTTTCGTACTTCCGCACCGGATTCGCATATTTCGCCCTAATTTATTCCAATTAGTATTCTAAAAGTGTTTGTAAAAGTAAAAAAATATTTTTAAAAAGTTGCCCACTTTGAGTTTAGCATAAAATCTATGTTAAAGAACACACATAATTTCAGACATTCACATTGTTTTACGTCTGCGCAGGCGAGAAAATGCAAAGCAAAACAATGTTTCATCTCTTATAAATTGTTTCGAATGTTTAGATGTATATTTCATTTTACAAAGTTAATATGTAAAATCATTTATCTGATTGAATTGATCGAGCCGCACTAGAGTGAACTACAAGCCGAGATCTACTAAGTGTACCTAAAGACTACCGAAGATGAGGAACGGAGATCTGCAATATAGAGTAACATTTCTTATTATAGTAAATGTGACCGGAAGCATGTAAGGTGCAACCCTCAGACTGGAGGATCTGAAAAACATACTTGTTTATAAAATAACCTTAATGGAGCGCTAGATATAATGGAGAAGTGAATAATTACAAGTAATAATTCATCAGACACCTGCGAAGGACACACACAATAAATCCCAAATCCTATTTATGGATATTCCATATGAAACATGTCTAGAATTAATTGAAAATAGCAATCATATATGTATGGACACTCTGTTTCCATATGCAAGTCGACAACCATTTCCTGTAACACCAGCATATTTAAAATATCTTATCCGGATGACTGCACTACATATAACTCCGAATTTTAAATATTTTGCTAGTAACACCTTTCTCACAGATCAACAACGTTAGTATTGATTAGTTTTTCGTATAAACAATGAGAGTTTAAACTAATTATCCGCTTATATGATGATAGATATCTCACAAGAAATTAATCTAATCGAAGATAGCAATGGTAAGCACCGATCTTGAAAGCAATCGCACAACAAAAAAGGAAAGTCATTCTACCGCTGCGGTGCCGTCTAACCGTTAGTGCATGTGTCTTCTATTGCAGGAGACTAGAATGCGATACTCGAGTCTCATTTTCCGACACCCGAGATTGCATAAATCTTAATTACTTTCATTATACATATTACACACTTCCAGGTAGGTGATTATGGTTTACCAAGTACGTTAGCGAAATCTTCAGCTCACGGAGTATTAAATTTTGTAAGCGAGATTGACATGCGAGAGGGAGTTTCCAGTCAGAAATTGCTTTTATAAGTTTAACTAGGGTGGTGCAGGTAAGACGTTATTTAGTTTTGATCTAACTAGTGTCAGATTGGATTTTATATGAGCGTTCAGGTAATTTGTCTGCGACAGTTTGCTTTGGGTTATAACATCGATAAAACTATACAATAAATATACTTGTTGATATAAAAAGGGGATACGTAATATTAGCTGTTACTGTAGCAACACAGATTACTAGCCAATAGGCTGTGTATCCCAAAGTGTAAGGGTGCATTACACCGACGGCAGTAATTTTTGGACAAACATTTTAATAATTCAACACTAGAGCTTATGCTCTGACCTACAATAAAAACTAGTGACATATTCGAATATCGCACGCAATTGCTGACTATTAGAACAATATATTAATAACAATAATAAACTTTGAACAAAAAGTACCTACCCTAAGCCTTTTGTGTAGAAAATACCAGTGTTAAAACACGAAGACTGCTTTCCGTTAAATACAAAACATTCTATTTTTTAAATTAATCAATAAATTATTTCATTTTATTTCATTCATCTGGTTAAGGCTTCAGATTTGTTATAAGTCGGGTATGAAATTTGGTTTTGTTGATGATGAATTAAAAAGGAAACCACCGACAATTCAATAAATAATATAAACGAAAATTTAAAAACAATATACAAATTTTGAAAAGGCAAAAATAAATTACCATATTAAAACCAGTGCGGTAGATTTAACTTGTATATTACGATTCCTCCCAAAAATGTTAATATGGTACCGTGACTGCCAATCTTTTGGGAAAACATTGAACTTGTTACGTTATGCCTTCATAATATTAAAAATATATATAAAACAAATCAGTCATTTCAAAACAAATGTATTTTCATACACCTGATTTCATTAAACATTAAACATAAATAATGTACAGGGTGGTCCAAATTCGAGGAGCCTCTATGGCTTTAAGCATTTGCAGCATAGTGAGCCCAAAACTAATAGGCATGTTAAGGGCTCGATTTTCGAGAGAACTCAAAAACTGAAAACCTCATCTCGATATGTCAAGGCGTTCTTGAGCTACAGGGTGATTCTCACAAATTTGCGATTTTAAAGGAACTCTATAACTTTTTTAAGAATAGAGTTTTGGGAAAAAACATTCCTTAAAGTTTTTTTAAGCGGGAATCCGTCTATTTTACCCGTTTTGTCTTAGAGGCTTTAGTTCCCGAGATATCACACAAAGTTATATTTCTTTAAATACCCCCAATTTTTCTAAAAATTTAGTTTGCTAATAAAATTTGCATATTTGCAAATTTTGATATTTACCATAGTAGACGCTGTGCGCGTCCTAAATGTCTAGATAAAATTTTATTGTTTTTTTTTTTCATACAAAATCCAGCTGGCTACGACTCGAGGGGACACAGCAACCTTGCACTGTAACTTCTAGTTTGCAATAATCACCAACCCTAAAATAACAAACGGAAATAAAATTATTAAAGGCAATTTTTTTAAAAAAAATTTACTAATTAAACTATGTAAAACTTAAGATCTACATCTAACAAGTTTCTTTAATTCTAAAACAAATGTTTTAATTGACGGCCGTTTTCTTGTAAACTGCATTAAGAAGTTCTACCGCACGAAGCGGCCTGAATGCAGTACGAAGTGCCCCTTCCAATTCCCTTCTAAGTAGTTGGGCGATTTCGAAATACAAGGTCTTTGATTCTCTCCACAAAAAAGTCGTTACAGGTCAGGTCTGGAGAAGTGGGGGGCCAATATTTCTGATCCAATTTTCGTCAAACACATTATTTAGCAAAGTAGTACTATTTCGTGCATTGTGAGGAGGTGCAGCATCATGTTGAAAGAATAGCTCATTATTTTGCTGAAGTGGCGAATTATCGATAAACGGAATTACCTGCTCTTCTAGAATTTGTTGGTATCTTTCGGCATTTAAATTTCTATCAAAAATATATGGCCCAATAATTTGTTCTCTGTAGATGCCTACCCATACCTTAAAACTGAACCTTCCCTGATTCGCTTGTTCCACCATAATATGGGAATTTAGTTGTTTCCAGTAATAGCAGTTATACCTGGTGAATATTCCATCACTAGAAATCGTTGCCTCGTCGGTCCAAATAACTTTCCTGGCAAAATCGGGGTCTTCTTGGCATTTATTTAGGTACCACCTGCTAAGTGCACGTCTTGGAGTAAAGTTTCGTTGCCATAATTGATGCACACATCGTCGATAGGGCCTAAACTTGTTTTTTTTTAAGCACCCACACGGTCTTGTTGCGTGGAATTCTGCCAGAATCGTTAGTACTTCCAACTCTCTATCTCTGGATAGGCTTCTATAGGCCGCGGTTTTGTAAAGGATCCGTATTCTTGTAGATGACGTTTTAACTTCAAAACTATTTTTGAGCTATCTCTGGATTTAACGCCATCTGTCGATTTTCGTTATTTTCAATATATAACATTTTATCATGTCGTACTTTTCAAAGATTTCAAACATTTTTATACCTTGACGAAGCCGCCACTTTTGACACTTGGGCTTGTGTATCATGGCATTTGTTTTTATCTCATCAAAACTACCTAGATAGATATCATAAAACTGCATAGGTCAGAGTTTAGCACAGCCTGCTATGGTAATTATTAAAAATTGCAGATATCTCTTTAACTACTTAATAAAAATAGGTGTATGGTACATCGTTCGAAAGGAAATTTTATTAGAAAACTATTTAAATTGGGGTATTCCATTTAAAAAAATTTAACTTTGTGTTATATCTCGTGAACTAAAGGCTTTAGGAAAAAATCGGTGGAACAGGTAGATTTGCACTTAAAACATCTTCAAAAAATGTTTTTAATAAAAATAGCTATCTTTACAAATAAAAAAGTTATAGAGGGTTTCTAGAAATGCACATTTTTAAAAATCACTTTCTAGCTCAGAAACGCTTTGACATATCATGACGCGGTTTTTAATTTTCGAGTTCTCTCGAACTGGTTTTTACCCCGTAATCAAACTGACCAGCGCTATGTGTCTGTTTCAGTGAAGTGGGCAAATGAATAAAACGTTTTATCGGTCTATTGGTAACTTAACCGTTGATACAAATGAGGCTCATGACCCTAGGATTAGATTTAACGAGTTACTATTCCCATTTCACGAAATAGTTGACGAAAAAAGAAATATCTAGGTTTAATTAACATTGTTTTTATGACTGGTTTCTGCGATCTAAATACTACTTGAACGTGATGCGTTTCTCCAATATACTATGCTATAATTTAAACACGGATGAACATATGCAAGATTATATAAGCGCAATAAATCCATAGAAACCAAATTTCTTAAGTTTTTCTAAAATATAATATATTTGATTAGTTCAGGTTAAATGGGAATTGAAATTGACACCCAGAAATCTAGCCACCGGTGAATAGTTTTGTTATTCAATCTAACTAAAAGGCTTTTTGTTTAAATCCCCTCACACAATTCTCCGTTTTCTCCGCATTCAAAATAAGATAATTAGATCGACAATAAGATTGCATGCTAAGAATGTTGGAAACTATTGTTATTAGATGCAGAAGTCGTATCATCAGTAAACAGAGATAGATAGCTGTCCCTAAAAATTGGAAAGATATCGTTTATAAATATAATAAACAGTACAGGTCCTAGTAGACCGCTCTGAGGAACCCCGCTTAAAACCGCGTTACCATCTTTAAGCTTTACGGCTTGACTTCTATCAAATAAAAAAGATTTGAATTGAATGAAAGAAGTGAATTTCGCACGCACGCCATAAGCAAATAATTTATTTATAATAATTTTAGAGTCATATGAATATTGATAACGTCGAATGCACGATGCAAATCCAAAATACACAGGCGCTTCTCCGACCTGATCTAAATTGAAAAGAATATGTTTGTAGAGTGAAAGGATTGCTTGATCTGCCAAACGCTTTTTATTAAAAGCGAACATTTTTTAAGCAAGATGGAAACTACCAGTGGAGAAAAAATAGTTTACAAGATACGTTACGCTCGCTTTAGGATCATCGAGCATGGCACACGATCACAACAGGAACTATTCTTCTGTGAAACTGACAGAATAATATCGACGATTTCTGCGTCGGTAACTGGGGCAATATAAAAACTATTAGAGATAGAGATGATAAATTAATCCAACGATGCAACCACCGGGTCACCAGGCAACAGTCCCTGGAAGCTACTGAGAAAGCGAAGATTGAACTTATCAGCAGCAACCGCTCCGCAAGATATCTCTTGATCACTCGAGTTAACAAAGCATTCAGGAAGTTTGGACGATGATCGCACTTTATTAATACTCCATGCAGTTCTCCAAATATTATTACATCTACGCATCTGTCTTGCCAAGTGGATATTTTTTTCAAGATTTTTTTTTCAATTTTTTATAACTATTTAGGCTGCTTTGAAAGAATTTGCGTTGTCTATTTAGATTCCACAACCTAGCACTCTCCATCCATGGCTCCTATCCATGGCTTCCTAAAATAAGTGTTTTTGGAAACGATTTTTACATAAGGAAAAATAACTACAAATGTGCTATAAAAATAGTTAAATTTGCAATCTGCAAGTTATTGCCAACAGCACCTAAAACAAACCAGCCAACCCAAATCACCAGTAACCGATAAAATCAACAGAGTTTCATTCGAAATATTAATTTCAAAAAGAGCATATTCAAAGTGTTTATCGGTTCTTGCACATTTATTCGATTTAATATAAAAGAAAATATCATTTCTTCCGACTCTAAAAAATGACCTAGTCTATAACCCTGGAGCTTGACTAAACTAATTTCACCATCAAGGCACCAGATTTCAGCCAACCACACCACTTGAGGAAACTGATGCGAGCAAAGGAGAAGATACAATTTCTCACGCTCCTAATATTAATTTGGCAAACGCCAAAGCAGTCGTAGTCAAACTGAACCTTTGATTCCAGAACGATCTTTTAAAATATCGCAAAATTTATGCGTTCAACGGTATTTGCGGAACCAGATTCAGGAGTTCTTTCATTTTTGGGGCAACGAAAGCCGTTTACGCAAGCACTATCTACCCAAATGAAAGAATTGTATCCTTTATCATATCGGGAAAGGAAACAGCAGTTGTATTGTGATCCTTACAGGCATAGTCAATGTTTGGGGCCAAGCCCCCTAAAAATGTTTGAAGGCTGTCACAAGTTGTCTTCGGTTCCAACCTATAGACGTGTAAATAGCTCAGCTTACGTGCGGAAACAACTGTGGTATTGACGCATGAGCCTATTAACGGTATCCGCCATCTATTACGTTCCGACTTCTCACCTGAGAACCTGGTAAGATGCATTACAAAGAATTTAGTGAAGGGCTTAAGTAAGTATTCCATAAAGGGGTTTCTTGGAAATCCTTTCCAATCTGACCAATATTGAAACGAATTTTTTGAATACGAAATATCTGCTAATAACTAATAACTTCTAACCGTGTTCAGCGATCTAATCACTCAGAATGTAAAATATCAAAGGAACTACCTTGACCTAGAAAACCAAAAAAACGCTGTAACACATTTTAGTTATTTGGAAATTGTCATAGATGGATGCCTGTTCATCGGGTGAGATTTACCGTCACATTTGAGATAGGAAAGGGCGGTTAAGTACCACAACTTTTTAAAAGCCTTTACGACTAAGTGAAAATTTTAAAATTTTATCGAATGGTTTTTGAAAAATTAAAATAGAGCAAATAAAATATTATTTTTCGTACAATGTTAGAAACATTTTAAAATTTTAATATTTTCAAAATTTAAAAATTCAAAAATGATTTTTTGAAATAATTTATTTTTATCTTTATTTTTTTACAAAAGTAAGTAACAAACAATTTAAATCAGATGCTTAAAAGTGGCCACCATATTCTTCCATGCAGTAGTAGGCCCTTCTGACATTTTCCATCATATCTGGGGTCATTCTTCTGCACTGATCTGCTATTCTTTCACGCTGCTTTTGCACAGAACTTAGTCAATTTAGAAACAATTATTTTTTTTAAATATCCCCATAAAAAAACTCCAATGGGTTTAAATCTGGCCTATTTTTAACCGCTTGAGTTATTAGGTGGTCAATTTCGTTTACTAAAAATTACATTAATGCAAAAGTATATTTTTCAATTAAGCTTACCTGGGATAAAAATTGGTCCAATTATATGGTTGACAAGTACCCCGCCCAAACATTTGTTTTTTGTGGGTGTTGTGTATGAGCTTTGGTAAGCCACTGGGGATTTGAATCGCTCCAGTAGCGGCTGTTATCCCTGTTTATCGACCCGTTTAGGCTAGAGGAGTATACGTCAGAAAAACAAATGTCATAAGATAAATGGGTATTGTTAATTAACCGTTCAGTCATTTTTTCGCAAAATTGCTGCCTTCTGTCACCGTCATTTTCGCTTAGTTCATGTAAAAGCTATAGACAAGTTCAAGTCTATGTACCATACGTCATTTAAAAAAATGTATAACTTTCGGGTGCCTAGTAAAATCGATTCACATTCTCTAATCACTACAGCAAAATTAAAAATAACAACGAAAGGTAAAAACAGTTGTTAAATAAATTACAAAAAATAAAAGATAAACTGCCAAAAATAGAAATAACTAAATTTTGTATTCTCTAACTATCCTACTAGGTAGGTAGCCACCTGCCTCTCCAAACTAACTTAAAAATAACGTCATAATTAATTAATTCAAATAAAATAGCGAAACCAATAATTTTGTGTATTTTATTCTAAAAATGTAAGTGACAAAGTCAAAGTCAACAAAGCCATTTCAATACCCACAAAACAAAGTGGCACTTGATCCACAGTTTCTGATTAAATGTTAATGGTGGAATCTCACCCCCTGAAGAAGGAGCCGACAACAAAAACTTCTAAATAGCCAAATTGTGGTTTATTTTCAAAAAGAGTTAGTGTGTTTAGGATTTTGCAAAAATGTAAAAAAAAGATGTTTTTCGCCCATGCTAATTATCAAACCGGATATTTCAAAACTTATCGACATGGATATTTACAATTTTAACTTAGTCGCAAAATGAGGAGGCAGTTAAATGGACTCCTTGTAAACACAGTCGACTCGTTTCCAGCTTTTTTTATATTTTTATAATACTGTTCGAGAATATTAATATTATATATTTACATTTTAAAGTTATAAGATCGATTTAATAACCTGTTACTAATGTTTAAATAATACTTAAAAATATGTATTTCCACTCCCGTTTGTAAAATGCCTCTAGCGCGATGTAGCCTGCGGGAAGCGTCACTTTACCACTTCAGTTTCGTTTCTCAATGATCCGAGTTACTTCGGAGATTTCCGGGATTTTACCGTACGGGTTTGTGAGCAATCGGATGCTTTCGGAGATTTTACCGCACGGCTTGTGTGTTGACGTTTGTCAATTCTGACAGTCATGTCTGTGAATGTATTAGTGTTTTTTTGCAAAAAAGTACCCAAAAACTAACGGTCGTAGAAAAAGTATAGTATGCAACCAGTTAAGGTTTTCGAACGAAGGATCTCGTTCTTAAAAAACACTTTTTTTGTTTTACAAACAGAACTACGAGGTTTTATTTAACCCGTTACAAGGAGAACTGTTCACAAAGTATATTGTTCTCATATTTATAAAGTTTTTATGCAAACGTCGCGTCGCAGATACTTGGAATACTCAAGGTAGCATTTCCTGTTAGTCATCAGCATATTCTATCACATAATTAACACGTTCGGTAAACTAGTTTATTTGGCACGAGCGGAGCTAGTGTTTAATAAAACACTTATTGCATAATAGATTATTAAGTAATCCTACTTTAATATAATAATAATGATTGTTTCAGAAAAGATTATGAAGCAAAAACATTGTAAAATATTTAGAATTTAAATATTGCCACAGTACCGCAAGGTTTGAATTTTAAAGTTTGTCAATTCTCACGGTCACGTCAGTGAATATATTCGTGTTGTTTTGCAAAAATGTACCCAAAAACTGATACACAGAAAAAATTTATGCAATATATAAGACAATTTAAATACCTACTAAGTGACATTTATAATTTAAGTTTCCCACAGAAATTTTACATACATGCAGTTTTTAAATTATCTTGCCAAGACCAGTTGTACATTTTCAAATCTCGATGCTCTCATCAGTACAAAAAAAAATTGAAGGTTAGGATCTGCCTTTCTTGCTTACACGATGTTAAAAATTTAATCCTTTCAAGAACTCTATCCTTGGACGATTTTACTTGAAATTACAGTCTTTTTCATTAAATAAACTACTTAATGATCAATTGTAAAATTAAATAAACAACATAACGTTTCAAAATAGTAATAATAACAATAATAATATGTCTTTATTTCTTTATATCCATACGTTCTACAAATAACCGCTTTCTGTTACAAAATGAATGTATACATACATACACAGAAATGAGCGAAATCGAGATATGAATAACATCAGTATGTTAGCCACCCTGATCTATTTAACCCAACGGATTGAGAAACAATAACTCTTTTTTTTATGGCGACAGCGATAGCACAATAACAGAAAAAAAAACTTCTTCTCACACTTATTAAAGTATCCTATTTTGCTCATATTTGTTAAAGATAGACTGTGCTTTTTTTTTTAACTTTACTTTTAGAAAAAAAAATCTGAAAGCATAAAATTTAAATCTACTTGGAGTCAGGGCTTTAAAGTTATTAGGAAGACTATTATACACTTTAGCTATGTTAAAGGAAAAACTACTCTCAAATAGGGTTGTTTTATGTAGAGGAGTTATGGCACCTCTAAATCTAATATTTAAATTATGAACATGAGATCTGAACACAATCCTTCTGTACAGATATTGGGGACTGTTGTAGTTGTAGTTGTGATAAAAACAGGCTTCATGTAGTTTTCTTCTGCTCCCCATGTTCAACCATTTAGCATCTACTAGTTTACGTGATATTCTCTCTCTGGACGTCTAATACCGTTTATTAGTCGCAAATATGAATTCTGCACTCTCTGTATTCTTTGTTTTTGCAAAGCTGTTAAACAGTTTCCATATAAAATATCACCGTGATTGAACACAGAAAGCACTAGAGACTCGCACAATGTAATTTTTATTTTTCTTGAGAGATAGTGACGAACACCATAGAGCAGTTTCATCCTTGCATATGCTCTCCCGACGCAATCAGAGACATGACTCTCAAATCTCAAGTCAGAATCGAAGAAGACTCCCAGGTTTTTTACGTTATTTTTTATAGGTAGGGTAGTGTCCCCAATGTTGATTGTAACTTGAGCCTGCAAACCATCCAGATCATTTTTCCTGCCAAAAAGCATAATACAACATTTCTTAGGATTTAAGAATAGTGAGTGTTTCAGTGAAAAAGATTGTAATTTATTTAGATTTCGGCACATGACTTGACAGCCAAGATGAACGCTTGATCTATAACAGGAAAAGTATACTTGTGTATCGTCTGCATAGTATTGTGCTCGGCAGTTTTCAAGGGCCGTAGGCAGATTTGACGCATATATTGCGTACAACAACGAGTTCAGTACGATAAGCCAAAAAGGATAATGAAAAATTGCAAGCAGAATTTGATGGTTTAATGTATCGAATGCTTTGGTATAGTCTAGTAGTGCCAGAGAGGTAATTTTTCCGTCATCTGCGGCTCTTGGCTAGCGCAGCAGAACATCCATGGTTAGTTTGTGTTTATTTCATTGTACACAGTTAAAAAGAGACAACTATAGCAGAACCGATAGGAACGATAAACGAATAGGTTTAATGGCAACTAGTAAATATTTTGATTGAATGGTATGAAATTTAGTAATCCGATAATCTGTTATTATTTTTAATTTGTTAAATTGTGATTTTTTCGTGACGGTCGTAGAAAAAGTAAAATATGCAACAAGCTTAGTAAACTCTTTGTCTCACTCGTTTAAGTACTCGCTCCGCTCCGCTCCTTCAAATGCCGTTTACCGTACTTGTTGCATAATATACTATTTACTTACTACTAAATTACTTTAGTAAACCAAAATAATGATATATATATATATATATATATATATATATATATATATATATATATATATATATATATATATATATATATATATATATATATATATATATATATATATATATATATATATATATATATATATATATATATATATATTGCAGGTAAACTTTAAATAATATAGTATAAATAAACTAAAATGCTTACCCAAAAAAAGACATCACCTCTTGAAAAATGTTTCTTATTTCAATTCTTATTTCTTCTGTGGTCGTAGTTAGATTTATCCTTAAATTTTGATTCTTCATTAGCTCGTTATTGGCTGATGGTAAATACAAACGCACGCCTTTAGCCTCTCGTCAGTAAGAATAACACTGCCATGAGAGCACATTTCATACAAACCGCGATGCCCTTTTCCCTACGTGATGGTCTCACATCATCTCACAAAACAGATTAAAAGTGAAGGAATTAACTCAATCCCTTTTAGCAGGCGCGGCAGCCGAATATGATGTTATAAATTTCAATCCGCATTATAAATCGACAGGGGACAAAGAAGCGCAACTCAACATTTACGTGTTCCGGAATATCGCCACTATGAATAAGGGATTTAGAACTAAATCGCGGATTATCTTGAGCTGCTACCAAAACTTCATTTACTAATACGCCCTAAAAGCAAAGCGGTGCGTTTCAATATTTAATGTCGTTCACTGTCTTGTTTGCACGACCGTAATTTATTCTAAGGTGGCAAATCTTGTTATACAAGGTGAATAACGTCAACTGTCCCGTTAATACGTGTGAACTAACTACCAAAAGATATTTTAAGACGCTACTTGCTGTTAACATGGGCGGTATTTTTTGCGAATACAGCATACAGCAGTGCGGTAGTTGAACGGATGGTTCTAGTAATTTGAAAAAAAAAATTAAGTTAATCTGTGTTGCGGAAGACCGAACAAATAAAATAAATTCAAAATATGCTAGACGCCAGGCACGCTGGCAACCCGTGATACACGGGGAATGAGGTAATGAGCGACGGCAAGAAACGTCCCGAGCCTGCTGGCGATTATTCGGTTCTTTTGGTTTCTCCTTTGATGTTTTGACGAAGATTTTAATAATTTTTGTTTGTTTGTTTGTTTTTAGTTGTGAACGCGAGGCATACCATGTTGGCGATAATTAAGTCACCTCATTGAAGTGCTAGCGAAAACTTTTTGGCTTTTTAATTACCCGGATATTGCAACCGCAACAATCATCAAAAGGAAAATACTGGAATTTATTTTCAAGTTTTTGAACTGGCTAAAATAGATTCTAACTATTTTAATTTTTAAAACCCGTTTTCTGCAAAATCTTCTTATATTAAGGATGGCTAACGCTAGTAGTACTGTTTTAAATCTAAGACGAAGGCAAATCAATTTTTTAATGTTCTTTGCATCTTTGAAGAAAAAGTAATAAGAAGTGTTGTACCATTTTCTGAAATAAATGTGTTTGTTTCTACAAACGTCGAAATATGATTGATAATTGATTGATAATTTTTTTTTATTTATTTTATTTTTTTTATATTTTTTGTTAGTGTAACTGTTAATATAAAGGTTAGCGTTAATAAATAATTCAATAAAAACGAATAGGGATATCAAAATGAAGTACTCAGCAATAGGGCGCGTTTCGCAAGTATTGTAAAAGAAGGTAAATTACAAAATAATATATTTTTTGAGTTTTAAGTTCTTCTGATTATATTTTGGGTGAGGCAAAAATTGAAATGCGGTTTCTACACATGGTCTCTCGTTGCATTAATTTATTTTGCATAATTAGAAAAAGTCCCTTTTAACTTTTAACTTTGAGATTGTTCATTCGAAATGTTAAATGTTAAAACATCCCTCTTTTCAAAGATAGAACAAAGATCATTAAACCAAAATATTTTAATATATCTCAGCTTAATAACAGTAATCGCTCTAACTATGGTCAATATAACAAAATTCTGTTGAAAGCGGGTTTTAACAAATACAAAACATAATACTCAATGATATTTTTTTTATAATTCGAATCACCCGTTTCCTTAAAACTTTGGAAGTTTCTAGCAATCCTATTAATACTCCTTAAACAAGACAGTCTTCAACTAACCAACATGCATGAGTGCATCAAACACACCCAAAAGCAAATAAATACAAAACACAATAATGATAGATAAAATACCGTTTTAGTTGTTCTGTCGGACTTGTTATTTTAAAACTATTTTCTGCTTTGCCGGCACCACAATGAGACAAACGTTGCAGGTTTAACACAATCGCATAGAAAATTACCCCTTTCATTGCATTATACCGCAGACACGCATTCGCTACATTTTCTGGTCAAATAAATACAAAACTAAGAGAATATCCTGTTGCTGTTGTGTTATGTCAAAGTAAATTAAGGTTTTGCAGTTCTGGCTTGATACCCTGTATGATTAAACCTTTGATGTTGCAGCATACGCAACAAAACAAGAATTTCGAATTTGAACTCTCGTCATAAAATATCTTTCGTGTACATTTTTGCCTTATGGAAACGAAATGTTGTAACTTTTTTTGTAAAAAAGTAATGTAACACTAGTGTAACAATTTAATTTTTCAATTTTAAATTAATAATTATACACACTTAAATCACTTAATAATTTTTCAGTGGTCTATAGAAATAGTGACCCCAACCTGAAGTATGTTCCTAATATTTAGACGAACCAGTAGACACATTTCATTAGTGCTACATTTTCCCGATATAAAATACTACGCACCTAGTTAATTTTAGAAGACATGATAACCATCAATTAAGCATTTAATAAGTATTTATGAAGTGACTGTAGCACTATAAGCGATTTTGTGACATCAATGATCCATCAACCAAAAACATAACCCGAAAAGTTGTGAGGGTGGTTGCACAGGAAAATCGGAATAGGTTATATTATATTACAACTTATTTTAAAAAAGGCAATTCTGTATCGAACAATTGCAAGTTATTTTACTTTCTTCTGCCTCACTGCTCATCAAATGCTCATGTGATGACAAAAAACAACACCAAATAGAATTCTCAAATCAAGCAAGGCTATAAAATTATTTTAATATTTTCAGGCAGGAAAAATATCGCCTCGTAACGTCAGCACGATTTAGCGTCAATAAACTTAAAACAAACAATAGACATAGGCGTTACTGCGCTTGGTTAACCCCCCGTACCCACCTAACAGTTATAAAATATTGATTTCAATAATTCTAATTTAGTGCACGCGGTGTCAGTGGGTTTCAGTTTGAGAGAGCCCCGTGACGTGCCCCGAACATTAAACACCTAATACCGACAGATTAATACAAACTAGAAACGGATAGCAATTCCGGCACACAAAACGATAAAGATTAAATTAACTGAGGAAGTCGTCCTAGGAAGTTTCGCGGGCACGGAATCGATCAGATACACTGAGAGAAGGAAAGCAAACAAAATTCGTACCTTGTTTTTATGTTGTATTTCTCATTTTTGAAAAACACGTTTATGTGATATAGCGGTTTAAAGATTTACTTTTTTGACACTCAATAACTGGCTGCGATAAAAGATCAGCGTTTTCAAAAGGGGCAAAACAATTTCGAGAAACAGCATTTCATTAAATGTGCTGAAGTTTTTAAAGATAGTAACTCTACTCCAGAAGTTATAATCACTAATGGAATTCACTTTCTTATTTCGATGTACGAAAGTTACCTTTTTTTGCGAGAGGATTAGGAAATTTGCTCACAGACACCTCTCCTCATGATCTGGCGGCCGAAGTAGTGTCGGGGTAGTGTCCCAGTTCGTGGATCACCGACCTACTAAAACCCTTCCTACACGTTTCTATAACCAGGGGTAGCGGAGTCATCCTTATGGATATGCTTCGCTAGCCTAGTAGTCTTCTTAATTTCGTCTCCCAAGTTCGACAGCTTTCGTCTCCATATGTTATTATGTTGTGGATAACACTCCACTTCTCTACTGTGTCCAGCATACCTTTTATTACGTCCGCCGGTGTTAACGTTTCCGGCCGTATTCCAAGAGCTACACATATCTCCAATCTTCTGCGCTACCCATCACCTACAGCTCATTCGCGTATGTTCTGCATTATCGTCTCTCTGGCAATAAATATTGTGTCTGACTTACCCAGTCTACGTGTGAAAGCTTTAAAATGACCGTGTCCAGTAAGAATCTGTGTGAGGCGATAATCTAATCGGCGGTGTCTGCAACTCTTCCATCTTCGGAATTACTTTACGGGTCCAAGCCCACACAGCGTGTTTTTTGCTACTATGGCACGTTGATCCCTGGGCCATATTCCAACCTTAGAATCTCGTTATAATAAATATTCCACAGCAGTGGTCATAGTACAAAACCCTGGGGAATTTCGCCTGTCACCTTCTTCACCTCATTACGAAACAATATCTAATGTCCAAATAATCTCGCACTAGGGTTATTAGGTACTGTGGTATTTTATTTAGTCTTAGCTTGTTAAGCAACTTCGCTCACGAGGCCGAGTTAAAGGCGTTTTTGATATCTGTGGTAATGAGCATGCACAACCTATCACCCTCGCCTCCATACTTTACTCCGCTAGCTAGATCCATAACATTGTTAAGGGTCGACATGCCTTTTCTAAAACCATACTGCCTAGGCGAATTTCCTATATTTCTGCTTAGTGCTTCTTTGAGGCGATTTTTTGTAAATTGTTCGTAAAGCTTGACAATGGAGTTAACCAAGCACAGAGGTCTTTAAGAGCTTGCGGTATCAATCGGTTTTCCGGCTTTATGGATCAGCACCACCTTTAGCAATGTGAAGTCAGCAGATTCTTATACAAGTTTCGCATAATACTGGGCTCGTTCTTTGCTAGGGTTATTATTACCTCCGGAGGGGTACCGTCAGGGCCAGGCGTTTTCCTTGTTTACATTTTTGCTACCGCTACCGCTAACTCCTCATCGCTGAAAGGCAGAATATTGCTTGTGTATGGGGGCCAAAAGACTTTCCTTCCTACTTTGCAGGAGTGACTCGATTATCTCTATCTCCTTAGAATGTGGAAGTGCAAAAGAGGGAGCAACTTCAGTGAAGTTTTTTTTTTATTATTTTATATCCTTCTCCCCACACATCTTCGTTTAATTGTTCCAATAGCAATTTCTTTTGAAATCATCTTCCTCAGGTCCATCCTTATCCGTTTGTGGTCTTTCCATTTTGCTTTGAGTTCGTTGTTTTCATACCTTATGCATTCTTTTCCTTTGTTAGCGATGTCATCGTTCCACCAACACGGCACCGTTGTCCGAACTGAGCCTCCTTTCTAGGATTCTTTGACAACCTCTTTGATTATTCTATCTAGATTGCACAGTATGTCAGCGCCATCCTGCTCTTAGTCTGCTGAGCAGCTTTCGTCGCATATCCTTTGTTTTAGGGTATTGTTCTTAATTTAGAGTAATATGTGTTTGTGAGGAGAAAGAGACTCACTCTTAAGAATCTCCCAGAACCTTTAGCTTACGTGTGGTAAAAGTTATTTCTATGTGTGATTTTTGCTGCTTTCTTAGAAAAGTTGGGTTGCCCCCTTTGTTTTGGACAATCAGCTTCACCCTGGCGCAGGCTTCCGACAACAATCGCCCTCTTCTGACAATTTCCGGAGATCCCCATTGGCATTGAAGTCCCCGAGAACAACGGACTTTCTGTTGTCATAATTAGATCAGCAAGTTTATCGACATAACTTTCGTGTGCTTGTATCCCTATATTGGGAGATACATAGCAACCATATATAGTAAAATGGTCCGTTTCCGCCACCACAATTCCGTCCTCACTTCGGATTTTGGCCACCTTCACGTTTTTATTAACAAAATACCATTGCAACGTCCAACCTTTTGCCAACTATTTTTTTTTGTTTTTAATAATTCTCCTATTTGGCTCATTTGCCACAATAATGTCCACTTCTTTTTCGTTTGCCGTTAGGAACGTTATGTCGTGTAGCCTTTCAGACCTGTCGGCATTTATTTGAGGGATACTTATAGCTGAACGTTGGTTATGGGGTCCTCCCTCCCTTCTTTGCCTGTTACTTTCCCTTGTTGCCTGCGACATACGGACAACGCTCTCTTGAAAGCGATGCATTTCCGGCTGCTGCACTATGACCTGCTTGCCTGCAGAGTGAACAGGACTCAGTGCCTGGACATTCCTTATTACTTTGCCCTTTTTTTTCTCATCTATAGCCATGGCCTCTTCGGTCTAGCCCGTTGCAATTTTGTGTTGTGTGGTCGTATGCACAGCATTTATACCACCTGTCTATTTTAATATGCTCTTCCATTCTGAATCTGACTATTCCAATGCGCAGGTATATCTGCTGTAGCAAGGTGTTTGCCCTCTCTTTGGCCAAACTGGCGGTGACTGAAAAGGTGCTTCCGATGTTTGGTCGGATATCTCCTAACAGCCTCCGTGTTTTTGACTTTTGCTTTGATATTGTTTAGTGCCTCCTTATAGTCCTTCCCAGCGCGGCCTATTATGATTGCATACGAGCTCCCATTTCTCTCCGTGTCTTGCTTTGGAATCTTTATTCTATTTGGTGTCTGGTTTGGGGAGTATATTACAATATCTACATTTGAATTTTTGAAAATCTTCATTTTTCTTAAACTTTCCAGGTCGATACGATTAATTCGGTGCATAGCCAGCCTCTTGTGTCTCTTCTTTGACTTTCATTAGCATTTCTCATAGCTTCTCATCGGTTTCACCTGCCCGTACTTTAATAACCCTTTGTCCTGTTTCTGGTTCATTTGTGCGTATTTTTATCCTTGTAGTCTGCTCCAGTACTGCAAATTCCTCTTGGATTCCTCGGATATCTATTCTTATAATGTAGCTGTATGCTTTTTTCTATATTAATATCAGTGTTTTCTACTATCACCACCTTAGTTACGCTCGGCTTGGTGTTTATGGGATTTCACTTCACTTCAGTCCTTTTATTCAGTCTGTCATCCCAATTTAAATGATAAACTGTTTTGTCCTTTAAGTTCTCAATACCGTCAGTGATGTGACTTTGCTTGTTTTGTCCTCTACCTTCGGCTGCGTACCCTGCGTTTCAATACATGTTTTGAATGTCAGCTTGGGGCTTGTTGCTTTAGTACGGGTTTCTGTGGTTGCTTGGATGTCCGCATCAAAGGTCATGGCTTCAACTGGTTTAAACCTTCTGTCATGAATCCACCCTTGTACACTAGTCCTGTTTAGTATCGCTGTCTGCCTTTTCATTTTCTTAACTTCCTCCTTTATCTCCTTTTTAGTATTAGGATTTATCAGCATTTCTAATTCCTCGGTCTGAGCTCATCTGCTATAGGGCACGCTAATTTCTTCATGGTTCCATATGATATCGGTTTAGTGGGGCTATCCTCCATTTTCCTCTTTTTCTCAGTTGTATGGAGAGAGAAAGTCCTATATGTTTTAGCAACTTTTTGCTTTACTAGTTATGGTACCTCGCTGGTCAGATCGTACCTGGCAATGGAATTTCTCCTTGTCTTGTCTTGTGGTAAACTTCGATTGAATGTGCGATTGGCCCTCCCCAGAATCCTTAGGGCCGGCGCCGACCACCGGGGCTTTCACCCGATCCGAGTTGGTACAGTTTCCTCAGTTTTATCACGCATTTCTTTTTGTTTTGTTCCAGGTCCATGGTCGGTCCGTCATCTTAGTCCAATATGGGGATGAGGTAGATAGTAAATAGATATGGCGCTATTGGTGTGAACTCTTTCCCTGGAACCGGAAAGTTATCTGCTTGGATACACTCCGATACTAATCTTTTGCAAAAGAACTTATAATAAAAAACAAATGCAATTAGTTTGTCTTCCCCAACCTCTGCTGCTGCTCAACAATATCGATTCCGGATATAAAATAGATCTCGAAGACTGGGGTTGGAAGTTAGTTGACAATACAGAGGAACCCATTCATACTCTGACCTGCACTAAATCATCTTTTGCATTTGCAAAAAAGGGTGCAATGCTAAATGCGGTTGCAAAAAGGTTGGACTATTTTGTTCTTTAGCATGGGCCAATTGTCAAGGACAATCTTGCTCCAATGTTGGATGGATACTAGATGAGGATAATTACGATATCAGTCATGAAGCATATGATACATCACGAACAACATATTTGTATCCAGTAGAAAGAAGAAAAACAAGTAGAAGAAGAAGAAAACGAAGACAGTTCACTAGAAGTTCCATTGAATTATTTTGAATCCGACTAATAATTTTTCCAAAATTTTCATAACTTATAAAGCTTTCATCATACTCCATTTGTATTTCATAAAATAGTTTTCAATTCAATATCGGGGAAACCACATTAAAAAAAGCGCCAAGCACAGTATCTCATAGGTGGTGTGAAAAGGTGTGCATATTAGGAATAAAACAATTTTTTCAATTTTTTGAACCGCTATATCAATGGCAATACTTATGAAAAAAGACATTTTTCGTACAGAATCGAATGATCTATAATTTTTGCTGCAGAACTCACCGTTTAACTGAAAATGACGAAAAACGATTTTTGCAAACTTTCACCATCAACAAATTTTTTTGCAGAAGAGGGATTAATGGGGACTTTTCACAATTCATATATGATAGTATTCTGAACATTCATACCAATTTTTGTAACCTTCCAAGTCTTATTTGACTGGACTAAATCACTATCCTGAAAAATTTACCGAAAAAGAAATACCAAATTTGAAAGAAAATTTGAAATATTAATATAGATAACATAAAGTGTCGATAACTATAGTCGACGTCGGCAAAGTATTCGCTCCTCAATGCATTGACATTCGGTCACATTAAAACTCTAGAAGAGTATGCTTTAGAAATATTACGAGGAGGAGTGTTTATATTTTATTCCTGAAATATTTGTAGTACCTGATAGTAATATAGTTTTACGCTAAGATGTTTGCGTTTTTCCATTTGAAACGTGGCATTGATTACACTTACACTGTTACGCTGCGGTTACGCTGCAGAGACTGCTGACAGTTTCTGATGACGTCGGAAATTAAAGTAGCAACATAAGTTCTCCAATAAATTATCGTCGGATCGAATCGAATTTAATAAAATGTCAGGCGTTGTTTATATGAACGCATAAACTCATTTCACAGGCCAAATTGCATTTCAAAAACTAAGTCAAATGTTATGAAAAGGTGAATAGCTCAATTTTAATGAAAACTTGTAATATAAGTCAAGGTAAACAAGGGAAAATCTGCCCTATAAAAGCGCATGATAATGTAAAGAACTCGTCCCTTATTCGAACATATTTTGATGGATCTTAATAACCGCATTACAATATCACTGTCCTAGATTTCTCGTAATAGGATAATAGAAAATCGCTCAAACGAATAAATATACATAGAAATTTAGGGCTAAGTATATCCCTTCTCTTAAACAACTCTATCTGAATTTTTCAATTGAAGTTGAATTAGGAGTATTCTAGCTTAGACTAAATCGTATCCATTAATTCCATTGGTTACCTGTAAGTATTTTTACTAGATTTCTGGTAAGCCGAATAAAGCTTTCTCTGGAACTGAGTTTCCCTAGTTTTGCGCTTTGAACCGGAAATCAAAATAATTCTTTATGTAAGTATTAAATACATATAAGAATGCGCTTGCCGATTCAATTTAAAACTAGCTTACTAACCAGTAAGATCTGCCATTTCAAATCTCGTATTCAATTAATAAGATTTTGCGAAATTCAACAATCAAGATAGCCGCTGACAATTCACCAAATGGAGAGTTTTCATTTTAGATGTGTCAAAAGTTGCCCAGTTGCCATTAAATTTTTATGGAAAATAGTGCAGGTTAATGTGTGAAGTCTAGTCGTTTGAGGCTATTAATTTAGTTAGTGTGGAAACCAATTCAAAGACCGGCTAGACTAAAAATGTTTTTTAAAATCGTTCCGAAAGCAACAATAATATGCAGTGATAAACGGAATTTGAGTGACGAGTGACTTAAAAAGTTTACCAAACTTGTTGTATGCTATACTTTTTCTGCGATTGTTGGTTTTTGTATACATTTTTCCAAAACAACACTAACACAGTCATTGACATGAACGCCAGAACTGACAAATGTCAAAATTTCAGCCGTTGGGAAATATCTCCGAAAATATCCCATTGCTCCCAAATCAATAAGATAAAACGAAACTGACAAGGTAAAATGACACTTTCCGCACGCTAGATCGGTGTATAATTGGGAATTTTTGAGAAGGGAGTAGACAATTTTATATCGGTCATATTGCTTCCAATTTGCGACGAATCATTGCTAATTCATATAGAGGTAGACTTTAAATCTTGGACGGTCCTTGTTTATGTTGGTCAGTGATATGATTTAATTTTCTCGGTCTGTATTTTCTTGTTGTATTCGCTACTATCGATCGAGTCCAAAAGTTCACTTGCGCAAAAAATTTCGTGACTTATTTCCCCGATTATCGGTGCGCATGCATCACGTTCGAGTCAAAGGGCACCCCTGAAATGGATTGCCACTAATTAGATTAATGCATATGCCGTTAAACACAATTAGCTTCATCTAAGGCAGATTGACAACATTCCCCAAATGGACTCAACACTTTAAAGTCCATATGTTCCAATGAGGCATCTCCGAATTTATGGTGATTCAAACTGAGCACGTTATAAATCAGTTTCAATATCGGTAAATGATAATCCCCGGATGTGTTCGACCGAAGTCCAATGAATGTGCCCCTCGTCGATAACGACGGTCCGATCGGCTACAGGCCTTTAATAATCATCCAAATTCGATGAAGCGAAATTAGTGCGGTTTACAAATAAAACCGATACCTACCATTTAATTGTCTGGATTTAATACCGACAAAAATTCACAAGGCAAAAATTTTATTCAAAGAAAACAATAATCAAAAGTAGAATGCTGTTTTAGAGAAATAACAAGTCACATTTGTTTAGCAGTCATTGTTTTCCAAAACTTATTAATATCTCTCCAGACATAAGGGCTAAAGCATTATGATTTCAAAGTGTTTCAGACAATAACTCAATAAATTCTTAAATAAATATTATATGTATTGCAAAAATATGGAAGACAGATGTATACATACATACCGGCACGTGCAGGATGGTAGGGATTTTTCCGAAAGTCTATAATTCGAATCTTTTAAAACTGTTTCCATCTTTTATCAAAATAAATAAGAACTAAAAGTTCAGATTTTCACGAAATTATATAATTTCGTGACAATCTGAACTTTTAGTTCTTATTTATTTTGATAAATGGATTTTCATCAAGTAAAAGCCACCTCAGTTCAACCATATCTTATTCCTTGTAGTAATTTATTGTAAACTTTTGCGGGCATATAATTTTTTTTTGTAGTTAAGAATAAGTATGACTTAATAATGAGATTTTGATTATCTCATTTGCATTCCATTATTCAACATGGAATTCGTAGGGAAATAATTCTGGGAAAACACAGAAAGTAGATGGTCCCGACTTTGTATTTTATAAACAGGAGTCCATATTGCTTAAAGACAACGCCATACAATGCTTCTGTAGTCTGACTAACTGACTGCCGACCAACATTCTTTATAACAAGAAGTCTTAATTTATTACCACCTTAACTAAAGAGGAATATTTAAAAGAATAAACTTGAAAACAAGCCTCCTTGAAGACATGTGAATATCTCAAAAATTGATTTAACAAAACAGCAGAGACGTAGTGATGACTAGTTGAAGTAGAGCCTTGCTTGAAATGACGAATGAAATTAGGGTAAAAGATACGAAGTATAAAAAAAAATTATAAGATCGTAAGATCTATGGATTAAGAAAAATTTTATAGCTCCTTATAAAATAGATCCAGAAGACTGGGGTTGGAAGTTAGTTGGAATTTTCATAATTTATAAAGCTTACATCATACTCCATTTGTATTTCATAAAATAGTTTTCAATAGGATCACAATAGATGTCGGAATAGGCCTATCCAGTGTAATACAGATTTAGACTATTGCAAACGAAGGCAGAGAAATGATTTATCTATTTTAACTAGTTAAAACAAATAACTTTTTCAAATACTCAATTCAAAAATAACACTCAGATTTAGACCAATAATCCGAATTTTTCTAAATATAACCCGTGCGATTTTTATCTCTATAAGTACGATGTTGTGGCAATAAATCGGTTGGATGCATTAACGATTATTACAGGTAAATATCCATTCGAAAAATAAACTCCGCCATGAAAAATGGACGCTAAATAACGCCAAATCAATAAATCGTCATTGTCGGCGGGAATTTCAGGGCCTATTAATGATGGTTTTGAAATGATTTCCCTTTTTCCGCTCATTGAGGGCAACGAGACGCTTTTGTATTAATAAAGCATCGGCGACCTCCCGAGGATTTACGGATTTATGATTGCGCAGTTGATTTTATTGCAGCAAGAGTTTACAAGTAGGCGCAAAAAAATAGCAATATTACCAAACAAATAATGGATAAAAGCTGTTTTCTCTTGAATAGTTTCCATAAAAATTGTATGCTCTGACGTGTTTGATCAGTATACAACCACTTTTTTGCTGTTTTCCCGTATAACATACTTGTAAGTCTATATTACAATAGCGCGCTGGATAAAATAAATCATAATTAATTTTTTATGTAAAAAAATTGCCATGGAATGCGGAGGGGACAAAATAATCGATTTCATTATTTTTTATAGCAATAAATATTTAAAATGAAAGTATGTTATTCAAAATTTTCAATGAATCCTCGTTTCGAATAATTTTTATGTCCCATTCCATGCAACACTATCGGGGATATTGATCTCGTTAAAATATTCCGAAAACGCAAAAGTTCAACTTGATGTCTGCAACAGCTACTTTGCACACGAAGAATACAGGCTGTCCCTCCTCAGCATTTTTCCTGTATAACTTCCTATAAATGCTAAATAGCTTAGAATCTATGTATTTTAAAACTATTTTAGGCTAGCTAGATGGAGTTTTTCACTTAGACCGAATACCCTATATATGTTAAAATATGGATAAGGTGCCCGATTCCTAAGTTACGCCTAAAAATCTGCTGAGTAATATAAAAAAATCTGTAACTATTTGCAACAGAATTCAACATTGCAAATAATATTTCTTTATAAACTATTTAATAAAAGTAACAAATTAAGATATTCCGCCCACCGCAGGCAAACCAATAAAATTATCCCTACCTTTCCTCTATTGTAAATCCGAAAATAATTATTGAGCAGTACCGAAGAGACTAGTAGAAAATATTTTATCTTGATGGAGGAATGAAGGTCATATAGCACCGAAAATGAGGCAAAAGAAAAATATATCCCGTTTTCGCCTAGTTTTTGTTTCAACGAATATAAGCTTCAATAAAAAGAAATAGACTAATATTCGATTATCACAACATGAATTCCGATGTTTTTGAAGACTATTTTGTTAAAATGATAAATATCTTCCGGCTGATTCAGTGTGCAAGAGATAACGCAAACTAGCATTCATGACGAAGACTCCATCCAGATTTCATTATGAAGAAAATAAGAAATTATCGACTGGTTAAACTGCAAAAATATTTGAAGCTAATTTGCAAAGTAGGTCCTATGGAGCTTTGTGGGCGCAAGTGAAATGATTTATAGCAAGACACAACAGGACCATAAGTTGTGGTTTGAGGTGACCCCACAGAACTGACGAAAAGCAGTAAATCATGTCATTATAGAAAAATAGAAAAAGTGGGATCTTTACTACTTGATCAATAGAACCCTCGACCTGATAATTATAATGCTATATGAAGATGACAGTTCTTCAGATGACGAAGAGTATTATGATTTTTTATAATCAAATTTTTGTATAACTTATATTTTGTTAAATTTTAAATAAAAATAAGTTCGTCTGCAATGCCCACCTAATATTGATTTGGTTAAAATAAAATTATTTCCCTTTTACAAGTATCCTACTAGGACAGCTTGATTGATGAATGGATAACAATGGGCAGAACCCATAAATTGACCCACATCCCGGTGGCACTACGTGCACTAGATAATAAGAATTTTGTAATGAAATCATTTTTTTCAGTCACATGAAGTTATAAAAAATACACATGGGTTGGATGCCCCGTATAATAATATGATTATGCATATCTACAAAAAAACATTTAAATAGGGAAGGCGTAATCACAACTTTATATATTTTTCAAAGAAACTTTCACAGGCTACTGTAATACCATTTACAAAACTTTTTGATTCCTAATGCCTCATGCATTGCTCAAAGAATATTCAGAATATGCAAACGTTACATGGTTCATAATTGGGACATATTTTAGGACTTTTACCTTTTAAGGTTGAAATACAAGGAACGAAAATGCGTCAATGCAGGAGTGATCGGAATTTTTGTCATTGAAAATCAAGATAACGAACACAAAAAGCAAACACAAAATAAGGCTGAATGGATTATATTCATTCTGTGACAATTCTACTTTCATCTGTGAACTGCCCATTACTGTAAAAGTTGTGATTGCGATTATGAACGTTCGCCATCAGAAATGAAAGCGTTCTATGCCGAGATTAACTTGCAGATTTCAATTCTCAGCTTTAACCCGACGGTACAAGTTCTTCGGTGATCCAAGAAGCCGGACGTCTTGGTAAAAGCCTTTTTTTTAACGGCGGCGTGCGTAGATTCCGTAGCTCACCCCAAAACAAACTTTTCTCTAGTGCAATGTATCAGTGTCCGAACGAATCCGTCCGTAGCCGGCGCGATCAAATTGTCAAAAGCCTTCAACCCTAAATCCGGCGCTTCCAATTTCGTGAGTCGTCCATTATTAAGCCTTCAAACTCGCTAGGCCATTAAATAAATTACAAGCACTTATCCGAACATCAATCTGCGGTAATATAATTAGAATCCCAGGCCGGAACCCCAAAGCCGGATAAGAAATTTCGGTGTTTTCGTAAGCCCGCGGAAAACCATCGGATCCGGGAGATCCGGAAAAACATGTAATTCGATTGGTACGCGCGAGTCTTATCCGCATCGAGAACTACAGTAATGTCACGGCAAAGTTCAAAGATTCCATAGACACAAAAGACATTCAAGATTAAGGACGTGGACGAATTCTGCCGAAGTTTCACGCCAAGTTTACCAGGAAGTTTATGAATTTAACGGGGTAAAATTAAAGAGAGTTTCTTTCACTTTATCGCTGCCTCTTCCTAATAGAACTACCAACTATAGTAATTCCAGTAAATACTTTGAAAGTTCTTTAGAGCTTATCACCCTCTTCATTTTATTATACCCTATATTATAGAACCTTTAGAGGCCTTGTCTTGGTGATAATAGAGGAACTGGAGAGGGAAAACGAGTTAAGTAAAGATGGAGATGTAGCAAAATGTTATAGGCGCCTAAGATGCATTTTAAGGTAGTTATTGCTCCTATATTATTTAATTTCAATAGCTATACGAAAACACCAAATGCGTACCTAACTAATTTAAGCAGGTTCATGACGTCGTAATGTAACTCAAAAGATTGCCTCACGATAATATCATAGTCAAGAGAAAACAATGCATCCGTTTATGGGGTTTTCTTTAATAGTTTTCATACTTATAAAAAAAACACAACCTAACAAAAGTAAGAATCAATTTGAAAATTTAACATTCGTAAAAAAAGTAGCGCTAACAGTAAAAAAAATATAGTCAATTTAATTCTAACCTACAAGATTATCATTTTGTGACAACAATAAAAAACTGAAAAATCAAAATTTTTCAAATTATATGTACGGGATGCTTAGTAGTTAAGGCTCTGAATACTTGAATGGTTTTATGCGAAGAAGAAAAGTTATATCGTAAACCTAATTTTTGAGCCAAAATTTTAAGTAAAAAATGACGTTAATTCTTATTAGATATAATAAGAGAAGTTTACGAGAAGTACAAATTTTCGACTCAAAAAGGGTAGTTAATTGAAAATCAAGAACGTTAACCCGAAAATGATAAGTTTATGATTTGATTTTGATAATTTTTTTTGTTGGTTAACGCATTAAAATCTTATTGCTTCAACTTAAATTCATGGCCAACTGGGACTATTTAACAAAAGATAAGGAAGAGAGAAGTACTATAAGCGATTTTTAAAAAAATGGCAACGAATTCTTGTTCAGGAGTACTTACAACACAACAATACCAATTTTTATGTTTCAATACAGGTTGTTTGAAATATCGTTTGCACCCGCAATGATGTACATTTTAAAATCTTTGATTACGGTTTGATTTTGATAATTCTTTTTTGTTGGATCTCTCTCTCTCTCTCTCGCTCTCCCTCCCTCCTTCCCAGTCGTTGCTCGATTCCGAGCGTCGTGACTTATTCATGGTGCAAGCTCCATGCCTCTTTATCCTATACGGTTCTCACAACTTCCGCTAGTAACAGATTTGTAAGGTCCTTGATCTGGTCTATAAATCTAACTGGTGATCTGCTTCCCGTCTTTTGTCATGATTTGTCGATTGTTCATTAGAGGATGTTCTAGTATGATATTTATGTACATAAACAAGATATGCCCATTAGACCAGTGGTATCTTATCTAACAGCTCCAGCAGTTAAACTCTCTACAAAATTAGTAAATATTTTAAAGTTCCACACAGATTTTAAACCAAAATATGCAATAAATAATTCTTTTGAATTAATCAAAAAGATTAAAGATATCAAAATCCCTTCTAACGCAACTCTATTGTATTTTGATGTACAAAACTTATTTCCCAGTATTCCAACTATGGATGTGATAGATTTAGTAGATTTTACCCTAACTCGGAAACAGGTTAACCCATTGGTGAAACAAGATTTATTAGATTGCTTAATAGTATCTTTAGACCAAAATTATTTTGAATTTAATGGACAGATTTATATCTCTAAAGAAGGTTTGATTATGGGAAACCCACTTAGTCCTTTGTTAGCAGAGATTTTTATGGATAATTTGGAAAATATACTAAAACATCCTTTAAGTAAAAGTTTTTTATGGTGGTATAGATATGTGGACGATGTCTTTGCTTGCTTTGTTGGAACCGACAGACAATTGAATTCTTTTTTAAATTACATTAACTCAATACATAATTGTATAAAATTCAATATCGAGATTGAACAGGATAACTCTATTAATTTTTTAGACTTAACTATTACGAAACTGCAAAACAAATTAGATTTTTCAATATATCATAAACCTTCACATACGGACACAGTCATACATAACAACTCAAATCATCCTTATACACACAAAATGGCTGCATTTAACTCTTTTATACACAGACTTGTTAATACGCCACTCTCAACAGAAAATTACAACAAAGAACTTAATATCATTAAACAAATAGCACTGAACAACTAAATTATAAATAAAAAACAAATACAGACAACAGTAAACTCTATTTATCCGAAATCTAATGCAGAACACGAACAATTTAAAACAATTACATATTGGAGAACCTAGTGAAAAAGTTTAAGAACATTGGTCAAAATCTGGTTTAAAAATAGCGTTCAGAACTAACAATACAATAGGAAAATATTTAAAAAAGAATAAGACGAAATGTCCAAAATCCCAAAAATCAGGTGTCTACAGGTTGAAATGCGGATCTTGTCCTAAAATTTATATTGGACAAACAGGTAGATCCTTGAAGAAACGCATTAACGAACATAAAAGAGCGTTTAAAAACAATAGTCTAGATTCTAATTATGCTACACACTTAAACACAGAAAAACACATTTTTGACCACGATTTTGATTTTTTACATACAGCCACAAAAAGTAGAAAATTAAATTTATTGGAAGCAATAGAGATTAACAAAATGAGACATTCAAATGTATTGCTTAACGATCAATTACATTTAAATACCTCTCCTTTATTAAACTTAAATTCTCCCACCAACATTAGTTAAGGTTTTATGATCATTTTTCGGTATATATAGTAGCAGGTAGTTTGTAGATATTACATTTGATAAAGACACGGTGTTGTCGAAACAATCGTCATGTCATAATATATAATTTCGTGAAAATCTGAACTTTTAGTTCTCATTTATTTTGATAAATGGATTTTCATCAAGTAAAAGCCACCTCAGTTCAATTTTTGTCATTTTTGTTATCTATTATAAATGCAACTCTATTGTAGTGTTGGGTACCATCTTTTCCACTGTAGTACTTTGTATGTTCTTGTTTATCTGTCCCGTTCCGGGCCATCTGACCTCGCTAACTCCAAGGACGTTAACACCCATTCTTTTCATCTCTGCAACGATGTTGTGTGTTTTTTATGCTGTGTAAAGTAAGTTGACATTCCATGTACCAATTTTTAGAGGTGTATTACTATTTTTAAGAGCGCAGGGATTCTTACCACCCCTTGACCATCCAAGGTCTGCCGCGGAGAGTCCTTAAATGCCATGGTGTCTTTTCTTGGAATGTTCTGTGAACCCTTAATGTAAAGGTTTTCCATTGCCTTGTACATTATCATGCCGTTGTCCTTTGCTGAATATTCTGCCTTTGGAGACGATTTCTCGTCGCCTGGACAAGAGAGTGCCCTAATTTCTGTTAGCTCTTCCACTCCCAATAATGAGGCTGCTAACTTTTACCGGCGAATATTCGGTTTAGAATTACATTTCTTTAATTCCAAGTCTCTGTCGCCAGAGCCTCGTTAGTTATGTAGGTACACCGGGTGACCTAGGTCAGTACTCGTGCAGCTGAGGTATTGACCCCTTGCACCCCCAACAAACAATAGGAAATTGTAAATACCAAAGCATCTTAAAAACCTTATTTATAAAAATCATTACTTTTTTCACTGCACTAGAGTTTGATCAGGTTTAAATAAAAAAAAACATATTATGCAACAAGTTTTAGTCACGACGACCATTTCCTGGGTCCATTTTTGTAAGAGAGTACACACGCATTTTCTGTGAACTGACAAACACATCGATAGCTAAGATCTGCCGAAACTCTTGGCCAAAGTACCGCAAACCTCCGAGTTAACTGGAGTGAAATTTTGTGAAGATCTGATCAGTGTATAATTGGCTATTTTAGAGTAGGGAGTAAAAAAATAATTTGCCTTGTCCAACGAACTTCTTCACTAAGAAAAAAAACTAGCTTATTTTGCCCGCGTAGCAAATATCCATTCGACGGACCAGAACCTTGCAGTCTGACTCAAATGAACTTAATTGAACCCCGAAACGACTCATCCAATATTAATTGCCATCATGGCGCATTTGATGGTTATAAATATTTTATTAGCGTTAAATTGGCAAAAACAATTTTGTTTAATTTATCGTTTGGAAATTAAAAGCCGTTTCCGGCTTTAATTTGCTATTTATATTAATCTAGTTGGTCCTTTAACCTCATTTCTTTAGCACGGAAGCGTCGGAGTAGAAAATCAGGTCTAGGCACTTCTGATTGATTGAAAAGTAATGGATTTAAAGACACTTAATTGCCCTTAGATAGATTTAAAAGGATTAGACGTTTAAGTTTATTATGTAGTGCCATTATTTTTTTATAGCGAAGGGAATTGAGAAAATTAAGGTACAGAGGGTGGATCGGTGTGTAGAAGGCAATTCATTAAATTGTCATATGAACGAATGAATTAAAATTTAGAAGGTTTATTATTTGATTGTTAATATTATATTTCATTGTATATATACTTTTAAAAAGCACATATTAGTGGAGAAACAAAACTACTGGTACGATTGATTATCGGACTAAGACTGAATGCACTCATGCAATAGGTCTGAAGTTAACACAGGTAGTTTAGTTGGATGCTTGAAGTACACTCTTAAGGGGGAAAAATATGTCAGCAATAAATTCTTTTTCTTTTCTTTGCAAAGATAGGAATTATTTCATTCACTATTCTCTCCCAGTGAAAAGGATAAACTCATAACTTAGGATCGGTTTTTCGGTTGCATTGAGACATTTGGTAAACTAGATAAATTTCTATTAGGGACACCATCTTGCCCCAAATTAGATCTCGCGCGCAGGCGCGCGTTTTGAAACCGACTATTCAACATTTTTCATTTGGGCTACTACCGAATATTATAAATAATACTAATAATATTAATAATAATAACAATAAATAACAAAAGGCTTTTTCTTTTTTAAACAAAAATATCGGTCATCTGGAAGAACCATCTACTTTTCAAGCCTAATATTACCTATACAACCTAATATGTCACAGAAGGAAAAGGTGAGTTCAACGGAATTGAAGTATGAAAAACGACTCTGACCTATAGTTGATGAAATTCCAAGTAGATATCTTCTGCAAGTTTGCTTAGATGTTTTTATTGACATTGTTGCGTCAAAGAAGCTAACTGCCTTAGATTTAATATATGCACCTCCGACTGAAAAGTAATTTTGTCGAAAAAATACTAGGGAGATTTGTACTGAACTATTATAAAGTAAAATGTGGCATTTTGTAATCTAAACCTATTGGATATATTAAGCCTACCGGAGGCACTCAAGTAACACAAAATTTTTGAATTCGTTGCCAGTCAACGGCATCTAGGCAGGTCGAATCGGCCCCACAGCAGTGATTTAATTGTAAAACGACAATGGTTTCAAGAAGAAATTTTTTCGTATTTTCATCCAGACTGTGTCTGTTGCTGTAAATCAGTTTTAGATTTCCATAAGCTGTTCCTAATTTTATTGTGATGTCATCCCTAAATCGCAACGTAGAATCGAGCATCAAACCTAAACTTTTGCATGTATGTGAATTTGATAGAGGTGTGTCATTCAGCTTTATAAGCATAATTTTTTTACCTCGAGTATCTGTAAATCACTGCCAACTCAATCGGACAAGACAGAGCTTAATATATGTTGGATTTTTTATACAATCCGATATAATGCAGTCTAACAGTATAAGTGCACTGATCTTATCATCAATTGCTCGGAGCATGTCGCCAGTAATATCAGCGAGGGCAGTTTCACAAATATGACCCTTCCTAAACCCAGACTGTCTTTGGCGCAGAATATTGTATTCTGTCAGATATCCTCTAATTTGTTTGTCAAGTATTATTTCCTACACTTTGAAAAGAGTAAGTAGAATACTAATCGATCTCGGCTGATTAAAATTTGTTTTTGGAAGATTTGTTACTTTTGCATTTTCCAGGACTTGGGAAAGTAAGACTCTAAAATGCACGAATTTATTACATGCGTTATAATCGGAATAATGATAGGAAAACACAACCGAATTACATAAATATTTAACCCATCTACCAATTGCTTTTGTTTTAGTATTTTTAATTATATCAAATATTTCTTCTTGCGTAGCTAGCACAAAATTTAGTTGTTGGTCAACCAATTTTAAAAATTTATTAATTCCCTGTCAGTCAAATATAATTAATACAACAAGCAATAACCAAGTGTAGTCACAAAAACATGTTACCAGATCGGTAAAAAAAATATTACCGATATTACTATACAGTTTAGCACAAAAGTTGATAATAAACGGAGATACAGGGTATCCAATTGAGTGTTAATTTTACATTTTTTCACTTAACTGCAAATTTTGGTTAGTTTTGAAACGCATTAAAAAAATATGACTTGGAGCAATATAATTTTGTGAAAGAAATAAAACGAAGTTCTGCAATAGCCAAAACTTATTATTGAGTTCCAGCTAGAAAGCTTTGCTGTTTCAAACAAATTCGCTTCCCTACAATATTAAAGTCTTTTTATTAAAATTAGTAAGTCATTGTTATTCTCTTTGAAATGCGAAATTTTGCTATAACAAAAAAACCCTTCGCTGGAACTTAAACGAATCTAAAAACAAAATGCTATTGATTACATGTCATTTAAGCAGACGTTGTCACCTTCATGTAAATATTTTAACGCGATAGACCGTCTTTAGTATAATTTGAAATCATTTCTAGTAGCTTTTTAACCCCAATCTCCGGTCTAACGGCTCCCTTATACTTATTAAAATTTTCGCCTTATAAAACAATAAAAGAAATCTAAAATTCGTCTTTCAGGGAGTGCTCGGGAGAGCGCAATTCAAAAGATTTTCGTTTAAAATAGGAATCTGGTAAGCACCCTTTAACAAACCCCGTAGTAAATTTCGCGGAAGGAATTAGATTAATGCTGGCGCTGCGAAGTTATAAAAACGTTTTCCAACGAAGATTTGGTTATTTAGTGGTAAACGTAAAATGTAACTCTGAATATATTTCTTATAAGACGACATTAAGAGATGGTCTAAGAGGGTGCCGACTGGAAATTGAATTATATGCAATCTCCTCGGGCCGATCTTGACTTATAGTGGAGGCCCAGCGGCGTACGCGAATGTTCTTTATGATGATTGTGTAACATTCTAGTGCTAAACGGCGTGTCTCGCCTTGTTATACCCGGGTTTAAATATTTTTAATTTACAAACCTGTATTACCGGCATTCTGAAAATCGTATGCAGTCAACATACCTTGTTTGTCTTTCAAAAATCTCTTTTTTTACTCCCTTGTGTAGAATACCTAATTATACGTCAGTTTCGTTTCCTACGGCTGTGAGCCAGCTCGGGAGCAATCGGATGTTTCGAGTTTCAGTCTGAATTTTAACGTTTGTCAATTCTGACGGTCATGTGATGTTGGTTTTCCAAAATGTAGAAAACGCATAGTATGCAACACGTTTAGCGAACTTTTTAATTGACTCGTTTCGCTCGTGACAAGTAAACCCCTGACTAAATCCCGTTTACCACACTTGTTGCATAATATAGAATTATGTACCGGTTTTATCCATTTTTTGATTTATCTCCTTTTTCTGCCGATGGGCTTATTTTATTAATTTAATTTATATAGATTTATTCAGACACTAACTTCAAGTTAAAAAAAAGGAAAATAGCTAAGAAGGTGTCAAAACTTAAACATTAACCATTACAAGGATAAGTCACAGCAAACGTTAAAGAGATTCGACAATGTCTTTACTCTATACATTTTACTTTTTAAATGTACTTATGGAAATTTAATTACCAATTGCTAATGCTTTAATTTTTATGCTTGTGCATATTTTTCTAAAAAAGTAATTTTTCTTCAAAAATTCTTCCTGAGATTTAATTTTTTTAATGTTATTAATAGATACCGTCAACTAATATGTATAAATATAAGGTTATTAACGGTAATATAGGTACAACATTTCGGAACTGACAAGAAAGTTAACACCTCCAAATGTCAGAAAGTCGGCAGAAAAAAACTTAATATTTGAGAGATCCGAACTTAATTTAATTAAAAATTAAAACTTTATCCAGTATTCTTAACAAGGCAACCGCCGGAAATACCGTTTCATGTCCCGAACTTGACAACGGTAATTAGAGTCAGGAGACTTTTAAGTTGAGGTAGAATTCGATCCTCTGTTTTATTATTTTTTAGTTTAAGTACTATCAATATTGTTAGATTTATAGCAAAACATGCGTTATAGTTGTATTCGCCAACAAAAAACTTGCAAAATGTAATTAATTTTTAATAATAATTCAAAGGTGAATTTAGTGAACAATTTTCAAATTTACATAAGAAACTGCGTCTTGTTAAATCGTAAACAACATTCTGAAATAAATATATCTCAAATGGACAATTAAAGCAAGAATTACATTATGTTATTATTATATTACATATTGCATTATACAAAAATTATATTCACCTTAAAGAGGTTCTTAGGAATTGAATAAATCTATTATATTTACTTACACAGCTTATAAAGATTCACTAATAATTACTATAATATTATTTGTAATTAATAAGTAGGTGATTACACAGACAGTTGTTTAATTCCCATATGCCTTTGTACTAACAGTATGAATTAATAAATAAATATAATAAATTCGATATATGCGATAAACTTAAGTGTTCAAAATAAAGGGTAGTCAATTATAAAAATTTAATGTCAGAAGTCAACCAGTAGGGAAAATAAAATAAATAAAAATAAAATTCTTAGTAAATACAATTTTACGATACATTGAAATTTTGTCGAAATATTATTATTACAGCAAGAAAATTTTTGCATATTTTTTAACAGAATACAAGACACAAAAATAATATATAACTATAAGGCTGTCAAAATGCATTGGCATATCATTGCAAGTTACCACAACAAGTTTTAACGAAATATTATTTCACATGACCATAAAACGAAAACAAATAGCAATCAGTCTATTGAAATGTTCTTAAGAAAGGTGAGAATTAAGTCAAAATAGTGCGTCGACCTTAAGAGATGAAAAAAAGGGTCCTGAATTTTTAGGCCAAACATAATGGACTACTCACGCGATGCGGTATATCTTTCCGAAATTAAGCCGTTGGTTAATATTCATGTCTAAGCGGGCATCTGACCCGAATAAATGGAGTGACTGATAAAAATTACCCATTTCCTCGATGATATTAATTGGAGAAGGAAAGAAATGATAAATATATATCCCTTCACTGAATAAATTAAGATTGGTAGATAGGTTTTACAACGTCCACCGGAATTTACGACGGCTACGGTATCTGGGGCGGTCATATTTCCTAGACGGGCTTGAACGCACGAAGAACATGTCACTTTCTTTGGATTTTACGATGCTGTATTCTTTTCGTTGGCGGTAAAGTTGCTATTTTTAGGTTATACTCTGGCAAAGTCAGAACACATTTGAAAACAGTGGTATGAACGCGTAGAATCCATCCTTTTTTATCTTTGAAGATTGGCGCTTTAGCTGTAAAAAAAGGTCTTAATTCACTATTTTACAAAATTTCGAAGTGTCGAAAAAGTATATGAATTTACAATTTTATGCAAACTTAATAATTAAATTAATAATAAATAACAAATTAATAATTTAATAATATTTTGTTGTAATTTTTATATGCAGATGTGCAAGTTTTGATAATTTTTGTAAAAACGTGTAAATTCAAACGTTTTTCGAAAAATATCTAAAATCGATAATTATTTAGGATTCTTTTGACACTTTGCAAAATACTGCGAGTTTTGTAAAAAGTTTATGAATACACAGTACCCTTTAAAAAATTTCATAAATAGGAGTAAAGTTTTCCGTAGGTTTTTAAAAAAGTATAAATTTATTTTGTTCCTAAATTTTGTAGTATTATAAATTGCGTAAAAAATGTGTGAATTTACAAACATTCGCAGCAATTTTAGAAAATTATGTAAAAAAAAATGGATTCTGTAAAAAGTTTGTTAATTGAAGATATTTGAAAGTGTTCGTGATGATATGACTTAAGAGGGATGGAAAATAAACACTTGCTCGCTCTATCTCGATATATCGATAAATCCTCATTTTGTTCGGCGGTGTTACTGTAGACTATTGCTTCTTTTTAATGGCAACTTTATTTTCGAAAGTGTTATAAATTAGTTTCGAAAACGATTTAAACCGGCAGTGAACGAAGAAATTGAAGGAAAACTTTATCGCGGAAATAAATTTTGTTCAGTGTTTCGTGGGTTCTTTGCATTATCCTAGTGACAATAGTTTTAGTTAGGTTTATTTGAAATCGAAAGCTTGAACCATCAACGAAAATTTCCAATGAAATTCTGTAAATATTATTTAAAAAAATGCTTTATGGAAACGGAGGGAGTAGTTGTGATTTGAAGCTACTTCGATATTTTCACATTAGGTATGTTTTAATGAACAGGTTTCTTAATATATAGAAGATAATACAGACAACGTTAAAAAAATGAACTAACAAACGTTGTTGTTCACGGTTTCATGGGTTTTTTGGATTATCCTGGTGACAAAAGTTAATTTTTTTTTATATCCCAAGTTAGTCAAAAAAAAAATTAATCCAAAGTGAATGTTTACTCTGTAATTATTGTATTATTACATTTTTTGGTATGCGTTTTAGATGTAAATATAAGTGTTACTTACTTATTAAAACTCTAAATCCTTAATTTACCGTAGAGTCTTTTCAGTCAAATAATTAGAAATAAGGACATAAACAGGTCGAAACCCGAATGGAATTTATACATCTTAGTATACTAAACCACGAATATTAATAAAACATAAAAAAAATAACTTGAATACTTTTGAATTTATTAATTTACTGTTTTATAAAAATGATACGCAAACGGTTATATTTGAAATTTGATTAGCCATTAAAATATTCCGTAGATTTATCTATTAGCAATTTGAATTGATATAAAGTTAACTCAGAGGCAACTGATGACAGAAAATTTATTGAAAAACGATAGCAACGTACATTTTTCAATATCAATAAAATGATGATGATAAACTAAATCAAACCTCGCAAATGTTTGATGCTTCCTATAAGATTTTTGTGATGCATCGTTTAAAAGATATAAACGTCTATGTCCTAATGCATCTTCTAAAAATGTAAGTGCTACCGGGTATATTTTTTCTATATACAATAAATAGTACCCCACTAGTTTGTTGGAAGAGGCATGGCAATTTTCGTTCTGCTAAATTTCAAATTGTTTTTTTTAGGCTCGATTTAAGAAGCAACTTAAATAAAACGAATGTAAAATCATAGTTAAATCCTCAAATACTTACGATAACAATTTTCACAATATCTATCTGATGGTGCAACCTGTCTAGTGATGATTACGATATGATATAAACTAATTGAATATCTCGTCACTAAATAGTTTAAATATTGATTGGTTCTGTCAAGTTGTTGCCTCTACACTATTTATAACAAAGCGTCACACATTAGTTTCGAAATCTGCTTCCGATACGTGCAGCTAAATCGGTTAAGTAACTTTTTTCCATAGAGCATTTTCCGCGAAATACATTTCAGGCTCGCCTGCAAGTGAGGCCTGCTTTGATATTTCTGGAACACATTTTTTATCTTCTTATTGGCTCAAAAGATCGAGGCGCTTTACAAGACCCCCCTGTCAAAAGCACGGGGAGCTTTTTGTCAGCGTACTTCGCCGATGCGTGACAAATGATTTGACGTAACACCGTGTGTAAACAGTGTTTCCCAGCGTGGAAAAAAAAAGAGAATATACGTCTGAAAAAGCGGCAAGGCGTTGATTAAAGGTTACATCAGAAATCGATCATCCAGATAATATACGCGTTTTACGTAATGTTAGAAAATGGTCCGGGGCCGGTTTTTATAAATCATTTTTCGACAACAAATGAATATAAATTGAAGCGGCGAACGAGTTCGGTGGTGGCAAAAATCATTAGCTTTAAACCCGTCAGGGGTTACGATAGCCGTTGGGACGATATCGGATAATAATTAAATTAATATAAGCGGGCGTTTGATGGTAATGCCCCAATTAGATAAACATCTAAAAAGTGTTTTTGTTTTTGCTTTTTATGGACGGGTTAATCTAATATGCTGATAATTGGCTATTTAACAGATTTTTGGATAGAACTTCTTTCAGTTTATTAAGTCTTTCTTATAGAGCCCACGGAAGGTGTTTTTGTAAGTTTTTTTCCATGCGAGCATATATTTAGAATTTATAAATATTCTGCATTCATCCTGCATTGATTGTTGATGAATCGCACTTGCTGAGGTTTTGTAAATCAATCATTTTCAGCTAATTTCTAAAGAAGTCAATAGAATATTTGAAAAAACGTCAACAAGTTAAAAGGAGAAAGAAAATCCATAAGGTTTGTAAAAATAGTGTTACCGTAGCCTGTATCAGTTTCTTTGAAGCGCTTATATTCTCCTATAATAAGTATAACTGCCACCACGCAACACAGTGTTACGATCAATCTTCTAAAATTTTAACGTATCTATTTAATGGTTACTTAGATTTAGTTATAGAAAGCGAGAGATAGAGTTCTGAAAAAACTCAGGAACCGGACAAGATGAAGGTATTATTTGGTTTATCAGCCAAATAAAACATAAATCATAAATATACGATTTTTATTTAAAACGAAGTAAGATTCGCCAATAATGGGGGGTCTTACAATTATTTCTGGTTTAATTATTTTTTCTTTGTATAATGACAGAAAAAACAGATCAATCATAGAAATTAATATTTAAATGGTAAAACATATATCGAGACGGTTAAATAAAAAGACATGACAAGGCAGTCACAAAATTGAACAATAATAAATTGTTGTATGTAGGGTTAAATTAATGTTTTAAGTTATTAATGGCGATTCTAATAGATATAAAATCATTAGAATTCATTTATTTTGTGTAATTTTGGATAAGCTTTGAATATCATTACCATCAGTCATTGGGATCTTTTTTAAACATTTCAAGTGATAATCGCGTTCTGAAGTTAGATCCTTGACTTTGTCAAAGTGAAAATGGTAGATTTTTTCTAAAGAAATTTTAGGTAGAGCAGAGCACTTGGCTTTGCTATTTTTAACAGAGTTTTTGTGATTTGAGATCTTCCTATGAAGTTATTTTGTCTAGCCGGGATATGTCCCAGTACAGTCTTTACATTTTATTTTGTAGATAACGTTCACTTTTCGTGAACCATGTTTTTCTGTAATTGCTTGGTTTATGGCCAACTCTGTTATTATGCTTATTTAAAGCTCTCTGGATACAATACTTTTAATATGGGGGTGATGCATAGTTTCGGTGCTTTTTAGTTTTTGGTTTTATATAGTTGATATATTCATTTTCTTAATTATTAGTTCGAAGAAAGTTGCTATCGGTAAGACTTATCACAACGCTGTTTTTAAAGAGTTTATTGTAAGTATCGTTGTGAACAAACATTTTTCATAAACCAATCGATCGTAAATCGACAATGATGAAAAAGTGCTTTGTGGGTGTAATTTAATTTGTTGTCAGAAATTCACAAAATGTAGTCGTCCACGAAATCCAAACCAGCAATAACTTCATTTTATAATTCCTCCATTACTAAACTGGTAATATTTGAAGAAATTGGTAATCCCATTGCTATACCAAACAGCTGTGAAAAGTAGGAACTGCAGTAACTGAAGAATGTTGTGCTAAGGCATAACTTGACATCTTCAATAAAGGCACCTATTTTTTGAATTTCATTCCACCATTTTTTGATACATTTAATTGCAAAGTCTGTTGAGAAAAACGTGAATATTGAAGCAACATCAAAAGAAACAAGTTTGCTGAATTTTAATGAAATTATAGAAATGCTGGAAATAGTGGCAATAGGTGTAAAGTGAAAAAACGGACAAGATGGGTAGAAACAATAATAAAACAAACTAACCTATGCCCCACATCCTCTACAATACAAAAGAGAATTATATCAGATAAACAATGGAACATCAATTCGTTGGACATGGACATCACACGAGGTATGCAGAGTAACATCATCGGCAGAGAACAAGACTACAAGAAGCAAGAGTCATTCATCAGATTTAGTTTAGAAGCGATTGATGAAAAAATGTAATCTTGATTTCAATACTCTGATCTCAGCTGTAAACAATTTATGACCGCACCAATAAAATTTCTTTAGGATTCATCTGAGGAGAACTGCCAGTTGCTGCTTTCAGTGTTTTATTAATGATATGTTTGATAGTCTCTCGGCGTGAAGGTGGCTGCATCAAAGTTCAAAACTGAACTTCCGAAAGATGTAATTTTACTACTTTTGCCATTAAACGGAATTTCATCGATTTTGTTTACCAAATTGAAAACTCTCTTGAATTGTTTCTTGGAACTCCCGCGATTTCGTGAAATCTTAAAAACCTTATGTATATTACACGTTCCCATCAATAATTTCAATAAAATTCGAAGAATCCACACATTGGGTTTCAACACGAAGTGCTGTTAGAAGAATTTTCTGATTCATCTTTAACTGCGGCCTAAATCCGTTAAATTAGTTTTATGCATTTTCAATTTAATTAATAAGCTGATGATTTTTCTAACTAACTTAGTCAAACTGCCCACCTGACAAACAAATAAATTTAGGGAGAAAAATGCACATTTTCTAAAAAGCACCGGCAGTGCGATTTTTGTTCAGTCACATTTGTTGAGAACTGAACGCTGTACTTTTTTTTTGGTAGACTTTATGCACTTCATTGTTAGATTGTATAGAAATTGCCTTGCGGCGTACAAACGAAAGATGTCATACGGCGTACATAAAATATGTAACATGAGCTCTTCTTATCGTCTGCCCTGTCTCTCAACAGTGTTGAGGTGTTCGTCCTTTCTTTACAGCATTAAACGTCAAAACTAACAACAAGGTCGGTAAATACTTATCTCGTAAAATTGCTGCTTGTTACTAAATAAATATTTTTGTCTATTGGAACTATCCATTGTTTTTCAAAATATTGGTAACATCTAACATGAAAATGTACCTTCATACTACTAACAAAAATAATATCATACTGCCACAAAATATATCCACAAATCACAATACTTGCGTCAAATCAAGGAGACCTCTGGAGGAAAAAAAATGTTAATCTTCTCTATAAGTATTGCTTGGAAATATAATGTTATCTTCATATAGCTACTAAATATATAGATGCATTGCGTATGCTGATAACAGAAACTTATGAAGCCCATCATATAGATATTAGATGAAATACTGTATCTAGTACGGTAAAAATTTGTGCGCCTCAGGTAGCTATGAAATTCCCCAAAGACCTACTAACGTGTACTTTCTTCTAAATAGCGATATCCACACATTTAATTCTTTTTTGCTTCTAGATTAAATGGGATTTGGACATATTTTGAGAAAATATTTCCGTAACACACCTCATACAAACTTATTGACGGTCTGTCAGGGGCCATGTTGTTTGTGGAACTCCGCAGGGTCATTGATTGAAAACGAGATTTTAAATCTCGCCCATTCGCATATTGAATGACCTTTTTCCAATTTTTTTTTTCATAGTTGCTTCATAAGTCCCTTATCAGCACAGTCAGAGCCTCTATTGAATGATATTATGCAACAATTGTGGTAAACGGCATTTGAGTCACCAGTATTTTTGGCACGAGGGGAGCCAGTGTTTAATGAACTAGTGCGGTAATCGCTGAAATGTCCGAAGTGATTGGGATCCGTGGGAAACCAAAGTAACGTTGTAAAATGATACTTTCCGCGCGGTAGAGCAGAAAAACAAAAGAAAAAAGCCTTGGAGAAAGTATTTCATTTTACTTATTTTGAGGAACAATGCAAAAACGTACTTTCAATTATCAGTCTCTGTAGTAGATCCAATCTAACTTACATGTTTTGCATTAAATAGGGCTTCGCCTTTCGCAAAATATAAAATGTGAAATTTATTTCGTCCTAAGACATTCTTCCTAAGATATAGACACAAATAATGATATATTTATTGCTTAAGCAGGTACTACTTACCGGCCAGCGTTGAAACATTATGAAAAACTTAGTTGCAGCGCTACCACCCCATCGAAGAATAAATTCGCTAATACCTTTGCAATTTTGTCTCGGGGTCAACCAGTGGGATAAAAGCGGACAAGAATACCTAAATAATGACGCCGAATCGTCTGTAAAAGCCAATTCCTTCAACACGCTGGGGTCATGTAGAATTGTTTTTCGAGAACGTTTACTCCGAATGCGAGTTTCTGCTACCGTCAATTCCATATCAAATAATATACGAGCTTTGCGGCATTGTCTTGGAAAACGTAATAACGATAAAGGCAAAACAAAACATGGAATGTTTTTAACAACGCACCACCATTGTGCCTGATTAAGATAACGAGATAGTTCGCGTGATTTTCCAACACTCATTAACCCAGGGCCGGGGGTTCATTTGCGCCCGGATTTAGTAATTTATTCGTTCGGTTGCATTCGTAGCGGACCAAATTAAGCCATTTGTTACCATTTTGATGCCTTTGAGGTGCGATTCGAGTGTACTTATTCCACCCCCCCGGAAATAAGACCTCCGATAAATAAGCGCGAGTTTATAAATACAAGATTTATAGTTCGCAAGTTAACAATACCATTTCCATTTTCGATATTATTGTCTGCCAGCAATTTCGAGAGATTGCCGTGGTGGGATAATATACTATATTCATTGTTTATTAGTTTCCGATATGGAATTTGACTGTACGTTCGGCAATGGAAGAGGAGAGATAGACTGAGAAAATTCGGTCAACCTCTGAGTATTACTTTTGTGAGGAGCAAAATATACGTAAATTGTTACAGAATTTTTTGAAAATTGCATCGCATAATAATCCGATTTCTAAACTTCGTTAGTTGGTTAGAACTAAGGAGGGGAGAAAATGCAAAATGCATTTTTTGCATTTTTTGTCTCTTTTGTTACAAAACATGCATTGTTTCCAATAATAGACAATTTATTCCATTTTGTTGTCATATAGAGACCCTGTCCTGCCGTTTTCGACACGGCACGTGTTTATTAGTTTACTTTATATTGCTTTATATTATTATTATATTATATTTCACATTCCCAGTAAAAGCAAAATTTTCTTTCCTGTTAACTTAAAAAAATACTATTGCAAACAGAATCCGATAGTTCAAATGGGTGGCAATTTTTAGTATCTTTCTTGTGTGCCTTGTTTTGTAAAGTAAATTGTGTCTGTGTCTCTCTGTCCAGTGTTTGTTAAAATAGTTTGTTTTGTACAGCTAATTCGAAATCAGCGGACAAGTCCAGTTCAATAAGGCATTCATTGGAGCCAATATACCAACAGCATGGATTTGTACAAGGTTACTCTACTACTACTAATTTACTCACTTACCCACAATTTTTATTGAACGCCTTTGAGGGGCTTGGTTAGGTGGGTTGTGTCCAACACTGATTTCTCGAAGGCTTTTGACAGGGTGGGTCATATGCATCTTGTCTCTAAACTTAGAGCTGCGGGCCTGGGGGCTGGACTGGTCAAGTGGATTAAGTGTTTCCTGTTTGGTCGTACTCAGTTGGTTCGTATTAATAATTGTGTCTCCGGTAAAATTGGTATTTTTTCGGGAATCCCCCAATGTTCTCACCCTGAACTCATCCTATCTTACTTAAATAATATTGACAGTGTAGTTTCGGAATCGCAGTGTCTTTTGTTTGCGGATAATTTGAAGATATTCAGGAGGGTTGGATCGCGCGAGGATGCTCTGCTCCTCCAGAGGGACGTGGGCAGTGTTTGCATGTGGTCTAAGATTAATAGTCTTGCGTTCAATGTAAAAAAATGCTGTAGTCGTTGAGTATCGAGGCCGGCGCTCGCATTGAAGACTTGGGTGTTTTCTTCGATTCTAAACTAAGTTTTGTGACATCGTGCGGAAGTGATAAACAATTGTATCCTTGAGTTTGTTGTACGCAATAGTGGCCAACTTACTCCACATTGCTTTAAACCCCTTTATATCTCTTTGGTTCGCTCTAGACTGGACTATCGTGGTATCGTCTCCATATTATGCATGCCATTTAGAAAACATCAAAGCCGTTCAGAAAGTATTTTTAAGATATATGCCTTCAAATGTATATGTCAATATCTATAATGAGTACGTATTATAACTAAGGCCTTTAATATTGACACTCCTCAAACCAGAAGATTTCAGAGTGACTTATGGTATTATTGTCCATGTCTTTTACATAGCATACAGTTTAACACATATTCCAAAAGCTGTGATAACTCAATGTTACGCATATTTTACCATCGCGCAAAACTCCGTTCATTTCGTTCTGATGTATTCCGCTTGAGAGCTTCCACTATTTATTGTTACTGTTATATTTTGTTCTGGTTTCCAGCTGTTATACTGCTAGCCTTCTCTCTCTTTGCCTTTAATGTAATGTAATGAATGTAAAAGGTTTGTAAATTGGTTAAATCATAAATAAATACATACATAAATAAATAGAAAACTGGACAACCCCAATTTTAAATCGTTTTTGACAAAAAATTGTAAACTTAAAATACCGGACGAGCGTTGATGTATGAATTGAATTGACATTGAATTTTGTGTGGTGCAAGTTGATATTATCTGAATGTATCAAAGGTATTGTTCAATTATTAATCAATTAATCCCAAATAACATTTTGTCACTGTAAGATTTTGACGTATTGCAGTTTGCTATGTAAGTACACCGTGTGCCAAATAAAACGACCCGCTATACGATCTGGAATCCCATAGGAGATACGAAAAAAAGTTTCGTACAAAAGTTTCTTGGACTCCCCTGAAGATTTAAGATATTATAATTTGTGTTCCTACATAAAATGTGTAATTTGAAATGGAACAGCTTGTACATTTCGGCATTTTTAGATTTCTTGGTTAAAATAAAGGTCGCTCCAGATATACGAATAGAACCTATTGCTAACAATACCGGGTGTGCATTAATACGTGGAAATTTACGCACTTTATCAGATTGAATAAAACTTCAGAATTCGTATTTAAAGAAACTTTTAATAGTTAATTATATAACTGTATGGAATATACAAATTCGAATAAATAAATATATAAAACAAAAAAAACACAAACGAGTAATAAAAGAAAAAGAAATATGGTGATATTGTAATATGTTTTCAATATATTGTCCATCCACTGCAATACACAATGTATAGTGTGTCATAATGCTGAAGACCGCATATCTAATCTGTCTCTATATCTCTTGTCTAATTTTTTCCTTAACATCATCAACTGAATAGTTATTTCGCGATTTATACACAGGTTCCTTTACAGTGCCCCTCAAAAAAAATTCCATGGGTGTAAAATCGGGACTTCGCGGTAGCCACGCCATGTCACCATTTTTACCAATTATATTTTGGAAATTTACTCTTAAACAATTTATCACTTAATGACCACAATAATAGGCTCACTGAAATATAATATTCTCCCGCAAGTTGTCGGACAGGTTGTTTACTTCTGGTACTATTGTATATTGAAGCAGTATTAAAAAATTCTGTCTGTTTAAATAACTTTTTAAAAAAAATGGGGCCGACAATTCTATCCCTTATAATACCGCACCACACTTTAAGACTACGATGGGCCTACCTTTTTTTTTCGTTTAAACCTTTTTCTCTGTTCAATAATAGTGCCAACTTTTTTTATTTTGCATGCCAGACGTCGTAAAAATTGCCTTATTGCTGAATAATGTTTTGTTAAAAATGAAACAAAACATGAATTGATTGACATGTCGTGAATAATTCAATTAAATATTTTTGTTGTTTGTATTTTAGCCCGCGCAAACTTTCTTTGATACTCCCTTATTGCTAAGGCTGCACTTTTACAATTGGTCAGGTAGCATTCATACAATTTTAGCCGTTCCTAAGCGGCAAAAAACTATAATTTATTTAAAATACAAATAAAACTAACAAAAAGCTATGAACTTTTTAAAGAGAAACATGAACAACAACAAAAACAAACAGAAATGTCAAAGTCTGTTTATAACTTCATGCGTCAAAAAAAAAAAAGATTGTCGTAGCCAACTACATTTTTAAAGGTTTTGATGTTCCTTTATTGTTTTGATGCCAGATGAAACGAGTATTTTAAGAGGAACATTTTTAACTAAACTTTATGAACCGAATTAACGAACTTCTTTAGTTAGCCTATAAATTTTGACTATTTATTTTTGTTATTAGGTTTTCTTTAAATGTGAATTCTGAAGTTTTATTTAATCTGTTAAGGTGTGTAGTATAGAGTCGATTTTTTTCAAAATTTCCACGTATTATTGGACACCCTGTTTTGTTAACAATAAGTTTTATCGCATATCGGTAGAATTATATCTTGTCTTTGTTATTCAAAAAATACTTTAAATTCAATAAGAATTTATACCGGTGTTATCTTAATCCTCGAGTATATCAAAAAGTAATTAAAATCTAAATATTAGATAAATTAGAAACTTGCCTTATTTTTTGTCCAAGAATTGATATCTTGAGATTTTGTTAATTGAATTCGCCAAAACGGCACCACCTATTTGGAACACCCTGCATAAGCTGAGTCGCATCTGTCAAACTGATTGAACAGTGCACCATCTCCTTAGTCTTATTCTCTGGTTAAATTTTCTTTACAATACCTGGATCAGTAGTGTCACAACACAATTTTATAATGAGCAATCAAAATATGAAAAAAAAAACACACAACCCCAATTTCTGCCTAAACTATTCAAAATTTGAATAGGAATTTCTCAACCAAGAATTTAATCTTTCTACGAATCCAAACCCAGATTTAATTAGAGAGAAAAGAAAAACGAAAATAAAAGGACAAGGCGTAGGAATGTTTTAATTTCACTTTTGCTTTTTGATGAAATCAAAAATACTTATCAAGGATAAAGTCTAAAATAAAAGTTTAAAATGTGTTTAGACAATCGAAAATTGAATACTAAATTTAAATTACCCTCACCTCACTGGAAAATTGTTTTTACATGGCCCACGCTCCGGTCATTTTTCTAAATCAGACAATTTCCGTGTTTCCGTTATTATTTTCTTCTGCTTTAACATTCTTCCTTGTCACAAATTATAAATTGCCATTGTCAGTAAATTTTAGCAAACCAAAATTATTAATTTTTTTCAATGTCTTCAAGTTGTATTAAACAATATTTCCTTGAAAGCAAAAACGAACTTAAAAATTGTTAACGCCATCATTTCTTGTAACAGAATACTTCCGTAAAATTCGAGATTTTGTTAAAGTTTATCAAAACTAGCATTTAATGCGGACAGACGTAATAAATAAAACTTTAATTTCGAATCAAACTTTTTGGAAACTAGATAATGCCCTCCCTGAGGCGTCTGAAACCCGAAACAACTTTAGCGAAATCTTAATTTGTTTAATTAATGAAATTTCAACTCGGAGAGACTTAAAGTTTTTACTGTTGACACGTTTGCTTGAGTGAAGTAAGACAGTTCAGGTTGAAACTTTACACGGCCGTTAGTCCGACTCGCAGTTAAAACTTAATTTAATATATATCAGGCACCGTTTAGGGACGAATTTGCCTAAAGTTTTTATTTCGTCTGTTAAGTGGCGATCATAAAACTAGAACTTTCACCAGATCATAAAATCTTTGCCTACCCGCCGGGTATATCTATATAAGGGGTGTTTTTTTTTATGCATAGAACTTTAAGTTGCAATAAAACAAGGATGGATTATTCGATTGACATGAATTTTATTTATCCGAAAGAAAATCTTGTGGCATTACATTTTAAATATGATTTCTGGCATATGACCGCCACGGCTGGCGCGGATAGTCCAATCTGGACGTCAAATTTTCGATGACTTTTTCCAACATTTGTGGACGTATATCGGCAATAACGCGGCGAATGTTGTCTTCCAAGTGGTCAAGCGTTTGTGGCTTATCCGCATAGACCAATGACTTTACATAGCCCCACAGAAAGTAGTCTAGCGGTGTTAAATCACAAGATCTTGGAGGCCAATTCACAGGTCCAAAACGTGAAACGTCTCCGGACATCATGGTTATTCAAATCAGGAATTAAAGAGTTAGTAATCATGGCTCTATACCGATCACCATTGACTGTAACGTTCTGGCCATCATCGTTTTTGAAGAAGTACGGACCAATGATTTCACCAGCCCATAAAGCGTACCAAACTTGACGGCCAAACTTGACAGCTGTTAAATCGGTCGCCATCTTGAACAGTAATATCAACTTAAAGTTCTATACATCGAAAAAAACAACCTATATATGAGTTCCAATACAAAGTAATGTAAAATTGACAATCTTGGCGCAGACCAGACGTGGATTTAATGGAGGAGAAAAGGAGGAAATACTCCCGCCCCACACACTCAAAAAAAAATTTGATAACGAACAATAAGACTTCTGGACTTCTGGGTACATACAAACGACATATACGAACCAAAAAATTTATGTATGTAATTGTTTGTTCGGGCCAGTGTTAAACAGCTAAGAAAAAGCAAAATAAATTTGTTTAAACAAACATCTCCTAAGGAGGTGAAAGAGATGGTTTTTGTATCTTGAAAGAGATAATATGTAAAGACGTGCAGTTTTCTGTGTTCAATAGTTAACGAAAAGGATAAAATTGAACTGGAAATGCGTTGAAATAATCTTTGAAAGAATCGCGAATAAAAATTGCTTGGTTACGAGTCTCTTGTAAATACACAGCAGTCAGACAATACACTAAACACGACTATGCCGACAGATCTAGACGAAATTCTAGATCTGTAGGCATAGTCGTGTTTAGTGTATTGTGTGACTGCTGTCAAGTGCCTCCCGAAGCCTTTGCTGTCGATAATGATCTTGTTCAAAACACATATTGCCTTGATGATTATGTTAGCTAACCGTTCATCTGTTTCAATGGCTTTCGATAAGATTTTTCACTTGGCATGAAGTATACCAAAGGAGCACTGAATGCTTTTGCGTGCTCTGGACAGTCGTTGATTAAAATATTAACGCTCGGGATTCATCTCCTGAGAAGATTTTATGGTTCCGGTGGAATGTTTAATCGTTTGGTAGAGAGCAATCTAAACATTGCAGAATTCTGAAACGTTTCTCCATCAATAGATCGATAGATAACAACAAACACAATGAAATTTCCCAAATGTCACTAGTAAAAACTATCAAAAACAAAGCTTCTGAAAATAACATAATATTTACACGTGCAGAGAAAAGGAAGACAGTCATAGCTATCGATCTCCCAGAATATATTTCAAAAACCAAAAATTTTCTTAAACCAGAACTTTTCCAATGTATCAAACACAAAGACAAGTCAAGGAAGTAATTACTAACTCCACACTATTTAGTAACAAAGCCAAATATTTTTTAACAATTATGAATCCACAACCACCGAAATTATATTCTTTAGTTAAGTTACGTAAAAAAGATATGCCCATTAGACCAGTCGTGTCTTATATAACAGCTCCACCAGTTAAACTCTTAACAAAATTAGTAAACATTTTAAAGTTCCACACAGATTTTAAACCAAAATTTGCAATAAAAAATTAAAGATATCAAAATCCCTTCTAACGCAACACTATTGTCTTTTGATGTACAAAACTTATTTCCCAGTATTCCACTTATAGATCGAAACAGGTTAACCCACCCATTGGTGAAACAAGATTTATTAGATTGCTTATTAGTATCTTTAGATCAAAATTATTTTGAATTAAATGGACAGATTTACATCTCTAAGAAGGGCTTGATTATGAGAAACCCACTTGGTCCTTTGTTAGCCGAGATTTTTATGGATAATTTGGAAAATATTATACTAGAACATCCTTTAAGTAAAAGTTTTCTACGGTGGTATAGATACCTGGATGATGTCTGCTTGCTTTGTTGGAACGGACAGACATTTTAATTCTTTTTTAAATTACATTAACTCATTACATAATCGTATAAAATTCACTATCGAGATTGAACAGGATAACTCTATTAATTTTTTTAGACTATTACGAAAGCGCAAAACAAATTAGATTTTTCAATATATCATAAACCTTCACACACGGACACAGTCATACATAACAGCTCAAATCACCCTGATGCACACAAAATGGCTACATTTAACTCTTTTATAGACAGACTTCTTAATACGCCACTATCAACAAAAAATTACAACAAAGAACGTAATAGCATTAAACAAATTGCACTGAACAACTAAATTATAAATAAAAAACAAATACAGACAACAGTAAACTCTATTTATACGAAATCTAATACAGAACACGAACAATTTAAAACAATTACATATTGGAGAACCTAGTGAAAAAGTTTAAGAACATTGGTCAAAATCTGGTATAAAAATAGTGTTCAGAACTAACAACACAATAGGAAAATATTTAAAAAACAATAAGACGAAATGTCCAAAATCCCAAAAATCAGATGTCTACAGGTTGAAATGCGGATCTTGTCCTAAAATTTATATTGGACAAACAGGTAGATCCTTGAAGAATCGCATTAACGAACATAAAAGAGCGTTTAAAAACAATAGTCTAGATTCTAATTATGCTACACACTTAAACACAGAAAAACACATTTTTGACGACAATTTTGATATTTTACATACAGCCCCAAAAAGTAGAAAATTAAATTTATTGGACGCCATGGAGATTAACAAAATGAGACATTCAAATGTATTGCTTAACGATCAATTAGATTTAAATACCTCTCCTTTATTGAACAAAAATTCTCACAACAACAATAATTAATGTCATTTATCGGTATATTTAGTAGCAGGTAGTTTGTAAATATTACATTTGATAAAGACACGGTGTTGTCGAAGCAATTGTCATGTAAAAATATATAATTTCCTGAAAATCTGAACTTTTAGTTCTTATTTATTTTAATAAATGGATTTTTATCGAGTTAAAGCCACCTCAGTTCAAGTTTCTCCATCGTTTTCTTGGCCGTAACCTCACAGAACGTTTGAAAGATAATGGAAAAGAAATTCTTAGAATCCCAACCAAGTTCCGTATGTTCATGTTATTTTAGAAAAATGTCCGAAGTAGGGGCTGGCATTTATGGTATGGTGTGGAATGCATCCCACATGGCTTGAACAGTTTCTTTGACAATTTCTTTCAAGAATGGTGGCTCCTATCCGAAATAAAGAAAGAGACTTTTGAAAGATGAAGCAAAAAACAGAATTTCTAGGAAAGTAAAATAAATAGAGGAAAATGGATTGGAAATATATTGCTTTAAAAAGAAGAAAAAAACTTTAATTTGTAAAAATGACGCTATTAGATGAATGCATAAAGCATCCAATACTGTTGCTGTATCCAGATAAATATTTCGTTAATGACTTTTCTCCACTTAAGCCTATTCATAAATCTTTTTTATTTCAACAAAACGTTCGTTTTATAAACCGGAAGTTAAGCTATTATAAGCATGCTTATGATAATGATGATAACTTGAGGGACTACTTCATGTTCGGAGAACCCTGGCATTAATAGCGCAAAATCCCTCTGGCCGTATTTTAAAACCTTTCAATTTTTGCGTGATCAGGCCTTCGACCATTAATTTAGCAGAATCTGAAGACCTCCAGGCAAGAGATCTGCAATAGAAATCGGATGCGGGTTCTGACGAAACATGAACCACACAAAACAACGAAAATGTGAATAACGCAAACGCCAGGTTAGAGTCCGTTCCTACGCCGTCATCTGCATCAGCTCATGTTGAGCCAAGAACCCTTATTAGAAGCCCACTTCGGAAGCGCAAAACTCCTGTAGATGCTCTAATAATATTGATGGACCGAGTAGTTTCCTACACCCTTGACCGCCACAACACGTAGTGCGTTATTGTCATTTAAAATTTCCTCCTCGCTGCTTGAGATCGTTTTTCTGATTTGCTCAATTGCAAACAAAATCGCAAACGCTGTCTCCCCACTATGTTTCTATTGTGGAGGTGTTAATTCAAGGTCCCGCAAAGCATAAGCACTTTCTTCTAGTCATGTATGAACTAACTCCCCTCCTCGTATCTATGGTCGCATGGTGTACAGTTTAATCCCGAACAGCCCAGTTTTAAGGTCGCGTCGCGGCACTAAGGTTGTACCCTAACAGGAGAAGCCCTTATCCGTCTCTTTTTGTCCACACTAAAGTTGCAGATACTCGTCTACTGCAGTAACGCCTTAAGTAGTTTTTTACGAATGTAGAAGTTGCGTTATAAGTTTGTTTCCGAGGTCTACCGACCCATGTAAACTTAAAACACACTACCTGAGGTAACTTCTTCAGCGTCATTTTACAGTTCAGAAGCATCCAACGCCATCTGAGCATTTGGGGCGAAAGAATCGGAGTAAACAAGCATTTGCATCATCCCTTTCAGTGCTATTCATTGAAAAAATATATATTTTTGATAGTTTTCTCAATTCTAAATTACTTAATTCTGTATTAAATAAACATAACCTAAATAAGAACTCTGAGATTTTATAGCATTTTGCTGAGCATTTAATGTTGAGTATCAAAATGAGAAACAAAATATAAAACAGTATATCTCCCTATTCAAGTTCTAGCTCAGTTTTTTTTTGTTTTCTTAGCGGATAAAGATCGCCGATCTGTGTTTAAACAAAATAAAAAAAAACTATACATATTTTCCTTCGTTACACTTATACATCTAAACATTCTGTATTTGAATTAATTAATATTACGTGTCGAGTTCTGTCTCTAATAAAATTTATTCCGTTGGTTGCCAGTCATTCAGGCCATTGTAGTAATAATAATAAGTACCAAAGAGGCCAAGCCAGGCTCAGTGTCTTCGAACACAATGAACATAAAAACTCCATTATAGGAAATTATCTTCTAATAAACCCACGCGGGTAAAATGAATGAGGGATTGTGTTGTCCTATAATGAAGTACCTCGATTGGCTTGAAATAATTAAATTGTTCTGAAGTTGTGCGAATCATACAAAGATATTTAATTTTCGCTACTAAATTGATTTTCTTTATAGTCGTCTTTTTAATATGGGAACATAATATCACTAAGAAATTTATTTCGATAAGTATTTCGGGTTGTTCATAGCTGATGACTTAGTAGTTACAAACCAATTCACCAATAAAAATTACATATGTTTACATACATCATGCATGATGATACGTAAGGTCTACTGATTTAAAATAATGAGATTTATTTTATATTGGAACTTTCGTATATCACTTCATTTTTTAGAAAAAGTAAATTTTGTAAATGGGATTAAACCTTTTTTCATTACGTGAAAAAAAATTCTGTTATTCTAAAGCAGTGTTTATCATAGAAAATCATAACGGTTCTTCAACTTAACATCATACCAAACGACACCTAGGAGATTTTTTAGTATCTGGATGTTTAGTTTGCTCATTATCTGATTTATTTTTGTTGTTTAATTTATTTTGTTTTAATTCTTTGTATAGATGAATATTCTTTCTAAATCAATATTAAATTTTTCTTGGATTTCTTGACCATTGTTTGTTAGCGATAAATCATAAGACTTAAGATGCTAAGCACCGCACTGATGCTGCAATTTACCCCAGGGGCAAAATCAATGCAAATTCAATCCTCGTAATTTTTGTCTTCGTTCAATTTTTTTTCTTTTGCTTTTGTATTACCACTAGCCTTATGGTTCATAGAGTGGTTAACTTAATAGTAAGGCAACAACGGAAATTAATATTAATAGCAATAAAAAGCAATAGCTATGAATGGATTCGGTCCGGTTATTTTCGTCAAGTTAAAAAAGGGGCTAGACACTTTTTCAGGCCAAAAAGCTCATTAGACATTTTACCGTCCATTTTTTTGTGTGTTTTAAATACAGGATTTTTTATGGAATCGTAAAAAACAACCAAACTGCTCCATATTGCGCGAGTATGGGTATAATTTTGCAATTTCCCGCAAAAATTATTGGTATCACAAACTCAGGTTCATGCTAACGATGGTCACATTACTCTCGACCATTAAAGTCGTGTAATATTCACAGAACAAGGTTGCGACCGCCAATGCTTGTTTCCAGCTAAGGGCGAATTTATATCCATCGCGTGTCGTAGTCAAAGAGTCACTTAAATAATATTCGGACCGCCGCAGCGACATAATTTAAATTCAAATCGAAATAATTACGGTAGATATACATTTTAGCGGTGTTGTTCAGCAGATCGCGGAAAAATAAGTATTTTTCTGCTAAAAAAGATAATAAGAAATAAAATTAATAAAACTAAAAGATGTCCCTGCAGTAAAATAAATTTCAGCTATTTTTTATGGATTTTTTGTGGGTCAAAATTTGTTTTAAAAATTCAATAATAGGTATAGAAATTAAAAAAATATATTTGACTTTAAAGTTAAAATATTACGTTGTTATTTTAACGGTAAATACGATTTTAATAATATGTAGAATAAAAATAGTATTTCATTAACCAGTAAATATACAACCAAAGGGTAACACTTATTTGTTTCTACAAAAACTACTTTTATCTTGGATTGTACCCAAAGAATATGAAGAAATAATTTTATCTTGTAAAAAGATGTTTAAACATAATTCCTTAGTATTAGTTTGTTCAAATTATTTCCAGTAGTTCGTAAAATAAATGGATAATAATTTAACAATTAATTTTTCCTTTGATTTAAAATATTACCTTGAAAACATCAGAAAAAACTACAAAAAATCTAACGTTTGTAGCAGAAGAAGGCATAGAACAACTTATAGTAGATAACCTCAAATTGTACAATTATAATTTCAAAGACTAATTTCATCAATTAAGTGTATATGTTGATCAACTGTTAATTCTAATTAAATTCTGATTCTATATAAAAGTTTGTTTTCACTTTAATTGTGCAAAATTTTATTGTTTTAGAACAACCGGAGAGACTTCGACACAATCAATAACAATAACACATATAAATAATATTAGACCGTCGAAACTTACGCATGTAAACTTTTTCAATAAAACAGTGATTTAACTGGGATATTTCTGCAATTCAGGGAATTCTGGTTTGTCCTAAAAACGCTCAGGCAATAACTAGTACGTCATAGGAAATATGCAATATGCAGCGATACAGATGCCAATCTAGCTACCTACTATGCTGATAATAGAGGCACTTTTGAAGCCAATATCTAAATGTTGAAAAGGGATATTCAATATGCCCATGGGAATATCTTTTTTCTACTTAGTTCTGCAAAATGCCTAATTATATACCGATCTAGCGTGCGGGAAGCGTCACTTTACCACTTCAGTTTTATTTCCCACGGATCCGAGCCACTTCGGACATTTCCGGGGTTTTACCGCACGAGTTTAGGAGCAATCGGATGATTTCGGAAACGTCAAATTGAAGGCGTGGGAAATATTTCCCACGCCTTCAATTTGACGTTTGTCAATTATGGCGGCTATGTCAGTGAATATATTCGCGTTGTTTGGAGAAAATGTACCCAAAAACTAACGGTCGTAGAAAAGGTATAGTATACAACACGTTCGGTAAACTTTTTAAGTCACTCGTTTATTGAACACTCGCTCCGCTCGTGTCCAAATGCTCGTGTATCAAATGCCGTTTACCGCACTTGTTGCATAATATACTATTTTTTGCGGTCTTACCACGTCAGTTTCGTTTCTCACGGATCCGTGTCACTTCGGATATTTCCAGGATTTTACCTCACGGGTTTGGGGTGTTTTCGGAGATGTTTCCCACGAATTGAATTTTGAAGTTTGTCAATTCTGACGGTCATGTCAGTGACTGTATTTGTGTTGTTTTGCGAAAATGTACCCAAAAACTTGAAAAGTAGAAAAAGAATAGTATGCAACACGTTACCGAACGTTTTAAGTCACTCTTTTATTAAACACTCGCTCCGCTCGCGTCAAATAAACTCGTGAGTCAAATGCCGTTTACAGCACTTATTGCATAATATACTAATCTCGTATTGAACCAATAAAACCTTGGCACTGACAGTTCATTAATTCGTGTGAATGTGACATCTTTTTCCATCGCATCAAATTTTCAGCGAAAGAAAAAACGAATTGTAGTTGTCGGGATCGCTGTAGCACAATCCCTGCAAAAAACCTATCAAGAACAGTTTTCAATAAATTAACAAATAACTGAAATAAGAAAATGCCGTGACATATCTGATATTATCTGGTCAGAGATACATTCATTATTAAGCCAATTTACGACAAAAACATGCATAGAAAAGAAATAATTAATTATGGACATGATGATACGATTTATTCACATTTTTCTCATTTTATAAATCCCTCTAAAGGATAGTATGACTATTTCGTTCCAGAACTGTTGCATATGGTTGAAAATCCAGATTTTTAACATATTGAGGTAAACGATTAAAATACTTTGGACCCCAAAAATGATATCCGTGCCTGCTTTTGTCTAGAATAAAGAATTATACACGAATTCATAGTTTCTTGCACTATGTTTATGGGATCTAATTTACTACTAACTATTACAACTACCTATATATTTCAAAATTTGGAGTTATACTAAAGCCGATGGGAGTCATCGGGATAAAATATGTTATATTTATATCGGAAAAGTGTTATTTATTTAATTCAAATAAAGTTTGGCCTATATGTTACATTTTAGAATAGGTCAGAAAACATATAGCTCACACCTCTCCTTTTATGTGATATTTTATATTTTTTGAACGAGTAATACTTATCTGAAAAATGTAATATAATATGTAACATATAATATATGATCTAATTTTACGATGACGTTTATATAGCAAAATTTTTTTTTAGACACCACCTACTTTCTATTATCTACTACTACTACTATCTTTAATAGTAAATTTTTTAGGATGTAAAGTAATACGTACACCGATTAGTATTGGTAAATATTGCTATCAAAATATTTCCTTTTTACTAGGAAAAAATGTTAAAATTTGCGGTGAACAAACTTCTCTTTATACATCTATTTATCACAAATAACTTCGGAAAAACTAAATACCCTGTATATTTTAGGTCACTTTTGGCAAGATGCAGAAAATTTGTTTACGCATTTCTGTTCGTCTTAGCAAAAATAATTACCTAAATCGGTTGTGTTCAACTTAGTGTTTTGCTAATATGCAAATAATTTGGTTTTGGGATTTTCTACTTTGCACTTCGAATTAAATTGAGTTTTTAGTATAACGCAAAAAGTTTTTTAAGTAAAAATAAACGATATTAAAACTGCGAAACCCGATATAAAATTTCAGGAAGACAGTGCCGCTTTTAACATTAAAATTATATTACGAGCTTGCGCTCTCTTGGCGATTCCGGTGAAATATAATAGTGACAAAGCTCCACTTTCATGTATATTATTTCCGAGAGCATTTCTTGTTTTTTAAATTTAATATTCGCGAGGCCTTCTCGCTGAGAAACACCTTTTCGCATCCTGATGCGTGTCTAAAGCCATATAAATGTATACCTTTTAACTTTTTATAACAATATCTTACAGGAAGAGGGAGGCACAATGTTGTAAAACGGACGTAAATCTTAAAAGTGATGGATATGATCTTGAAGTACCCTTAATATTACATTTCCAGGCGTTCGTAGTTGTTTCGTTAGGGATTCGCACAAATCTCGCGAGGAAGCTTTATGTGTGCTATTATTCTACTGGTAACAGATATACCCTGTACCAGGCCAATACATTTGACGTTTGTTTTTTCAAATCTGAATGGTTTCCTAACTATGCAAAATTTGTCGACAGTTAAAACTTGCTTTCATGCACTGGTTAGTTGTAAGAGATTGTAGAGGCTTTAAAAATTAAACTGGCTTGAACGGCTACATATACCATATGTCAGGGCACTTTCGAGAATGCTATATGCTATGATATACATAAGTGCGTCGTTGAAAGACTACATAATATATTTTTGATATATCTATATTATAAATTGTGAAGTGTACGACTTTAGTATAACGCATAAAGCAGAAATAATGTCAATATGCCAAATATTATAATCCAAATAAATAGCTCATAAGATTTAATGTACCTGTTTACAGATCCAGAAAACCGTTATTGTTTTACTAAAACAAATTCTAGAATAATTGTGATAACGCAATTAATGTAATCCCGCGTGAGGTGCTACTCCTCCATACGACACCTCCCCGGGTGGCGGATAGGGGGAAGCCTCCCAGATATGGGTTGTACCGGGGAAATGAAATACTCGTGGCGGATGAAAACTAGCACGGTGAAGGGGTCAGGACTGCAACATTTCAACGGTCATGGTACTGCGATGCGGAATGCAAGAGGGAAACCACTTCATTAACTTTCCCCAGAATATCCATCCGATTTTATTCTTTTCATGTTGGAAGAACAGAAACAGACGGCCTCCAATGCCGGGCAATAAAAGTGGCAGATCTTAAGTAGTCAGAAGGTGCGAAGAATCTCCCGGTTCCGACTACATAAGATCAAAATAGCAATCTGGAATGTGCGAACATTGTTTGCAGCTGGGAAATTCAACAACTTGATACAGGATATGGAGGGAATGAGGGTCAGTATACTGGGAGTCAGCGAGGTACGGTGGCCCAATAGCGGAGTGACACGGTCCAAAAACAAGGTATTTTATTATAGTGGCACTGACGACGTAGATAATGGTGTAGGCATCCTAATAGAAGAGAGCTTATAAAATCGGTGAAGGATTTTGTCCCTGCTCTTTTGCGACTTTGCAAAGGGCCGATAAATATTAACATAATTCAGGTATATGCTCCCTCATAAGAAAAACCTGACAATGAAGTTGGACAATTTGACGGGCAGACGGCAGAGGCCATTAAGCTAACGAAATCCAATGAAATGAATATCAAGTTGAGAGACTTGAACGCAAAAGTCGGCTAGAGAAGAGTGGGAGGTATTGTAGGCCACTGGAGTCTCGAAGAAAGGAACGACAGGGGCAGAAGACTCATCCAATTCTGCAATGAGAACGATCTGGTCAACGCAAATAATTGGTAGTATAATTGATAGTAGGTAATATACCTGGAAATCACCGCAACACAATGATCAAACGCAGATTTAGAAATAACCATAACCAGAGTCGTTGCTCTGCCGGTCGGAGTATTGAGTCGAATCATAATCCCCTCTGTGCTGATATCAGACTGAGATTAGCCAGATCAAAAAAGAAAAGCAGCAGCAAGAGATTCGACCCCAGATGACTTATCAACATCTTAACAGACAACTATCAAACGGCATTGCCAAAGACGATATCGACTGAATCAGAAATGCGTTTGGAAACACCAATAACACCCATCTACTAAAACAGAACGCCTTAATAAGGAATGAGTGGTTGAACAGGGAAATTTTGGAAGTAATGAAAAACGCAGACAATGTAAGATTCATAATGACGCAACTGGCTATCGACACTATCAGATGAGACCTCGCAATGAAATCAGAATTTCAGAGGAGAAGTGGCTTCCGGACCGATGAATGGAAAAGAGATCGAAGGTCTATACAAGAAAACACCAATAACCCACATCCGAGACGCAGAAAATTAAATAATACTAGATACCAGATAACAACTTGTTATAAGGTCCATACATAATGGAGAGTGAAATTCTTAATGCCATAAAACTATCAAAAAATGGTAAAGCTCCAGGACCAGATAACTTACTATCAGAAAACTTCCACCTCATAAATGATCAAAGCATAAAAATAATAACAAGATTTTTTAATTATATCTGCGACACAGGAAACATCTCCACAGACTGACTTCGTTCTACAAGACTATTGGCTCAGTAGCTTAATGAGACATTTTTTAAAACTGCTTCTTCGAATCATGCACACACGACTCTACAGAAAATGGGAAGAGCTCAGTTTAGCTTTAAGACATGGTTGGGAACCAGGGAGGTCATTATCAGTCTGAAGACATTTATGCAAAATTCCTTTGACCAAAGAAAGAACGCCTTCTTATGTTTCATTGACTACGACAAGGCTTTTGATCTTCAAGAACTTGGATTGGACGACAAACATGTAAGACTGATTGCTAATCTACTATATGAATATGAAAGGGAGTCAGGCAAGGTTGCATTCTATCCCCAATGTTTTTCAATCTCTATATGGAGAGAGCTTTTGATGAGATAATATCTGAACGACCCATGGGTATTATAGTTAATCGTATCTCAATTAATAATATACGCTACGCTGACGACATCAGAATAATAGTCGATAATGCCAACGAACTGCAAACTATACTAAATATTGTCAACGAAGCAACCCCACAGAGGGGAAGATTAACACCGACAAAACGAAGTTTATGGTTATATCTGCGCCTGCCTTACACTTTAATTTTTGTTTTTTTAGGTGGTTTTAAGAAACCTTTAGTTTTCACACCTTCCAAAAATTTCTTTGTGGTTTTTACTGTATTTGTTTCTTCACGGACAGAAACAAACATATTTTAGTTTGGTTGGTCATGAAAGACGTTTGGGAATTTAAAAAAGCTTCTACGCTATCTGTGTAGAAAGGCGAAGCGAAATATCCAGCGAGAGATTGCATGCTTTCGGGATGCATTATAATTTCATGTTTTTTTTTTAATAAAGGCAAAAATACTCATCATCACATTAGACTTCAGTGAATTTTAAATCAAACAGTAACAAAAAAATTTTGGAATTTAAGTTGAAAGTCTATACCAATACAATTAAAATAAAAATTGAATTAACTAAACTGATATCAAAGTAAATTAAACTGTGACAAACAAATCTTTTTTTATGTAACAGTTCTATAGTTCAATTTAGTTCGTATTGCTATAATTTCGCTGTAGTGTTTACAAGATATTTGGGAAAATTTTTTTTTTGGATTGCTACCATAAGTGATTAGGTAGTTTGTATTGGACTACTCCATCTCAGCGAAGTTGATTTCTAGGTACTCAGCTTATTGAATTTAAACTTTCTCATCTATAAAAAAATTGTTTTCCTGTCTCCTTCTTTTCACACTTATTCCAATGTGCGAGAACACAACAGTTCCTCAATTTGTTGAAATATACAGCAATCGACAAAACTGCCTAAGCAAATATCTCGCTCTGCTGTTTTATATTGTTTTAATTTTTTTTAATTCTTGAAATCAGTTAATTTAGATGATTCAAAAATATAGAATTGAATTTTTTTAATTACAGAAGCACGAGCAAGTGAGGTCGGATAGTCCAACAATTTTCGCAGTCCTAAATTCAATCATTAATATTTCTACTTTTTACAAAACTTCTGAATTCCTCCCGCGACGGTTTTTGCTGAGTCGAACTTGCTAACGTTTCGCCAACCAGCTGGGGTCGTATTTTACTCTGTACCTGCTTATATATTGTTTGAGGGGGCGGAGCTACAGCTACAGTATTCCATGCATATGCGACCAAGAATAAATTAGAGAGACCGGAAGAAAAATATCAACTAGGCTCAAAGAACATGAAAGAGCCTTAAGACAAATCAACTCATCAGCAGTTGCCGAACACAATCACGAAACCGGACATAAAATTTTGTTCGATAAAACTAAAATTCTTGCATGTAATCAATTGTTCTACCAAGGAAAAATTCTTAACAATCTTCACCGCGACTCGAGTCAGGCTCAGACTACTTGTCACCAACATGCGAATTAGTCATCCGAGACAGTGTTTATTAAACAATATATAAGCAGGTACAGAGTAAAATGCGAGTCAGTTTCAGTCAAGCTCTGAAGAAGCCAACAGGATGATTGGCGAAACGTTAGCAAGTTCAATTCATTAACAACCGACGCAATAGGAATCCAGAAGATTTGTGACTAAAACCGTCCAGAAGTTTTGTAAAAAATATTTCAGTAGCCTGCGGAAGTCTCTTTGAAAAATCATTATTATTTCCGTTCTTGCATTTTCACTACTTATTTTTTTAGTAGTTGTGGTAAAAAAACTACTGATGTCCAAATTTTATCCTCATATTTTTTTATATTTTATGGATTTTATATTAGTTTGTCCACTAAATATTTAAAGATTTTTTCAATACTTTTTACAAAACTTCTGGATTCCTTCTGCGTCGGTTTTTGCTGAGTTGATCTTGCTTGCTTGCTTGGAAGATCGACTCAACAAAAACTGACGCAGGAGGAATCCAGAAGTTTTGTAAAAAGTATTACAGTAGCTTGTGGAAGTTTCTTTGAAAGATTTTTTCAATCCTACGAAAATCCGAAGTTTAACAGAATGAAAGTAGAACCAGAGCTAGCGTTATAACTAAATTTAATTAATTAAATAATCGATGCTTAATTAAATTTTATCCTTACGCATACTCGGTTTGTTAAAAAAAACTGATGAGTATTATTTGGAAGAGCTCCGGTCGGTACTTTGTCAAAGCCAGTGGTTGTTATAAATTCTATCGCAATAAACATGGCATCAGCTAAAAACGCCCCACTTATATCCAAATCCGGTTAGCTGCTACTCTATGGCGGAGAGTGGAAACTCATTTGTATTTATTGTTGGTAAATTGAGTATACGCTCTGTATCACCATAGGTGCCATGCACTTAAAATTCAAAGCAGATAGTAGCAATTTGTCAACGGCAAACAACACATTGTTTCATGTAAAACAAATGGATCTGTTTTATAATTAAACGAGTTTGCTATGATTTCGGTTTGGTGTCAAATAAATCATCCCTATGATTAATATTACCATGCGATTTAAGCGAATAAGTTTTGATGGAAGCCAAAAAAACTGAACGAGCAGTAAGACGGAAGAAATTAGAACGAATTTAAACCGGAATCCGATTAAAAAGTAATGTTGTTTTGTTTTTTGCTTAGGGGCAATGACGGGGCCGTTGTTTTAAATTTTTTCCTAATTAGAAAGCAGGCGTAAATAAAATATTGGACAATCAGTCTTGCAAGGTGTCCGCACTAATTGCTAATTTTATTTTTAGCTACCGGAATCGTAAATTGGAATTGGATTAATTGGGGCAATTTTTTGAATGAATGCCTAAACACACGTAAATTTAGAATTACCAGAAACCTTTGTTTTGTATCAGTTTTTATGTGCAGTGGCGTGCATAAAGTTTGCAGGAAATGCTTTCTTGTAAATATTTTCCATAAAAAAAACTACTGAATGCCATTGAAAATATGAACTGAAAACTGTTCCAGTTTCAGTTAAGCTCTGAAGAAGTCAACGGGATAATTGGCGAAACGTCAGCAACTTCTATTTATCAATAACCGAGGGCGGAGAAGTCCGCACGATTTGTAAATAGTCTATTGAAGCCTGTGGAAGCTTCTTTGAAAAAATTAAAAAATATTAAACGTTTGCCTAAAAAAAAATAAACACTAACATATAAAAATAATAATAAATAATAAGAGAATACTAATATTAAATAAAATAAATTAATTGATGTTTTTCAGCAAATGCCTAATTTCTTTTGGTAACGTTTGTTCTATTTTAAAACATTAAATAAAACTTTTATGTTAATAACTTAATTACTAGGCATGATTTATAAAATTTTTAAAACTTTGACAAGAGGCAGATTGTTTTTTTTCTGCCATATTTTTAAAACATATAACCCAAAAATTACGTATGAAGCTTATCACGCCTTGTAGTGAACTTTTTGGAAAAAATATGATTTTTATGCAAAAATAAAATGTTTGTACAGAAAGTAGTTATTTAATGGTTTTATAGCGTGTCTCATTTTTGATCTACCTTATTAATGAAGCTAGCATGTTGCAGTTTCCAAATCATCTTATATCCAAAAATCTCAGATAGCTATGATTGTCTGTTTGTGCTAATTCATAACAAAGTAGCATTGGCTCACGAAAGTCGACATCCATTGCAGTCCTAGGATTGTTCTGAGTCTAATTTTTGGAGGCTTTTGTATTCTTCATATGTCAGTCGAATCCAAGCACGTGCCATAAACTGAGAGCACTAGGAATCACAACTTAGAAATTTTGTTTCTTTCGTTAAAAAGTGTCGCTGGCTATAGATCATTTTTAAAATAGAATTTACAATTTTCAACTTAGACGTGATATAATCATCCCGATTGGTATGCTAGAATTAGTTATATTAGTATGAAATAATCTAAATATTTTTACTATACGGAATTTGTCAGGTTATCCTAGATTTAATGTTTATCCGTAGACGTAAATTATCAATCCTAATGCAGAGAAGTTTTAGCAAATGTCAGATTGACAAACAAAAATTTATAAAATTTTCTTATTGGCAATTGACGATATTTTCAAAAATAAAAGTACTTTGCTTTTACATGAACTTCACAATGTTTTATAAAAGATAACAAAGTTTCCTATATGGTGCCGTTTGACTTGGGCTTGGTACCTATAAAGCGTGGCAACTATTATATGAATCCATTTAGCGGTAAAATAATATAGTGGCCCTATTACAATAAGGTGGCCGCGTTGATATTTTCGTAGAGAAAAGTATGATTTTTTTGTAAACAGCGATTTCCACACTCGTTTCTTTTAAATCACGCATGCGGTTGTTGAATGGACGCACTCAATTTTTTTTCATAGTTGCTTCATAAGTTCCTCTATTATTGCCATCGGTAGGGCTCCTATATTTCTAGTATCTATATGGATGAACCGGATCGCTTTAAAATATTTCAGCAATCAAAGTTGTCGCTTCCACATGACTTTGGGATATCTTGCTTTAAAAAAGCTGATGGTGCTGGTTCTATGCCACTTTTAGCGGGAAAATTTTGAATCTTCGGGTATGTTCGGATCGGGGCGGGAAAATTTTGAATCTTCAGTCGTGTTCGGGTTGGCGCATGCGTTCTCATTGGGGTTTTCGCGGAAAATCTCCGAGGTTCGGATGCGCAGTATAAATCGTATTCGGCTGTGTTCGGACTAACTCGCACCTGCAGAAGAGAGGGGGAAGTTTTGTAGGAGCGTGCTTAGGTCACGCTTACACCTTCATAATCGAAAATGTCAACGTCTATTTGCATTTCAACCACCATTCTCTCAATTTGTTCGCATGGCTTCGGCAAATCGATAACAGTTATTGGAAACTATCTGAAGAATTGATTCAGGAAGAAGAGCAAAATACAAATGGAAATGAAAAAATCGGATATCCCAAGAATCATTCCAATTTTCAATGCGATTCTAAATGTACAGTAATGGCGAACAAGACTACTGAATATCATCAGTTCATTTAAACACAAAATTGATCATTCGCTACATGTTCCGAATGATAAATTGAAAAAATCGTTTTTAATATTTTGCCTGTTATTTAAATTCAACTGATAGAGAAAAATTTTGTCTGATATAACTTAATCTATAAAGAACAATGAAAATAAAAAATTATTATGCATCAAATTGCTTTATTTAGGAAAGATCTTAGCTTGTAATATGTACAAGATATTGGAACTGTCGTACATAATTTAAACGAATCAACAATTACCCCATTCTAGGACAACCGGTTTTTAAAATATTGCGCAGGAAAATATTATTAACATGTAGTATCTGCTAGACATCTTCTTGTACAATTTTCCATCACTGTATCGTAGATGATGATGACGGTTCTCCAAATATCGTATTTGTTTTCTGTAACACTCTTTCAAATAGTGGAAATGTTAACAGAGTTTGAAAAGATAATGTTTCAATTCCTATACCTAATCAACCACTAACCAAAACTAACCCCTTGTTGAAACAAGAATAGTATTACATCATTGCAGAAGAACACTAAATTTTGCCAGTTGTATATATGTATAGAAAGCTAAAAATTTCAAACAACAACAAACAAAATCTGCTTCTAGTTCACTCCAAATCGATTTTGAATAATGAACCTAGCCCTACAGGATTCAACTACGATATCATTGCGTGAACATTCTTGGCGGAACAAGATGTTTGAAACTATTCACGTTATACTTTAGAACACGGTTATCCCAGACAACCAATAAGTGCAGCAATATCGACACAGCACCGTTGTTAAGTCGAACGCAATAATTCGCTTTAGACACGACACCCTCATTTGCGCTCTCTCGTGGGAATTCATTAAATCATTCTACATCTATAAATTGTGTGTAAATAATGGCTGCGCTAACACTAATTTTCCGATATTGCATTTAAATTAACCTTTCTGTTTGATTGCACAATAGAAAAGATAATTACCTCATCTGTCACTGATATTTATTTATAAATGGTTTGTATCCGTGTAGCTGCATCGGCGGTTTAATTTATTGCCCAGGTGAAGACTGCGGGCTTTTCGTACTAAACTTTCGCTAACCTTCGAAAGGTAATTTAAAATGTATGCTCGGGAACATTAGAAAAGGTTACGGACATTTAAAAAAAGTGAATTTGTGTCAATATTTTTTTTGTTGACCGCGCATAGGCAATTAGGCAAATTAAGTTAGGAGACACCAAGCATCAGAAGATCAGTCAGATTCAGTCCAAACGAAAAGGGTAATGACCGGGTGTTTCACCTGCTACGACTCGTTCAATCCAAGAGTTGACATGAATTAGGTTCACTGCAATGGATTTTGCCTTTTAGCTGCTACGCCTGCATTGTTTTTTTTTTCACATCGCAAACAACGCGTGTGGGGATGTGAGTAGGTGCGATAGTAGTTATGCATGTGAGGTAATCAGAAGCAGTCATGAAAATTTATAAAAGCATTTCGCGGTTTCCAAAACAAAGAATGGTATGTGCATATAGATGACGTTTTTCATTATGTTTTGTTAAATGTGATAAGCTATTTTCTGTAGTATCTAAGACTGATTATTGCTTAAGTAGCAAAATTCATAATATGGTAAGTCAAAGTATGAAAAGACAAAATAAAAGCATCGCAAAGCTAAACTGTATAAAAAAAAATGTCGGTCCACAATTCAAACCTCTACCGTAACAAAAATATGTCGAGACCATTGCAATTAGAGAGACAGGCAACAAATTGTCAGAAATGTTCGCATTTCGCATGCACATTTTCTATTTCGGTTTCATTCCTAACATCTATGAGTAATTTTGACGAATTTGAGTGATTCCTGCCCACCGATCACATTTTTTTATATGGTGTAATGTATGAAAATTGTTTGAGTGGATCAGGTGACGTCATTAGGGCAGCAGCAGTAAGCGCAGTAGCTACTAGAGATATAGCGGTATTGCCTAATGTCGATAATACAGGAACTTATGAAGCGACTATGAAAGAAGGTCCATTCAACATGCGCATGACCTTGTGGCTTTGAACAACCAACATGGTCGTTGACAGATCGTCAATAGGTTCGGATTCGGAATTTTTGCCCCAATATTTTCTCAAGATATGCCTAGATCTCGTCGAATGTTTTGGGAAAAGAAAATGGCGTAAAGTGCAGGTTAGTGGGTGAAATGCGCTGAAAAGCATTCTTCTCTCTATTAAAACATAAATGTCTTCTGACTACATCACCAATTTCAGAAACAGAAAATTTAAGAAATGCTTACTAACCACTTATTATTATTGAACTGAGGAGGCTTTTACTTGATGAAAATCCATTTATCAAAATAAATAAGAACTAAAAGTTCAGATTTTCACGAAATTATATATTTTGACATGACAATTGTTTCGACAACACCGTGTCTTTATCAAATTTTGATCACATTTGATAAACAATTGTCACGTCAAAATATATAATTTCGTGAAAATCTGAACTTTTAGTTCTTATTTATTTTGACTTGTTATTATCTTTTTTTGTTTAGTAGTATTTATTATTTTCAATTAATGGAAACCAAAATAACTTAAGCATCTATTTAGATTTTTTTTTATATTTGAACTGACCTGGAGAACCCCCGTAAATTTTTGAGAGCCATTTCAATAATTTATTTTTAATTCGTGGATTGGACTTGAAGTCAATGGCTAGCTGCGACATTTTTGGAACGAATATTTGCGAAAACTTCGTATTTCTTTCCAACTATCACAGAAAATATGAAATATGTTTCTCAACAACTACTCATTATTAGATGCCTGATAGAATCTTACCATTTTAAAGTGAATTAGGATAAGTCAAACAATTAAAATATGCTTAATTTCTTCCATAGGCAAATCAAAAACTGTGTACTATATCTCAAAAACTAAAACTACCATATAAAATTCAGTTGGACAGCTCGAGCTCGAGTCACCTATAGCTCAAATCAGTTTCAGATAGCTCTCTGAAAAAAAGAAGTTGATTTTTTACTCAGGGAGAAATGTATTCCATTCGTTATTCGTCATGAACGATACAAATTTGTAGGTTTTTGTCTTTCATCTTTTTTATTTCAATATTTTTACTACTAAATTAATATCTAGTCAAACATCATAATAATAATGACGGACCTGCATACTGGCATGATATTATCACTGCCGATTATGACGAGGCTCTGGAGGAGATTATGACTGATAGAGATGTGCGAGCGAAAAAGCATGAGCCGCGAAGAGATCTACAATATAAAATTAAAAAATATTCATTATTTTACTTACCTTGTATTCAATTTTGTGAAATAAACAAGTTATTAAAAAAAACATCACCAATAAACTTGTTGCTAGCGGCAACGTGTATGACCAAAAACCAAAGTATTTTCTTTTAAATGTTCGTCTTCTTTACGTCACATTTTCAGGTATCAACTAAATGAAGGGAATAGAGACTAAAAATGACAATTATATCTCGTCGAGTAAGAAAAGTATTCTGAAAAAGTTGCTATATTTTCTGTTTGCTTTTGAGATGTTCAACAGAGAAAGTAAAGCAAAATTCTCTACCTCTGCCAGCAAAACTAAACCAAGCGATCTCTTTCTCAGCAAACATAAATGAATACCTACACATTAAATCCGGTCTATTGGACAAAAATCTGCAAACGTTAAGGTCAGATAAACGAAGAACTCAAAACATTTTTGAATTGATTATACTTTTTATCAAACAATTATTTACCTAATTTTCCGTCTTAACTTAAATCTGTTTTTTTAGAATCTCTTTTACTCAAAACTAAAAATGTTTATATATTTCTTTTTCGGTTTTCAGTTGTTAAAAGACACTCAAAACCGACGATTCTACCCAAAACCTCAGATTTCCGGTAATACACCGCCAACGCAGACAGTTAAATGATGATCGGATATTACTTTATGCTTCTGCTATACCGTTCATCCTCCATTTATGTTTTCTGGAAGCGGGGAATGCTTTCGGCCACATTTCATTCCCCCCAACGCGGCAATAATATCATTTAAAATATATACGTGATACTTTTCAGCATACCCTTTAAAACTTTCAGCATCTATCATTTCCCAAGCTGTTTTCATTTCGCTATATACCTCGTCCCTTTAAACTATCAATCAACGGTAAAATATGCGTCGATTTTGCAGAACGCTTCTGAAAATTATTGGGTTGCAAATGAAACTATGCATTTACGGGGCTTCACACTTTTATTTCGAAATAACACAAAATAATCCGCTAATGTCTATATAAAATTTGCTCGTTGGACACATATATACAGCGTGCATGTTATTAAGCTTACAGATATTCTCGTAATGACTACGATCAGAAATTGTGCTGTTGGTTAGCTAATTCGACTATTGAGATAATCGAAAGTTGAATTAGATATATTTAGCGTTGATGTAAGATTGAATTCGAAGCGTAAAATATAACGTATCACATCGCTGATTTCAGATAAATGTACACTAAAATAGGTTTAAATTTATATCGTACAACATTCGAACATATTTTTCGTTAATTTGTCCACCTCTTCCTCTTCCCTTTAAAGAAATCACCTAAATTTAAATTGAGAACCGTTGCTTTAGTCGCGTGAAATTGACTTATATATACCTATTTTAACGCTCACAAAGGCGTATACGAGTACGTAGACATTTTTCTAACGCCACGAATAGGATAAGCACCACTTATTTGGTTAACTGCTCAATAGATTCAAAGAACAACTTTTGTCTTTTTTTCTTCTTTGAGTGTAAGTGTTGAGTGTTTCATGTTATCCCATCCGGTAAGTACAAACAATTCTCATACAATACATACATTTATCTTTTTAAGATCATGCACTTTATTTTCTGATACGAGAGTTAGTACCGTCAGTAATTTTAATTTAAATGTGGTAGCACCAGAAATAGTAATTTCAAAATAGTCGGAACTAACTGTTGAGCTTTATAACAATACTTTGCTATAAATTATAATTTTGGAATATATTTGGGAGATAAATGTTCAAAAAGGAAAATGTAAAGAAACAGCAAACGGAAAAATTGGGAAGTGTATTTTTCAAAGCACGCATTATTTAATTTTGTTAGAATTTGTTGCCGAGTCAAATCCAAGTTCTTAGCATTTGTATTTAATTAATGAATATAAAAATGTTAACTTCTGAAAGTGGTCGATTTATTATGCTGTTTAGAAAAATATCTACGCTCGCTAACCAAATGTTGATTGGCTAAACTGGTTGATCAAATATAGTAAATGTATAAAAGTTGGGTCTCTGGTTTCAACTTACATTTGGTTAAAATAGTATAGCCCTATAATTTTTTTGAGCAGTATATAGTTGCCGTAAAACGCAACACATTGATATTTTTTTCGGAGATTCGTTTATAAATATATTGATTGCATTTCAAACGCATCAAATGGCCAATTAATTACACAATCGATAAATATAAGTGCAACTATATTTTAATAATATCACCGTATTCTTCTAGCGTCGATTTAATCGACATTTTCTAAATTTCTTACTTTGTTATAAAAATAATAACTATAGCTTTGGTTAATCGTTGTAGACAATAATTTAAAATAATCAATTAACCTAATTTCGCTACTTAAGGAATTTATTCTACCTCTGATGGTTTGCGACAAGCTGAAGGGAAAGATTTTTCACGAACAGTCACGGGGTTAAGTTTGAATCATTTTCGAATTACCAGTGCTTTGTAAAAATTGCGTAATTGCATTGGATCGTTCTTACGCAATTTTCCAAAAACCATCTTCCTTGAAACCTACGTACTCTAGTACTTAATACCTATTTTCCCTATATCCCCATCACAAAGATGCCCACTTATTCATAATTATACAAATACACCAGTTAGACCTTATTATGTCGGCAAATGTATTATCACCAATATTAAGAGAAAAATGTAGACCAGCCCTCCGGAAGTTCTGCATGCTGTGCTTTTAACTGAAACAAGAGAGAAAATAAATTAGCTTCAACAACTAAAAAATAATTCTTATTTATGTTGTTCAAATCGACTTTTATTTTTATTTATATTTTATGAAAAAAGAAAACATACGCCCTCAATTGGAGTTAAACAAAGGTGCCAGGAGAACAATATTTTTTCCATCGCATTGCACATTTCAACACTGCTTGTTAAACCTGAGAATATCGGTATGCATGTTGATATCTTGAAGTGAGCCACTTCTCACGTTTAAAGAGGTTACAGTGTGTTAAAATAAATTAACCAAAAATTTTAGATTGTTACAATAACCTCAAGAATTACCCAAAGATCCCACCTACGGGCTCGTTTTCAGGTATTCTCAATTATTTCTCTAAATATTTGATGTATTAATGACATTAACTAGTCACAGTCTGACCTTCATCGATTATATGTATACTGTTATACTATTCCTGGATATTGATAAATTCTCTTGCGAATTAATAATGGTAGAAATAGCATCTACAATCTGGAAGGAATGAACCTCAAAATAATCAACGAGATAAAGAATCTATTTTTATAACTCTGTTCACTAAACTCTTTTTTGAAAGTCATGCAGAGTCAACTGTCCAAAAAGCGCATCTAAACTTGAGACTAATTTTGCGAATCATCAAATCAATTAATTCTTGGTTTTTTATGTTGGCCAAAAGTCTTCTAGAATTCGGTCCTCTTTGATCGTTAAAACATAAACTAGATAGAGAGATAAACTAAAGTATTGAAAAATTACAAGTAAAGCATATTTTTCAACTGAATTACAAAATTACCAGGAGTTTGATTGATACTAGCTATACGAAAACAGCCCATAAATTATGTAGGTTAAGTGAGATATAATTTGTGGAGAGCGTAACGTTAATTGTTCAAATCAAGTCGAGGAGTTTCTGTTTAATTTAATTATGTTAATTTACGTATTGCCTTCCTAGCATTTTACAAAAATTGTTATACAAAATTTGTAGGGCTTAAAACGAATTTCTCCAGGAATCTATCTAAAGTTTCTGGTTTTTGTTTCAGATTAGAGAAAAATGGTTTTCACTTTTCTAGTCTTAGCTTTCTATAGTTTTTTTAAAATGACATAAACAAAGTACATTGTTGTTTGAGACAAACGTTTAAAAACTAATATGCGCAAGGGGGTAGTATTTTATTGTGAAATTTAATTTTGTGTGTTTTTATTGCATAGTTATTTTTGCTCCAGTTCACTTGCTTATCACAAAAACAAACATAAAATACTGATGATAAAAATAGTTTAGTTTTTATAAAGAATCTAAATATTCACAGATGTCCTATTTAAAATGTCAATGTTCGTAACATCTAATGGTTCAAAATTAGAGTACTCTTAAACAATACAAGTAAGCTTCCAAGAAACTTTTTTGAGCCCTACAAATTTCGTATAACTTTTTTTTGTACAATTGGAAGTATGTCCGTTAGGAAGCAAATCATAAAATCAATAAATGTTTTCCTACAGTATTCTTATATTATTCTCATTGATCTCATTGAAAACGTGCTCATTATCTATATCGACTAATTATGATGAATTTACAGTATTGCCTCTTGCCTCTATAGATTAATACTTATCATTATTTAAAAAAAAGCTCCTCCTTAAACTCCCTTAAGTGACTAATGAACTTTCCAACTACTCGAAGGCAACGAGGAATTTTCAAGATGTTAATTTAATTAAAGGAAATGCCTTTATTACTGATTAGGAGAGCTAGCGTTAAAATATTTCTATAGCTTTTTGATGCTCGCCAAATCCGAAGGGGGGTTAATTAAATCTATCGCCAATCTCTGCGGAGGCGAGGCACTAAAACTTTCAGCGATTTGAAAAATTCTGTTCCTTTTGCTTCAATTTTGTGCCTCGGATTTCGTCATTTTGCGAAACACTTACCACCGACCAAAAAGAAATTAGTTCCGATGCCGCTGAGAATTAAATTACTTTCGATTACATTTGAAAACGGAAGAAAATATCAAGGAAAATAAGCAGTGCAGGTATAAATGAACGAAGTTAAATCGACGAATTACAAATTAATCTACTAGCTGTATGACGAACAACGCAACAATCTATCTTTTTTTTTCTGTATTTTTCGGAAAAAAAGCTAACATAAATGTTAATAAGATCAGGATAAAAGACACTTTGAAAGCAGAGGAAGTATGTAAAAAATCTTTCGGGAACATTAGGCAAATTAAAACATACATTTGCAACGTTCATATGGTTCGCACTTCGCAGAACTCATTGACTTCATAAACTTCATGTGTGAATGTATACAGAACACTAAACGTTAAAAAAGTGCACTTAACTGGTTCTCCGCTAAACCATTTGAGGAAATCCATAGTTTTTTATACAAATTTTGAGGTTAGATATAGATACGGGTTAGAAAGGTACCTAGAAGTCACTTAATCACTTTAATGTCCGTCCATATACTATGTGTGTGTCGTCCAAAGTGCATGTTTCATTTTCATTAATAATTTTCACTTTTTCCAAATTTATAAATTAGTCTAAACTAATTCAACAGCCTAGATCTGTTTCAATTTAAAACCACATCAAACCACGCAAATCAACGCTGAAACAAAAATTCGCGAACGACTAAAGGTGTGAAGTCGTACATCGATCGAGATAGGTCTTAGTACAGTAATCCAGGACCACCCAGTTTTTTACCTTAAAGTGAGAAACAAGTGATTGAACAAGCGGTCCTCCCGTTTCACCCGAAGATCATTAACGTAAGGCAAATAAAGGAAGCGTTTTCTTTCTTCTTAAATTTTTTAATTATTGCGAGTTCATTTTTGTCGCTTTACTGAGCTATCGGAGGAAGTTACAACATTTTATCTAGCAAATGAAAGCCTGCAACAATTGTAAATAACATAACAAATATCCGAAACTTTAACTGCGAAGATATCTTGGCGCATAATAAGGCTTATACCACGTCAGACGTAAGCGAAGCATTTCATTCAAAACTATATTCTCGTATAGGGGAAGGAATAAACTTGTATAGTTCTGAATATGTTCAGAATAAATTATTGAAAAAAATAAAGTCAAAGGTCTGCAAAAAACAAATAAGAGCTTGTATATTCCGTTGGACCGACTATCAGAGAGTAATGAAAACTTACCGAGCAAGAGAGCTTCCCGCATGTCCCTCATTACCGGCAAACTTTGCACTATCGTCTCTCTATCTTCGCTGAATAGTATCGGGGAAATTGACGCTACACATTTCACTCTCATCGAACCACCCAAAAAGTGGCGACTGCTGAGTGTGAAATGTAACCCGAGTGTAGTTGTCACCAGACCCCTAGAATGATATTCGACGGGATATTGAATAAGCGCTTCCGGTTTTTGAATCTGAAACAAAACACCAAACGTTACCGCTATTGATATTGATTTTGATTATTCTGAAATCGTTTCATTTCATACGCGGAATGAGATATCGAAATGCGAAAACTAACCTGCTGTTCGTTGATATACCAATGAAGTATGGAGGCCGGATGACTCTTCCCCGAAGTACAATTCAGTGTTATTTCGTCGCCTATCTGATATTGCTCCTCCACGCCGGAAATTACTGGATCCTCATCTGGAAGGGCTGAAAATAGAGAGACGTCTTGGTTCGCACATCTGTTAGTTCAAAAATGTTTACGTCAAAAATATAATACGGGAATACAGCAGCACCGAGGAATAAGGAAATTTATACCTGCTTGAATAACAAAACAATTTCTGGTAAATCGAATAGTCCTCGAAAGAAAATTTTGTTTTCATATTTTTTATTAATGCAATGAAAAATTATTCCTGTGTCGAATTTTATTACCAGCCTACATTGATTTTTCTCGGCTTTTTATGCTATTCTTTCTTTGCTATGCTATGCTTTCACCCTTTCTATCCCTTGCTCGTTACTTTTACCTCTATCCTCTTGGCAAAAACGAGATATTCAGAATATGTTTTAACTCTAGCCTACAAGTGTCTACAAGTATTGGTGTTCTTCTATTTTTAAGCAAATCGACGTCCCATTGATAAAGCCTTAGGCCATGTCTCTTGGTGTCCCCATAAAGTTTTTTTTTTCTCTTAATGATAGAAATACAGCACTCAAGATCTTCGCTTCAAAAACTTAGCCCAGATATTAATCTAGTAAAATGGTTAGAATAGAAAGAAATAGAATAGAAAAAGTTTTGTTCGCAAACACATCTATTTTTATGCGACAACAAATACGCTGTCATGCAGTAAGTAGACACTTTCCAGATGGTACATATTTATTGTTAGAAATTTTGTAAAAAATAAGATTCGATGACAACGTTTCCTTCCTCAATCTAGTAGGACAGAAGGGCACAAAAAATATTTTTGAGCACTTTACACAGAAATTTCAACTAGAAAATTTTTTTACATCCATAAATTAGCCTGTTCCGGGACACACTGTTTATTAGTATGTAAATACCATTTATATAAAATTGGGCAAGATAATTTTAAGAAATACCTAAGCTCGTTTAATAGATTCGTAATCCAAATTCCATTACCGGGATTATGCCGAAAAATAACCATGTAAAACACCCCGCTAATACCAAAAGCCCGTACCCAGCTGGCGTAATATCTCCTAATAACTTGCAAATAAAACAAACACTTAATCGGTCACTAAAGTTCCAGTTAATCCGGGACAAAATACTCCAAGAGTACTTAGCGAACCAATGGCGTTTTATTTACTGCGAACGTTACGCCCGTGGTGTAACGCATCCTTTTTTTGGCAACTCCGAATAATAAATAACAGAGCAGCATAATTCTCGTCCATTTTTTTTTAGAGTAAATTTATTTTCACAAAAATCTCGCTGTGAATCAAATTATATATATATATATATATATATATATATATATATATATATATATATATATATATATATATATATATATATATATATATATATATATATATATATATATATATATATATATATATATATATATATTTAGCTTTTGGTTCTTGGGTTATAGGTCTTTGTATTAAAAGAGATTAAATTTTTTTTTGTCCATATATTGACGTTTCGGTCTTCTATGACCTTCTTCAGAAAGGGGTACAGTCTAAAATTATGTTATAGTACAGTTCTTTTTTTTTTTACATATACACAACAGAATTACAAAGAACCTTACCAAAAAGAGACAAACACAAATCTTAAAATTGAAGAGGTAGCATCATATGGAAGTTTATACTTTAAAAGCGTTTGGTTTTGTCATAGTGCCTAGAAATATTATTGTTTTGGTTTTTTCCAACTATGAGAATAAAAAAGTCATACCCTTGATAAAAGATAAAAGTCCAACAAAAAATGATCTGTATACGGCACTCACACACATAATACACACAAATTTAACGAAACAGTTAAAATATATATAAGAGTTTAAAATAATAATAATAATAATAATAATACCGATACGCGAGGTTTGCTCGCGTCGACGTTACTGTAAAAACATCGTACGATGCACGATTGTTTTGGTGCAAGGTTCAGAGGATATACAGAGTGTTTTTGTTAATTTATAATTTTTTTCTTTTATTTATTTTAAATTATTTTTATATATTATAATTTTACATTAATATATCCCTATGTTGTTACTTTCATTGTTGTTTTATTTCAAAATGTTGCAATATAACTTACTGAGATTGTTGGTGTCTGTTTTCGAATTTATAGAGTTCTTATTTTTTTGGATCTCAACCATTTCCAGAATTTCCCTTTTTTTTGTATTATTTTCGGTTTTTAGAATTTTTACTTTCGCAAAGTTGAAAGAATGCTTGGTTTCCGCGCAATGACTCTTCAGGGCAGTCGTATTTTTTTTGTCGTATTTGTGACCATTAATTCTGTTTTTAAGATACTGGCTTGTTTGACCGATGTACACACCCTCACAATCGTTGCAAGGTATCTCGTAAATGACGTGACTCTTCTTTTCGTCCGGTATCTTGTCTTTTAATTTACTGAAAATGTTTTTTACCAAATTGTATCCTTTGTGAGCAATAGTAATGTTGTGATTCATAAAAATTTTGCTAAAATTTTCGGACATACTGGGTATATAAGGAAGCGAAAGATAATTTTTTTTTTGTTTTTGTTGGGTGTTGCTTTTTTGTTTAGTTTGGTTATAGAATAGGTGTATACGTTTTTTGAAAATGGTGTTAATTAATCGTTCCGGATAGTTATTTAGTTTTAATGCTTGTTTTGCTTTAGTAATCGATTTTTCTCTGAAATCCGGATCAGAGAGTTTAATTGCACGGTCAGCCAAGCCAATAATTACGGATTTTTTTTGCGATATAGGGTGCTGGGAGTTAAAATTAACGTATCTGGAAGACCAGGTCACTTTAGTGTACCACTCGGTTTTAATTCCTTTTTTTAAATTATGAAGGGTTAAATCTAAAAAGCTGATTTTACTTTGAGACTCTATTTCTATTGTAAATTGTAATTTCTGATGGTAGCTGTTGAAGAGTTGAATAATTTCGTGTTGTTTGTGTTTTGGTATTGCCGTTATGCAATCGTCTACGTATCTGTAGAAAAAAGGTATGTCAAAAAGGGCATTGCTAAGGACCGACTCCTCCAAATCTTCCAGTACAATTTGTGCGATGGCGCTGGAAATTGAAACTCCCATGGCGCATCCGTCGATTTGTAGATAAAAAACTTTGTTGTATGCAAAATAGGTTGATTTTAGTGTTATTTCGACTGCTTCTAATGGTCACAAATACGACAAAAAAAATACGACTGCCCTGAAGAGTCATTGCGCGGAAACCAAGCATTCTTTCAACTTTGCGAAAGTAAAAATTCTAAAAACCGAAAATAATACAAAAAAAAGGGAAATTCTGGAAATGGTTGAGATCCAAAAAAATAAGAACTCTATAAATTCGAAAACAGACACCAACAATCTCAGTAAGTTATATTGCAACATTCTGAAATAAAACAACAATGAAAGTAACAACATAGGGATATATTAATATAAAATTATAATATATAAAAATAATTTAAAGTAAATAAAAGAAAAAAATTATAAATTAACAAAAACACTCTGTATATCCTCTGAACCTTGCACCAAAACAATCGTGCATCGTACGATGTTTTTACAGTAACGTCGACGCGAGCAAACCTCGCGTATCGGTATTATTATTATTATTATTATTTTAAACTCTTATATATATTTTAACTGTTTCGTTAAATTTGTGTGTATTATGTGTGTGAGTGCCGTATACAGATCATTTTTTGTTGGACTTTTATCTTTTATCAAGGGTATGACTTTTTTATTCTCATAGTTGGAAAAAACCAAAACAATAATATTTCTAGGCACTATGACAAAACCAAACGCTTTTAAAGTATAAACTTCCATATGATGCTACCTCTTCAATTTTAAGATTTGTGTTTGTCTCTTTTTGGTAAGGTTCTTTGTAATTCCGTTGTGTATATGTAAAAAAAAAAAGAACTGTACTATAACATAATTTTAGACTGTACCCCTTTCTGAAGAAGGTCATAGAAGACCGAAACGTCAATATATGGACAAAAAAAATTTTAATCGCTTTTAATACAAAGACCTATAACCCAAGAACCAAAAGCTAAATATAAATATAGAGAAGGTCTAAGAAAAAACAAAATATAAACAATATATATATATATATATATATATATATATATATATATATATATATATATATATATATATATATATATATATATATATATATATATATATATATATATATATATGCTCAATACCCAATATGGCTGCTGAGAGGTCATCAATATTTTCTCAATATGCCCAGAACTAGTTAAATGTTCTACGAAAATGAGTTGAATATGGGCTGTTTAGAAAGAAAATAGCACAAAGTAGCACACCTAGGAAAGTGGGTGAAATTTAAGGCCCAGAGCAATATAGGCAAATAACAGAACTGTTTATCGTAGAGTGATGTAAGTCGAGCATGAGCCGAAGGAGATGCCCCTAAATTCTCATTCAAGCGTACTACCAATTTTATACAACCGGATGTAATCGAAATCACGATTTTGTTCATTAGGTTTTGGACTTTTTAAACAGTTCATAAGACTTTAAGCACCAGTGTAATAGGAAAAAAACAGGTTGAGAAAAAGTCAGTTTATAAATCTTTCAGAAGAAATTATAAAGAAATTAAAATGTTGGCAACAAAAAATTTCAGGAATATCATTTCAAATTTTTAGTAAGCGAATAAGCGTAGTACTGACTCTTATTTTTGTAGTAATACCTTTTTGACATAATTTAACAATTTGCTACATAAAACATGGTGTAACTCATATACCTATTAGAGATATAGAATCCCTGCCTATGCTGACAATACAGGAACTTATGAAGCAACTATAAAAAAATTTTTGAGCATGCATGGATGGGAAAACGAGTTAAGTGTGTGGAAATCGCTGGTAGAAATAAAATGTCGCAAATTGTAGGTTACTGGGTGAGATGTAGAGCCATGTGTGGAAAATCAATTTTCTTAAAAAAAATTCATAGCAGCTTCGTAAGTTCCTGTATTATCAACATACACAGGAATTCTATATAGGAATGCCGAGGAATTCCCAGAAACTTAAGCATCAAAATGCATTTTTTGTTTCGGGATACTTTTATTACCGGTGGGTTGTTCACCGAATATTTTTGAAAGAAGAAAAGATAAGCTACTGATTTTTTTAAATATTAAAAATTACTTTGAAATTCTTATTCAGTTTGGAGTAAATTTTGTCTTTTCCCCTTTTTTTCATACAACTGGCCGGTGTAGCGTAAACAATCGTATTGCTGTTTTGTTGGTAAAATTCTTTTTTTTTTACTGACTCGTCTAAAATATACTGTTATTCACAGATCAAACTTGCCCAAAACTGTTACTTCCTTGCCCATAGTGGCTAGCTTCTTCAGACATTTGCTGTATTTTGGTCCAGTGATTTAAAGCACATGTCACTTACTAAATATCACCTCTGTGGTTGAGCAATCCATGAGGCGCGTCCCCCGGGTGGCGGATAGGGGAGCCCAGGCTCTCACGGGCCTGGGTTGCTGGGAATAAGGAGGCATGAGGAGGTAAAAATCCAATAGAGCTGACAAATAACCAGTCGTGGACCAGCTCACCCTGCCCAGCTGTCGTGTCGTGGCTAAGGGCCTGCACAGGGTATAACGGTGCCAACTGGCTTGTAGTCGGTTGATAAACCAGGCGTCGGGTGCCGGCTCGATGACAGACCGCCCCACACATAGGAGTGGGGCGGAAAAAAGGAGGGAGAAGAAGAAGAGACTCGCGGTGACGGTTTCGTAACCGCAGGGCTCCGGCGCCCAGGAATCCTGCCACGCCGTCAACGGAGGGCTCCATAGGGGGCACACCGGAAACGGCAGGCGGGAAGCGGAAAAGAAAAATGGGAGAGACCACCCAGGTTGGGGCACCTGCCGGGGGTCGGCGGCCGACACGCGGCCCGGCGAAAGCTGGGCCCGGGAAAGGCGGGCCGTCCCGGGAGGGCTCTGAGAGGGGGGCTTGGAACTATGCACAAGCGGCGGCGGGGGGGCCTGAACAGGTGGAGGTCGATCCGGAAGGATTGAGACTAAGAAGGGCGGCGATCTGGATTCCGGGCCTGGGGGCGGGTGTCGCGAACGAGGCACTAGTCCGCTGCCTGGCAGCTCAGAATGGCCTAAATTGCCGTGCCTGGAGGGTCTGGCAGAGGACGGAGGATGCAAGGGGCACGAGGTTGGTGGTGGGCGTGGACGAGAAATCGGCAAGCGCCATCACGGCTAAGGGCTCACTTCTCTTCTGCCTGGCGACTCAGGTTAAAGTGAACCTGACGGCGCCGAGGCCGCAGGGGGATGAGGTGGTCGCGGGGGGCTTACACGAAGAGGGCTCGTCCATGGAGGTTGGGGGGCCTGTCGGAGAGGCGGCGCCCACGGTTTCTGTGGAGGAGACCTCCGGAGGGCCCTCCGAGTAAGCGAGAACCGAGGAGGTATCTCGGATGGAAGTTGACCGAGGAATCCCATCAGGGTCCACCAGTCAGGAAGCGGAAGTGGAGGGAGGTGCTACCTCAGGCTCGGATTCGGGCTGAGGCTAGCATCGTGACCCGCAGGTGGTATTCCCGTAATAACATCTTCACGGGGATATTACAGATTAACCTGCAACACAGCAGGGCTGCAACGGCCCACTTATGCAGGAAAATTTCGGAGGGCGGTACATCCATTGTACTGATCCAAGAGCCCTGGATTGTAAAATCAAGGGTTAGGGGCTTATCTCTGGGAGGATCGATGCTGCATAGTGTCGACTCCTTAGAGGGCGGTCCCGGGGCGTGTATACTAACCATGGGGCTGGAGGCCTTTTTCCTAAGGGACAAGGCGTCCAGGGACCTGGTTCTAATTCTGGTCAGATCCCCCACTCGGGACGGCGTCTCTGCGTACTTTCCAGGCTACCGCAGCTGCCCTCCGCAGGAGATCAGTGACTTGGTCTCCTACTGTGATAACACGTTGTACCAGCGCTCTGCTCCCGAAAATAACTGGGTGGTGTGTCTGTGGGGAGGACTCTATGTTGGACCATAGATACATCACCTTTGGGTTGGAGATGGGTGTTCGGGAATCAGTTAGATTTAGGAACCCCCGGGCAACAAACTGGGAACTCTATAGAGAGGAGCTCGCTTGGCGCCTAGGAGGCTTACCAAGGAAACACCGGACGATGGATGGGATTGACGACGCCGCCGACCGAGTCAGCTCCGCTATGATACGGGCGTTCCAGATTAGCTGCCCTGAGACAGAGGAGCATAGGGCGGGGAAGACTCCTTGGTGGAGCTCTTCCCTGGAGCGTCTCAGGAGGAAAGTGCGAAGGCTGTTCAATACAGCGAGGAGCAGCAGCCAAGGTGCGGACTGGGATCTCTATAGGGAGGTCCGCAGACAGTACAAAAAAGAACTACGGGCATCACAGAGGAGGACCTGGAGGGGCCACTGCGACGGAGTAATGAATACCCCGGACGCGGCTAGGCTTCTTAGGGTACTCAGAAGTGACCCTGCGGGAAGACTGGGAGTGGTCCGCAGGACCGGCGGTGGCTACACAGCGGGACCAGCGGATACACTACAACAGTTGCTGAACACGCACTTCCCAGGGTCCGCTGAGGCTGAGGTGGGCTATTGACAGCTTTGGCCCCTTCAAGTCGGCGGGCAGGGATGGAGTATTTCTGGCTCTGCTGCAAAGGGACGGAGCTGTCCTGACCAGCCCGCTGATGGACCTGTTCAGGGCCTCCATTGCGAGGGGGTACGTGCCCGAGCTGTGGAGGCACAGCAGGGTAGTGTTCAATCCCAAGGTAGGGAAGAGTGACTACAACGGACCCGAAGTCGTACCGGTCCGTTTGCCTCACCAGCTTCATTATGAAGACTCTGGAGAGACTGGTGGACCGGTATCTGAGGGACTGGGTGGAGCTGGAGGCCCCTTTAGATCCAGCTCAGCATGCGTACCAAAGTGGCGGGTCTGTGGGCTCAGCTCTTCACCATCTGACTTCCAGGTTGGAGGAGGGTATGGGCGGCTGTCGGTGTGCGTGTTCGCTGACATCGAAGGGGCATTCAATAACACGGTCCTGTACTCGATCTGCAGGGCGGTGGAGAGTAATGGAGTGGGGACGGCCATTGTAAGGTAGGTCCGCTCCATACTAATCGACCGGAGGGTCGAGGCAAGACTGGGTGGGGAGCAGGTCTCCATCGGTTCATCACGGGGTTGTCCACAGGGCGGAGTCTTGTCCCCGTTCCTGTGGTGCCTAGTGGTGAACGAGATATTGCATATTCTGAGGGAAGAACAGGGGGTCTATACTCAGGCATATGCAGACGACCTTGTGATAATGACACAGGGGACGAACGTGAGGAGGATGCAGGGGCTCCTGAACGGGGCATTGGCAATATTCTCACAATGGTGCCTGGACAGCAAGTTGGCTGTCAATCCTGGCAAGGTGGAGATGGAGATCTTCACTAGAAAAAGGAAGATGGAGTGCAACCTCAACATTTCGATGGATGGGGTGCCTCTTTCTGCAAGCGGAAGTGTCAAGTACTTGGGCGTATGGTTGGACTCTAAGTTGACCTTCCAGGAACATATAAGGTCAAGGACCAGGTCGGCCTTTGGAGCTCTGTGCGCGTGCCGGAGGGCGGTAGGGGGCACTTGGGGCCTGGGGCCGAAGATCATGCAGTGGATCTACGGTACCATGGTGGTGCCTATGCTCACGCATGGGGCAGTGGCATGGTGGTCGGGGACCAAAAGAGCGGGAGCAAGGCTAGTTGTTGACAAACTGCAGAGATTGGCTTGCCTCTGCATAACGGGCGCCATGAGAACGGCGCCCACGAGGGCCCTAGAGGCCCTGGTGGAGTTGCCCTCTCTGGCGGATCGGGTGCAGATGGAGGATGCTCGGATAGAAGGGCTGCACTCATGGCGCTGAAGTCTGTGCGTACGCGCTCCTTGTTGATAAAGGAGTGCAAAGGGATACTGAGGAGGGTGGCTGAGGAGAGAAAGGTCACGTTGGTCTGGGTCCCGGGTCTCACCGGTATCCGGGGCAATGAGGCAGCGGAGGCTTTAGCCAGAGAGGGCTCCTCGCATAGGCATATAGGGCCAGAGCCCCGCTTGGGGATCGCCCCGTGTGCGAGGCGGGGAGCTCTTGAAGAGACCGGGCCGCGGGGGGCTGGAGAGTTGCTCTGGGAATGAAGCAGGCGAGGCTTATGATGGATGGGCCCACCCTCGCTCGGACCAGGGAGCTGCTTAGACTGACCAGAAAGGAGTGTAGAGCACTAACAGGTTCCTACACAGGACATTGCAGGCTGAGGAGGCATCTTTGCTTGCTAGGCATTGGAGACGACCCGGAGTGTAGGTGGTGCATGGAAGGGGAGGAGACCCCGTATCATCTGCTCACCGAGTGCCCTGCCTTGACATGGCAAAATAGGGAGTCTTCGGAACGGCCCTGATCGATCCGGACTCAGTTTACGGTATTGGGCTAAAGAAGTTGCTGACCTTCTATAGGAGGGCATTCTGGACGCCCTCCAGAGCGGCCTGTGGGCACAACGGGCCCATCTGATGCCCTAAGTGCTTGGACGCCCGCGAGGGCGCCCCCCTTTAATACCAGTACCAATACCAATAGTAAATATCAAGTTGTTCTCTGATCGCGCGTACTCAAGCTGTCACTTTCAAACGCCAGCTTCACTAAACACTGTCTTGCGCTAATCGAGCATTTCCTGCTATGTCGTAGATCGCGGGTTCAGTTGGAGTTTTATTTTTTTACGTGTCTTTAAAATATCTAAATTAATTTACAAAACCGATCCAATTTTCTATATCAATAAAAATCTTTGATCAATAAGTGAGACCGACTTTTGACGTACGACTGTAATGAATCGTAAGATGCTCACTGTTTTGATTCATTCGATTGACTTAATGTGGTTTGTCTGGGTATGTTCAATCAATGCGAGTAAACAATTTCTATTGTATGAACAACTCCTGAAATTTGTTATAATTGCAGAATTTCAAAGAATTTCAGAGCATATCCAAACATTAAAACATATCTAGCTGTATTAATTAATCATATCCTGACAAACCACATAAAAATAACCTAAGAAACAATCCAAATGGTGATTGCTAAACATTTTAGGTTTCTTTACAGCTCAACGACATAATTGGCCTTCCCAGCTTCCACCACTTTGAACGATCGAGATCAAAACAAATTGATTTTTGAAGAAGTCAATTAATTTGGATTGATAAAATAAATTTTAAAAATTATCATAAAACTAGGAATAATACCCCAAATATGTCAATGCTTCATTCGACTTCATTTAATCAACATTTGTCATCCTGAAATCGGGAATGGAATATTTATTCTTCCAGTATTTTATTATTTTCATTAAAACGAGTCTATTTACATTTATAAATATATTTTTTTATAGTTAAATAGCTCAATTTAAAAACCCCACAATTCAAAAAGTGTAATTTTTAGGATATTAGAATCTAAACCATTAAAAATGTTATATTTTATTGGTGCAAATAACCATTTAATATATTTATTTGTATCCGGTTTTGGAAATAAGCGATTCAGTTATTCTACACCATTTAGTTTGTATCTAAGTCAATTTAAAAAGAGAGTATACAGGGTGGTCCGTACTGAATGCGCCAAAAAGCAATCCTAAATTAAATTCGTCAAAATGATGATACTGAGCTAAACATGAGCTAGGAAAATATCGCTCATTAGTGAGATACAGAGCGTTGAAGTTTAGTTCTCGAAATTGTTATTTCTCTATGGCTCAAGCAGTTTTTAAAATATTGATTCTATAATTTCGATATTCACTCATAACTTTCGCATTATCAGATCGTCCTACCTGTAACTTTTTGTTAAAGATTAGATGAGAATAAAACATACATTTTTCGTTTAATATACTCGTTAATAAAATATAACAATGCAAATATTTCGAAAACAGTTGCGTTGTCTCGAAAATGTAGCATATATTTCTTGCTTTGTTCAGTTATGCATAACATGCAAATTTAAATTCTGAAAATTGTTGTCGACAGTTTATTATTATTACTATTACATGTAACAATTTCGAATTTCGAAAACAACTCATTTTCTCGAGAATGTAGCATATATTTCTTACTTTGTTCAATTGTTGACGACAGTTTATTTTTATTACTATTACATCATGATTATCGTTCCATAATAAAAATGCAATCGCCGTGCTACGATGAGCGACCATTAACTAAAGCACATTTTTATTATTTGTTATTATTAATTATGCCTATGCTATATTTATTATTTAAAATAAAATATAACAATGCAAATATTTCGAAAACAGTTGCGTTGTCCCGAAAATGTAGCATATATTTCTTGCTTTGTTCAATTATGCATAACATGCAAATTTAAATTCCGAAAATTGTTATCGACAGTTTAATCTTATTACTATTACATCATGATTATCGTTGCATAATATAAATGTAATAGCAGTGCTACAATGGGCGACAATTTACTAACGCATATTTTTATTATTTGTTATTATTAATTATGCCTATGCCATATTAATTATTTGAAATAAAAAATAACAATGCGAATATTTCGAAAATATAGGATATATTTCTTGCTTTCTTCAATTATGCATAACATGCATATTTAAATTCTGAAAATTGTTATCCACAGTTTATTCTTATTACTATTAGATAATGATTATCGTTCTATAATATAAATGCAATAGCAGTGATACAATGACCGACAGCTTACTAACGCATATTTTTATTATTTCTTATTATTGATTATGTCTATGCCATATTAATTATTTGAAATAAAATATAACAAGGCGAATATTTCGAAAATGGAGCATATCTTTTGTTGTTCATTTATGCATAACATGTATATTTAAATTCTGAAACTTGTTATCGACAGTTTATTCTAATTACTATTATATCATAATTATCGTTCCATAATATAAATGCAATCGGAGTGCTACAATGAGCGACAATTTACTAACGCATATTTTTATTATTCGTTATTATTAATTATGCCTATGCCATATTAATTATTTGAAATAAAATATAACAATGCGAATATTTCGAAAATGTAGCATATATTTCTTGCTTTGTTTAATTATGCATAACATGCATATTTTAATTTTGAAAATTGTTATCTACATTTATTTTTATTACTATTAGATCATGATTATCGTTCCATAATATAAATCCAATAGCAGTGATACAATAAGCGACAGATTACTAACGCATATTTTTATTATTTCTTATTATTGATTATGTCTATGCCATGTTAATTATTTGAAATAAAATATTTACAATACGAATATTTCGAAAATGGAGCATATATTTCTTAGTTTGTTCATTTATGCATAACATACATATTTAAATTCTTAAAATTGATCATGATTATCGTTGCATAATGTACATGTAATAGCAGTGCTACAATGGGCGACAATTTACTAACGCATATTTTTATTATTTGTTAGTATTAATTATGCCTATGCCATATTAATTATTTGAAATAAAATATAACAATGCGAATATTTCGAAAATGTAGCATATATTTCTTGCTTTGTTTAATTATGCATAACATGCATATTTTAATTCTGAAAATTGTTATCTACATTTATTCTTATTACTATTAGATCATGATTATCGTTCCATAATATAAATCCAATAGCAGTGATACAATGAGCGACATCTTACTAACGCATATTTTTATTATTTCTTATTATTGATTATGTCTATGCCATATTAATTATTTGAAATAAAATATAACAATACGAATATTTCAAAAATGGAGCATATATTTCTTAGTTTGTTCATTTATGCATAACACACATATTTAAATTCTTAAAATTGATCATGATTATCGTTCCATAATGTACATGTAATAGCAGTGCTACAATGGGCGACAATTTACTAACGCATATTTTTATTATTTGTTAGTATTAATTATGCCTATGCCATATTAATTATTTGAAATAAAATATAACAATGCGAATATTTCGAAAATGTAGCATATATTTCTTGCTTTGTTTAATTATGCATAACATGCATATTTTAATTCTGAAAATTGTTATCTACATTTATTCTTATTACTATTAGATCATGATTATCGTTCCATAATATAAATCCAATAGCAGTGATACAATGAGCGACATCTTACTAACGCATATTTTTATTATTTCTTATTATTGATTATGTCTATGCCATATTAATTATTTGAAATAAAATATAACAATACGAATATTTCGAAAATGGAGCATATATTTCTTAGTTTGTTCATTTATGCATAACATACATATTTAAATTCTTAAAATTGATTATGATTATCGTTCCATAATGTACATGTAATAGCAGTGCTACAATGGGCGACAATTTACGAACGCATATTTTTATTATTTGTTATTATTAATTTTTGTCTATGCCATATTAGTCATTTGAAATAAAATATAATAATGCAAATATTTCAAGAACAGTGCGTTTTCTCGAAAATGTAGCATATATTTTTTGCTTTGTTCAATTATGCATAACATGCATATTTCAATTCTGAAATTTGTTGTTGACAGTTTAATCTTATTGTTATTACTTTATGGTTATCGTTCCATAATATAAATGCAATCGCAATGGTTAAGCACGTTTTAGAGTGCCATAGCGTAAAAACAGCCGTCACTAATTTTAAACGCTAATGAAAGGAATTAGCAACGCCACCGTTACTTCCAACATTTTTTGCATTAAATCTAAGAGGTAAATCCCGGCTTAGATTAAGCCCCAGCCGGGATCTTTTTCATTAGTTAAAAGGTTTTTTCCGATGGCCACAGTAAAACAAGAAACGACCAAAATTCACAGGTGAATGTAATTATTGTAATTAACAATTTCCAATATCGTAAATAAATATAAGTTACACGCACATCCAAAATTTTATTTGTTTGCAGTTGTTAGACATTCCATTCATCCGATCGTTTGAAATCAGCCTCAGAAAAATTATTTAATAAAACCGAATGTAGATGTGCTAAGAACTTTCAGAGAAATGCGGAGCAGAAAGAACAATTTTCAGTCTCAAGTACTAAGACAGTTTTTTAGTCAATCTTTTCTTATCATAGAAACGCAAAAAAATCATCATCCACGGTAATATCATATGCATATCTGTACCTAATGACCTCAAGATTTTTTCTAGAAATTTCAGTTAATAAGATCAAATCGAACTGGTAGTTTTAGATGAAAATTTTATTCAAAAATTATTCATTCAAACCTTTTACGATATATTTAAAATTATTGTGTAACTCTATAAGAATTCGACAAATGATAATAAACTTTATAGGCAAGACAACTGGGCCATTTTCTACAATGGACAACGTGGGATTAGCAATTTTCTTATCAAAATTAGGTCTTAATTGTTTTGTAACCGAAGGACGACCTTGGCATAAATTCCGTTAAAAACTTTTTTTTCATTCGAGTTCACATCAAGCTGATTCGAACTGCCTGTTAGGGACAATTCTCTAATTCTTTATTGACCTTGTTCTGAGGCTTTGTTCATTTCAAGCGGCAGAGAATCTTACTGACATTGTAAAGGAGAAGACAGATTGCTATTTGATTGTGTTCAACTTGAGCGAATTAAAACCCGATTGCGGGTTTTTGTGCAGAGAAATTCCTCGATACGGCTTGTTAGAACGCACAACCGTTTGTTTCCAAATAACGAAACCAGGGGTGCCCTTAGTCAATACGGATGTTTCTGGGTGAAAAGCGAATCGCTTTGTGCCGTAATAGTAAAAGCCGAGTTGATAAAAAACAAATTAACCAAATTGCCGTTTTGGCGTTTTTACTATTCTATTTTCTTAAATATTGCGCAGTTTTCTTATTACTGCGTTTAAGCCAAGGTCTTTTTGAGCCAACAAATGAGGAGACAAATGGCCAAGGCTTGGTATTATGGAAACGGATAGTTCTATAAATTGAAAAACAAAACTAATTAACAATTCGACAAAGAGAAAATGCTAAAAATTATTTTCGAGTTTTAAAAGTGCCGTGTGGTATAATTTCCAAATTCATTTTTCAAACCGATTTTTAATGAATAAAATGATACTTAACATTTGAAATCGGCTAAGGATGTCAAAGTATACTAATATCAAAGAAACGGATTCCTCCTGCGTCGGTTATTTATAAATCAAACTTGCTGAAGTTTCGCCAATCATCCTGTTGGCTTCTTCAGAACTAAATTCAAACTGGCTCGCATTATACTTACACCTGATTATTTGAGGGAACCGATCTAAAAGAGGGGCAAGAACATTGTTTGGTAGCTTATGGATTTCTATAGATTCCGGGATTTGTCATAGGTTGAGTTTCGTGATTGTCTACGGCAACTACTGATGAGTTTATATGCCGTAGTATTAAGGCTCTTTCATGTTCTTTGGACCTATTTTTCATCCTGTCTCTTTCCAATATATTCCTTGCCGCATATGCATGGAATGCGGTAAACTTCTGGTACCTCAGACGGAATTTTGTCTTTCAAGAATAGTGTTGTCTTTCAAGGTGTAGAGAGATATATAGAAAGTGTGTGGCCAGCGATGTTTTAAATGTAAGGTGGGGGTTGCTTTCGGAGTCATTGTCTTTAGAAGGTTGTGTGCATTATTTTTCATGTGGAAATCATTGGAGAATATATGTAAAGTGTTCTAATTCTCAGTATATGGGTCGGTACAGAATAGATTGCGAGCCAGTTTCAGTTAAGCCCTGAAGAAGCCAACAGAATGATTGTCGAAGGGTCAGCAAGTTTGAGTTATAATCGACGCAAGGCCTATAAATATTATTACATACCGACGTAGGAGAAAATTGTGTAAATAATATTACAGTGGCCTGGGGAAGTTTCTTTGAAAAATGGTTCAATGTGTTTCGTTTTTCCAAAAAAATATTTTTTTTTTGCGATTATGTCAGATCTAGGTAAGCAATCGCAATCAATCCATTCATTGCCAAATTGATAGCTTAGCCATTCCACGTTAAATAACTAAGTTATTTCGGAAAATGTTCGGACGTCCCCACAACATTGGTTTCAGAGCATTCAAAAAGCATTAGGCCAAAACACTAAAATTTGCAAAAAGAACTCACTCCAACTATCACCAAATAAGAAAATTCTTTAGAAAACGGGTTTTAAAAAAAAATGCTAGATAGGAATCAAAATAATTTCCAGCAATTGCCGATTTACTTCATAATTTTCCCGTTGTTGCCTTTACTGGGACACCCGGAGTTATAATTACGTTAAGCCTTCTAATAAGTGTAAATTCGAAATGAACTGAACTGTTAACAATAAGTCAAAATATGTATAATCAACAATGTTGTATGGTGGCTATTATTAGTACAAAACTTTTTACTTATACGTTTATAATATTTATTAATATCCACCAAATAGAAGTAATTATCAGGATTACAACGATTTGTGAAACTCGAAACAACCCAAACCAACTGCTGCTCCACCTAGATCGAGAACTAGAACTGCTGTGAAAGTACTGAGAGAAATGGTTACATACTAAGTTCATCATATCTTCTTCTCTTTAGTCCTACTTTAAAATAAACATCTTACAGGAGCTTTAAAATTACATAATTTTTACTAAATTTAAAACTTATTCATTTATGATTCACGTTTCTACCATTTAATAATTTTTAACCACTATCACTTTCTATTGACGTTTTTCGTTTCGATTTCTGAAAGGTTTGCTTTTATTGAGATTACCGAATACGCTTACTTTAGTATGAGTTTAAATTTGTCATCTTTTATATGCATAGATACGGTTAAACAAATGAAACGTTTTCAAGCAGTAGTTATAGTGATAGTAACAAATTTGTTATAGACTTAAATTAATCGCCTTTGCAAATGGAATTTTCACATTATGCGTTTTTAACCATTTGGGTAACTTTTAATTGTGTTAGTTTGAAACCGCAAAAAACCGCTCAAGTTATCGCTTTAATCGAAAGTCGACTTCACTAGCGAGCTGTTGCTCGACAACTGGATACGACAGGCGCAACAGTTCGAACGGTATGCTAACGGTATGAGGAGCCTGGATCTTTTACTAGGCGTCCTGGAACAGGCAGAAGGCGAATTACAACAGCTCGTGATGATCGCTTTACTGTGTCAACAATAATAAGGAATCGTCGAATTTCGAAGAGTAGCTATAAGTCAGTGGACAGTGAGAAGAAGGAAGGAAAATCGCCTGACAAAACTTACTCTAGCTCATCGACAACACGCCTTTTCGTTGCAAGGGATCATCTGAAATGGACATTGGTCCGATGGGGGGTCTGTTCTGTTCTCAGATGTGACCAGAACATGCCATTTTGGGAGCGACCGAAGTGTACCGAAGACCAGGAGGGCGATTTGCAGAAAGCTGCAATGAAGGGCGGAGCCCTTATGGGGGTGTTTCCTGCATGATATTTGGGGACAATTTCTATTGAAGTACAAACCGATCCTGTTTTCGTTCGTAGGGGCGGTTGTGGTCAACAGGTTCAACAGGATTCGAGGATATTTTATCAGATCACGTGGTACCATATGTCGACTACATTGGAGAAGCATAGACTTCATACGCCAATCGTAATACCCATTGTTAAAAAAATAGTGTGGAGTTGCTAATTGCCAATAACCCTATTTGTTTTTATTAAAAAAAAAGTAATTTGACTAGGACGATTGTTTTACTATGCTAAACCTAAAAAGCAGAAATAAATTTTAATCAATTTAAACTCGTATTAAAGCATATTTCAAACAGCATATTTTTTTGGTCAAAAGTTCACAATGAGCCGATTTCTATGCACGCAAGTTTAGTTAAACAGTCAAAATTTAATTTTGAGCCTGTCAAATTATATTTAATTATACAAAAAAAAAGATTTAATCTTAGACAAATTAGGATGAAAGTCAACAATAGAACAGACTAAACGCGACCTCCGAAATTATATCTAATTAAGGATCAGAATCGACGTTATCTGACCCACCATCGGGTAGGTGGCGAAATTAGCATTAAAAATAATTCACTTTCTGGGAAAGCTTTCGTAGCGACACGAATCGCTGATGCTAGATATAGAGCGAAATGATCGGTCACTCTCAAGGTTAGTAATGAGCGCCATAAAACATAAAACGCAATTTACACATAGGAAATTTTCATGTGTCGGATAGCATTTTTATGTGTTGCGTGTGCACCGGTCTGCTGCTCGAAACATGATAGCTATAGCAGCGGTTGAATGTTTGCTTTTCCGGCAAAATAATGATATCACCGCTACAATGAATTATTAATTCGCACGGTGCAAGAGGTTAAGTAAACGAAAACATCTATTTTGTCTAAGGAAGAGTTTTGTAATCTAAAGTTGGCCAACCGAAAAAAAGGTTTCTCCATACAAAATATTATCCATATTTGACAAGTTGTTACAAGTATTGTAAATAACAGGTTTAATATTGTGTTTTTAATATTAAAGCTACAATACCAACTATAACCATGCTGTACTGTCTCTATATTATTGATCATCAACTATTATAAAATTAATTAGGTTTCTTTTAAATAATCTACATATAATAATCATTTTTGGTTTCTAGTTACATATATATTATTATTTAAAACATAATATTATGAATTGTTTTTGTATTATGAATGTAAATTTAATTTAAAAAAAAACTTCCACAGGCCATTGTAATACTATTTACACATCTTCTGGATTTCGCATTTCTTTGTTTAGTTTATAGACAACTGACGCAGGAATAATCCAGAAGATTTATAAATAGTATAAAACTCATTTACGTAAGTTATTATTATTATGTATATAAACATACATGACAATATATTATGATCATTCTTTAGTTGATAATTATAAAATTCAAACAATTTAACATGTCCCCAATATCAATTTTTAATATAAATTTCATTCCTCGATTTTGTTGCTTTTCTGTCATTAACATACAATATTATTGTTGGCAATATTCAAAATGTGGTGCTATAGTTATTTCGTATATATTAAGCCCAGAAAGCATAGAAAAATACACACTATCTCTTTAATGGAAGTTTATTTATTACAATTTTTTCCGCATATAATAAAACCAGATTTGAAAATGTCAGTTCATCGTCAATAATCGACCTCAGGTATTAACAGTTCGGTACAATTTCTAATGAAACATTTTTAACTCAAATTTTGCAGTATATTTTTTTTATCTGTTAATAAATATCATCAAGAAGTAAGTAAAAAGATTAGTTGAGCGCACCAACTATTCTACCAAAAAAATGTGTGATATTTGTCTTTCTGAAAAATATGTAATGCTGCTTATTAAACTATCAAGACCTGAATAAGTAAAACAACTCAAAATATAATATAAAGCTTCAAAATAAAAACGGTTAAATTTGTGCCCGATTGTGCCATTATACCAAGAACAAATATTCTTGATTATTAATGCATGAAAAAAAAAATTAATTTCTTGTGTTGTTTCTAATTTCTGGGTAGGTGAACTGAAGCCAATTTAAATTCTGTTTAACACGCAATTACTTTTGATGTTTTCCTTATATTATTTGACGTCATTCGTCAAAAAATTGGTCAAATATACAAAGAATTGCGTGCATATTAAAAAATCTTTCACACTGAAAACTATAAATCCTTCAGCGAGAAATGTTCTAGTTAATGTCGTGTGAAAGTATTTCTAAAGAATGTATTCTTTTATGCTTTTTGGGTGGACACTATTGATGATACACGAGAAGGCATGTGAAGCTGACTCTTTAATTAACATAATTTTAATCTAGTATAACTTTTTTTAATTGTTATATCTTTAGAACCAAACAACAAATTATTCTTAAAAAAATCAGTTATGTCTAGTTAAAAATATAACTTCAATAATAACTTACTTTGAGAACCTATAGATTCCAATCTATTACAGATATGCAGATTTTTAAAAGCCTTGCAATTTTTACGGAAGACATTTTTTGCTGAATTTTGTATCTTTTAAAATAATCGATCTGATAATTTTTCCTAGTGCGATTAAGTCCAAATTATTCTCATGGAAAGTTATTGGTTGATATTTATATTTTGATTATATGGTGTTGGACACATTTTCTCAATGTGTATAAGAACAATAATAACAATTTATGAATCCACAACGCAAACCACGATTACGAAACCCATATTTAGAAATAGCCAAAGAAACTACAACTGTTGATATTCGCGATCGTTGTGGGACTCAGCTTTAGCCAGTTGCTTGCTGGAGTGCGATTTAAGTCGATGCGATGGAGTTATTATATAAATACCGTTATAATATTAATAAAATATTTATTTAATATGCAACTTTATGTAATAGCTGACTGTAAATTTGATTTTATAATTTGTATATGAAAATGCATATTGATGAGTATTTTTTTTTGGAAATAAAAAGTAATTAGCAGTGTTACAAAAGTTTAAATTTTTTCCCCTTTTTGAAGAAACGAAAATAAAAAATATTCATTAAATTAAAAATTTATTATAACTCAAGTCTTTTTTTAATAATACTCTTGAAAAAATACATACTGCCATTGTCTGGCCAATAATTGTTTTTACAACGCAATTTTTTTTCTATACATTTTGCATTTGCAGGTATACCAATGTATTTGTGATAGAATGCTTTATTATAAATCATATTTGATACAAATATTGATCACCAAATAATTATATATAACTTCAGCAAGAATATATAGATGAATGAGGTAATCAAACACCAGTCTCCCATTTATGTAAATGAGCAAAAGAAATACAACAATCTTGCAATTAAAAATTTTGCTTCGCTTTTCTACCACGCGGTAGCCAATTCAGTTTTGGTCCAATTACCAGCATATTCAATTTATGCTATAGTTTGCTACTCAAAAAAATATTCCGCTTGCATTAATATTTACACAAATTTAAAAAAAGGATAATAAGCAGTAAGAAATAATAGCTACAAAAAACTAGTATTTAATAACAATAACAATAGACTAATAGATAGATAATAGACTAATAAATTTTGAATTAAATATTTAAAATCAATTTGTGCCATCGGCTGCGATAATTTTAACTCATATTTTACTAGCATTTCAGATAATACAATAGATTTCTTTTTCGAACTTAAACCCAATTGACTTTGCAAATTTAAATAACAATCACATTATTTTGATAAATGCTTAAATTTTCCTCATATATTAGAAACCATGATTTCAAAATCCATTTCAACTTTAAGAATTCGTCTTGCTTAGATATCTATAATATGAACAGCCGATTAAATAAAGAATGTTCTGAATTCTTGGTTGCCCTTTTACCACATTTATATAACGCCTGCTTAGCCTCTAGTATTTTTCCAGATCAAGTATGCAGAAATTATAATGAAAGAGTTGCTTTTAGACTACTTGCTAATGAACAGTGGGGTTTTTTACCTGGAAAGTCGACTATAAAAGCGGTGCGTGCGATTGCTTATGACTAATCGACAGCATGTATCTCTCTCTGTTTTTCATATATCAGAGGCCTTCGCATGTGTCAATCATAGTTTATTATTGCAATAGTTGTCTTCTGTCGGCTTGTCGGAGTCCAACATATCTTTTTTCCAATCGTATTTTACTGATTGCCGTCAAAGAATGAGCGTAGATGGTAGTACCTTTTCTTTTTTTACCCCAACGTCACGGTGTCCGCTTTTTTCCTGGTCAAGTATACACTATTTGCAGACGACACCACAATTATCTGCCGAAGTTCGTCTTTAGATGAACTAAACAGTAGAAGTAATGTTCCTTGCGAGCGGGAGCGATCTTGGTTTGCGGCAAATCACTTTTAGTTTCCTCAAATTTTAATATTACGAAAGGCACGAGCGTCACTCTGGTTCGGTATCACTATTGACGATAGATTGAATTGGTCTGTTCATATTGATTCCCTCTGTAAATCATTATCATCCGCACTCTCAATACTCAAGTTTTGATAAGTGTGTTTTCGCTTTATTTCACCGTAGAATGCTATATGGGGTCACCATGTGAGGTGGATCTAGTTATACAGTCAGAATGTTTCATCTTCAAAAAAAAATTCTTCCAATTCTTCTTGGTTTGGACTATAGAGATTCCTTTAGAACACATTTTCCCAGCATTCATATTATGACTTTCATATACAATAGATTCACTCTAATAAATCTAGTTTTTCTGTTCAGTCCGACACTCATTCCTGCGCAACGCGTAATGCACACCAGTTAACAATTCCCCGATGCCGTTTTAATAAACCTATCAAAAATTCTTTAAACTTGAACTTCTACAATAAATTACCTTGTAATATAAAACGCCAAAAAAGACAATAAACTGTTTTTACAGTACTAATGAGTACTTAAATTTCAAACTTTTAACCAGGTCTACATTTACATGTGTTTTGTACTTTCCTCATATGTATTTATTTTGTTTTGACTTGCTAAACCAATTTAAAAACTGAGAAAGGTCGAAGGCTGGTGTTACGCAGTAGGAAATCACGAATAACACAAAATTTGGGTGAATTCATGGTTACAGTTTCACTAGCGCAAAACATGGTGATGAGATCGAATGCGGAGCAAAATGTTGGTACCAATTTGCACCAAAGCATTTACAGTCTTTCATCAGAGAAAACTTGATTAAACGGCACAAATTTCGCAGAAACTTCTGATAAACAAATATGACGCATGATAAATGGATACGATTTGGACTATATCGTTAATTTTCTATCTATCGGGGTTCCGCGACAGTATGAAATTTTTGTTTTCCCTGCTAAAATCGCAAGCGGAATTTTCGAAAACGTATTTTTCCGCTCTCGTACTCCCACTAGCGCCTCTCAGAAACCGAGACGCTCACAAAGAGCGAATAATTTAAATATTTGGAATGCGTGCCCCTAATTTGTAGGAAAAAAAATTCCTACATGGAATTTAATTTAAAGCGAACAACCAGTAGGTACGCAACACGCGATTCACGATTTTCTTTATTCGGGGATGGGGGAGAGGGGTGGACGGATATATCAGACGTTGCTGCGAAATTTCCGAATATAATACCCCACGCAGTCGGCGGGGTGGGCGAAGGAGAGGGAAAATTTTCGACGCCTTAAGGTCTCTTTTAACAAGGGTCGGCCGCAGCGGCGGCAGCAGCAGACGACTCGGTATTATCTAAAGTTTCCGATTTCATATTCCTCCAGAAGTTTTTGCACCTTCCTCCCTTATATACGCCCCGGGTCCCGAGTATTCGTATAAAACTTCTAAGCCCAAAAATTGAAGTAATAAATTTGGTTAATCTTGTCCGTTCGTGTGCGCCGGCCTGTTTTTTAGCCTATAATAAAACAACCCTCTTTATTGTGGTCATTTGATAAAAGCGATAAATATGACAGGCACGCAACAATATCAAACACGTCGGTCAGCCAGTCTGCTTTCTGTCTCTCTTGCCTATAGCATTCGTCGGTCCCGCCTTCTTGCATTAACCTTAATGTGCTGTGTCATAGCCCCCGCGCCAGTCTGTGATCGACGTAGGCCGCTATGTGACATTGCCTACTATGATTTATATTTTTAATCGTAGTTTGTTAGTTATTAATGGTTTCTATTTGATTCGCGGAAGTTTATTGTTAAGGGCAAAAAAATACCGAACCACCGATCGGCTGTTCGACCGTGTTGTGATAAATTGTGTTTTTTTTTTAAATACACATTACCAATTTAATCGATGGCGCAGTGGTGCACCAGAAATTATAGTGAAATATTAAGCATTTTTCATATTTTTCCTATTTCCCATTTGGAATGATTTAAACGAGAGCTTTTTATAATTTATTCCATTACGAAACTGTTATCGAACTGGAAACTCGTCTATGCCAGTCCCAAATTGAAAGCCTCGTCATACTATACTGATTGTACCCTGTACAGGAAGCTTGTCCAGTTACGGATGAAGGCTACAATGACGCTGAACCTGGAGAAGAGCTGCACTTCAGGGATATTGGGAATGCTGGTTGTGTAAAACTGACAGTGAGCAAAAGCAAGGAGGTCTGTAACGGACACAAATCAGACACTATTGAACCATCTGTGACACAGCCATTAGAGAGACAAAAGGAAACCACCTAATTATTCCCCCTACAACAATAAAAATATAATGGCCACATGATGCAATACTAGGAACCACCCGGAAATGGAATTTAATGGGAAATGTCTTGTAGCACATAACGCACGTAATAATCGATCCCTTCTTAGTATTCCAATGAATAGAATAAATACAATTTTCAGGGTTTGAACACTGAAAGGTCCATAAAACAGTACAGTAAATGCAGACTTGACATACTTGGCATATCTGAAATGGGTTGGAAGAATTTTGGAAAAATGAATATTGATAACAAAATAGTGTACAACTCCTGTATTAGCGAACCGGATGACAGGAATAAGTATAGAAGCAGAATTCACGGTTTTGTCTTTTGTTCCTCGCTTGAATCGCATATTACTTATAAAACTACTAAACTAAACACCTCATAAAACACCAATATAATAGTGATTTACGCTAAAACTGTTGTGACAGAGGATATAAATTGATTCAGTTTTGCCAGGAGGAGGCTGCGATTACAAACGCAGGGTTCACCCTTATGCCGTCTTTACATCGCCACAGGACAACGAGCATAACTGTATTAGAAATTAAATTAATTACATAGTAATCAGAAGTCTCTTTAGACAACAAAAGTCAACAGAACGAAAATGAACATTGGATAGACAAATAAATCAAAGGAAACGTTTGCAACTCAATAAATGACGGTCTAAGCCGGGCCGGGAAAAAATAGTCAAAAAAGATAGAGCGACGCAGCATAAACCTTGAATGAAATCAGAAATATTACCAAGACCAAGATAAGGAAGTTCATGTACAAATCAAACAAAAGCGCTGCAGACGATGCATGACATAAAAAAGTTTATGAAACCTCTGAGCATTTAAAAGCAAACTTTCAAATAGACCGATCGACAGCGAAAATAAAATCTTAAATATATCGGAAGGAATAATTAAAGAAAACTATATAGAAAGACTGTTCTGTAATTCAGAAATTCGTGTGGATCTCGCAAATATTAAATTAAGTCTAGGCATTTCAAAATCAGAAGTCGAACACGCAAGTAGAAGAACTTACGACAGTAGATCTTCTGGCCCTGATGGTATACCTACGGAATTCGTAAAACTTGTAAGCGACAGTAACTTTCACCAAACTTCTTAAATGCATATTTCAGAAAAACGCATATTTTAGCTTTATCAATAACGAAAAAGCGTTCGATAGAGTCCAACATTCTAAATTAATGAATCCTGTAAGCGAAAGTGCCTAGATTTGAATGGTATGAAAATAATTGAAAACCTATATTCGAATCACATAGCAAGGTTGCACTCTGCCCCAGCTTTTCTTTAACATATATTGGAGAGATCTTAAACCATGGAAGGTACGGCGATGGTATGGTTGTATTAGGTTTTAGGCCAGCCTTGCTTCAATTATTACTGAATAGAGTTACAACGCTCAGGGAAGAATACAAACTGAACATCAAATGGACTGAAATTAACGTTCAAACACTCCTCGGAACAGCAGAAAGACGAGAAGATTTTGCTATAATTCTCGCCAATCTTCGATGAGAAAAAGCAAATGTAGGGGAAGATGGAACTACATAATCATCATCCCATGTTGCAGTCATTAGCAGTTTCTTTCGACAAATTCAGGTGCAGTAGCTTCTGATTCTCGGTTAAAAATGATAGAAATCAGACTCAATCCTAATAACCAATTTGCAAGGGTTAATAATAATGTATAATATAATGTATTGTGACATACTCCCAAGCATTCACACCTCTATCAGACTCAGCTCTCGTAAAAAGTATTGTATTCTATGCAGGGGTAACTTGTTCAGATCAACAACCCTGAGACTTTCGACCCCCGGTTTTGAGTACCTAACCCTTTCCATCTCCGAACACCTGTATTTGCTCTGCGCTATCCTCATCTTCCAAGCGAAACTGTCTGATAATCGCAGCCGTATGCGCTACTTTTCTTCTACTATCGAGGCTTTGATTGCATGCCTTACCGATTGATTCTGGACCTATTGGTGGCGTCTCTGCTTCTTTACTCTCTAGGAGGTTGCCTTTTTCGTTACGTCACTATGCCCTGATGTTCATGTTAGTATTACCCTAACTTGCATAGGACTGTTTCTTACTGTCTCGGAGTGTTTCAGTGTAGCCTGAGTGTCCAAAAATTGGTTAATTCTTTTCCGCACAAGTTGTGTGCCCTTTCGGTTGGAAAATGTTGGAGTATGTTTAAATTTGCATGGTCAATTCAAGCACTGTAATCTGAGAGAGGATAAGTTAATCTTCGTAAGCGCAGTGCTCGCCAGTTTCTGGCCCACTGCAAAATGAACAGGTGTATGACGTATTACAGTTGATTTGCATTTCAAGCATTACTTTTTCAATAGTTTTACTTTTTGCATATAGTAGTAGGTCAAACTTGTGAGAAATGTGAAAGCCAACGAACTCTTCGTCAGAATCAATCCTGCATGTGAGAAAGTATCTGAAAAATCTGATAATTTTAAAAGAACAGTTCGCAGTTAAATGTAAAAATTTAATTATCAATATTTACTTTCGTCTTCATAAAATAAAATCCATGCACAATAAACACACTTTTGAATTAATTTTTTTTTCAATCGATTAGTTTTTTATTAAATCAAAAGCATAAAAACGCTGAACTACATTATATCTTTCTTTGGTCAGTCTAGCCCAATTAAGCACAAAGAGTATTTTCCCTCCATTTTTGAGTTAAGCCACATAGCTATAGCATAATATGCAAGTACCTCATTATCTGCAAAATTAAACACTTTACATATTTAGTATGTTAACTAGCTATATGTTTATAGTTTTCGTTAGCTGATGAGTATAATTTCTGTGGATGCATTTTTCTTACCAAAACCTAATACAAAGACGGGAACATTGGTTGTGTTAGTCTATTACAAAACTATCACTGGACACATTAATCTCAGTGTCTTTATTTAGATTTGAATGCCATGAATTAAAGTTTGAATCCAACAAATATGTGAATAAAAGCAATCCAACCCTTTCCAATTTTATAAGGGGTGTTTTTTTTCGATGTATAGAACTTTAAGTTGCAATAAAACATGATTGACATGAATTTTATTCATCCGAAAGATAATCTTGTGGCATTACATTTTAAATATGATTTCTGGCATATGACGCGGATGGAGTCCAATCTGGACGTCCAATTTTCGATGACTTTTTCCAACATTTATGGCCGTATATCGGCAATAACAATTCGAATGTTGTCTTTCAAATGGTCAAGCGTTTGTGGTTTATCTGCATAGACCAATGACTTCACATAACCCCACAGAAAGTAGTCTAGGGGTGTTAAATACAAGATCTTGGAGTCCAATTCACAGGTCCAAAACGTGAAATTAGGCGGTCACCAAACGTGTCCTCCAATAAATCGATTGTAGCACGAGCTGTCTGACATGTTGCGCCGTCTTGTTGAAACCACATCTCCTGGACATCATGGTTATTCAATTCAGGAATGAAAGAGTTAGTAATCATAGCTCTATCGGTATCACCATTGACTGTAACATTCTGGCCATCATCGTTTTTGAAGAAGCACGGACCAATGATTCCACCAGCCCATAAAGCGCACCAAACAGTCAGTTTTTCTGGATGTAACGGTGTTTCGACATACACTTGAGGATTAGCTTCGCTCCAAATGCGGCAGTTTTGTTTCTTGATGTAGCCATTCAACCAGAAGTGCGCTTGATCGCTAAACAAAATTCGCTTATGAAAATCGGGAACAACGGCAATCTCGTTTTGGGCCCATTCGACGAATCTATGCCTTACTTGATGATCGTTTGACACAATTCTTGCACGAGAATAAACAACTTGACAGCAGTTAAATCGGTCTCCATCTTGAACAGTAATGCCAACTTCAAGTTCTAGACATCGAAAAAAAACACCCATTATTTACTAGGCATGTTTTTATCATATCATATATATCATAAGTGTACACAAAATACTAAGAACTCTGACAAAAACCTGACGGGAACAAATTCAATTGGAAACCTACTCTATGGAATAAATTTTTTATATTTTATATTATTATATTATAGAATCATTGTAACAACAACAACCAACACATTTTAAAAATTACGATCGTGTTAGAGTTGCCAATTTTTTGGGTAGGGCAAAAAGTTGTAATGACAATAAAATAATCATTTGCGACCAATAGAGTCACAAAAAACTAATGAAGTTATTGCTATTACTATAATTTAAATTGCAGATACTAAGTGCTATCACAAAAATAAAAATCGCAGCATCTAAATATAAAAAAACAAAGCTTTCCAGAAAACATTATAAAGAGAATTTCTGTCAAGGTGAAAGTATTTAACTTCCCAGTGTATTGATCCCCGTAGGTTTAAAACAAAGAAAAATAAGGCCGGCTACATATTTTATGAGTTCAATTTTTAATATCTATCGACCGTTTAAAATACTAATAAATTTTCGGATGGATATCAATTAACGAAACGCAAATTCCGAAACTCAATTTCACTTCGACGATAAAAACTACAATTAGATAAAAATCCAGCGTCGAGATTATTAGAACAAAACGTTAAATTTATCGTCGAAGTTTAACTCACTTTAAAACTTTAGTAACTTATCTTTTAAGTTGGTTATATTCAAAGTTCGCGCTGTCCTGGCGAGTCAGGTCAATTAGAAGCCTATTACGTAGTGATAGTTTTGAGAACTGGGAATGTAAATTGCTAAGGCGGCATTGGATTTTCAATTATTCGAAGCATTTTAGAAGAAGACCTTTCGACCTAAGATAAAGCATTCTATTTAGAAACTACAATACACCAGCGCGGCGATTGATAATTTGAGAAATTTTGTTCCAAGTTTCTTAAAAGTGACAAGCTTATTGGTGATAGCGTCCAGGAAATTCAAATATAAGCCGATAACATTTTGAAAAAACTTTTTACATCTTTCCTGGGAACGAACTTAACAATGTTAACTGTTAAGGTGTAACAAAGAGAACTGAAGGAATTGCGCTTAAATCAATACAACCAGAATACTCTTTTTTTGTTTAACAGACACTATCGATTTCAACTTTAATTGAATTTCTATATTCTGACCTATTTCGACTTATAGCGTAGTATTTATTAATACGTTTCACTATAAATGTGTATAACACTATATTTTAATAGTATATTAGCTTTGATAAACGACACTTTTGTGATGAGTTTCACTTGCGGATCGAGTGTTTAATAAACGGAGGTCTGAAGCACTTTAAAAGTAAACGTATTTCATGCCATATTTTTTCTACGATCATTAGTTTGTGGGTACATTTTTACAAAATAGCATGAATACATTCACTGAATGAGGTGTGACGTGACCATCAGAACAGACAAATATCAATATCAATGTTTTACATGTAGCTACTAGAGGCCTTGCCTATGCTGACTCATGAAGCAACTATGTAATTTTTTTTTTGAGAAAGTCTATTCAACGAGCACATGCGCGAGATTTGAAATTTCGTTTTTAAGCAATGGCAGCTCTAATTGTTGGACGTTGACCCATAAGACCTTGAGTTGGACTCATATGACCTGGCGGCTTTCAACAAGTAACATGGCCGTTGAAATATCGTCAATGTTTGGATGCGGCGTTTTTACGGCAGTATGTTCTCAAAATATCCCGAAATCCTATTAAATTTTCAGACAAACAAGGAGTTAAGGTGCAGAATTGCACGTCGGCATCAGTATAATTCTGTAATTCATTTGGTATTTTTGTCCTTTAAGCCCTGTAGATACAATGCAATTTCTAAATTTATTTTTTCATGCAAGCTATTTTTTCCAATTTGTTTTGATTGTAAATCTACGCAAAGCGTTAGTTTTCATAAGTCAAATGTTTAAATTGAAAATGTAAAGAAAGTCGAAATCACAAAAGCTGGCTGTTAAAAGTACAAATATAATTTTGAGATGTTAGATATCAGATTGTCGGTAATGGAAAACACAACCAAGAAGATTAAAGGCTATTATAAATGATTATTGAAATTATAATGAGTATATTTTATTTAGCCCTTCAAAGAAACATCCCCATTTATCTCGTTTCTACTTTATAGGATTATGGATGTTTCTTATACACGCGCAAAATATATGGTTAGTAAAAATATTTTTGCAGGCATTGCAACATTTAAAAAACAAGTTTCAAAAACGAAATTCCATCGAAATAAGCAAGCTCTATTTAAAAAAAAATCCAGATGCACACTTAAAACTGGTATTGTAGATATGATTAAGGTTTATGTCACAATTACGAATTACTTTTAACGATAATAGCATTTTATATAGTGTTTTATTAACTCATTTTTTTTTTAAGTCCACAAAAGATATAGTGCCCAACATTAAAATAACGAGCACAATTTTAAAACATAAATGAATAAATAGATGAAATAATTAATAAGGCCTTTATTGAATATCTATTTCACAATATTTGCGCAATGGCGTCCGAAAAGGATGTTCTCTTGTGACATATAAAATTATTGTCAATTAATAGTAGAATAACTAAAGCAAAAATTTCATTAACTGTAAATTCGAAACAAAATTGTTGTTGACAATATGTTGCAGTGCTTTAAATTCATTTTAAAAACTGATGACCGATGGTTATTTTGTGCTACCGCTAAAAATTAAAGATCTGCTGGCGTCTGCTCTAATTTTACCTAGGAAAAAAATGTTATTATAGCTTGTTCTAAATTAAGCCCAAAAACGCCCCCAGAAACAAAAATGTCTCTTATGTTCAAGATGGAAAGATATCCATGAAAATTTTCACATTCAAAAATTATGTGTAGAATTTTTTAAGAAAAATATCAATATGTTCAATCGAAAAAAAGTTGATAAATTTCTCTCAATCGGGTTGGATCTACATCAAAAATGAGACAGTTAAGTAAGTTAAAAAAAAAATAAAAAAAAGGTACCATTCGACACTCTAATATGAATGCTCTTCTAAAGTTATCAGCTTCCCTGGCAGCTCCATTTTCGAAAAGGAAGGTTATATATTGTTTCATGACAATTTCATCATTTGGTAAACTAAAAAATACAATGTAAATTGAATGACACTGAATAAGTGATTATTACACCAGAAATTGGAAACATGGGACTTGCAATGTAACTCAAAAATTATTCTTATTTACACAAGATGTTCTCTTCTTCCCAAGTTGTGCATATTATATTTTTCTTCTCAGTAGTTTTTGATAGGACTTGTTTTTATTTAATCAGAGTCGAATTGTGTGTGTTTGTAGAACAGTATTCACTGTGATGTGCCGCTCCGTGTAGTCTCTATAGGTACCTGTGTTGTTCCGCACATCCTACACTCGTAGGTAAGGTAGGTCCTTTTTCCGGGTATACTAAATGTAATTTTTTGTCTCCATCACCTGATCCTGAATTGCTTGAACAAATCCCTCTATTTCAGGTTTCAGACTGGTAAGATATAGAGTGGACAACCCCTCGTCAACTTCACTGCCATCCAAAGCCGCTGCGTATCTTCCGTATAGTTGTTTACTTCTCCACCTATTAGGTCAGGTAGGTAAGTGAAATATCCCAAATTTTGCCTAGAATTCTTGATCATTCTCAAAAATTTCCTGCAGATGTATCCTTTAAATTCTTCCTGTTGTAGCTGAACTGATTTCGGTAATTCCCCACTTTTTTGCGATAATAATTTCTGTAGTTTTTTGACGACCAATGGGAAGGAAAATTCGTTTTCGCTAAGCGTGATGATAAACCAAAACTTTCCACTATTGTTTTTTTACAAGCATTTGTAGTTGACAAGGGGTATTTCTTATGCTCGTTCTAGTAAAAATTCAACTTGCAGCTACTTGTTTTCTTATATTTCCTATAATTCTTGTACACTAAAACGTATTACCCAAACATCCTTCTTAAACCTATTTAAGTGTACCTAAAAATGTAGGGAACTTGTTCAGTAAATTAACATGTAGATATTTGTGTGAGTCTATTTCCAGTTTGTTAAATCACAAATATATAGGCATTACAGTTTCTATAAGATCCTATTAGGTATTGAAAGTGGGAATCCTTTATCCTTTAAATATTTTAAATGAACTTGTACTCAAAGGAACTTACCAGTGAAAAGATACATTCTTTTCCTTACAGTTTTGATCACAAACACAAATTTTCCATTGGGTAGGCATTTTTATCACAAAAACACGAAATGGCTTAGTTCGGTGTTGCCAATTATGTTCGGATTTCAAAGATTGATGTTGGGGGTGACGCATGCGCAAAAGATCCATAACTTCTCTACGAAAATATCATAGCCACCTGCGGCGCATCAATTTTAGTACAGCCGCTATATTACCTAATAACTGTATGGTGTTTTATACGCGAAAATATCCTGTCGCTACCAAATTCGCGACTCAAGTATCGGAATCGAGCGAAATAGCTCGCAACGGTGACTTTGAAACACATTTTATAATAAATTATCTTCTCTAACAGTGAACCATCAACAGCATTTCTTTAGAGATGGAATAAACTAATTTTTTTACTGCCTTCTCTAAAATACCCAATTATACACAGATCGAGAGTGCGGCTTGAATTATGACGTTTTTTAATTCTCATGGTTCCATGACACGACACTTAGTGAATATATTCGTGCTGTTTTGCAAAAATGTAACGAAAAAGTAATGATAATAGAAAAAGTATAGTATGCAAGTTGATAAACTATTTTAAACTTCTTGAATACTATACTATTAGTTAGCACCCAAGAGTGATTTAAAATGTTTTCTTTTCTAGTATTTTTGCCTTATTTTGATTCAGTAAATCTATAAGTCGACCGAAAACAACGCTTTTGTGAAAGCCAAATGTCATTGTCCTATTCGAAGTAAATCCGAAATTCTTGAGGCAAGAAGTTTCCGTGAGGTAGACCGAGGTAAGTTTGCTAAACAATCACAGCTATTCCGGGCACCGTAGTAGGAGGAAAAACGTGTTTGCCAAGTTAAGACCCTCATTAAACAAAAGGATCCGACAGGCGAACGCGAACCCTCATCTGCGTTATCAGAAACAGGGTCAAATCGTTTTCGGTCTGTCAAAATATTTCGCGAAGCGTCGTAGACAAACAATCGATTCCATAAATTATTTGTTTTAATCAAATGCGACGACATTTCTCTAAGGCAAGCAATTACCCTAAAATAATTAGATTACTCAGAAAATATTTTTTTTAAAAGTGTTTGATGGTTTTTTAATAAGTCTCTGCAACTCTTGATTTGTATTTTGACATCATCATGAAAAGTGTGTACGAAATATGACAATACCACGGCACACCAAACAATATCCATTTTTCTGAAGCGTCGAAGTTATGCGACCATAGCGACTCCATTTCAGTAGAGGATATGAAAAGTACCAAGCCTATCTAAACACAAGCACAACAGAAAAGAGTTTTGGTACGCTATACAGAGATTTATTTTATTTAATTTTTTTGTTTTTATTTTTAATTTATTATTTATTATTAACTATTACAAACTATTTCTCCTCGCGACTTCTAATAGGAGGAGCTTTTGCACGTAAAAATGATTGATGGATTCGATTTTTTGGCAAAACTCGTAGTGCTCCTTACAAGTAAGAACTAATTCACATTTCAGATTCGTTCAGAAATCCGCATTATTTAAGAAAAACAAAAATAATCATAAAAAGTTTGAATCCATATATCCATAAATATATTTATGAATATATATATTGAAAAGGGAATATTTTAGACTACATTTATCTAATTAAATAACACCCTGTATATATAAAGTCACGAAAATTCAAAATAGTGATATACAAGAAAAAAATTATAGGGATGGCTGCCAAAACTAAGTGATCCATGTACTGCGATGCCGATGGTCCATTTTAAAAAGATACCTAGAGACCCTTGAATGTTACCTCAAAAAATATAAAATTTCTCCCTCTAAAAGATAATGAAATTGAAACTAACGACATGACAACTAAGTAAGTTAAATTCTAACCAAGAACATTACAAATGACCAACATACTAATAATGAATGCAAACTAATCCGAATATGCATTTTGCTGCGAAAGCACAGTTTGAAAAGTAGGGACAGAGTTGCTGCTTCTTAATTTTCTGATAAATTTAGATGTGAAAAGAGATATATTTTCGATTGCTAGTTGTTGTTACAGTTAATTCCTCGATAATAGGTAAGACAATGAGCTAAATAGGTGATTAGTGAGCATACGGACAGGACTATTTGACTAGTTAATTAATTTATATCGTAACATTTTTTTATCGGGGAGTGCGTATGATTGCAATTATCGATTATAACCGTAAGTGCGGTTAGTAAATGGCGTGCATATGAAATTATAGATATGGTTTTGTCGAATATATCGATAGGATGTTAACTATTATTATGTATCATATTACTAGCCTTTTGCATTAAATATTGTCATAACCGACTGGTTATGATAAGCTACACAAAACACTAACTTTCTAGATAGTAAATCTCGTAAGACCGCTTTCACACACACCGATGAGTTTGATGATTTCACACATTCTAGTATTGACGGTGATGCGCGTTTTCAACAAACGATATATTTTTGGGTTGCTGAATCATCTATCTTAACTGTCAGATACTTAGAAGGCAGTTTTTACACCCTCTTTGAAAAAATAACCAACGACAACAGTAAATTGTTCAATTATTTTTATATTAGTGTATCTATTTTCGACGTCTTAGCGGAAACACTAATGACATATCACGACAACAAGCTAATAATAGGGAATTATCATTTTTCATTTTTCCTAAATGTCTTTAACTTCGAAAAATATCCCAATAACAAACTAACATTATGGTCGAATGAAGTGTTGTGAATTTTGTTTGAAATAAATTGCATTCTACGATACTGGGTTGTAACTGTTGTTGATTTTGCTGATATAAAGTTGCCTGCTGGTCAATAATCCCTACTTGTGTGGACATATTCTTATAGTCCAACATTGAAATCGACAAATCGAAGATCGGTCCTACTTCCGATTCGTCGAGAACAACGAAGGTTGCATCAGTCAGCTTCTGCTGCCGAATATTTTCATCTATATTAATTTGTTATTGAGAGATTTTTAGAAGTTCAAGACATTTAAGAAACATTTAAAATGTTAATTACCTATTACTTTGTTATTGTGATATGTAATTTAGTGTTTCCACTAAGAAGTCGAAAGTCGATATACTCATACGAAAATAATTGAAAAATTTAATGTTTTGTTTGGTTACTTTTCAAAAATTTTGTGTCTCAGATGATGACGAACCTTCCCCCAAAAATCAATTACGAGCTTTATACCTATTGTGTCTGGGTAAACCCAACAACAACAGTGGCAGTCACGTCGAAATCATTTTTCATTAGATGCAAAACAAATTATGAAAAATCTGTATAAATGTTCAAAGTAGAGGATTCATTAAGCAAAAACCTTTAAAAGAAGCGCCTACAAAAACGTCAATATCCTCGATAAAGGATATTGTTATCAGTTAAAACGCAGTGATTTTCAACCAGATTGTTCCTATTTTGAATAAACTCAAAAAAAACTAGGGGAAGATTTAACTATAGTATATTATGCAACAAGTGCGGTAAATGGCATTTGACTCACGAGTTTATTTTTAATAAACGAGTTGAGTTAAAAAGTTTTCCGAACGTATTGCATACTATACTTTTCCTACGACCGTTAATTAATAATAACAAAATGTCTTTCTTCAATGTTTAACCCAATTTCAAAGGTACATTCATGTATCGCCAATTTGGTCTCATTTTGTAATAGTATATTATGCAACAAGTGCGGTAAACGGCATTTGACTCACGAGTTTTTTTGACACAAGCGGAGCGAGTGTTTAATAAACGAGCGAGTTAAAAAGTTTACCGTACGTGTTGCATACTATACTTTTTCTACGATTGTTAGTTTTTGGGTACATTTCCAGAATTACATTACAGAATTACAGAATTGACAAAGGTCAAAATTCAAAGCGTGGGAAATATCTCCGAAAACATCTGATTGCTCCCAAATCGGTGCGGTAAAATCCCGGAAATGACCGAAGTGGCTTCCATTCATGGGAAACGAAACTGACGTGGTAAAGTGACGCTTCCCGCGTGCTACATCGGTGGGTAATTAGGTATTTTACAGACGGGAGTAGAAAAATATAATTAACAGTTCCCTCATAAGGTTATTTGTGAAATAAGATTTAGATTCAGCAAAATAAACATAAAACAACTGGTAATATAATCGCACAGATTGTGCACTTGGAAATTTAATCACCTTCAGGAAATTAAAAAGTATAAGTAGATGCCGAAAGCAGATATATAATTTACCTAGATGAAATTTGATTCGCTACACAGACTAAACACATTTTGAAATAAAAATGTAATATCTGACAAAGTTTAACAACAAGATCAATTAGTTTAGTGCAATAATTCAAACAATACTAATTATCGCACTTCTGAACAAATATTAAAATTTGTCTGTTTGTCTGCCTCTTTAATTATTTAACTTCATTCTTTTATTTCTCTTTTTGGTTCTTCTGTCGAGTAAAAAATTTTGTTTACCGTTTAACCGATGGTAACGATATTTATTACCACATAATTATGGTCCACTTAAAATAAACGCGAGTTAGGAGTTTTAGGCAATAAAAGAACTTTTAAGGAATTGGCAATATAAAACTGAAGTTCTTTTTTTAATTTTTAAAACCTGTGAAAAAGTTTCGTGCACCATTCCGCGTGCAATGTGCGATAACTTTATATTGAAATCTTTTATTTCGCTCTTAATCTACTTTACTACTTAAAAAGTTCAAGACATAAAATTCCTTAACTTCGGATTTTTCCGTTATATCGCGGCTCGTATTCCAAAAATACACAGAGTAGGGATATGGAGCGAAATCCGAGTCGGAGACAAAACTAGAGAAACATTTTTATACCCCTGAGCACAAAAGTTGTAAAAATTTCATTATATTTAATAATAGAAAGAAAATCTCTCACCACTACCGGGATTTTAGAGCAAATTTTGTAGACGCGAAGGAGTTTGCAATTTTCGCAAGCGAATGGTGTTAAACAAAATATTAATTGTTTTATTAAAAATGATACGAAATATTAAATATTCAAAATTTTAAATATTGTCTATTGGTAATTTTTAGACTAAAAACTAATCACCGAAACGACAAAGAAACAAATTTTCTTTAAAGCAATCAATATTTCCAGATATATACTATACTGTTCATACCTTTACTCACATAAGTGTCATGTTATTTAAAAAAATATATTGTAGAAAATTAATTCTAAAACTAACAGTAGTGCGTCTCTGTGCGCACGGGGATATAAATTCAGGTAAAATCGACTTAGCAAACATGCACACAAATAAATAAGGGAATGTTTGCCCTGGAAATTTATGTTGGGTAGTAAAAAACTTAATCTCTTCTAACGTTTCACGTATTTATTGCACTGGACATTTCAAGCGGGGAAAATATATACTGCGTTAATTTTTCGCGTTGAAAAAAAACCCTTGAAATTTGCGACAAAAAATATTTAAATTCTGTTGAGGTAGTAACTAGAACTAAATAAAGAGATTTGGTTGTTTTGATATAATGATTTAAACTGAAACACCCTATTAAGGATAATAAAAGAGCTAAGTGAGTAAAGTTCTAGCCAACCTTGTGAAAAGCATTATTCCTAATATACTGGAATATTAATTATTCAAATCAGAACAATACAAGAGCTTTGGTCAAATAAAGACAGAAAGACGACATAATCTTGACGATTGTCATCTCTGTTTAATCTAATTCATTAATAATTAATCTCTATTGCATTTAAATTCGGATCCAAATCGCACATACCATCTTTGAATCTATTAATTGTTTTATAATTATTGTTTGTTCTTCTAGAATGAATCAGTGTCATCATTTCCAGAATAAGGTTTCTTAAAATTTAATTATTCATTTTAAATCATGTATTAACTGTGAAACCGGAAGCAATTTGAATTAGTGAGTACATTACTAATACTAATAATAACAAAATGTCTTTCTTCAATGTTTAACCCAATTTCAAAGGTACATTCATGTATAGCGCATTTGGTCTCATTTTGTAATAGTATATTATGCAACAAGTGCGGTAAACGGCATTTGACTCACGAGTCTTTTTGGCACCAGCGTAGCGAGTTTTTAATAAACGCGCGAGTTAAAAAGTTTACCGAACGTGTTGCATACTATACTTTTTTTACGACCGTTAATTTTTGGGGTACATTTTCGTAAAACACGAATACATTCACTGACACGACTGTCAGAATTGACAAACGTCAAAATACAAAGCGTGGGAAATATCCCCGAAAACATCCGATTGCTCCCAAATCCGTGCGGTAAAATCCCGGAAATAGCCGAAGGGGGCTCGGACTCGTGGGAAATTTTCTCATTTGTAGTAGCCTTTAACGACTTCTCATATATACGACAACTAATACTTTATCGGACTAAAAATGGAAATAATTGAATAAATCCAACCTCTATTATTAAGGTTAATCTTTCGTATTTTCGTTCATAGAAGAAAATATTGAGGTTCTCTTAACACTAAAAATGCATTAATCCATCACTTGAATCTATTAGTTTGTATTGCTTGTAATGAGAACTTAGAATAAATCTGAGATTTGTTGGCTTAGTTAGCTAATTCACCCTCAGGAGATACCTTAAGATTAAATAATCCCTGTGGCATGAGATAAAAAAAGTTCTTTGGAAGATATGCGTATACATCACAATTATTCCGGACGAATCCATTTCTCCCGCAAGTTAACAAATAAATATCCCCCGTGGGGCATTATTTTTCACAGTTGCGGAATAAAATGAAGTCACATTTGTTACAATCCTGTGTAGGGCGACTGTATATAAAGTCGTATCTTTCCTGGTGTTTCGTTTATCCGGACATGCGAGATCCACTGGATACTGAAGCGGCTGGTGACAGCTTTATTAAAACGATTAATCACGCATTACGTAATGCAGGAACTTTTTTGACTCGCCGGTTTCTTATGCAGCCGCATTAGTTAATCAAATTAATTTGAAATAATATGCTGGGTAACTGAGTATCTGGATTATCTGGAAGAAGCATTCTGAGAAGTTCATATAGGTGAGGCAACCTTTTTAGGGAAAGAGTTTTGTAATCTCATAAGCAATATCAAGCAAACCTATTATAACATTATGAAGATATGGCCTCTATAGAAAAAATCTTATGTGTGTGCTTATGTTCCAATGATAACGTTATATATTTTATTACTCCCTTCCTTAAAGGACCGAATTACCCACTGATCAGGAGTACGGCAAGTTGTCACTAAAACTTTAGGCAGGTTTCCACTGAAGGAACACTGAGCAACTTTAGTGTTGCTGTTGCTTGTTCCTAAAAATGTTCCATAAAGTTCCTTTATGTTTCTTTTTGTTTTAGCAACAAATTTCAAATGTTCCTGTTTGTTGCAGGTATAGATTCTGAACGGAAAATTCGGCAACAGTGAGCAACATGCAGCAACAGATGCGTATTGTTACCGCAGTGAAAAAAAACATCGCGTCGCAACTTGTAACAAAAACAGTTATTCGAGTAAACAATGAGGGGTAAACTAGTATTTCAATATGGCGTTTAACTGGACGAATTAATTAATTTTTCAACTGCTTGAAGATTATAGACGATGTGAGTGTTTATGGGATTCAAATCATATAAAGTATAAACGTAGAAATGCAAATCATGATGCTTGGTCAACACAAGAAAAAACCGGGGCAGACATGGCAGAACTTCCACGACAAATGAAAAATTTGATGGCAAAGTTCCACAGAGAACGAACCAAAAATCGCACAATGCAGAAGTTGGGTTCCGGGGCATACGTTATTTCAAAGTGGTTTGCTTACGACAGTTTGCTCTTTGTTGCAGACAAAAACAAAGTTCGTAAATGTACAGAGAAAGGCATTGTTTCAACTGAGATAAAGACTACATTAATTATTTTATTTTATTAAAGCAAAGGCTATAACATAATTAAAAGTTATTTTGACATGGTACCATTCCTTCAGGCGACAATGAAATATTGGGCAAATTCGTCTCTAATTTGTTTCGCTTCCAACTTTGAAGTACGCTGTTGTTTTTTTAGTGATACAAATGTGGTGTTGCTATTTCATTTTTTCATGAGCCTGGAATTAGTTCGCTTGTGTTTGTCTTCAGAATCGAATGTGCCGGCGGGTGAATATGTTTTTCGAGAACCTAGGCTAGTCCTCAAAAAAATATGGAGATATAAGCAAGCTGCCACAACTAGTTCAACTTTATGGGGTGCAAGTAGCATTGATTTTCTCAAAATTGCAAAAACATTCTCAGAAATTTGCCGGGGTCTGGAAAGGCGATAATTAAAAATTCTTTGGCATGTACTTTTATCTTGCATTCCAGGGTAAGGCTTAAGTAAGTTTGCCGAGAGCGGAAATGCGTCGTCTCCTAAAAAACGAGCGGTACTGGAAGAGTTCTTGTAGGTAACGGCCCCATTTCTGGAAAATTGAGTGTGATTTCGATTCACATTTTTTTAAAACCCATATTAGCACAATACTGAAAAAGGATTTATAATTAAAAAAAATCACGGCCGCTGTGCTCTGGTGCTTGTATCATAACATGCTTGCCGTCCATAACACCGGCACATTTTGGAAAATTCCAAAGACTGGCGAACTGATGTCTTATGCGTTGCCACGCGTCGCTGGTCCGAGGCATCTTAAAATGAAATAAATAAAAACTTAAAACAAAAATTAACCGACCTAGCAATGATGCTGAGGATGAGGATGCTGCATCCCAAGATTTCAATCCGATGGAACGTAGTGATGAAGAAGCTGCTACTGAGGAAAATATTTCGTCCATGATTGAGGAACCAAACATAGATACTGATGCCAAAGATTTAGTGGCTGATGTTACAAAAAACCCAACGAACGACGAAGGAAATAGAACACCTTCAAAAAGTGCAGCTGAACAGAAAAGGAAGGTCTTCAAAAATCCAAAAACAAAGAAGCCTGCAAGGAGAAATACACACAGTGATGCGCGAAAGGATGAAGAACATTTAATCTCGAATAGCCTTTATGAATCATGTTTGGGAAAATCTAATTAGCCATTACAGTGGAATTCATCAACTGCCTATTTCTACCCAGCTGTAGGTCATGAGAAACAACATGTACCATTCACCTTATTCAAACGCTTCTTCATCATCCTCACTCTCAACATTACCTACACATATGCCGTCACCAAATCCTTCATGTGGCAAATATTCTTCACAATCACATCAAAAAACCAATAACCTTCCATCATCACAACCATTCCAATATTCATCTATACAGGTTGAACAACAAACGTTATCGGATGGCATAGTTGAAGCCATGTCTGACGCAGGGATTACCATGCACCTATGATGTGTCATGTACGTATTAAAATAAAAATAACAATTCCACCAGGTGTTTTTATATTTATTAGAAGTTACTTGGCAATAGATTTTGCGTCGATTTTAAATAAAATGAAAATACAAGTAATTGCATAGATACCTTTATTTTATCTAGAACTTCTGCAATAGGTTTGCAAACTTCAGGTATTATTATACTAATTGACGGTACCGAAATTCGAAACAAAAACATCGATGAATAGTATGAGTCGCCTGTGGCAAGGAACCTTAACGTAACAAGCAATCGCTCTAGACGAGAAATGGTTTCTCTGAAATTTGTGTCTTTTTTCTGAATGCGGGGAGTAATTTAACATAATAACCATTCATGGTCGGTTGTGGACATTCGTCAAAAATGTTTGAATTTGAATAGCTGGTCGCCACCATATTGCTTGCTTTCTTGAAGACTTGGCTTAACCCAACACGTATGCTTTCTTTTCCATTTTCTTGTAATCAATACGTCGCCGCTGCTAATGCTATTTCTTCGTCTGCATGCATATTTCTACACTATGTTGCAATCAGGTCTAAACACTAGGTTGCACTGCACAATTTACCAGAAACAATTTAAATTGTTTAGTCGACTAAGTGGAAACAAAAACATTACATGTGTTGCTTATAAGTTGAACATGTCGTAAAAAGCAGAAACATAGGATAACAGAAATGTTTCTCGATGTAGCCTCAGTGGAGACCTCGCTTTTGGCTTCATTAAGGACTGCCGCGAGCCAATTTAATGTTTTCCAGAAATTTAAAATATTGATATTTTGACATTTCTTTAGTTCTGAACTAACCAAAACTATCTTTTCTAAATTTGTTGCATAATAAACAATAATCAAAATTAAAACAAAACCAAGTTTCTTATGCAACTAAAATCCGTGCGCTCATACATAAAACCTCCAAATTTACAGGATTTAGCTAGGAAGAACGGGATTAAATCCGTACGCAAACTCATTAAGGTTATGTTTATTTAACCCAAAATTTTGCTAGAACCGACAGTTTGTAATTTACTTACACTTTCATAATATTTACGTCTATTACATCCAGCTATTTTATGACTCCATATTTAATATTGTGCTCTTGTACTTGACTGTTTCCAGTAACAGATGTCAAATCAAATCAAAGTCGGCAATTTATTTTTATTTATGAAAAAAAAACTATAATACTAACAGATACAAATTTAAATTGACATAGTTATAGCAGAAACAATGGTATTAATGATAATTTAGCCCTTGATAATAAAGCCGGGAAAACTTTCTGATTGAGAGCAACTTGAAGCTTGCCTTGAGGGCATGCTTTCCCGGCATCATTAATTTGAAACTTTATTTGAATATTTCAAAATTCGCTCATAAAATTACGATGGTTTTAAAACAGTAAATCGCCCCCCACATTTGTCGTGAAACGGATTTCATCAAAATTAATTGCATATACTTATTTTCTCAGTTCAGTTTGGACCTCGACTGATATGATGTTTTTTATTTTGTTCTTTTATTTATTTTATCCGTTATTCAATATCATCATTTCAGGATTAAAGTTTTGGTGGGGTATAAGTTAGCATCTCTTTTCTTTTTCACTGCGTAAAGAAGATCTGGAAATACGCAACATTGTTTATATTGAACGTGTTAGGTCTCTTTTCCACTGAAGGTGGAGGGGAGACCAAAGCAATCCTACTCCACTTTGCTCACTTTGCTACCGATTGAAAGCAGTAAGTACAGGGACCAAGCAGCTCAGTTTCTCAAAATATGGGCGGGGTATAGAAAAAAATAAATAAATAAATAACAGGTTGGAAACCGGGGCGCCAGCTAGGACAATACCCCAACCTATACTATAATTTAGTGATAGTAACTAGTGTCCTTACTCACTAGCCACCAAACAAACTCACAAAGTTAACAAAGTTCTAGGCAAATAAATAATAAATAAATAAGACAGGCACGTCAGTTTAAATCTCCATATATTGGCTACTGGACCAGATTCTCAATCACAGAATATAACCAAAATACATTAGACCAGGAGCTCCAAGCTGGGAAACTGAGTATATGTCAAATACCTAAGTACACAATAAACACAGGAAGCTTGGTTACGATCGATCGTTTACAAATAATTATCACAATAAAAATGTTTCTATAATTGTGTACTTTACCTTTACATTAACTGAGCTCTCTAATTTATATTGATGTTTGAAAAGTTCAAATTTATATTTAATAGTCATAAAATTAACCGCAACATAAATAAAATGGCTTATTTGTGATCCTCCAGTTACCCGCAACGATCGAGTGGGGCAAGCTCTAGGACAGCTGTTCTGTATACTGCCAACGGGTTCACCAGTCAGTGGGATAGGCACGAATGCTTATCACTCTTGGACGAGGAAATATGCTCTGCAACTTCAGAAACCGAGCTAACTTGAATACTCGGTAATTCTTGGTTTGCAGAATTCAAAACACGTGCAGTCCACGATGGGAAAGAGGCACCAAATCTAAATGAACCGGAACTAGGAAACCCGGTACCAAATGGGAAACCAAAACCGCCTGATGATCGTGGGTGGCGGTGGAGAGTGTCAGGTGCTAGGTTGGTTGGCTTTAATCTAGCCTAAGCTGTAATGTTGGGGACGTCCAAGCAAAATACTACCAACAAAACGACGATCCGCAACTTCTATTCCATTTCAATCCGGTTTAATCCTCGAAAACTTCAAGATGCCATAAACTTATTCGGATTGAAATCTTGCAACCACTTGCACCGGCTGAACTCGTAAAGCCAAAAAAAAAGGACCGATGAAGTTTCACAAAGTTTCAAAAAAAAGACCGATGGTGCTGGAAATACTATGTTCGGTTCCGATATCACTAGGGTCGATGGGCCAATAATGACAGGAGTTAATCAACGCAAGGAGACCAAATATTACCTAACTACTACCCGCTATTATCAATAAAAACCAATTATTACACACACATGAACGAGATTACACAGTAACGTCTTAGGGAATCGAAGACGAACGTGGGCCAAAGGTCAAGTGCTTAATTGTACTAATGGCCGGGTGCATTCGCGTTGCCATTGCACATGGCTGACGTTGCTCCTGCCCGGTTCCAAAAACTTTATAGAAATCGGTCGAAATTAGTGTCGTTTAAAGAAAATATCGTTACATATATTCGTTATCCGAAGTGATAGAGACGTAGTGCCTATAAGTTTGGGAAATAGTGTTCGTATTACGTGGATGTACACGGATTTGTGATGTGTAATTCCATGAGGTGTATGTAAATACGGTTTCCGAATGTCCTATATTCACGCTGGTAACCAAGCCGGATGGGATCGGATATCCCGTTTAAGATAATTGCTGGAGCCGTTTGAAGAATCGGTGGTCATTTTATGACAATTTATTTAGAAGTGTTTCCGTTTTTATATACGTAAAAAAAATAACCTGGGGGATGATGGGTTGGTCCAGACCCTTCTCTTAAGAAGGCATTCTTTAGGATGTCTGAATAAAGTTTAAAATTGCGTAAGCTGGCCGAATGACCTTATGTAGTCGTGGTCATTAGAAGCAAAGAAGAAAGAAAGGAAAGCTCTCCAAAAAGCAACAAGTGTAAATAGATGAAAACAAGGGAAAAGAATAATTAGCAATACCCGTAGTTTTGATAATTAAGACATTAAAACATTCGATAGGTAGTCTCTGAGCGTTATTAACCTACATGCGAGAAATATAAGTCGAAGTAGCCAATGACAAATTGAACCCGTTACAAACGATATAAAATTAAGGGAAAACCGTTAAACTCTTGCAAATTAGCATTTGTTTTCAAATGAGACAAAACAATCGATCCCCAAATTCTCAAGTTTGTAAATGTTTATTAAGCAAAATCCTGAGCAACCAAGCAAATAAATTTTGAAAACCTGTAATAGTTCATGTTTTCACACTCAACATTATATTTCTCAAGTTGTTTCTTAAAGAATAATTATAAATTTTAATTAATTTAGTATATTATTAATACTAATAGCAAAAACAATTTTTTTATAAAAAATGCATTGGCGACATATTTCGTATTGACAAACAACTATAAGATATTCAGGTATTGACAATGCATTAACTCCTTTAATATGAGATAATCTTTGGAATTGATATTGGAAAATACCAAAAACCCGCCAGTACATTTTTCGCTTTAGATCCTAGCAATATCGCCACGGTTTCTATCGAAGATTATTGCTTCCTACTTCAAAATAAATATAACTCATAAGAAAGGTCCGGAAGTTCTATAAATCTTTCACATTCCTACATTTCGATGAACTGAATCCTCAGGAAACATTCTTTAAGGTGCTATATTTATTATTTATTGGGGTTCAATAACGTACGTTGAATAAGCGTCCTTTATACAGGCGCTCATAGGAAAGCTGACATTTTACTTTTTTTAGCTTGTTTATGCGAAAGTACATTTAATTACTGGCCAAGAGCAAAACTTTGTTCCCGCCACTCTTACAACGGCAGCGAGATTAGTTGTGTTTCATAATCCTTTAAATTTAGTTCTGTAAAATATCGATATTATAATTACATGTATATGCCGAAGAGCTATTTCCTTGTACGTACGATTACAATTGCATGACATTGTAAATTAACTAATTTCCTGTGTACGAGATTTCCATATCGTATCTAGAAACGATTTTTTTTATTCACCAAGAAAACAAATAAACTTATCGGCGCATATTAAAAAAGGAACAGTCACGCGATTTTGGTAGTTAAAAAGGCTTCCTAAATTTTTACGGCATATTAAAACTTGGACCTGAAGAATTAAGTTCTATATAGCACCTATGCTTAAAAGCTATAATAAGTATATCATGGCGAGCTATTCGAATTGTAATAAAATATATTTTTGGAATAACGGCTTCGTGTAAAAGTTGGAATTTATTAAACGTTTACTGCTTGGAGGCAATAGAAATTGTTACTTGTATTTTTCGTTTCTACGCCCTGCATGGATGGTGAATATTTACAATATTTTTTGGGCATTTCGAAAAAATTTGACTCGATCTCCAATTAAAGATGACTTATGTCACGTGGTAAAAAAATAATTTTATTTAGAAGCATTACATTTGTTGATAAGCTTGGAACGCGAGAAATACATCCAAAGGGCTGCATCAGCAGTGACTTTGCAAATTACAGAATTACAGACCACATTAATTAAATGTTCTTTTAACAACAACGCAAGTTTTGAAACATTTAAAATTTCTTATATTTGCTGATTATAAATGACTTAATGCCTCAAACCTCCTTCCTATTTTGTTTTAATATATTATATTTTTGAATAATCTTCTTGTATATGAAAAATATGTACATGATTTTTTTTCACCAATACTTTTGAATGGCAGAAATTCCTATTGCATTAATCTGACTCTGATCTATTTATTTTTTCATTTTCCTTCTGATATCTTCGATATTTGGTATAATAAAAAATAAGAAAATATAAGGAGAGACAATCCATGAAAAGCAAACTATTGACGAACAGCTTAAAGTTTGTTTCACATGTTTCAACATACATTTTAAGATAATTTCTTATTAAGTCAGCATTTCTCTGATCTTGTAAATTAATTAAGTAAGAAATTAAAATGGGCAATCCCCGAAAAATGAATACGTTTTATTTTCTGGAATTGAACTACTTCAACGCAAAGCCAAAACATTGTAACCAGGAATCTCACATAAGGTGGCATATTTTTCTAATACTGATTGCCATGCTTATACGGTTATTCCGCAACAAATCGTTTCATATTACGGTAACGACAGCTTAACGCGTCATAAAATAAATCCACCCCGGGACTGTTTAAAAACATCTTAATATTTATGGACCCATCGACCCATAAAAGATATTGTTTTCCTTGTAAACCTTATCGGAGCATTCAATATCAATATTTGCGTTCGTTTCCCTTGCAAGTTAACCGAGTTTGCGATGTGCCGCGGGGATTGACGAATTGTTTATCTTAGGAGCAGCCTACAATAACGATTTCTTAAGCCGATAAACTGAGTTACCTCCGAAAAACTAAACTGCCGTAACACTACAATATAAAAGAATTCTTTATTTCTAATGAAAGATAATATGTTCAATCGGTAAAGGTATCCTTATTGTTTGAAACATGACCTTGCAGGGTCTTTAATTATATCCATTAATGCTGATTCTTTCAGGTTCTTTGCGGTAATTCTGTGCATCTTTACCTGCACGCTTCTTCAAACCTCTCTACAAACTTTAAGAAACTCTATGACATAGGTAAAACGTTCTATTACCAAAAAATTAAAACATGTGTAACTGTGTTAATGTTGTAAATGAAACAATGTATAACGTCAGTTTAAAACAGTTTTATAATTTTTTTCTACTATAAAATACCCAATTATGCACTGATTAAGCGTTCGCAAAGTTTCACGTTAAGATGTCAGCTTCTTCAGCCACTTCAGGTATTTTCGGTATTTTAGTCACGGGTTCGGAAACGATCGAAGATGTTCAATTATATGCAATCGATTTTAAATTTTGTGTGTGCACCTTACCCTTACCCCAGTGTTTAACCAAACAACAACTTTTTTATGCCATTAAAATGCATAAATTTAAGCAGGCAAATTACACCATATGGTGCAAGATTTGTTTAAATTAGTATTAACTATTTGTTTAACTAAGAAAAAAGGCGATATCCCTTCTAAACCCACAAATGCAAAAACATGTTATTAATAATGACGTGAAAAAATACATTTTCTCCAAATCGTACCGATGGAGTGTTATCTACGCATATATTATTTTCTGGACAACTTGTTAACGTAAAATGATAGTGTTAGTTTCTTAATCTGGACAGAATGCGATGGTAAAAATAGAAAAGAAATTCCACGTTGGTCGTAAGTCGTAAAAATTCAATTGATTTAATATGCCACTTAAAATACGCTTATCGCCTTAAAACACTTGAAGTATTTATCTTCATTTGTTTATTTAAGTTATATATTTTTTTAATGTATTTAATTAAAGCAATTTTCATATCAAAAAATCTTGAAAAGGGTCCTTCTAAATGCGGACCACCAATATTGCACAAAAAGAAACATAATCATGAACATTCAGGGCCTCAACTGAGCTGCTTGCAAAACCCAAGTTATTTTCTGGGCTACGAATCGAACCATTTGGATAGGCGTGAAAATATGCCATTATTAAATTTTCTTCGTTCGGTTTTGGCAAAAAACATTAGTTAGTTTTGATCAACTCTGTATTATAGAGAACTGAAAGAACTTATTTCGATATTAAGAAATAATGTAGAATATCTCCCTAAGCTGCGTTCAAATTTCTAATTTTCTACTGGCTCCAGTGTCGTAGAAATAAAAATTTAATTAAATCTCTATTTTGGTGGGAAAAATGAAGAAAATGATCATTTTCTCGCAAACCGCTGGTATACCGGTGGTATGTATTATTCAAAAGCAATCGTAAAGTGTTAGCGGATAGGAAAATGCAATAATATACATGATGTCCCATTTAAAATTTCAATGTGGATGCTACTTTTTTGAAGAAGCCGCAACGCAGCTTTCAAAATATTTTAGATCATTTGCCGTAAACGCCTAAGGTATCATCATCCCTAAAACACGCGGTATATGCGGGGAAACTTGAAGGAGCCCAACCTGGTAGTGTATTACTTTCTAGTCTCTATTCTGAAATGCTAATTATGCACTAATCACAGCACAAAGTGTCAATTTAAAATGTATTTGGGTGTTTCAATTGCCATGACACAGAATATATTATGTTTATTGATCTCGAACGCACCAGACGAGCAAAAAATTTTTGGAAATCGCTTTAACATTTCTAATTAGAAAAGTAAAATTAAACGAATATATTTGATATAACGTTATGTAAATTAAGATTACGAATTAATTTTTAACTACGTTATTTTTAATTAGCGCCCATACAGCGTTGTAAATTAAAAATGTTATTCTTTGGTTAGCAGAAAAAGCAACTGGCTGTTTTGAAGTAGGTAAATTTTAAAATCTAGTCGCCCCTCGATTTATCTTGTTATATGATATAAAGGTTTAAAGAATTAAAAGTTTGCTATTATTCGTGGGTCGCTCCCTATTATGCAAAATTATAACCTATTTTAAAATAAACTTAACTAAACTTAATTCATATTCTCGACCAATAAAGGAAAAGGCAAAGTTTTACATTTTCTTTTTAATATTTTTTTCTTATTTGAATGAATTCTTGTTAATAAAATAGCACGTCTACTACGTTCGTACCCTAAAAAGGAACTGATTTCTGGACGCTTCTCGGCCGACCTCGCCTCCGCCTACTGTCAATCGAGGGCGCTCCGCAAGTCTCAGTCACCATCAAATTCGAACGGTTTAAACAATTTTCTTTTAGCTCATCTCAGAGAGAGACAAATGAGCAAAAATTGGTGAATGTATAAAATATTCATGATTATACCAGTGAATACAGAAATAGTCCGCGTGGAATAATGATGAAAAGCGTTTTTAGAACAGGTGAATAAGTTAAAATTTTACACCTTTTACACCTTTTCCTCGTTCATTAAATCTAAATATCAAAACTTTATTTTACTTTTACTACTCTAAAATACTCAATTTTCCGATATATGACTCACAGATTTGGGAGCGATCGAATATTTTCTATAGATTTTTGCTATCGTATTTTGACGTTTATCGGTTCTGCATTCACGTCAGTGCGGCCTTACAAAAATGGGCATAAAAATGAATAGTCGTCGTCCTCTGTTGAAACCAAATCAAATTTGCGACTATAGAAAGCGTGTATCAAACTTATGCTTTAATAAGTACAAAAGTATAATGATATTTTTCTACTCCCGTCTATAATATACGTAATTACCCACCGATCTAGCGTGCGGAAAGCGTCACTTTACCACGTCAGTTTCGTTTTCCACGAATCCGAGCCATTTCGGACATTTCCGGGATTTTACCGCACGGATTTGGGAGCGATCGGATGTTTTCGGAGATATTTCCCACGCTTTGAATTTTGACATTTGTCAATTCTGACGGTCATGTCAGTGAATGTATTCGTGTTGTTTTACGAAAATGTACCCAAAAACTAACGGTCGTAGAAAAAGTATAGTATGCAACACGTTCAGTAAACTTCTTAACTCGCTCGTTTATTAAACACTCACTCGTTTGACAATTCTGACGGTCATATCAGTGAACCTATTCGTGTTGCTTTGCAAAAATGTACCTACCCAAGAACTACCGGTCGTAGAAAAAGTATAGTATGCAACACGTTTGGTAAGTATATTTTTCTACTCCCGTCTGTAAAATACCTAATTACCCACCGATCTAGCGTGCGGGAAGTGTCACTTTACCAAGTCAGCTTGGTTTCCCATGAACCCGAGCCAGTGTTGTTTTACGAAAATGGACCCAAAAACTAACGGTCGTAGAAAGAGTATAGTATGCAACACGTTCGTTAAACTTTTTAACTGACTCGTTTATTAAAAACTCGCTCCGCCCGTGTCAAATAAACTCGTGATTCAAATGCCGTTTCCTGCACTTGTTGCATAATATACTATAAAATACCTAATTACACACCGATTTAGCGTGCGGGATGCGCTACTTTACCACGTCAGTTTTCTTTTCCCATGAATCCGAGCCACTTCGGACATTCCCGAGATTTTAACCTAAATTTGACGTTTGCCAAGTCTGACGGTCATGTCAGTGAATGCATTCGTGTTGTTTTGCGAAAATGTATCCAAAAACTAACGGTCGCAGAAAAAGTATAGTATGCAACACGTTCGGTAAACTTTTTAAATCACCCGTTTATTAAGCATTCGCTCCGCTGCGCTCCGCTCGTGTCAAATAAACTCGTGAGTCAAATGGCATTTACCGCACTTGTTGCATATTATACTTACTATTTTCTACACTCTCCGGTAAAATACCTAATTATACACCAATCTAACTTGCACACACCGTCACTTTACCACGTCTGTTTCATTTCCCACGGATCCGAGCCATTTTGGACATTTCCGGGATATTACCGCACGGATTTGGGAGCAATGCGGATGTTTTCGGAGATATTAGCGCACGTTCACGCGGACAATTGAAGTTTGTCAATTGTGACTGATCATGTCAGCGAATGTATTCATGTTGTTTTGCAAAAATGTACCCAAAAATTAACGATCTTAGAAAAGGGATAGTTTGCAACACGTTTGGTAATTTTTTTAAGTTCGTTTGTGTTATTAAATACTCGTAACTCAAATGCCGTTTACCGCACTTGTTGCATAATATATATTTTTTCATAAACATGTTTAGTTTTAAATAATATTTACAGTGACTTACGGCTTAAATGATGTTGTAGTTATAACAAAAACTAACTGGTCTGAATGTCTCTTTATTTATTTGGCAAAAAACAACTTATTGAAATTAAGTTAGTAAAGAGCCTTCTAAGAAATTGTGAATTACTTTTTGTTTTAAATATGCCTTACTTAGTTAATTAGAATTAATTAAATTACATGAAATATTAACGTCACAGCAAATGTTTTTTGTTTAGCTTGACATTTTAAAACTCGTTTTCGTTCAGTAAAACGATTTTTTTTTAAGTGGGTCATCGGACTACAATTTATAAGAGAAATTTAATTATTACATATTACAGAAATGGAAACAGCCAAAGAGATATAGCCAAAATGGTAAATAAATATCCGTCAACTGCTCAGCATATCGTTGAGCGTTACTGTAACGAAAATAGGGTCGATAATAAGTCAAGGTTAGCTCCAAATAAGATCTCCCATGAAAGTGAGGAGATGGATTGTAAGAGAGTTATCGAATTATCCAAAAAAAGTGCTCCAAAGATGTTTGTCGAGGTGGAAAGACAGTTTGGAAAAAGGTATAACCCCAAAATAATTCGACGAATCCTGCGAAAAAATTATGAGCCTTTCATTAGTCGAAGAAATAGATGCGTGAGATTCGCATTCGCTAGAGAACATATCGATAAAGATTTGAACTTCTGGAATGCAGTAATATTTGCCGATGAGATCAAAATAAATTTATGGAAAAATGAAAATTGAAAAATTTGAAAGCTACGGTAAAGGAGAAAGTGGAGTGATATTATGCGGTTGTATGTCATCTGCAGGAATAGGTATCAATATGTGTATTTGGATATATTAAGACAGCATCTGGTTGCTAGTGCCCAAAAATTAAATACGGGTAACAATTATCGGTTCTATCATGATAATAATCCAAAGCACACGTCATTTCGGGTCCGCAGTTGATTGCTTTATAACTGTCCAAATATTATTAAGACACCAGACTTAAATCTAATTGAAAATTTGTTGTTGACATTAAAAAACAAAGTAAATAGTACCCCAATATCTAACAAGAATGAATTAAAAGTAAGAAATCTGAAGTATAGAACACAATTTCCCCAAAGTATACTACAAAATTAGTTGAATCAATACCCAGAAGACTACAAGCCGTTATCGATAATGAGGGAGGCCCGACTAAATATTAGCAGGAGTATTTCAAATTATGCAGTTGTTTTTCTATATTGATTTGGTGATATCCTTTTCCGTTTCAAAGGAAACATATTTACTTACCTACTTACTAATAACTAAAGGAAATCGTTTTATTTTTGGGTTGGTCGCGCCATAATATCACATCAGAAATTTTACTTGAACTAAAACATGGCAAAACAACTGACGCGGTCGAGATCTTGAGAACACTGCAATTTGTCAAATAATTGTTAACCAGCCCCCCGCTCCATCTTTTTCCAACATCCAAACAAGTCTTCCCGATTTAACGATTCGTTTAGAATTTCGCTAAACAAGCAAAAATTCCTCTCGAACGGTTCGCCACGATAGGAGACGAGACAATTGTAAATCCTGCCGGGAAGCTTTTTTAAATCGACATTTCAGTTTTCCAAATTACTGGAATTTTCTGCAATTTCGTTACCCCCTCCCGTCTCAATCGATAATCGTATATAATTCAGGGGGATCAAAATGAAACCTACTTAGCGAACTTGTTCCCTATATAATAGTTTGTTGTTTAAGCGCCTTACAAGTTCGCCAAGGATATTGAACCGTAAGATATTTTTGTGTTTCCTTAAAGTCTGCCTCTAAGTAGGTACTCGTATATTGCGGAAAGTTAATTTATCAAAAAGGTTTCAGTTTTTCCTTCGCTCTTCACTTAAGTCTACTCTCGCGTTCGTTGGGAAGTGGTTTTCGTTCGAAACTTGTTAATAAGTAATTCTAAATCAAAACCGCAACATCTCATCTTAAAAACGGGTATTAAATTCATACGTTTTTTACTTTATCAGTCCATAATGTACATAAAATTATATTTTGCATAATTTAAAAATTTATTATATTATGACATCAAAAAAATATTTAAATATTTATGCTGTTAGATCAATAACTAATTTTGTATAATAAGGAAGTAAATTTTGTTTGTCCCTTTAATTCTTTTAATAAATTATGTCAAAAGCGATGCGATGTTCATTAAGCATGATCGTATTTGACTAAAATAATAATAGGTATATTATGCAACAAGTTTGGTAAACGAGTGATTTAAAAATAGTATATTATGCAACAAGTGCGGTAAACGGCATTTGACTCACGAGTTTGTTTGACACGAGCGGAGCGAGTTTTTAATAAACGAGTGAGTTAAAAAGTTTATCGAACGTGTTGCATACTATTCTTTTTATACGACCGTTAGTTTTTGGGTCCATTTTCGTAGAACAACACGAATACATGCACTGACATGACCGTCAAAATTCAAAGCGTGGGAAATATCTTCGTGGCTCGGATTCATGGTAAACGAAACTGACTTGCTAAAGTGACACTTCCCGCATGCTAGATCGGTGGATAATTAGGTATTTTACAGACTGGAGTAGAAAAATATACTTACCAAACGTGATGCATACTATACTTTTTCTACGACCGGTAGTTCTTGGGCAGGTACATTTTTGCAAAGCAACACGAATAGGTTCACTGACACGACCGTCAGAATTGTCAAACGTCAAAATTCAAACACTTGTAATAACTCCGAAAACATCCGATTTCTCCAAACTCGTGTGATACTATCCCGGAAATGTCCGAAGTGGCTCGGATCTGTGGGAAACGAAATTGATGTAGTTAAATGACACTTTCCTCATGCTAGATCGATGGATAATTGGGCATTTCAGAGAAGGGAGTAGAAAAAATTATTTATATTATTATTGATGAAGTATCGTAGAATAGACACAGAACATTCTAGGGAAGATTAAAAAAGTAGACCATCTCTCAAAGTAGAGCAGTAAAGAAAAAAGAAACAACCTTGTCCACCTAGACCCCAACTTCTTTATTTTCCTTTATTTTTTTGTGGAAAATTTCCTGTCGATTTGACAAAAATAATATTATTAAAAAAATAGCCAGGTACTAATGAAAGAATCGTTTTAATTTTTGATTATTGTGCCAAACTTTTGATAACTTAGTTCAAGTGTTCTACCGTAAGTAGGTCAGTTTTGTTATTTTTTATAGATACGTTATTTCATTTATTTCTAGTAAGTAACTGGACTATTTATTTCAGTTTAAACGACTAAATTATTTGACTACACTTACATTATTTCAAACAATCGGTGTTTGCAAAAAATAACTTTGACTAGGTTTTTTAAGTCCGATTGAAATCTCGCTGACGTTTCGTCAAGATCTCGCTTGGCATTTTCAGTGCTTAAGCTTCGAATTCAATTTAAAAGCAACGTAATCATTGAAAAATACGAGTGATATCTTGACGACACGTCTACAAGATTCAAGTCGAAATTTGCCCAATGAGCGAATGATATCCCGGAACATTCTTACATCCATGCAAAATGTATACCGAGTAAGTAGACTGTATACAAATTTTTACGTTATTTGCTAAAAAACAACATCACAAGAATTTTTCTCAAACAATTGTAAACTTCAAATTTCTTTAAAATCTTCTCATAACTATAGCATATAATTAAAAAAAAATTGCACATAAAATTCCTTGAAGCTTGTATACTGATTATTAACGTGATACTCAGAAGAAAATAAAATTGATTTGTTTACATCACTATGAGATAGTATTTCGACTTTTTATCTGTTAACTTGAGATAGAGGAGATAATGGATATCGAATTTATTTTTTGGACATTTATTACCTAAATTTATATAATATAAAGAATAAAGTTCTTTTCAGATATTTAGTAGCCGAATTTTTAAAACAGAGAATAAAATTCTATTGAGCTTTTTTTGTCAAATACAAGCTGGTAAAGGCTAACATTGGATACGAACTGATTTTTGCCCGATTTATATGAAGCGATCCGTGGAATTTGTGTTTACACCCTATATAGAATGTTTCGTTTTTACATCGCGCATTGTGGATGAACCCGCGATGATACGAGGACTATTTTTATCACAACCATTAACCGAGTAATATATATTTCATAGAACTTAACAATTTATCCAATCGATCACTAGTCTGATGTACCGAATGGCTATTTGATATATTTGTTTTTGCTGAGAACAAATACATTTTGGTAAACACGGAGATGGCAGAATGTCGATAACCATTTCGTGAAATAAACATCGGCACAATGGAGTTAAGCCAGTTATTAAGGCATCTGGCAAACATTGATTGCCGGCTAAGAAAACATTGACCAAAATGATAAATTACATAAAACGCACCGAACTGACCCTTCTATACACCCAGGTTTCAGCTGTGAAACACTACATCGAAATAAATGTTTACATGCTGATGATGACCTTATACATTCGTCAGAAACAGATCTTCAAAGAAAACTAAAATTCCTTATTCATGCAAACCACCAGTCTAATAATAAGCAAAACAAAAATTGTGTTTTAAACGACGTGAAAAGAAATATAACCAAAACTTTATATCTACAATAGATAATCACCGGATAGAATTCAGCGCCGCCTACGCTACCTTTTACAGTTCTCTTCCTTACCGCCCAAATACGCAAGTGCACTAAATAGATTGACATTGGATGAAATTTGCTAGAGGTCTGCAATCTGTTAGGACGGGAAATACTTTACCATGTTCTATTTGTCTGTCCCGTTTACAAATATATGCGTCATGCTAGCTGCAGTAACCCGAGCAATTTCAAGATTACCGATAATCCGGCATTGCAAATGGCTAAGCAAGCTTGTAATTCGTCACCTCACAATTAAGCAGAACTCATTGTTATAAATCTGTTGACTTGCAGAACAATAAAAAAATTGAAGTTGAAGTTGACTAAATATTTATGTTGTTTGAGTTACGGATTTAAACTGCCTAAATATATCCAGACTTCAAGACATAAAAATAAAATAATTTATGGCCTAAACATGGATAAACAATAGATTTAAAGTTGCCAGTATGAGTTTTCGAAGTAAACCTACAATGCATATAACAGTCTACGCACACAGACAATTTAAAATTCAGAGGTCATGTAGCTTTCAGAGTTGCATTCAAAAAACTCTTTAGAATTATAATAGCATTGTTCTGTTAAAGTGTGTTTAATGTTTTTTCTTAATTCAATCGGGGAACAGCTGTTTTTGAGAGTTGCTGGTATTTTGTTAATACCAATGAAGTTAATGGACTATTGAGTTTTGTTTACGCGGTGGGGCAAAAGTCGGAATTCTTTAGTTTTTTGATTTTCATTGACATACATTATACACTCGGACATGAAAATTTAAGGGAGAATTAGTATCTTCATTTTTTTAAATAGTGGCTTTTTGCACAACACACAAAGTCCAAACAACCTTCTTTTGAATTTTAAAGATTCTATCTCCCTATGAAAAGTCCCCTCATATGCTATATAATAATAATAATAATAACAATATGTTACATTAACCAAATAACATATAAAACATCCAAAACACATACTAAGAGAATAACAAGATAACCAAAGTATATCATTATAACGAGAGTAATGTACGATTGTCACAGATTACTGTAGTATAAGTACTGTACTGTTTAATAGAACGGTAGAAAGTAAATAACCTTTCATTGAAAATTGAGATCGTATCGTAAAAGAACATTGAAATAAGGTTGTACGATGCTTAGGTGCCCTAAGGAGTTCACGACTACGAGTTAGGCTGTTATGGGTATGGACACCTGTAACCAGCTTTTCATATAAGAATATAAGAATTTTATATAAAAAAAGGCAAAAGTTAATTTCAAACCTTTCTTGCATAGTAAACCATTCCGAGTTAATGAAACTTTGACTCAAATGATCGAATTTCCGCAAACCATATGCAAACCTCAGACAAGCATTCTGCAATTTTTGGAGTGAATCTCTTTCCCTCTGAAATAAGGCCGGCCAATAAACTAAAATACAATAACTAATATGTGACAAAACCAGAGTATCACAGAGTCTCAATTTTATGCTTGTATCAAAGATGTCCTTATGCAAATATAACAGCTTAAATTTGTAAAAATATTTCTGAACTACGTCAGAGACATGATCCAGAAAGCGCAAATCACTTAAACCTAGATTTTTGCACTTATTACCCGGACTAATAATAGTTCCGTTTAGGTTTACTATAAAATCATTATTACTAACAATCTCCTCCCGACGCCGTCCAAATACCATCAGTTTTGTTTTTGAGTCGTTAAGTTTCAATCCATGGGCGGCGGAGACTCGACTGACGATTTCAAGATCTTCATTGAGCCTTGCAGCGACTTGATCCAGATCATTCGATTGGAAAGAATGATAAAGGTGAGTATCGTCCGCATATTGATGTGTCCTGCAGTGTTTGAGAAAACTAGGAACGTCGGAAGTGCATAAAGAAAAGAGTATAGGTCCCAAGATACTCCCTTGAGCTACGCCCTCTGATACAACACAAAACTTGGACGCTTCGCCAGCCAATACGACAATATGAACGCGATTTGCAAAAAAGTTTTTAAAAAAAATTAAAGTTATATCACCCAGACCAAAATATCTAAGCTTAGCAATTAAAACTTTATGAACAACGGTGTCGAAAGCTATAGTCGAGTAGAATTAAACAAGTGTTTTCGAAGTTGTCGTGAGCTATAAACAAATCATCCACAATTGTCAGCAGAGCGGAGGCAGTACTGTGGTTAGCACGAAAGCCTGACTGAGTGCAGGGTAGAAGCCCTCCGTTCCTCGAAAAGGACACCAACTGCCTACAGACTTTAGACTTCAATACTTTCGGCATTGTAGGTAGTATAGTAATAGGACGAAAGTGTGATATATGGCTAGGAGAAGTGCGTTTGGGAACGAGCACCACACGCCCTACTTTCCAGGCTGTCGGAAAGTTACCGGTAAAGATACATTTGTTCATAATATATGTAATGTGAGAGCTCAAATATGGAACTAGATAGAGAAGCCTCTTCAATCTAACACCATCAGCGCCAACAGCATTGCTCCTAAAGCCCAAGATTATTTTCTCGACTTCCTCTGAGGTAACCGGTTCAAAATCTAAACGCACACCATGATCTCCCAAAAATTTATTAGCATAAGGGTGATCAATAAGCGAATATATGATATCACGTTAATGAAGTTACCAAAATAAAACGTTCAAGTCGTCTCAAAAGTTGTAAGTTGTAACTTTGCTTAATCTCCAGGCCAGTATATCTATATGTACGTGCCAGTTAAATATACTATTTATGTAGACACCCAGAAGTTTGGCATTGTGAAAACTAACATCGGGTGCACCTGAAAAAAGGACAACCTCTGATTTATTTTCATTCAATTTAAGACGATTCGAACGAAACCACTGTTCTGCATCAAAAATCGCCAGAGTATTTGCAGATACTGCGTCATCTAAACTTCTACTCAAATTAAGTATTGTTGTGTCATTCGCGGGTAAGTCGATAATAAATATTAGGAAAAGAATTGGACAAAGTATTGAGCCTTGTGGCACCCCAAGAGAAACAAATTGTGGTTCAAAAACATCACCGTTAGGTAACGTTACGATTTGTTGTCTGCGGTTAAGGTAAGATTTAAAAAAGTTCAAACTTTCACATTTCCTGAAATTTCGAATTACGCCAATCGTCTACCGCATATAAATATAATTTTATTCTTTTCAATAAGACAGCTTGTATGATGAAACGTCTAAAGGTATAAAGGGACTGTTCAAAATTTGTTTTTCCAAATATAGGCAAATTACAAAATATCTTTAATTTTCATAATTATTTCCTAAATATCGATATTTTTGTAAAAGATTTTAAATTCCGGATGAAAAAATATATAACAAAAAGATATAATACGATCTAGCACATTCTAATTTAAATTCCAAAAACTTGTGATGATCTTTGGTGTGCTATTTTGCATAATGCTATTAATTTTCTGCCGATGATGATATAGTTTAAATTTACCCAAATTATAAATAAATAAATAAACATAAGGGAACTAGAAATCGAAGTAGGTAATTTTCAATATTTAAATCTCTTCTGAACTATTCAACCAAACAATTGGAATGTTCTCAGTGTCGTCTGAAAAAAACGTATGATCTGGTTAATTTAAAACAAACATGCTACACGATTACATATTTTTATGATTGTGAAAACACATTTCAGGTCTCTTTTCTTGATATCACTGGAAAATCTTTACAACACAATACGCCGATTTAATAAAAGCTTATCACTTATTTTCGTATAAAAGATTTTTTTAGAGAGGAAGTACACTTTTACGTTCCCCAGTCGAAAATTCGCACCACGTATTCACAAAAAATATATAACGGAAGTAATGCGAAGCGTGCACCTTTTTTATTTCCATCTGTTTACGAAATCGAATGTAAAGCACTCCTACCAAATAAATAAGCGTATTTGCTTCGTTTTTTTGTTGACTGCGAGTCAAAACATATTTGACATATTATATTCGGCTCACGTATACCGGGAAGAAAGAAATACATTCCAAAAAAATACGGCAATTTATTATTGAACGAGGCCTAGTACGTATTCATGGTTGGATACACCCTACCGGAAACGCAACCGAGGGCTGTAATAAAAACGAAAACCTTAAATGATGCCTTTTAACATAATAAAAGTCCCCAAAGTTCTAAAGTGAATCGCCTGTTATTTGCCAGAATACCAAGCAACCTCATCTGAGTTCTAACGAGTGCCAGCAACGGCTTGGGTCCACGGAAGTTTATTAGATTTTCCGAGGTGAATGTTTTTTTTATTTTCAAAATGGGTCCATACATACACATATCAGGGAACCTTTAAAATTACGAGCGATTTAATCGTGTCGATGAAATATTTCATTAAGATTTAACAATACAAACAAAACTAACCAAATAAAATTTAGTTTCTCGTAATTAAATTCTAAAACATAACATGAAAAATTCAAATATTTTTTTGTTGTTGTACAGGCCGTCCATACGGTTCCTCTAAAAGATGCCGCCTTTCAAACTTTTAAAGTACTTAATATAATTTAATCAATACGTAATATGTTGACTCCTTACTCTTTAAGACTACATCCAAATTTAAAAGCCTGAAATGGGATAAGGGAAGTACACTTTACAAACAACACAACAGAATATCAACAAACTAAACCCCAAGTAATTGAAAAAAAAATACTTTAAAAATATTATTCTTCCCCCGCGTCCGTTGTTGATGAATCGAGCTTCCTGACGTTTCGCCACTGATCCCGTGGGCTTCTTCAGAGCTTAATCGATACTTTCAGTCTGCTATTCTTAATTTAGTAATTCCAAAAAACATGAGTTCTGTGTAAAGCCTGATATTTGATTTATTCAGTAATTTTGCATTAACGATCTCCAAATGGTTTATACTAGAAATACACTAATTTTCGAAAGTCCATGGAAGCAAATATGTTGGTGCAAAGATTTCTATACTGATTAGTCTCATTTGATACATTTAAAATAAAATATTTATTCGCGAAAAACAAACGGCCATACCACTTTCAAGAGCCTCTTCTCGCGCGGCTACAGCAGCACCATATATATTGTTGAATAGTTCGCACGAGTTCGGTACCGTTGTGCGTGACCCGTTAATTGCCCGGAAATAAAATTGCGTGTCGCGCCCGAAACCATCAAGAAGCGAACCACCGAGGGCCGTCGAGATCACCAGAGGAGCAAGCAGAAGGTAGGGCGAACCCTTGTTGTAGTGCCGCGTTCTTTTAGTTAGGCTGAAAAACTAAGCTATAACCCGGATGTTAATGCAAAATTTGTCGCCAAAATACAGTACGCTATCAGTTTATTTTATATCGATTCAGCATTGCAAATCTTTCAATTTGCACTAACAAAATACATTGACTGAAATTGCTTTTATCGCCTTTGGATTCCATCGCCATGGATGAAGGAAAATCAAAGGTTTTCCGTTTATAATTTTTACTTAAACTTTTGTATAAGTTAGTGAGACATATGATAAAAAATACACTTCAATGATGGACTGGTGAACTGAAGTAAAAAATAAATCCAAACAGAAAAACATATATGAAACAAGAATATATTTCTAAGTCCCAAAAACACCTAAACTGTAATTGATGTGGCCAAACGCAGATGTAAATTTATTTCCGTAACTTTTCGAAACACAACCGAATTCAATTATCCGAACTACCTAGCGACCTCAGAGAACAAAGCACCCGAAATTCTCCCTGAAAAATGTCCGTTACATATATTAAATCCTTTGACGTCTTTAATAAAGCAATATTCCTTTAAAACTGAAAGCTTAAGAGAGTTTCCGGTTAATTAAACATCCATCCGAATTCCCTTTTCAAAAAGCTTTAGATTGTCAGAAGCTCCATATTCAAAAGAACTTTTTCCTGCGGCGGCGGCATGTAACGCTGGCGGCAGCGGCGGATTGTAAATACGATAATTCGAAAAAAAATTGTCATTCTTTTCTAAAATAAAAAGGGGATTATCCGTCGCGAATATCGCGACTAAAAATGTAATAAGAAAACCGTTATTTTTTTAAGCGCCAAAGCTGCCGCACATCTTAAATAACACGGAACTGATTTAGTGAACGTCTATTTTCTAGTTGAGATCCAAAATAAACACGAAAAAAAAATTAAATAGTGCAGAATTTCGTATTAGAAAAATTTTCGAAGAAAAAGGAAAGCAGAAATAAATCGCAGAAGAACTTAAATCTTTTCTCAGAACAATACCTTTTTAACGACCTCAAATAAACTTTCTAAACTACCTAGCAAATCTAATATGAATAACACTCGATGACAATTTCATACAAATTTATTGAAAGGAATTCTGAAAAAAATCGATAGATATGGAAATAAGATGTAGCAGCTGACTTAGTCTCCGTCTACCATACATAGTCAATAAGTGATAAGTTTAGTGGCCTAACGAACCAGAGGGGAAGGGCTATATTACCTTGTCCGAGGAATCGTTATAAACTATAATGACAATAGTAAGAGTAGTCTCACACTACATATCAACTTGAAGTTAGTACCTTTGTCCACGTATTCTGCGGAAACACTATCCTGTTTAGTGACTCGAATTACTATTACTAACTAAAAAAATCTTAATTTCCTTTAGTTATGTTAAAAAAATATATTTAGGAATTTTAAATGATACATTGTCATGTCATCCAGCCCTTAAGCATAAATTGACATAAAAACATGAAATCACAACCAGTGAAGCGGTGAACACGATTCCTCTGACATGTCATGTTTGTGTTGTTAGTTACAGAAACATTACAAACTAAGACTTGATTAACAATGTTTTAGTAATTTCCTCATAAATAATGTACTAAAGGCTGCAGCTTAAATTAAAAATTAAGGTTTAAGGAGTGCAGATATAAAATATTAATTTGGTGGCTTTTAAAAGTGTTAAAATATACATTCTTGTCAACAAAAATAAAGATATACCAACGGTGTGAAAATGGCCACCACCAAAAAAGGGTGAGTCATTTAGAAAAACGAGTAATGAACTTGGAGTACCTTATATCAGTGTTGAAACCAAGTCCAAATGAAAGCAACACCCAGCGCGTGGCACCATCTATCGCACTTCCCAGCAAGCCTAATGGCGGTAAATCTACAGCGGCCGTTCCTAGACTGAGCATCTCTGATATGTTCAGGAATGTTCGGGGTGTAGCTATTCGACAGTGGTAGTAGCTGAGAAAACCCGACTGTCTCTGACTACGAGTTCTATCTTGGTAACCTTCCCGACAAACCATGTGAAAGAGATTTATAACTCTAATAGATGGCCACCCAATGCCTATGATAATAGGTACCGATTTCCAATGAAGAAGAATTTTCGCAATTCTGCCTCTCAGGAGAGCCATCAGTAGGCTTGAAGGAACCAATAACATCGATAGGCAATCGGTAGTAAAAATTATACATCATAATGTGCAAAATATTCAAAACAAATTGAACTATCTAGAAACTTTACTAAATATAGACGAACAACTGCTCTTTTTTGTGACAGAGCACTGGTGAACACAGTAAAAGCTCTCATACTAAACAAGTACTACCTTGTCTCTAGTTTCTGTAGAAATAATAACTTACATGGTGACAATGCAATATTGTGTAAAATAGAATATAAAGGCAAATGTTTACAGTTAAAATACACTTCACTTTCAGTAAACTTTGATTTCGAGAGCTCTGGAGTGTATATTGGTCCCATATACTTTGTGTTTACTGACTGTTTATAGGTCTCCGAATTCTCAGAATGATGAAGCAACCACAATTTCCGATGAGTCTGGATATTCAGAACATCAATACAGGTTGTTCCGACTATAGCGAGCACATAACTTCGATAAAAAAGAGCACACTTTCTGTAAATAACACCTGTTAAAAAATAAACGTAGGTCAGTTTAAAAATTTGCAAAATTTCCAAAGGTAAAGAACGAATATATATGTATCAATAATAATTCTTGTGAACTTTGAAATATTTAAATCATCAAATTACAAGAATCTTCAAATTTGACATGACAAAAATGTTACTGATATGAGAAAGACTTTTTACACTAACAAAACAATGGAGTCTAGCAACAAGGTAAAAGCTTGGTGGAAAGTAGTAAAACATTTTGATGGGGGTCCGTCCAATTCCTGTACTACAGGGAAAATTATTGAGGAAACCTTCTACTTTTTCCCCCTGATTAATGTTGAAACTGAAAACATCATTTGCGAATTGCCAAACAAAAAAATCCACGATTTGGACGAGGTTCCCATTTATCTAATTAAAAAACGTAAAACTGAATTTGAGGTCATAATTGCTAAAGTTCTCAACATATCTGTAGTGGCTGAAAAGATTTCCTCTTTAAAAAAAATATTTAGTTATACCTATTCAAAAGAAAGACGCAACGTCACCCGAAAACTATAGGCCCGTTACCTTCTTGAGTACGATATCCAAAATTATAGAAAAAGTTATAGCCTCACGTTTAAATCAGTTTTAAAATAAAAATAAAATATTAGTAAGTGAACAACATGATTTTCAGCATTCTACTGAGGCGGCTATAATTGCTTTGTGCAACATATTAATGATTTACTGGAGAGGAGGGAGCACGTGTTGGGGTTTTTATTTGATTTGACGCGTGCGTTCGACTCTTTAGATTTTGGATTCGTAGTCTGCAAGGTTCAAACAATATTCAACAAAATTGGGGATTCGATTGTGTCATGTGTTAAGGGCAGACAGCTCATTGTCAGAGCGAATAATGTTTATTTGTCTGAGTAAGATGTCGACACTGAAGTGAGTACTACTCTGGGTCCACTCTTATTACTCATGTTTATTAACGATTTGCCGTTGCATATGTCTACTTGGAAGATGCCGGTGTTAGCTAATGATACATCGATCATAATATCGGCATTGACGGTCAACGAATTATGCCAAAAGTATAATTTGATCATTTAAGAATTTAAACATTGGTGCTTTAGAAATAGGTTGATGTTGAATAAGTTCGAGATCATCTGTGTGTATTTTCATAGGTCTTCTAGACCGGAAATTAAAAATTATTATGCTCTTTTAAACCTCAAACATGCCGCCGATGAACAAGGTCTTGCAAGTGTTTATTATGCACTATGTTATTTAGCTCTAAGCTACTGAAAGTTATCATGTTTTTATCTCGCAAGAGAGAATCATTAGATTAATGTTAAACATAAGCTACTAACATTTATTAGCATTTACTTATTCAATATACTGTGTTATGTACATGAGGGTAGATATTGAAATCTTAGAGTAGGGGACACACATAAAAACCTGTCTAGAAATAGACATCAATTAAAATTGAATGCATACAATTATCGCGGTTATAAAACTGACCTGAATATACAGCATGTTTTCTTCTAAATATATTATTACCTCCAGAGTTACCAGAGACTACCAAACTTTCCGCTTTTAAAATAACAGAATCATTTTATGAATTTAAAGAGTACTTTTCGGAGAAGTAGAGTGTGCAAGCATTTCACATACAATTAACGTACGTTTCAAAATATGTTAGTGTGTTTATTTTACAACTATGTGTTAAACTTGTGCTGTATTTTATACAATTTCTAATATTTATTTCTCTCTTTGCTATTTAATTTGTCCAACACATATATTTGTCATTTACTTGGATCAATAAAATTACTCCAAAAAAGTGATTTAATTACATTCATAAAATAATCAAACAAAACTAAAATAACACACAATCATTGATTTGTATTTTGCTCTGTGCTGACATGTTTTGCATACCTACCTACATACATTTTATACGGGATTGTCTGTTCACGTAACCTCTTAATTTTCAATCTAATGCTCGATATTTCTCCAGGACTCTGTAAATTTTTCTCTCTTCTCTCTTTCATCGTTTCAGCCGGTAACATACTGCACATTGCACGGCATTGGTGTAGCATAAAAGCGCTTTTACCTAACAAGAACACTGAAAAATATACGTGGAACCTGTTTATGACGTGTTATTAAATTGGGTTTAAGGGAATTCATCCATGATAATAAACATAGCTATATAAATGAAGTTTTCTTGCGAAATATTAGTTTGCGAGAAGATTCCAACCTACTTCTGGGAATTTTCAATGTGCAAATATGTTTTATGCGGAATGAATAATGTGTGTATTTATAAAATGTTGTCAAGCGTGCTCATTTTGAATTAACAACTGTTAAGTCTTTCGACAACTCTTAAGTTGGTAATTGTTAATTGAGTTTATAAACCTATCAAGTTTCTAGTTGTTAACTGATAATTTAATTGATGTCTCTTACATAGACTTAATAATAAAGTCAGGTGGGTTTATGAAAAATTCAACAACCATTAATTAATAGTTAAACTAAGCCTTTCGACACTGGAATTGACGTATGTTACAAGACAAATCCGATTTCGTAGGAAGCCGGTATATCCACTAACTAACCAAAACTACCATCATATTCAATTTTCGGGAGAATAAATTAAATATTAATAATACAATCACACTTACTAAAAATGGTTTTGTTGACTAGTTTTTTCTGTTGTTTGTAAAACTGATATAATTGACAGTTCCTGTTCTCACTAAGACTACGGTCTGAAGTCAAAAAGAGCTAAAAAAAAGTTTAAATAGGTACGTTGAATTTATTCTTCGTGGTTTGAAAAGCATTTTCTGTCATTCAGACGACACTAGTACACTTTGTATAGTCTGTCACAATCTTCATCGCGCTGGCTTTTGCCCGCAATTATGGAAGTTACCTACCGACGGCAATAAAACTCGGGTCCGGTAGATATTAAAGGACACAACATTAGGGACGGACTTTCAAAGGTTTTCGTAATACCATAATTTTTTTTTGTTTATTTAGGTGGGTATCATCTTATTAAACTAGTCTAAGAAAAAACAATGACATTAAATATATACAATAAATTCATAGCTAGGAATATCTATATATAATTACATTTTTATTCTAATGTCTAAATCTAATTCTATTTCACTATGAGAAATGTCATTGAGATTAATTATAATAAAATTTATGTGGTATAGAAATGTAGGAATCCTGAATTTTTATAATGTGCTGTACCGAATATTTCCGACTCTTAATTACATTTTTTATAATATTTATAACACTGGGACTTAAAGTAGGAGTAACATTTTCTGGCCTTTGATTTTACAGCCAAATTATCGCATGTATACTGTTTTTTAATTGCATATGAATTTAAGACTTCCAAAAGTTCTAACAAATATCCCTAGATTTCAATTTTTGAACTTGATGAGGCTTTACGTAGCAGACGGCTATGGTAGTTTGCGTAATCCATGAACACTGTTATTGGGCATATTTTTTTAAAAGATTTTTTTTAAAACCAATTTAACGTTCATTTTACGTGTGTGTTGTATTCATATAGCTATTAGATGATATAGCTGACCTACTATAGCAAACATTGATGGGCCGCAGGCATTATTGATATTTCCGTAGAGAAGGTAATGATTTTCCGAACATGCCCTCACATTTCACCCACTAACCTGCACTTTGCGCCATTTTCTTTCTGAACAGCGATTGCCACACACTTAACTCGTTTTTCCAGAACATTTAACGAGATCTAGTAGTATTTTGACGTAATACTGCCGCAAAAATGCCGAATCCCAAATTATTGCCAAATCTTACGCACGCGCATGTTGAATGAACTTTCTCAATTTTTTTTACATAATTGCTTCAGGAGTTTCTGTATAAGCATAAGCACGGCCTCCATATGTACTACGTACGGGTGTGCTTTATTTTTGTGAGAATAGTGGGTTTCAAAAAGTAAAAACTGCCTTTGGACAATAATATTATAAAGTGAAATTGCCGTAACGGTATGAAGTTTGTAATAAACTTTGCGATTTGAATTCCAATGTATTATTTACTGCGTAATGTAAAGAAATGTACGCTTGTATTCATAGGGGAGAATTTATTTTATTGTATCGTGTACTAGATGGGCATAGATAGATAGATAGATTTATTTAGCCATTTTTTTTTACATAAAAAGTCTTTACAACAAATGGCGCGTCAGTAGTACAAAAGAAAAAAAAAAGATTAACGCTGACAAATTGTGGTTGTGGATAAATAAATCGTATAAACAATAGAAAAATTCCATGCGTGAAAGCAATATGATAAAATATACAATAGGCATACACTACAAAAGTACAATACATAAATTATAAAGTGTAAAAACGATGGCATCTAAAATTTGACAGAAATCGTAAATATCGATAGGTAGATAATAAAACATATGTTGATCTAAAATTCCTGTTTGCCCAGAAGAAACAGTCTAATTTCTCTGGAGAATTTAGACTGTGATAAGTCTCTGATATGTTGAGGAAGAACATTGTACAAGTCGGTGCGAGGCTTATTCCTTGCCGAGGTCTTTAGTCTGGAATGGCATGGTACGATGAGGTCTGCCTTTCTGGTCTTGTATGCATGTCTGTCAGAATGTCTTTCAAAATTATGTATATTTTTATGGACGTGGATCAGTGCACGGTAAATGAATACTATTAATTTTTGTTGTAAATTTCCAACGCTTAAACCCTGACGTCAGGAGTGGTGTGCGTTGCTAGGATTTGTAAAAAAAACTGCAATTTTTTTAAAAGGAGATGTTTTTCAAAAATAATTAATTCTGAAGTTTTTAGACCACAAAAATAAAGGTAATAGACTTCCCTTAACTTTGACTATGAAATGTTAAGTGTTCTTCTTTCCTTAGTCTCCTTGAAGAAAACAGTACTTACATTACTTTACAGAATTTAGAAAATTTGTCCTTGAACAGATCCAAATTGTGTTCGCTTAAAATAAATTGAAATATTAAAAATGTGGTTTCATTGAGTTCCTAGCATTCCCAAAAATTCATTTCATATGATATTAAAGTAATTATGCATATTTTGTCATCACAACAGTAGCAAAATTATGCGTCTGAGTTGTGCAGACACTAACTTATCAAACACGTCTCTATATTAATAAGAGTTGTTCCTAGAAAGGCTGTATTACAAGTATAAATTATGCGAATTTATGACGCACAACAAATGCCAATGAAGCCGGTAAAAAATTGTACAATATTTTATATAGTTTAAAAAGGGCAGAATTAGAAATACCGACTTAATGTATGTTTGAATGTTTTGTTTAATGGCGTAATCAGCTCTACGCTAACTAAATTGAGTTAAAAGACTATTACTAAGCTATTAAGGAAAAAAAAGCTTTAAGTAAGTTGTATTACTTGCTATGTAGAATGCAGTGGGGTTATAAAAAAACTAATATTTTTTTAAATGGGACACCTTGTATCATTGATAAACTTATAATAATAGCACTGTTAGTACAGATGCTTAATGAACAAAAGGTGCTCAAATTATTTTCCATTCTACTCTATGCATTTTTCGATTCCGCTTGTAACTGAATGATTTCATAAAATTTACTTTTATTTCTACATTATTGATAGGAGTGTTATATATTTCATTTTTAATAAATTCTCATAAAAGTCGAGGGTCGTCAGGTAACAGGAACTTGAAGGAAACATGTTTGATCCATATATACCAAGCCAAAATTGAGAGATAGTTAAGTTCCCTACCATATGAGTTCATGCTGAGGCTCCGCCTTTTTGGATAAAAATATTTGTTGCAGCAAATGGCAAGTTATCTACCTCTGTTATTCCTTATTACTGTTATTAAGGACTCTATTTTAATGTAGCGCCAAACAATGAATTAAAACCGTCCTTGATGTACCCCGGCGACCGTCTGATAAGGATATATTTTTAACAAATATCGATTGTTGTGTCAATTCAAAAATCTGCTTCCTAGATATAAACATTTCGTCAGCCTATATTATTACATTTTGACAGAAATTAGGACCTCGATTAATCTGTCTTTTAATATACCTATTTTAAGAAAAAAGGATAATGTTAATTCATATTCAGATGGTAAATACAAAAGTTGTAGAGATTGTTAGGATGCACAATATAAAATTATTTTAAAGCATACAGGGTGACTCAACAAAGCGTGATGAATAAAATTTACAACAAATGAACGGATGATATCCCGGAATATATTGTTAACATATGGCGAGTGACACAAGAAAAACTTTTAAACGGCTTGCACTTCCGGTTTAAGCGGAAACGACAGTAACCTTAGAATTTTAAATGGCACAACCTATATTTTTTGCATTCTTGGATTCAGGAGATCATTCTACGTAGAATAGGATGGTTGTTATATATATTTTTTGTTTTTTAAAATTTTTATTTAACAACAGTAATTCAGGTCCTAACCTTTAATTTGGTCTTGGCAAAATATTAATATAAAAGCTGTAAAAACCACTAAATTTCATGCGAACGGTATTTAAAATTTCTGTGGGAAACTTAAACTTAAATGTCACTTTACTTACCGACTAGTCCACTAAATTTTAATTGTAGCTTATAGCATGTAGTATTTAAATTGTCTGATATTTTACATAACATTTTCCATGTATTCGTTTTTGGGTACATTTTTGCAAAAAAACATATTCACTGATTGGTATGACCGTCAGAATTGACAAACGCCAAAATTCAAACCCTGCGGTAAAATCTCCGAAAACATCCGATTGCTCCCAAACCCGTGCGGAAAATCCCGAAAATGGCCGAAGTGAAAATGGGAAACGACACTGACGTGGTAAAGTGACACTTCCCGCACGCCTGATCGGTGTGTAATTAGGCATTTTACAGACGGGAGTAGAAAAGACTATATTATGCAACAAGTGCGGTAAACGGCATTGACTCACGAGCGGAGCGAGTGTTTAATTAACGACTGACTTAAAAAATTTACCGAACGTGTTGCATACTATACTTTTGAGCACATTTTCTCAAAATAACACGAATACATTCACTGACATGACCGTTCCAAATGACAAACGTCAAAATTCAAAGCGTGGGAAATTCCGAAAACATCCGAGTACTCCCAAATTCGTGCTATAAAATGTCGGAAATGTCCGAAGTGGCTCGGATCCGTGGGAAACGAAACTGACGCTTCCCGCACGCTAGATGGGAGTGTAATTAGGTATTTTACAGGCGGGAGTAGAAAAAGTGTTTTATTCCACACCACACTATAAGTAACCGATAGTTTTGGTTTCGCACTTTCCATATCCAGAATGACGATTAACTGCACCATTACTGCGAAAAGTAGCTTAACTGGGAAACGATATTTTAGAAGAAAAATTTGGATTGGTCTCTTTTGCTTCATTTATAATGATACAGAAGTATACCCACTTTTCAAAATCACAGTCTAGAAGTTCGAAGTGCGATTAGATTGTTGGATATTGATGTATAACATAAGCTAATTACTCGCCGGCTACTGACCTGAGGATCATCTTGAACTTGATGTAAAGTTCTTCATATTCAATACTACCACTAGCATCAAACCGTTCCGTGAAACACTGAAAAGATTATCTAGTTGGTATACGTCCTTTCGAGTACTTCGCGTGTAAAGTCTTACTCCCAACAACGTATTTTTTCCGCATCACCCAATATCAATCATCAGCTTTAGGAAAATCCATATTTAGTATTTTTTTAATTTAGTGACTCCAGAATAAATTTTGTCATAAATATCATTTTGTCATGAGCAACTAATGTTATAGCAATAGTGAAAAAAAAGCTACATATTGGACAAATTAAAATAAATCGCAAGGTATTAAAAATAGGTATATGATATAGTTAATAAAGATAAGATCTATCAGAAAAGATAATATATATGGTGCGCCATTTAAGAAAATCGACATTTTTTAATTTAAAATTTTCCAAATATATTGGTTTATTTTGAGCACCCTGTAGCATCTAATTCAAATTCCGTTACATATATATTTTAAGTCATTTTCGCTAATGTTAAATATGAGTGGTCCACTTTTAAAAATAATGACGCTACCGTAATTTTTTTACAAGTATGAAATTTAGTATTACTTTAGATTGTGCATCCAAACAATCTTTTCAAGTTTTGTATTCACAATTTTTTGAAACCTGTTGAAACCAATCACTGTACAAATTTTAAAAACGAATAGACCTTCAAAGCTATGTATAAAAAAAATAAACTATTTAAAAAAGGGAAAGGGTAAAAGTTACATCTCGCCTGGAATGGTTGTTCGGGTTGTGAAATTAAAAGATGGTAGGAAGTACCCGCATTTCATTTTAATATATTTGGTCGATTTTGCCGGTAGGTTGTCCATGATAAAAGTTGCGTTGAAATCCATAGAATAGTCGCAAGAAAGCCACTTTTCACAACTTCTCCTCTTGAACCTTTAATTTGCGTTCTGTGAGACTGCGCAGCAGAAATAATAACAAAGTTAGTATAATAATAATACGCCCCACATGAGGTTAAATAATATAGCGCATCTAATGAAGATTATAACCAACTTGTCAAATAATTCGTTAAGTATCAATTTACAATCTTCCCATCCGTTAAAGTACAGATCTTAATTGTATACGCTCATTTTACTTTAATTAAACGCATGAGTACCGTTTGCAGGGTAATTTAATTGCATACTGCAAAGTTAGATCGAATATTCGATATCGAATTCCGAATTTGCTTCGAATACGCGGCCAAGATCAAGGGGTTGATTTTCCTGTCTACATTATTGTCATTAGAGTTGGCTCGAACATTATCTGACCTATACAAAATATGCGTTACTAACCTAGAATTGTTTTGCTACTTTGCGATCCATTGAGAATTTTATTCTCTCAACTGAAACTGAAATTAAAGTTTGACCGAATTAACAGTTGTGGGTTACAGCTTATTGTGTCTTGGAGTTTATTGAAAAAGTTTTGTTTATTCTATTAACAGCTTTCGGGAAACGCAAACAAACTTTTAAGTGAAATTGGGTTGTAATACAATGGGATGGAAGCAAATAACAGACCGAATTTTCCAGCATTACCCACGTAGTTAATATTTTTGTTATTATGGATATTTAGTCGTGATGGATGATGTTGAACACACAATCTGAAATTGAATAAAATTTCATTCAGTTAAAACAAATGTCAAAAAAAATTGTTTTTTTTTTTAATCTTCATGGAAAATTAAATTTCTTATACTTTAATTGTGCGTGCGGCCTTATCGAGAGTGCTCTCAATTTTGTGCAGCAGAACAAATTAGAGGAAACATTAAGTATACATCTGCTAACCATTTTGGATATATGAGCAAATTGAACAGTTTATGTATATATGTATTTAAGAAGAATATTACAGTTGTTTATCATTAGAACATATTTATTACAAACAAACTAAAAGAATTCTATACATTGTTTGTGAGACTAGTGCAGCAAAAAAAGCATTCGTAAACACTGAATACCATATTGGAAGTAATAGTAAAAACTTAGATCGGCAGAAAGTTAAGTTTTTAAACGAAAAAATAAAGCGCTTGAGAAAAAATACAGATTTACGTGATAAAATAGAATTATTAGAAAGCGCGACAGGAAAAACTTTTGGTAGGCACAAGCAGAGCATTGATTTATTATTCGTCGATAATGTCTATAATAAATTTAACAAATTTAACACAAATGTATGTAAAACGGACATAAATAGCTTACAATACATGAAAAAATCTAAAAAGTCACCATTAAAAATAGAATTTGTGCCTAATTGATATAAGACAGAACTAAAAAACTGCAGAAAGTTAAAAGGCACTAACACAACAATATCGCACGATTTAACAATTACATAATGGAAGAAAAATAAAATATTAAGAATACATTTGAACCGACTAAAAGCAAATAACATCAAGTACTACATAAATATGCAGGTTGTACTGAATTTTCAAAAAAATATTGAAAACCGCAAATTGATGCAAACAAATAGCGCACCTGCGACACCCACAGCAACAGAAAAGAAATGGACCATTCGAAGAAATGGCGAAGCCTGATGATAAACTAGAAAAGGATTTATATTTAGGGAAAGATTCCTATAAACACGATATTGTCGAAAAAAGAAAAGTATCGCCAAAAAGAACAGAAAAACCCGAAACAAATAAAAACACACCGAAACGTCTCAGTTTCAGTGGATCATTTTCCTATTATGGTCGTGTTTCCAATAAAAAAAAAAGTGTAACAAAAAACAAAAGTAATGATTTAAAGACTTATACGAAGTACAATTACTTGAAACTAGATTTAGAAAAGGAAAAATTGGAAAATATTTATAGTGAACATGATATAGATATAGCTACACAAAATTTCATAAAAAAACTTCCGCCCTACATAATTAAAAATATCAGATCAATAAAAGCTAGAAAAAAAAAACAATAAAAATCGAAAAGAGTGGGTGAAATGATCTGTATATGCGATTACAGAGTGATCCAAACAATGTAGAGCTAAAACATCAATACAATTTCCATAAAAACAGAGATAGATCTTTAACAAAACTCGCTAAGCAAGACCATATGAGTAAAATTCTAACAAAAAATAATAATTGTTCTACAACATTGTGGGGATGCGTAAATAAACTTTGTGGAAGACCAAGCCGCAGGGATAAAACAATTACAATAGAGACAGATTATAATAAAACCCATACTGATACTATCCACATTTCAAACAGATACAGATAGAATAATCCGTCCATGAAATTTTAAAGAAAATATCCCTTCCATGGAAAATACAATCTGTATGAAACGAATATTGCCAACGTAAAACAAATTATTCAAAACAATAATATGAGAAGTGAAACTATGAAGCAGGTGACTTAGCAAATATCACCAATACTTACATATTTAATTAATAAATATTATTGTGATGATTGTCTGGTTGTCTCAAGATTGGTATTATCAAGCCCATATACAAAGGAGGAGACAAAACTAAAATTTCTTACTATCGTCCCATCCCATCGTTATCAGTAATTTCAAAAATAATTCAAAAAATAATAAAAATGCGAATAGTGACCCTTCTAGACAAATATAATATAATATTATCGGATTAGGGAGGAAAAGATCAACTGAGCATGCAATTAGTGATCTTTCAGAGCAAATTCCCCCTCCCACTCTAGCCTTTTGTATAACATAAGATGTTGTAGGTTTCGAGGATGTATTTACAGTCTAGTGAAAAGCTATCTCGCTAGCAGAACTCAGTACGTTGATGTAAAGGCGTCTATCAGCGGTGCAGAAGGCGATATTCCGCAGGGCATATTACTTGGGCCACTGTTACTCTCCGTTTATATAAATGATTTAATGACAATAAATTCCTGTGGAAAAATAATAAATTTTGCTGTCGACACTGCATTAGTCTGAAAGGCAAATACCTGGCAAAATTTAAAGGAATGCATAGAGAGCGATTTCATAATGTTTGTGCTACTGTTTACGTCATACAGCAACAATTTGGCGAATCTTGACCCGCTGAAGATAGATGACCACATAGAGATTTTAGAAACCGAATCCGATAAGTATTTGGGAATAATTATTGACCGTCCTCTCAAATGGAGGTACTTTGTTGCGCTTTAGATGCCTGCTAGACTTTCTAATCCTCTCACAACTTAAAAGCTTATATATAGCACTTGTCTCGTCGACCTGTCTTACGGAATCAGTGCTTGGGGTAGAGTTGCCGAATGTCACTTAAACAACCTAGAGATACTGAAAAATGGATTATTAAAATAATATGTATATAAGATTTCAGTTACAAAGCATCACTTTGTTTCAGGGAGAGCAGACTACTAAATGTAACATAGCTTTACTGTCTTATATTACTGAGGGATATATACAAAAAAGATTTTATTAGAGTCAGTTTAAGATAGCTACACGACTAGGGGAGAGTCGACTTATATCCGATATATTGTTTTTATGTTATTGCTTTGTGTTTAAGGTATATATAAACATTATTTAAAATAATTTCATGGATGGAAAAACGTGCAAAAAATATACTAGGATATTTCCGTTAGTTTACGAAATTTAAGAAAACTAAAAAACTACCAACCAAAACTACCTGTAATCATTAAAGAACGAAAGGTGCTGTCACTAAAATTGTACTAAATAAAGATTAGTAAGAAGCGACTTCCCTGCCGGTGAACTTTGCTTGTAAGTAAATGATTTGGAAATGTATATTGTCAATATTTTTTGGTTTGTGTTGGTAACATTTAGAGCCAAATTCACCGGCTAACTAAACGTTAGTAGACTAACGCGCCTCCTGTTTATTATATGAGGTTATCAAATAATACTGAATATTGCTGTAAATAACGCACACTAAACTTCTGTGCATTCAACGTAGAGTTATTAATATTACATGATAATTTCAATGACTCAACTTTCTATACAATGCTCTCTGATCTATAACTTCTCCGAAATCCGTTATGTCAATGGCGGCGCTGTAATAAATGCGACACATCTGTATAACGTGGACAGGCACACAGAATCTAACAAGGCGGCTTTTATCCCTGAAGCTACGCTCAATAGCCCGCTGCATAAATAAGAATTTACAGAATATCCTTGTGATAAAGCAGCCAGGGACTACATATCGTTCAAAAAGTGATTTATAAGTGTACTTGAAACATTAATTTTTTCATTTTATTTTGATAAATATAAAAATGCTTCTCATTACCAAAGATAAAAATGTACAGTTATGGATATGGATTTTGAGTCAATAAATTTCATATATTTCGGTTTTAATATTATTAAACTTTTTCGAAACTTTCATTTTGTCACTTTTTAAGTTACGAGTTCTCTAAGTCTGTAATTATAACTTTCTGTATAATTCCATACATGCCGTGACCATGTCTTTGGTCCTTTTGCTCCGTAGATTACATGAAAAATCTATAGACTTTTAGACAATACTTGTGATTTTTTTAATTCTATTTAATACCTTAAAAACTTAAATCACTCTCTGAAAAATTGGACACTTAATACATAACAGCCTGTATAATTTTCTCAATTGTGATTATTAAAATGCCTTCGTATTTTTCTGCATTCCTTCTATTCATTTGCATGATTTTTCTGTAAAAGTATATGCAAAATAAAAAAATATCCCTATACTTTTTACAAAACTTCTGGATTCCTCCTGTGTCAATTTTTGCTGAGTCGAAATTGCTGACGTTTCGCCAATCATCCTGTTGGCTTCTTCAGAGCTTGACTGGAACTGTACAGGCTGACCCTTTCAGTCAAGTTCTGAAGAAGCCAATTGGATGATTGGCGAAACGTCAGCAATTTTTTCGACTCAGCAAAAACCGACGCAGGAGGAATCTAGAAGTTTTGTAGAAAACATTACAGTAGCCTGTGAAAGTTTCTTAAATATATATATATATATATATATATATATATATATATATATATATATATATATATATATATATATATATATATATATATATATATATATATATATATATATATATATATATATATATATATATCAAAATTCCATCGTTTAGCACCAACGTATGTTCCAAATATAAGGGGTGTTTTTTTTTCGATGTATAGAACTTTAAGTTGCAATAAAACAACGATGCATTATTCGATTGACATGAATTTTATTTATCCGAAAGATAATCTTGTGGCATTACATTTTAAATATGATTTCTGGCATATGACCGCCACGGCTGGCGCGGATGTAGTAGAATCTGGACGTCCAATTTTCGATGACTTTTTGCAACATTTGTGGTCGTATATCGGCAATAACATGGCGAATGTTGTCTTCCAAATGGTGAAGCGTTTGTGGCTTATCCGCATAGACCAATGACTTTACATAGCCCCACAGATTGTAGTCTAGCGGTGTTAAATCACAAGATCTTGGAGGCCAATTCACAGGTCCAAAACGTGAAATTAGGCGGTCACCAAACGTGTCTTTCAAAAAATCGATTGTGGCACGAGCCGTGTGACATGTTGCGCCGTCTTGTTGAAATCACATGTCCTGGACATCATGGTTATTCAATTCAGGAATGAAAGAGTTTGTAATCATACCTCTATACCGATCACCATTGACTGTAACGTTCTGGCCATCATCGTTTTTGAAGAAGTACGGACCAATGATTCCACCAGTCCATAAAGCGCACCAAACAGTCATTTTTTCTGGATGTAACGGTGTTTCGACATACACTTAAGGATTAGCTTCGCTCCAAATGCCGCAGTTTTGTTTGTTGACGTAGCCATTCAACCAGAAGTGCGCTTCATCGCTAAACAAAATTCGCCTATGGAAATCGGCAATCTCGTTTTTGGCCCATTTGCGTTGTTCAGGCGTTAGTCTATTCATGATGAATTGCCAAACCAAACTGAGAATAAATCACTTGACAGCTGTTAAACCGGTCGCCATCTTGAACAGTAATGCCAACTTTAAGTTCTATACATCGAAAAAAAAAACACCCATTACCAGACAAATATTAGTTGCACCAATCGGAAGGCGTTCGTCTGTAAAATGAATTCAAACATTCTAAACTGCAACTGATATTAACGAAGTTTAAAAAACTGATAGTTTGATCCCAGAGTGCCTTGTTCAAACTGAAACAACAATGAGCTATTGTTTTCCTGTCAAAAAAAAATAAACAACGAACGCAAAAATTAACAATCACCCATCACCGTCCTACATTACGTTTCGTTTCGTTTTCGAAATTTTACATTAATAATATCCTGATGACATAAATTTAATTCAACTTGACTGTTTTTGTTTCACTGATACTGACGGCCCAAGGAACATTTCGCGATCAGTCGGCCCGAAAATAATCTGAATTATCTTCGCTCAGTGATTTGACGCCCCGAAACTTCCGAAACATAAAGTAGTATTACTAAAAACGAAACAAAGTTTTAAGAGTTTTCTCGCTGCGCGACGAAAACAAAGCCAGAGAATAACTAAACCGGGTAAATTCTATTCCGAGAAGTTTATGTTGCTTGTAAAAAATTCGTCGATACAGACATGCAAACAAATATATCTTATTTCAGCTCTCATTTTATAACTAGTAACACAATAAGTAGCCCCTTTGTAATGCATCTTAAAAACTTTCATGTCTAGTCTGCTTATAATTTTCCCAATGTTAAAGAGTAATATTTTCCAGGAAATATAAAGACGGAGTTTCCATGGAAAATAAATATCGAACGTTAACTTTTTATCCTAAACTTTTGTGAGACTTGATATTAAGGCTTTTCCGCGAAAATTAAAAACAGCGCAACAAAATGGTCCCCCATCCAACGCGAGATACGCTTTTTCCTCTTTTGTGTTGGTAATATTTTAATTATTCAATCTACACGGCTCGAAATGAGTGAAATTTTGCACACGCTTCGAAAAGATATTTTAGGGCAACCAGGGGTGAAACTGTTGCTGCAAATTCCGGGGAAACCATTAGCCTTATCGATTACCTTAAAGGAGGATCGTAAATGGTAACATAGCGTTACATGGTACAATTAACCCATTTAACGTATGACGCAAGGTTATGGAGTAATAATTTTGATAAAGCCAACCGCTCACTGAGGATTAACAAAAATTTAATTAGGTTTTGGATTACATTAGTTGTATTGTGTTCCAGTCTACTGCACAATGCAGTATAGACTGTGTTTATTTCTGTGTTTCAAATTCTCTCAAAAAAAAAAATCACGGAAAGTTTAAATAATAAAATTGAAGACAACTTGTTTAGCAAATAAAAAAAGGAAATTAAAAACACAGGTAATATTTTTATTGACCTTATAGTATTTTCAGTGTAGCTTCTTTTCCCTGACATATAGGTCCAAATGATTTTATTGGACATTTAACATTACATTGATTATTTAATTTTACTAGACCCTAAGGAAAATGAAAAAGTTTTTTAAACGTTGAAAACAATTACTCTTTTCGGAATTAATTGTGAAAGAATCCCAATAAACATCGAAACAAATAAGTAACTACTCAAGAAAAAAATTGCAGTGATAATGTTTCAATATCGACAAAATATTCTTCGTTATGTGTGAACCGTTGAAAAAAATCACTAGTTGCCAGATACGGTGAATGTTGTTACCTTGTGCTATTAAAGGTACCTAAAGGTTAAGATTAAAATCTCTATTCACACATCTCCACAATTTATTCACAATATTTTTCAACTTTACAGAATCCGTTACACTGGACTGCATTACTAACCACTTTGAAAAACTGAAGGCTCCCTCTTCTGCAGTTGCCATGTCGCACCCTATATAGACCTTACAGCTAAAAGGTTTTGCTCCATTTGGTCCTTATTGAACTAACTAAGAAATTATCATCATTTAAATGTTCCATAAAAATAAGTAAGATAATTGTGGGCTTAGATCGCTGAGCTCTGTTTCACGTTCATAATTATATCGAGTTAGGTGATTTCAAGGTACTTTATTTTATTTATTTTTTCTTCCTTCCTCGTCCAGCGCCCTTTCCCGATGTCGGTCTACCTGTACTTCGACGGAAGGAAAATTATTAAAATTTGAATTATTATTGCCATGAATATTATATTGGGGGATGAAACAAGTTTTTTGAAGTCGCGAAGTTTTCTAACGTATTTCTATTTCAATTGATATACATATATACTAGCAAGAATATAAAAAAGTAACTCAAAACTCAAAAGATCGGAACCAAAACTTTCCATTTTACCGAAAACCCCTGTTAAGTTTGATGTTGCAATGGATTTCCCAGTTTTAATGCTCATATAAAATGGCAAAATCTGTTGTTTTCGCGAAGCTTGCAATTTGCCCTTTTATATTGTCTGTTTATGGCATGTCCCAATGACTAATAAACGAGGTAATAAAATATGAACTTTTCTTTCCAATAATATTCTTGCGAAAATCCGATTTATTTCACATTTTTATTTTATCGGGCAATATAATTTTGCTATTAGATTTATTCATTATTTTGTCGACAAGAGACAACACCATAACCCTCGAAGGCATAATAAAAAATTAATGCATTTGTGTGTATAGAATATGTTCTGCGCTCTGAGAGAGTGAAAGTGAGACGCAGAAAGAAACCATCTATCGTATTTACATTCGAAAAATGTTTCTTCCAAAAACTTGTATATTTGCATGTGTGGATTTCTTGAATTTTAACATTACTTAAGTCTGGACCTGTGTGGCTAATTTTTTAAGAAATGTTCCTCGTTGAAGGATAGGTCATCTTGTTCATTGAAGATGGGTTATATAATGCATATAAAATTAAGCGTTACTGCTCATTATTAAGGTACAATACTTAATACATTACAGATTTAGCTTCTTGCCCTCGTTCCTAGCGGAACGTTAAAAGTGTTAAAAGATGCGAAGAACGTGCAACATACAGGGTCGGTCGAATCGATGGGTCGACCCATTAAAGGCAGATTATTTATTTGAAAATATAGTCACTTTTATTATGCCACTTCTAAACTACCTTCTTTGAGACAGCTGGGGTTATCGTCAGTTCAGCAGTAGGCGATAAGGAAGTACTGACCGCACCAAATTAATTTAAATATTTATTGAAGACCATATGTGAAAAATGCTATTTTTTTAATTAAATTTCAACACCCCGTATTAACGAAATCAAGCGTAAATCTGAAAAAATGCGTAACAAAGCTTCCAATATTTTCACACAAGGAATCGTTCATTAGATTTTATCAAAATTTCTGTTGTACTTTGGCTTGACTTAATTAAATTTATCTTTTGATCGTGTTTAAAAAAAATGATAAATATATCAGCCATGCTATTAAACGCAGCTTTTAATAGGACCACGTTAATGAAGACTGTTGAATGGGAGAAAAGGAATCCCCATTAACTGGTCTCGCGAAAGCTTTAATGCTTCGTATGACATTTCGAACTTTTTGCCAGATCATTTGCGGCATTCCCACTGTTAATGACGAGGAAGGCGTTTATTAGCATTTCATTAGCATAAAGCTCACTGTATTATTATTCAAAATGCATCCAGCCAGAAAGGTATTGTTATTTGTGCTCCGAATAAACACGTGCGCATTGCTGATGCTGTCTGCGTGCGAAGCAAACTTAAAAAATATAAACGTAAGGGCTGATTTATGGAACTACTGGAAAAGCGACTGGTTGTTACGAAGCGGATACATGTTGTCCTCTCGGATGGCGCTTTTACAAAAGACACGTGAAACAGAAGAAATTGAATATAAATATTTATAATTTTGTTAAAAATGAAAATGTGGAACAAAATAAAAAAAAATCCACTGTATAACATAAATCCATTTTTTTGCGTTATATCAACCAGCATAATCCGCTGTATATTCGGGTGTCACAGTTAATCAAGCCTTAGGAACTGCTCCGATTCTGTATCTCCGAACAATAAAATTAAAAACTAATGTAACTGTGCTTCGATGGCAAGAAATCAGATATCATATGTTACAACCAATATCAAACGGTTACGATTCGTTAGAGCCAAAATTTGTATAAGCTTAAATGGATTTGCTTCCATTCTATGAAGAAAGTCCTTTTTTCTACTCCCGTCTGTAAAACACCTAATTACACACAGATCTAGCGTGCGGGAAGCGTCACTTTACCACAGAAGTTTCGTTTCCCACGGATCCGGGTTTGGGAACAATCGGACGTTTTCGGAAATATTTCCCACGCCTTGAATTTTGATGTTTGTCAATTGTTACGGTCATATCAGTGAATGTATTCGTATTGTTTTGCGAAAATGTACCCAAAAACTAACGGTCGTAGAGAAATTGTAGTATACAACACGTTTGGTAAACTTTTTAAGTCACTCGTTAATGTTAACTCGTGAGTTAAATGCCGATTACCGCACTTGTTGCATCTAATACTATTTTTTACTCCCTTGTCCAAGTAAAATAATATAATAATATCTTTTTTTATGACAAAGGTAACCTCAACCTTTATACACCTTATTAGGAGTTACCAGTAATTATTTTAATAACTGCCACTTTGATTTCTGCAGGTACATTCGGTTGCCTCCATCTCTGCATAGACGTACATACTGAGTTGAAGGAAGTAAGGCACCTTCGGCATTTCTAAAATTACGTTAATATAATTGAAATTTATTAATACATATATAGTTTCAGTCGTGTAATGTACTACACATTTCTACAAATATTTTTATTACTTCTTTACCTTGTCGCAAGTCTATTGCATGTATTCTTTCGGTGTCCTTTCTTACACATGCTTGCAACTCCTGTCTTATGTTGTCCCTTCCTTAAGATGAATACACAATTCTCTTCAAATTTTCCTGATGCTTGATATTTTGTTACTGTGCTTCTGAGAAATATTTTGCAATAACTCGAATACACATATATTTATTAACCTTTAAACCTGCATAATGTTATAAAATACGACGTTTTTGCACTAAACATGCAAAATGCCTTTTTTGTGAGCTACTATAAAATATTAAATCAATTTTACCTTCTGCGTGAATAATACATAAAGTCGTCGTGAAAAACTATTTGTTACGGGGTTCTGTTCCTGTTCTGTATTACCCTACGAAGTTACTACCCAGAATTAACTGAATTCCTGTTTCAAAAATTAATAAAATGTTAACTTAGTAAGAAAAATCATTTTAAATAGTGTTTGCGTCAGTTTGAATTTATTTTACTTTGCATTTTTGTATTTTCGATAAAACGCTCGGCAACATCGCCTTAAAAACCCATCTAGGTCAGTCGAAAATCAGCATTGGTCGGTAAACCCATGAAATTAGGTTTTGGGGAAAAACGAACTTCGGTGACTTTTCTTTCCCTTGGTCCTTCCCTCCCTCTATTTTTCTTTCTTCACCGAGAGTTTAGTGTATACGATCGCAGACAGTGCGGGTAAGTCAAAATTAAATTTAATTGCGACAAGTTGGCTAAAGGCCACACCAAATAGGTTTCAAACTTGATATATCTATAAAAATCGCTAGTTCTGACCTAAACATTCTGTCACTCGATCACGTATACGTCACGTCTCAGCTGTTGGCGGAATGGCTGTTACAAACCACCGTCTGCCTGAACCAGAACCTGAACATTCGACCATGTGCTACCATCTTGTGTAACACATATAAAAAATATAATAAAAGAATACTCGGGAAAAAAGACTACACTTAATGTGACGCTACCAGCAGTTGTTATTAATGCAAAGGATCATTTCTGGTAGTAGCGGTTCCAATTTTGGCACTGGTGGTGAATATATTTTATCGTAATTACAAACTAAACATAAATAAAAAATAAAGTATATTTTCTCCTGGCAAATTATATCCTATATCCGATTTTTTTGGTATTGTTTTATTTTTTTTTTTGCCTTGGCAGTTTTCGAACAATAATTTATTTAACAAATTATTGTAATTTTTTCGTATAGGTTCACCTGGTTAAATTTACCCTGATCTATTATTACATAGAAAACGCATAAATCAATCTCTGAGTATGGGCGTAAATTAATAAATGCCAAGTACAACTGATTAAGTCTCTCTTACTCCCAAGTAATATAATCGTGATTGTTAGTGACGGTTGTCTTGCAATCATCAGATAAACACTTAGGGCAGAACAAAATATGTTGAAATACAAGTGGAAGCAATATGAACAATCTTTTTTATTCTGCCTCTATAAGACCGACTATAGTATTAAAATACAGAAGTGTGCGTTAAAGGTACCCAAAAAGATGTAAAATGATAGTGTTTGCCTGAGAGTTTGACTTTTATTTTGACTGACGCAGAGCGGTAAAAAAAATTTAATTCGGTTTCTAATTTTGTTATTTGTTACTGTTGCGGATGTAGATCTATTTTACATATTCACGGTTCGCCTTGGCACAGTTTTGTGTCGCTGGTGAATAAATCATTCTTAATGTGAAATACCGGTTGAAATAATTTTATACCAAACAAAGGCATTATCTGCATATTAGCAGAGTTAAATATTAAACGTATGTATTAAAATATATTTACCCGCTTTTGAGTAAGCACGTCGCGATGCCTTGCCTAGCATAAATTGGCTATTAAAATATCCAAGCTAATAGAAATCGATAAATAATTTCTCAGTTTACTAGGCGAAGCGAGTTGGTCAAACCGAAGAATTCAGGTCGGGATGAGTAAACGACGTATTTCGTTTTCGTCTGCGCTGTGCTTTTAAAACCGCCTGAATATCGTATTTCTCGCGTATTGGATATTATCGCGTATAATAGTAGTTTCATGTAACAGATTGCTACTGGCTTGCGTTTATCGGTGCCAGAGTTGGGACATATTTATACGCGCAGTAGATTAATTTCTAACAAACATGCCACCACGTATTTAATAAACAAAATTTGCTTGATAGGGTAGGCGTAATACCGCCGCAATTTCAAAGAAATTTGTCCCCAAAGGTATGTTGTACACCGGACAAACCTTGAAAATATTTACTTATAGATTATTCCTCTATTAATCGTTGTTATTTACTTATTTCATAAATATGTGTATGAATTTTATTTCGTCCGTAAAACTTGTATTTTTAAAAACGATTTTTTATTCAATACGAGCGTTTACAGGCAGCGTTACGACAAGAAGCGACTTAAGAGACTAAATAAGCACATGCACAATACTTGTATTTATAGTATATAATTCTGAATAAGCTTATCCTTATCGAATGCGTTCTTATTATTATGTGGGTCATCATAAATAGATATATAACTCCTCCCTCCTCAAGTCTAAGAAAATCGGGGTTGATTTTCGAGGGTTTTCAGTTCTATATCACTTTTACATTTTGTTGTCTTTTCTTATAGTAATAATACACCCAAATTATTATACCTATGATTATAATAACAATTATTAATATTAAAGCAATTGGAACACCCGATTTTACAAAGTCTAAACGTTTTAGTGGGTAGGTTGCCAGGTTTTGGGCATTTACTATATCCTCCTTTATATTTTCGACATTAACTTCTCTTAATTGCAAAGGTTCGACATTTTGAACCAATTTCTCATCAATAGTAATTGATGGAAGTTTTAGTCTTAAATTAATTATGTCTATTTTTTGAGAATCATAATTATTATCCTGAATTTTAACTTTACAGTTTAAAGGGAGAATTAAAGAAACTTTCTTTATTATTTCAATACTTTGTTGATTTGGGCATTGGAAATATGCTTTTTCCTGTGAAGAGGGGATAACTAAAATTGAATTGTCTTTTAATTGAGTAACCGAGGTTTCTAAGTATATTACCTGTATCATTGGGCAATGGTTAGTTAAATTAATTGTTTGTGGAACGCAGGGTTCATTTTTACTAAGTAAGTTTCGAGGGCATAACGATATTTCTTCAATTTTATAACAGTTTTCCTTTAGGTTGAAGAAATCATCCATGGATTTTAATAGATATGGGTTATTTATAACAGGTATATTATTATTTACAGGTATAGGGTAGATACGATAGAGAGTAAATGGTTTATTTAATATTAAAGGTACTGTCATATAGAATATAATAAGTTCATTCTTAATTAGGACGTCTGTATGTATCACCCCATAATATATAATAATATTATCAAAGGGAATGCGTGTTTTCGGGTCAAGTTTAGCGATGACGTTCTTAAGTTCTTTATACTTAAAAATGCTGTGATGCATTACATTTATTTCTGCGAAGTTAATAGCAGTGTGCGTTACTACGGATTTCATTAATAACGCGGAGATTGTTCTCTAAATTATCGAGTAAGATGATAAAATACGATGTCGTCGTTAGCGTCTGTGTCATTTTTGCTAAATAGTTAATCTGAGTTAGTATTTCTTGTTGATTGTTTTTTATATTATTCTTATTCAATTGGGAGTCTATGTCTTTTGTTAGTCGTTTAACAATCGTTTGAGTTGAGGATAAATCTTGATGAAGAATTTCTTGATTTTCATGTAGTGTTTTAATATATTGATCATAACGTTAACCATCGTCTGCGTCTAAAGTACCAAATAAATATTTTCGAGCTTTTCCCCAGAAATTAAGTCCTCTTTTTATTCTTTTATGTAGGGTAGTATAATGATTAATAAAAGTTTGAATAGATTCTGCTTGGTCTATAAGATCTAAAGTTCGGGTTATCAATAAGTGGCCTATAGGTGTATTTAAATTGTTTAAAGTCGAATTAATACTTAAAAGCGTTGACTTCGTTGCTTTTATACTATCTTGTAAATTAGTTAGATTAACATGATAGTAGACGTGATGGAAGTTCGTTATTATATAACTATCTCCTTCGTAGACTGGTAATAGAGGGTTTTCTATTTCTTCTATTTTATATTGCGCTGCGCACTCACAAGCATTGGTAGTAGGAGTACAGTAGCCTTCATTCTTATTCCTGAAATTACAAACGTCTTTTAACATCTTTAGGGTGTCTTTGATTTTTAAATTCTATCAACTTATATTTGGTTTGTAGTTTTTGAGCTAGTTTTTGAGGTGTATTTATTAACTGATTTGTACCTTCGGGTATTTCAGGGTCATTTTCACGTTTTTCGTTTAATTTAGCTAAGACGTTCGCTTTCCTATCATTAAGTTTCATATTTATTTTTTCATTAAGTTCGTCGAAAGTACGCGCGAGGTCATATATATAATCGGTTTGTAGTTGATTTAAGTTTTTCTCGAAATTTAGTTGGTAGTTAAGATTTCCTTTTAGAATTTGGAAAGGAGTATATTCCTGGGAAGAATGTATACTATACTATTATTATAATTACAATATCTATTAGTTCTTGAATCGTTTTGGTACGGTGATCGTTTCTAAGGGCAACAAGACTTTCCTTAATAGTTGAATGTAATCTTTCGACTGGTGAATTCGAGTTTGGGTTATATGGTGTAGTAAAGTGTAATTCTATTTTATATGTTTTACACCAATCCTCTAGTAATTTACTTTTAAATGTCTGCGCGTTGTCAGTTGTGATTTTTGCTTGGCGTACCATGGTGTGAAAAGAATTTAATTAGGTTTTGGCATATTTCGAGAGATGTTTCGTTGATAGGGTATGCCGCTGCAATTTTAGAAAAGTTGTCCAATATCGTAAGATATTTTTGTCCTGAAATTGAATATATATCCATATATATTTGTTCTAAAGGTTTAGATCCAATTGGCGTTGGTTTGTAAATGACCTTGTAAGGATGTCTATCATAGTTAGTTTTCTGGCATACTTCGCATAAATTGACAAAGTTAATTACGTCTCTTTCAAGGCTTGGCTAATAATACTTTTGTTTAATATTTTTAATATTTTCCGTCATTCCTCGGTGAGATGTTTTTGTAGTATGATATCTGTTTACTATTTCTTTTTGTTCTTCCTGGTCGGTTACGTCTTCAATGGTTTTGTAATTTTTGCGAAGTCTTTAATAAACTTCCTATACTATCCAACCAGGCCCAAAAATGATTTAATTTCTTTTGGAGTACTAGGGATTTTAAAATTTTTAATATCCTCAATTTTCTTCGGGTTTGGTTTAACTCCATCCGGGGTTACTACATGTCCTAAGAATTCTACTGTCTTCTTTAAAAATTCTGATTTATCTAATTGTATCTTCATATGGAAGGACGAAAGTCGTTCAAAGACTAATTTTAATGAGTTTAGTTTTAGATGTTCCTGCAGACTTGTTGAAAATATTATTATATCATCCATGTATACAAGACATTTTACCCAATAGTCCACGCAATATATTATCCATCGCACGCTGGAATGTACATGGTGCGTTCTTCAGTCCGAAGGGCATACGTGTGTATTCATAGTGTCCGTGTTCTACGTTAAACGCTGTTTTCGGAATACTTTCAGGATCCATTTCTATTTGATGGAATCCGCTAGCAAGATCTATTGTTGTAAAATACTGGCATCTTCCTAGTTTATCAAGTATATCGGCGATATTTGGTATTGGATATTTATCGTCTATTGTTTTTTCATTTAATTTCCTGTAGTCTATCACGAGTCTCCATTTCCTACATCCGAATGCGTCTGCCTTTTTGGGTACTATCCAGACTGGTGAGCTCCAGGGAGAACTTGATGGTCGAATTACTCCTTGTAGCATTTCTTCTATCTGTCTATCCACTTCTTGTTTATGGATATACGGGTATCGATAGCTTTTCGCATGTACGGGAATTTCATCACTAGTTCTAATAATATGTTTAACTTGGTTTGTAAAGGTTAAAGTGTCTCCGGGTTTATGTAAAATTTGTTCTAATTCTTTAAAAAGTCTAAAGAGCTGTTCCTTTTCTTCTGGATTTAGGTGTTCATGCCGTATTAAATTTTTTATATCGATTTTCCCAGTAATTTCTTTTTTTATGGTCGTGTTATTAAAGGATGTTGTTTCAAAATTAAAGATTTCAAAATTATTAAGTTCAAAGGGTTCTAAGGGTAAGTTATTATTAATACTACCTTCGAGGGCTATTGATTTTTCCGAATGATTATATATATATATATATATATATATATATATATATATATATATATATATATATATATCAATTGTATACGTTTTATTTGTAATTGTTACAAGGGTTGGTTGTATTTCAATTTCGTTGTCACGATAATATGGCATTAACCATGTCGTATTATCAGGCAGATTAGTTTTAAGTGTTGCTTTTTGTATAGTTTTTGGGGGAATCTCAACTACATAGTCATCAAAATTTTGTCTATATTGGAAAGGGATTTCAATGTATTGGTTTTTAACTTGGTATTTTTTAAGTCAATGTTTAGATTTAATTTACAAAGGTCTTTTATTCCTAAGATACCATCAAAATATTCGTGGAAGGGATATAAAATAAATTCAATGGGTTCGGTTATACCAAAACATGTAAAAAGTGGAATAGTTGCCTTATGTGTAGCTTTCTTTGAACCCGCGCAAGTTTGAAGAGTATTTACATAAGGTTTGATTAGTTCTGGAAAATAAACTTCGGCTAACGAAGGTCTAAGAAGTGACGCATGGGAACCTGTATCTATAAGTGGTCGAATTTTATAATTAGGGATTTCAATATATGGTAACTGGTTTATTTGAAAACTATTTAAAGTTAGGCAGGGTTGGTTTCGTCCGAGGCCGTTAATTGAAAATTTTCTAATTTTCTAATTTTCTTGTTCAAAGCATTCTTCTTCATCTTAATCGGGGTAATAGTTACTTTCATTAGAGTTAGTCGAGTCTGTTTGTGGTTCGTTAATGTAGTAATTATTGTCAGAGTTTTCTACGTATGTTAATTCCTCTAATGTAAAGTTTGGTCTACCTGTTGATTGAAAATAATTTTGTTGTGGTCTCATTTGCGGAAACGATCTTTTAGGTTGTATGCTCACGCCTGACATAGGTTGGGGGTATTGATTTTTTGAATTTTGGGGGTTATTTTGATTAGAAGTTTGCGGTTGTTGCATCGGTTGTTTAAAAAATTGGTTTTGTGGCTTGAAAAATTGGTTTTGAAGTTTAAAGAATTGATTTTGTGGCTTGAAAATTGATTTTGAGGTTTAAAGAATTGATTTTGTTGCATTTGATGGGGTTGTCCGAATGGTAAATTTTGTTGCCTAAAGGGTTGATTTATCAGATTACTCAATATTTGATTATTATAATTTAATGGTTTCTGCATATTATGTCGTGTAGACGTACTATTTTGGAGATAAGTATTTTTAAAATGTCTTTGACTTGTTAATATTTCATAATTATTAATAGTATCTATAGCTTCATCCAAATTCTGAGGATTGCGAACTATAAGTAACGTTCTCAATTCATTAGGAATGTTGGCTAAAAGATTTTGCGTAGCAGTTAATTCATTTTGAGAAATTAATATCGATCTAGCTTCAGCGTTTTCGATTTCTGAACATATCTTAGTATTAATTTTAGTGACTAAGGCTTTGAGCTTTTGAATGTAGTCTTGAATAGAATCATTTTTCCTCGATGAAAATATTAATTGTTGTTGAAGGTTAGCACGAGTGATCGGATCGCTAAATTTCTGAATTAAAGCTGATTTTATCTCGGGCCAGGTTCTAAGGTCTGGTCGAGTTAAAAGAAAATCTTCGGCTGTACCTATAATTTTTGATTTTATTGCCAAGATAACATATTCCTTCTGTGATTGATCATTATTAAAATATCTTACATAGAAAGTATCAATTTGGTTAAGGAAAAATTCTAAACGTGGCGGCGTTCCATCGAAGTTTTTTAATAGAGAAACAGTTGATCTCAAAGCGTCGGCCATATTGTTGATTTCACTAATAGTTAAATCTAAGCTAGTTTCTAAAGTATCCGTAAGAGTAGAATTATTTTCTTCACTTACACAATGCAACAAAGAAATACCATAATATAATTCGTCTATTTGATTACTACGGGATTGATTATTTTCCGCACTATTTATTCTTCTAGGATAAGTAATATCGCTTAGCCTATTTTTAAATTTCCTCATGAAATATCATAAAATCTTTTACAAATTCTTAACTAACAGAAGTCACAACTATAAGGAACAGTTTAGTAAACGCACTTACAATTATATGTTCCTAGTCTCGTTCCTGTATCAAATGGTCACGTCCAGTTGAGAAGCTGCACTTTCCCAAGAACGATGCCGTTTGTAGTGGACGTTGGCTCAGGCTAGTTCGTCCTACCGGCTATCGAAATGGCGTACCAATGATCGATGTTGCCAGGAGCCCCAAGTGCCCCGTGTAACGATGATGTTTTGAAATCCTTTTCTTAACTGTTGAAACAGAAGTGTGTCACGATCCCTTCTGCGATGCACTGATGATCCAAACTGGCGTTTCAGCACACTAATCGCGAAGAAACTTTCAAGAAGTACAATGCACTGACAATCCAAAAACGGTAATCCCGCGCACTAATATCGAGTAAATTTTCGAAAACACACCGAAAAGGATCCTACCGACTGCGCCAATTTTATTTCTGTCCGTAAAACTTGTTATTTTTAAAAACGATTTTTTATTCAATACGAGCGTTTACAGGCAGCGTTACGACAAGAAGCGACCTAAGAGACTAAATAAGCACATGAACAATACTTGTATTTATAGTATATAAAAGCTGAATAAGCTTATCCTTATCGAATGCGTTCTTATTATTATGTGGGTCATCATAAATAGATATATAACTTATGTATTATTAAAAAAAATCAAAATATTTTGATCTGAACTATTATGCGAACCTTTTTTGTTTCCCATTGTGAAATTGTGTTTACTTGATTACGTGTGAATTATCGAATTTGATAAAAAGACGTTTCTTTCACGGACTTAACAAAATGGGACGTTTTAAATCGTCAAGTACTTCTAGTCGTAGTTCTAGCAGTTCTGACGGTAAGAGATACAAGGAAAAATTGGATCCATCAAAAGGTCCTCAAAGTCCCATTCAAAACGTCATATACCTTCCACAAGCGGCTCATTCACCCCTCCAATAAGGTGAATAGATTAGACAAGTTGAGACAAGAACCGAAACAAATATATTTCCCAGACCCGATAACATAAAGGAACTTAACAACTGGGACGAAGGATCCAAAATCTACCACATTGAAAATGGATTGAAGGGTTATGCCAAAAAATGGTTTGTCACGTCAGTTCACATTGCACATCCGGATTTTTCCTAAACACCAAAACTTTGGATCGTTCTTGAGAAAACTGAAAACGAAGGACGTAAATGTTCGGTAAGACTTGGAAACAATTTTATTTTGAGAAAATGGAACTTCCTCTCAACGCCTGTGATATACCAGGCAAAAGAGCAGTGTCTTGCATAATCGATTATGTCCCCGACCCTACTATACAGGCTGGAGCGAGGGCTGGAAAGTGTGAAAATCCAAATTCTCTGAATGTTGAATATCTCTCTCTACTTTCACAAATGAACGTGTACCAAGCTACAAACGCCCAAATAATAAAGCAGAAGTTGAAGCGTTTGTTGTCCCAGACGATGTCCAGAACGTCGCTGTTATTTTTGAACAATCGTTTCTCGATAATTCAGGCACCATGTTATTGTCGTGCGAAACAACGATGAGGATTCTACAAAGGATGAAGGCTTAAAAATTCTGTAAATATAAGATCCAAAAAAATACCCGTGCGGGTCAAGGAACACGCTGTCATACCGCCAGAAACCACTGTTCTGGTTTTTATGACGTCACGAGGAAACTTTTCTGGGGAAGTCCATGTCACAGGTGGTCTACGTTGATATCCTGGACAAGAATGTTTCGCGGAGTGTATCATTAAGGGAAAGAACGGAGACTTGACAATAAGTAACCTATCTCATAACAGAATCGAGGTGAGTGCCTCTCTGATTTGGGTTGGCTCAAGCTGGAGGACCGATATAAAGTTCAGTTAGCCACTTTTGTTTTTTTACTAAACTCCAATAAGACCCCGTCGTAGTTGTTTGATAAACTTTGCAGAGGAAATTACATTCATAATCGAGACACCCGTCATTGTTTAAGATACTGCGTTCCTAGACACACTTTGGTGATTTTCCAGAGATCTTTTAGCTATAACGCAGTTACATTATTTAATGAAATTCCATATGCTTCAACAAAGCGTTAATATTGTTTATTAGACCAGCCTGTAACCAGCAAAAGCGTATGAGTTTATGATGTGCGTCTATTTCTTGTGTTTACGATGTATATACGGGTGTGTATTTTTTTGACAATTATGGTGTAGGTGCTGTTGTTCTTATGGTTACATGGAAGAGCGGAAACTGCGAATGTTGCCACTCTTGTGTAGTTACTTATATTATAATATTTTGATTTTCTATAAAAACGGTTTATTATTATTATTATTATTATTATTATTATTGTTATTGTTACTATTATTATTAAATTTAGTCAGATATGTAATGTGTTTTCAAGATACAAGTCCAAAAATAAACTTGCTAACCGTAAATGAATTAAAAAAACTACAATTTACAGAGAAATATATAATTATCTATAAAAATTAATCTCATCAACAAACTACAGAGGTTGTGATTCTAATGCATTCCGTCATTGTTTTGCACAAACCACTTGCCAACTGGGTAAAACTGAAGTACTGCGCATGTCTAGGCATTTAAATGATGACACGCCGGTAGTTTATGAACCCTATCGACTCTCTTTCAACTAACGGAAAGTTGTGAGAAACAAGGATTTACTTGGTAATAATATATTTCGTGAGTCTGAATCACCTTATTCAAGTAAAATTCTTTTTGTTAAAAAGAAAAATGGCAAGCACCGCATGTGCGTAGATTATCGCAATTGAAATAGACGAAACTGTGAACAATTTTGGACTTCCTATGGTTGACTTTTTGGAAAAACTTTTTCACGATCTTGCCAGTGAACATCATCAAATTCAAATGAAAGAATCCTCTATACCTAAGACAGCATTTATAACTTCTGATGATATCTGCGGGTTCCATTCGGAATGCGTAATGCTCCCACAGTCTTTCAAATATTGGGCAATAAAGTTTTGCGAAATCTGCGATATGGCAAAACTCTTACCTATATGGATGGTGTATTGTTGTCAGGAGGGTCTGGATAATTTACGGAAGGTAGCCTACGGTTGTCTAAATATCAGTTCTTCATGAAGTTGAATATCTTGGTCCTGAAATAAGGAAGAACGGCATCGAACCAGGAGGCAGGAAAATAGAAACCGTAAGCAAGTTTCCGGTACCCACCGATATATGAAGAGCTAGGCAGTTTTTGGATCTCACAGGTTATTTCCGAAAATACATACAACGATTTGCTGAAATCGCAAGGCCTTTCGCATGTTCAACAAAGAAGGATGTCAAACTTGTTTGATGAAAAAGCAAGGGCTTTCAAAACACAGAAGGAAAAGCTAGTGACTCGACCTTTACTAGTAATTTATGATTCAGAACTGAAAACAGAGGTTCAGACTGATGCCTCCAAGTTCGGAATAGATGGTATTCTTTTACAAATAAAGAAGGATGGAAACCTCAGGCCAGTCTTGTATTATTCCAAGCAGACCATAAAGGAGGAACAAAAACATTCCGGATATATCTGATTGGGATCCAGTTCAAGGTTGTCACCGACTATAATGCAATACAAACCACATTGAGTGAAAGAGAGTTGATCTCAAGAATTGTGAGATGGTGATTAAGCATAAATATCTACATCGAATTGCAAAAGTTCCCAGCCGATTGATACTCTGCCTATAGACCATCTAGGATCATTCGTTAAATCAAGGTTAAAGAATATCTAATCGTTAATGTACACGCTTTTACAAAATACGTATTGATGAAAGTTGTAACATCCACAAAAATCAAGCCATAGACGAATTTCCTGAACAACGTAGTAGAAAATTTTGGAGTACCAAAATTAATTATAGCGAAGCGAGGAAGCTGCTACACTAGCAAAGAATTTGAAGAATACTGCAATCTTTTAAATATCAAACATGGTCTCAATGCTACTGCGACACATTGGTCTACCGGACAAGTGGAGAGGTACAATCTTCCCATATATAGACAGCTCTCCACTCTCAGAGCAAAAATGGAACGAAACTCTACAATTAAGTACTCTTTGGCTATGCACCTCGAGAAGTACCAAGCGCGTTTTTGACTGATGAAGTCGCTGTTGATTCGATGCATGGTAGAGACTTGATAACAACGAAGCAAGAGACGTCAAAAACCATTCTTGAAAAACGGTTAAAAAAAAGTGAAATGCGATACTAAACGATACCTTGGGAAGCAGCTCCAAGAAGGAGTTCAAGTTGCCTAAATACAGCGGAACCTAAGTAATTACCAAGATCCTCAATCACAATCGCTAGGTTTCTGATACAAATAAGTGTATTTCGACTAGAAGTACCTTCTTTTCGATATGAATAAAGAGAAAGAATTTCGATTGAAAGTTCATTGGGGATTTGAATCCCGATAGGGTTTCTAATAGAAAAAAATGATTTCAATTGGAACTTTTTAAAAGTGTTAGTCAGTTAGAGTCGTGTCGTGTTATAAACTACCTAATAAAGTTCTTGCTCTTTATATCTAAATCTTATTTTCATCTCATTTTGGTTAATAAAATTTTATAACCCAATGAGCTGACAAAAGAAAAATGAGATTATGGAATCGTCGGGTATTTAGCGAACATACAAAACAGGCGAAGCTAGAATCTCTACTGGAACTGCCAGACTCATTGGATCAGTAGCCATTAGGAACAAAATTTACACTCTAGGATATTTGTAATATGAAATAATCATATTCATTTTAAACACATTGTATTATTGGTTATGTTATGTACTATATGTGCGTATATCGGTGACTTGTTTTTCTAAATGCAAGGTACCAAACTTTTCAAAAAATATTTTTCACAATGCCTACTCTAACATCCCAATAACTATACACGGATCAAACGTGCGAGCTGTCAGCCTTATTACTCCCTGTCACGCGCCTTTTCGGACATTTCCCTGCACTTTAGCCACGGGTTTGCGAGCGATCAGATGTTTTCGTTGGATTTTGGCCATAATTTTTTTACCTTTGTCGTTTCTGTCGGTAGTATTCGTGTTGTTTTGCAAAAAAGTTTTAATATGTTAATATTTGTTAATATTTAATTCATATAGTATGAGATTCGGAATGTTGTTATGAAACAATTTTCACAATAAATTTTTATTAAGTTTCTATGTTCTTATACTTTGTATGACAACCAATTCATATTGGACTATATCACCTAATTTATCTAAAATTAAAGTCATTTATATTTATCGAATCGTAACAATCTAGAGCTTCGGTCGAAGGATTATACGTTAATTGAACACACCACGCCATTGAAAGCGTTTTTGAATATTCCTAGCAAAGTGAAAATTACTCTATTGTCACTCAAAATGGTTTCGCTTCGTCCAATCACGGCGGATCGCTATTACTTTGTGCGGAAAAATAAAACCAAAATGCGATACAAAAAAACGTATTCCAAAAATTGGAAAGTGCTTGATGCCGGCTATTTTTGCGAGTTGTTGAATATGGAGAGCAGGAGAATATTATACACCTCGGTAGCTTTATTCGTAAGCTTCTAATCGTCTCATACCCATCGAAAATGTCTAAAAGTAAATTTATATCCGGAATATACAGGCCATTTCAAAAAAAATTCCGCAGATTTCTGGGGTAAATAGAATACTAAAAAGACTGCGTTGGTTTGGACTATGAAAATGTGTCAGAAAGTTTTTCCTTCAATTAATCAGAATAACTTAACTTTTATTTATTCTATCTATAATATACATACAAAGCGATGAGATAAAATTAAAGCAGTCCAAAAAAATTTACATTCCTTGTTTTACAGTCTTAAAAATAATGTATGCTGCTATGACTTCTCTTATTTAAATAAAATTTATATAAATAAAACTGTATATACACATGAAGAAATATTTAATTATTTTATCCACAATACCAATAAAATTAACATAAAAAAAGTTTTTATAAAAAAAAACGTTTGATTACAAGCCACTGGATTTGGATTATTAATATTCAGGGACGCGATTGGAATAAAAATCAAATCAACACACAAAAATGAAATCAATCAATCAAAATGCTTAAATAGTCTCAAATATGTTTGATTTGAATTTTGAATTTGAAAAGTTCGGTCTATATTTAGAGGTGCCCAGTTTCTTAATAAGAGAGGCGGAGTTGTTTCGTTTGACTCGACTGAAGGATCAGGATTTTGCTAATATTCACTAAGATGACACTTTTTAAACATAAAATTTATGAAAGTTTAAAAAGTGTTAATTAATACTTACTCGAAATAACTAATTTATTTTTCTGGCGTTGGACGATCTTTTTTTTTTTTGGTATCCGTCGAAGTTCAAAGCAAACTGATTTGACAGTCAGTTTATATGGTCGTTCCAGTTTTTGTGTGATTTATTAAATTAAAAAATAACCTAGAAATATTAATAGTTTTATAATAATAAGCATATCAGTTATCTAAACTGATTATTGGAGGGTTCCTGAATATTTCTAGTTTGATCTAAGGTGACAATCATAGGGAAACATACACGTTTTTTAGAGATTATACATTATATTTTCAATTCCATTGAAATACTCTAACTCGTTCCTTTTTAAAATTCGATGTATTGCAAAGTAGTCATTGCATAGTACGTTGTAAGTAAATAATCCGTTAAATAATATCTAATTCATAAAGGCACAAAAACTGATCAGCCGTGAAATATTGATCAACAAATTGTCGATGCGACGCCACCGCTAATATGCCGTATATGTAATGAGTGATATAATACACAGCAATAAACATTGGTCGGTGAAAAGTAGTCGACAACGCTAGGCTTCTCCGCTTTTTACTTATCCCGTAATGAAAGTTTTGTAATTGCACTTACATTTGACAAGCTCGCAGTAATGACAAGTAATGACTTAGACGGGTACGATTAATTTCACCTTCATTTCGTACTAGCAATATTTAATATTTATTAATTGGCGAAACGCAAACCGCAAATTACAGCGACCCGCCTTATTAAGCACTAATTTCGGTGAACCACGAGAACTTTACAGAACAAAACCCCTGGTCCCTATAAATAACGGTTTAAACTTCGACTTTAATGAAGAGGAAGTCCCTTCTTTAATCGAAATAATAATGTGGTTATGAAAGTTATACGGATTTATTTATTTATTTAATACAAGCGAGGAATACATTTCAACAACAAAGGATGTACGAGCGGCCATAAATTTGTAAACTGATTATTCTACTACCAAATCTACCAATATAACGAACTCTACATTGCGTTCGCGTCTTTGAACTCAAATTGTTTATTTGAAATGGGCAATTTTTATATTCAAAAAATATGAAATTGCGAACATATCGACTTCTGACGTTAATAAAACTTTTTATTCATCCTTCACACGAATAACCTCAATCAGACTTAAAAGGATTTGTTTTTCAATCTATAAAAATGTTCCCGGATTTTAAATTGAAGAAATACACATATTACCAACTAAATATTTTCTAAATTTCCAAAGTAATTCATCATGGTAATTAATCAAGAAAAAAAGATTGAGAAAATGTATTAATAACCGACCATCAATGAAGATTTAACTCGATATGTTTCAATTTATTTATCATTTTATCATTTATCATTTACCTACGGTGGGCCAGTCTATCTCAATAATTAAAACAAAATTAAAATATTAGGGATATATCACATTAGGTACGCATATATGAAAAAATAGAAAAAGAAAAAAGTACGAGTTGAAATCCCAAAGTTTATTGAATTACAAAAAAAAATTAAAACCAAGTTCTATTTTCTACAAATTCTAATTTTGATTTAAAAATCTACTTCCAGTGACTAATACTTAATTTTTCATTCTCCATAAATAATGAGATATATCCCTCCTACCATTTTAATTTCGTTTTAATAATTGAAATAACCTACTCCAATCTATGTGGACTCAACATCGAAGTTTCAGTACTCTTGGCAATTTTTTATATAATCCAAATTTTGGGTTGTTCCCATATTTCCCACTAAAATAAGCATAAAAATGAATGGGACGGACCATTAGTCCACAGTAAAGTAACAAGCTAGAAATACAGAAATTATAATTAATGTTTTTCCGCCAAATTGCATTCTAAAGTTTTCCGACTGACTTTCACACGATTTTTCCGTTGCACAACTAGGTAATTTATTTAAAAACCTTCGCAGTTTTTAGGGTAGTGCAGCACTTTGCCGCCACTTTCCTTGTTCGTAAAGTCCGGAAAATTTATTTTAATCCGAACTCACCACTCGATTTCAGAAACAACAACTAAACAACAGACTTCTTTGCATATCGGTGCCGCAAAAATTTGAAATTCTGTTACGACCGGTAAACAACAAAGTCGTTCGTTGCACTTGAAAAAATGGAAAACGGAGACGCGGAAATAGTAGTAACGAGATTGAATTTGCATCGAGTAGAAATGGAGTTTTGAATATCCGGATAATTTAATGAAAGCCACAGTTTCCGTAGCCGCCGTAGTGCTTAAAATGTACGACGAAAGAGACAACAATATTTTTATCTGCATAAAAATGCAGGCGCAACTAAATAATGGCTGTTATAAAATTTGTCCTTTTTTAATTTAGTTCTTCTTCGTGTTCAAAACACATGTAATGATTATTGTGTTTTACATTAATATGCATCAAAAAATTATTTATTAATAACAATTTGATATTTTATTCTTAATGTTAATGTTAACGTTTTGTAACTCGGCTGAGTGGTTCTGCGATCGTGGAGTTAACGTTTTTGAAATTTCGAAATCCCATTTGACCATTTCCGTATTTGTGATAATGCTAGGCACTAATTCCAGATGCCCAGTTGCCAGAGACAAATCACCAAGTTGTCAAAGTTTACGAAACGAGTCGTTCATTCAATTTTTGAAAAAAAAATCCGCCATTGAATTATAAATTTTATATTGCTATACAACATTTTTTGTCTCTTAACTATTATTTATTGTGTTATATTGATTTAAGAGACAGGACTGGAATTGATAATTAACATCTAGTTTGTGTCTGAGCATCTTTCCACTGGTAGAGGCCCCAGCAAATTTCCATCTATCCGAAGTTGCCATCCTGTCACTTGATAAGCAGACATTTTAGGACAAATATTTATAGTGAACTTTTTGAGCGTGTGTGTATTACGTAAAGGGCACCCACACTAATATAAAAATAGAAAGAGTACAAATTTCACTTATTGTAAGTAGCACGAGATTTAGATACTCGTTGACTTTTCGAGGGTTACTGTCAAATAAATTTCATACAGTGCCGACACAGTGTCACTTGCCTCTGTAACTTTCAGCCTTTTTTCCTCCCTGTAATAAAATACAGAGTTAACATCGACTCTACAATAATCTGTAGTTTTGACGATAGTTGCAAAGAAGACCTGGCACTAGACTAACATTACATTGTAATGCTATAGAAAAAAGTTCATCGCAAGCCGGCAATTCTGTGAAAATCACAAATTATTATCAGGCGCCTACAAAGCGCTTCTGTTAATTTATAAATCATTTGCGCACTCGTCCAGATTTCCGAGAAAAGGCAACATTTTAATGCGTGCAATTTCCTGCCCTTTTCACTTTTATAAGGAACAATTTTTAAAGCCAACAGTTTTTATTATTAAATATGTACAAAGTTACACGTGAAATTCCGTGCAGTTTCTCGAATGAAATAATTGATGAGGTAATAAACATGCAACAGTATTAGGTTTTAGGCGAATAAAACTTTTTAATCGTCCACCGGGTGCATTTAATTTAATGACCGCCATATATCCGTTCGTATTGTTTGCATCACGCAATTGGAAATTAAAGCTAACATGTATATTTTATCGATGGCATTGTTCTGACGACGCCTTGCTAACGTTAGTTAAGGAGTTAAAGGGTTACACAACCATTTCAGTATTCATAGTCAACGCTCGTAAACAAATTTGTGTTGACCTCAAACATTCGGCATCTCCATCTACCAAATAATTTTATAATTAATCAAAGATTTATGGGACGTCCGGAAATAATTGGGCACTAAACCTATCTATTAATGCAATTGAAAAACTAAGAATTGCCGCTTAGGAAGAATGGGATCTAATTCAGCAAGAAACCATATAAGGTCTTCTGCGCGGAATAATTAAGGGGATGCAGGCTCGAGCTGGACGAGGAGATACTAAATACTCAATTAAGGATTCTGCATGTCCAAACGGCAATTCGTTGACCTTGTTCGGAACACTGTGTCGTTGAAACTGAAGTAACAGAATACAAATACGGAATTTAGGCAGTCGATGCAGTGAAGTGACGGAACCCTCCACACCCCAGGACCAAAAGTGGACCATTAGTCTCCCAAGACCCTCGAACGCTGTGTTTGTGTTGTGTGTTTAAAATAGAAGAACACAGTAATTCTTTTTCCAACCAGCTGCGCACCATGTACAGGGCAGCCGATGAATAGTACTAAGAGCTCAGTTCATTGAACCCGAAGAACTATGCAAACTACCCACGTACTGCGTAGAGAGTACACTGCTGTTCTTGGGGACGGACCGAAGATGTGAGGACAAAACGGATCTGAAGATCTCAATGCAGCGCCCTGATCGTTAAGACACCGAACGTTCCGCAAATACAATAAGATCGGATAGGAAATACTAAATTATCATTGTTTTATCTCAATTGATGTATTGTTGTTATTGTTCCTATTTTCAAATAAATCCTTTACAAATATATTGCAAAGCTTCGTTATTTAAAAAAATATATAACTTAATTTTTGTTTTCAGGTAATTATATGAATTTCATAATTTTTCATAAAAATACCTTCCGGCGAAAATTTTGACTCAAACCAAGACCATCTCAAAAAACTCTCCGTGTAAGTGGTGCATCACGAGGGAGAAGAGATTTTAATTTAATTATTTTTTAATTATGTATATAATGTTTATTCAGTATCCGTTGAATGGACGAATAGATATGCCTAAATCAAATTTAACGCTCGGAATAGACGCATGTAGAAATGCGTGAAGATATGCTAAAACGTTGATTTCATTTTCTTCGGAGTTTGTAACAGATTTTGGAAGTTCCCTTCTTCGTAGGTTTCGAAAATTTGCTTCAATACTTTTAAACTTTTTCTCATATATTGGTGGAAAACGCAAATATTGTTCATTAAATGTTCTGCACGTTGTTGAAACACTCTCCATAACTATGAAAATGCGGTAAAACGAGAAATCCGAATGTATCTAGTCAGTTAAAATGTGATTACTTCAATTCGCTTTAATTCCTATATATTTTGTTTTTTTGCGTATAACTAGAAGACCAGTGAAAATAAGTATACCATAGATAGTTTGATACTTTTAGATGGAAAATTAATTGCTCATTTACGTGCAAATATAAAATATGGGGTGTTTCATTTAAAATTCTCACGAAATATGGATTTTTATATCTTATCTTATTAATGTCCTGTACGCGATAAGTTAATTCTCATACTATATTATGATAAAACATTTTAATAGGTTGCGAAAAAAATTATTACTTTATATCGGATTGGTGGTTGCCAAATTTCTTAGAAAGTATGTTTTATCTCCAAAAGTGGTATGGTACATGTTACATCAAAGTTCCAGAAATGTGTCGCAGAATTCTGAAATGTAATAGTATACAGGGTATTCTGTTTAAAAGATGAAGGTTGACATACGTTACGATTATATCTGGCACCACCTCATGGCCAAAAATATTTTACATAGGTAGCTCATATTCGCTTACATAAGTAACCAACATTTCAGGATTTTACCGACACTCACCGCGCATAACCCTGTATAACACCAAAGAACTATAAACCTTTTACAAATTGAAACAGTCATCATTATTACCAACAAGAGCCTGTTATGAAAGTTCGCGAATGGCCTATAGTTATTGCGGCCCTCTGCTGTCAACCTTAGTGATTGCGGCTTTCCTTGCAGCGTAATGTATATAGTCATCCAATTCACGAACTAGTCAGCAATACTAGTGACCAACACAACCGTTTATGCATTCGTTTGTTGGAATCATTAAGAATTGCTGGCGTTGTACATAATATAGTTCTATCCGATGAGTCCGAATAAATGAAAATGAAGTTGGAAATATTGATAGTGACATGAATATTAATGATGCTGGAGAATACGATACAGCTACAGAATGAAATGCATATAATCTTAAACAAATGTCACTATATTAGACCAGAAGGATTAGGAACTGAAACTAATTAGCAATAAACAATTTACAAACAAACACATTTTAAAATGTGAAACTTTTATTATTAGCCAAATTCTTGCTTTTGAATGATTTTAAGTAAATCAAACCAATGAAAAATATTATATCTAACCAAAAAAAAAAAACGCTAAAGGACCATTTTATCCTATAATCTTGTCCCAACTTCTCATACTTCTCTCTTTTTTGAACAAAAGTGCATAAGCATGAAGGCATATACCGTTTTAGTCTGATAGGTATAATCGAAGCAGAGCCGTTATAATAGTTTCCCTGCGACTAGGAAGAAGGTCCTGTCAGAGGCGATCACCAACTTACTAGTGACTTAAAAAAAAATATGAAACGTAAAGTCTGTTCATTGATATAAGAAAGTGACTAACTGATACGAATTAAGGAAAGACCGGCGCAAGCTGTAAGAATGAAATATGGCCGAACAGGTCCGTACTTTGCTTAGAATTTAATTATTTGGAGTTTTGTTAGGAAATATACTACACAATATTTATTATATTTATTATAAATTATTTATTGTAATTATATTTAAATGTATTTATGTTTAAATATAAAATAAAATTACAAATTATTTTTATTACCTAAATCGCTATCGCTATCATCGCCTGTTCTAATTATTATTTGTTCTATATTATTTGCAATATGGATACGATTGTTCTGCTTTTTGTATATGTTTGACAGAATTTGCCCAACTTTGTGGAGGGATGTTAAAAACTTCGGTTTCTATAAGTTTGAGGACATTGGAGTTAACACGGGGAAAAACATTGTTACGACGAATGGCAGATTTCAGTTGGTGCCAAATATGTTCAATGGGATTAAATATACAGTGGTAAGTGGTAAGGTAAGGAAGCCTTAAACCTGTATGCCCTAGATTTTTTGCATAATTATCACCTCAATTAATTGCTTTTTGGTATAATCTTCGTGAAAATAAATGTCGTTATTATACATGTAGGTTTGGATTGTTGATTTTGTGTCATATGAGGAAGGGGTTTTAGTCAACTGTCTACTGTGATAACTTGCATTGTCCATTACAACAACGCTATTAGGAGTAATGTTTGGAACTAGTTTGTTTTTAAACCAACGTTCAAATAAATCAGCGGTGGTGTCTTCATGGTAATCCAGAGAAGAATCTTTAATATTTTTCGCAGACAGAGAAAGTCCATTTCGAATCCAACCATCTTTAGAGCCAGCATGCAAAATAGTTATTCCTTTACCTCTTTTTGATGGCGCGTTTGTTTTACACTTATCAGTTGAGTCAATACAACCCTTTTCCGGGGTATTATAAGTGTCGAACCAGGTTTCATCCAAGTAAATAATTGGCTTTTGTTGTTCTCTGTAAATCCTAATTTTTCCTAGACATTCCCCATTTCCGAATTCTAAAAGATTCCATTAAAACTAGCCTTTTGTCAATTTTTTGAAATCTAAAACTCATGTGTTGAATACACTTCCATAAGGTAGTTCTGACACATTTAACACCGGTTTTATCTTTTTCAAGCCTCCTAATTAAGATATCTAATGTAGACACGCTTTGTTCCTCGTATAACTGGTAAATTTTACGCCGCATTATATTTTGATCACTTTCGTCTACACTGGAGAAAATGTCAGCATCGCTTCTTTTTTTCCTCGCTGAAATGGGATTATTCACAATTTTCCACACAGTTGATGTTGGAATTTTCGTCAATGTGACCGTTTCTTCTAAAGATGCTTGCTTGCTGGCACCACGTTCAATGAGAGTCAAATAAAGATTGTTTATAACTTCCTTAGTCTCAATAGAATAATAAGTGTTTTCTACATTTGCGCGAGCATCTCCTGAGATACACTAGACACGCACATATTTTGCATAATTCGCACACGATTCAACACACGCTGTAATACACACGAAATAAGAATGATTACTAATAAACTTAAACTAAGTAGTATACCAAACCATAGAATATTAAACACAGGTAGGTATAAAATTATTTTCTATTACGGACCACAATTTTAGCTGAATTTAAATTCCGAAACTTTAGGTAATAATCTTGTTGCATTGTATGTTAATGACCACCCTTGGATAATCCCATTCAAAAGCAATTGGTCAGTTTCTTATACCTATGTACAGACCATACCTAACATTCTGCAATTTACCGTTCCTCCGGCTAGTCATATCATTAAAAACAATTTTTCTCCCAAACGACCCAAATCACTTTGTCGGTATTAAACCGGAATAAAAAAAAATACAACGCTCAGGATAAAACGACACGAATGTCTCGTCTTTAATACAAACGGTTTATCTTTCTCCCTTTGACCGGAATTATTACGTCCACGGAACGCGAAAGGACCATGGAAGTTCTTTGTGCAAGAAGATTTGGCGCACTCGAGAATCGGATGATTTGTTTCAAGACAATCGTCCGCCAGTGGCACACAATTCCCACAAAAAAAGGGGGATTCACAAAGGTAAACAATCCTTCGACTTACATACAACTTCCATTCGGGCCTCGCTTTGTGCTGACGCGAAAGATGGCGCTTCAGCAGACACCTCACATTTGAAGAGGCCGCTCGTTTTCCAGCTGACGGGGTGGAGTACCACTCTCCTGCTGTCCGACTTAGACATCTGCAATTAAAAGTAGTCCGCGTTTAATTTAAGTGGCTCTCGACGAGGATATTTACTTAGCAGGGCCTGGGGTATAATCTCGAGAAACGAATTAATACCGCGGGATGTTTTAATTAAAAATATACGAACCCGTCGGATAATAGATATACACTTTTATTCCGTTGTCGCGGAAACGAAACGATGTATAATTTGAGAGATTCTTCCGGAATAATTCGCCCGGAACCAAGTAGACTTTCCACTTTAAATTAAACATTTAGGTATGTACTTGTGCAATTAAGGCCGCGATTTGGAAAATCTCGCCGGTGAAATAATAGAGAGACGCGCTCGCCGGTCCCGGTAACCATACTTAATTTATCATTTTTAATTGGTGCGACGTCGTTACTTTAACAAAATAATATTTAATTGGTACAAATCTGAGCCCCGAACAACTGAAATCATGGAATGTGTATGCAACGATTTTATTACAAATGCAATTAAGAAAAGAAATCCACCGTCAAAATACGAAAAACATATCTCTTCATTACGTCTTTTAGATTTGATGCAAAAATATATTTTAAAAAACAAAGACTTCTAATAATTTGTTGAAGCAAGTAAATAATAAACTTCAACTGGATATTTTACAACTTCATTTTACTTTTGAACAACTGTAAAAATTTTATCCCTTACTAGAATTCTCTTAAAACGAGTGAGCAAAGTAAAAGATTTGGACTTGGGCTCCAGATTTTGAAACTCTTATTGAATCTATTTATGCTATGAGCTTTCAATGCTATGAATTTAGGTTTTATGCTATGAGCTTTAAAAATCTAAAATCATTAGTTATTTTATTTAATGGTTATTTCTTGTTGAGATTCATTGAATATTCCTCAACGGTTGGGAAACTTTGCTATAACCAATATATTAATGAAGTTGAAAATGTTCAAGGAAAAATCATTAACACGCTTAATGGGCAGAGATATTTTTTAGCTATAACCAGAATCTCAAATATAATAAAATAGAAGCACTAGAAGATGGTAGAAAATACCTGGATATACTTTATACTTTTGTCCAAAGAAAGATTTAACTCTCATCAATATGGGAACTATCCACTAGTAAAATGTCCTCGTTCATATAAAGCTTTGTGCCAAATTAATGACGGTGAATTGTGTGAAAATGCATGCATGATTTTTAGAAAAAAGCTGAAAAGTACATTTTTAAATGATTTTCCTTCCTGTATTTGTTAGATATACTCTTAGTTTATTACATTTTACTTATCTACATCTAGGGGTTAGTTAGTTATAAACTTCCTTAACCTTATAAAACAAAAACATATCTATTACTTACTTCCAAACTTTCAAACTTAAAATGTCGTCAAAATATATGTACAATACTTAAGAACTCTCTTAACTTGAAACACTTAAAATGTTAAGAGTCCAGTAGTTTGTCTTAAAACTTTTCCTCAGATTAGTTCAATAAGAGTCTAAAATCTTTTAAAACATGAGAAGAGGATCCTGCTAAAATCTGACACATTACATGTTTAGAGTTGCCGGAACGATATCTATTATTAGAACAAAAACTTATGGACCCTGTGACTTCTCGAATGACTTCTGCTTCCTCCTTTTCGTCTCTTTATGTTCTATTCAAAATAAATGTAATAATATTTATTTCTTTCAGCTTAGATCCCTTTCTACGATTACTCTTACTTTCTTTCTTGCAGTCTGCCTTCTTACGAGAGATACATTCGAAACATCTCTAACTATAACTAACCAAAGTTTAAAGTTTCTCATTCTATTCTGTTCCATTCTATCCTTGCTTCTATTAACTTTATCAACTCACGTAAAAAAGTTTTTGTAAAGGACGTAACGCCATTCTAAAGCCACACTAATTTTGAATTATTCCTTTGGAACACAAAAAATATACCTTCTTTATTTTTAATTTACTATTTACTACTTATTTTGAAATTTCTGTCGGAAGTCTCGTTTTAATAATATTAAAAAAATCAATGGAACGACACTATGCATTTTTTATCAGTAAATAAATCATTATCTGTCTGAATTACTGAATTACTGAATAAAAATATCTTGAATATATGCAGTCAGTGTGTTCAGAATTTAGGAAAATGCTACGGTGAAATTAAAATTTAAATTTCATTTCCAAAATAACTAACTATTTATACACTACTATTTAGTTTCAGTTAAGCTCTGAAGAAGCCAAAGGATGATTGGCGAAACATTAGCAAGCAATGCAGAAATTTTGTAAATAGTATTACAATGGCCTGTGGAAGTTTCTTTGAAAAGAAAATTACTATTCACCACACTACTAGTAACTTATATAACGCGACTATATCCGTCGATTATAAAATAACGATGGATTATTCGATTGACATGAATTTTACTTATCCGAAAGATAATCGTGTGGCATTACATTTTAAATATGATTTCTGGCATATGACCGCCACGGCTGGTGCGGATGTAGTCCAATTTGGACGTCCAATTTTCGATGACTTTTTCCAATATTTGTGGCCGTATATCGGCAATAACACGGCGAATGTTGTCTTCCAAATGGTCAAGCGTTTGTGGCTTATCCGCATAGACCAATGACTTTACATAGCCCCACAGAAAGTAGTCTAGCGTTGTTAAATCACAAGATCTTGGAGGCCAATTCACAGGTCCATGTTGCGCCGTCTTGTTGAAACCACATTTCTTGGACATCATGGTTATTCAATTCAGGAATGAAAGAGTTAGTAATCATAGCTCTATACCGATCACAATTGACTGTAACGTTCTGGCCATCATCGTTTTTGAAGAAGTACGGACCAATGATTCCACCAGCCCATAAAGCGCACGTGTTTCAACATACACTTGAGGATTAGCTTCGCTCCAAATGCGGCAGTTTTGTTTGTGGACGTAGCCATTCAACCAGAAGTGCGCTTCATCGCTAAACAAAATTCGCTTATGAAAATCGGGAACAACGTCAATCTCGCAATTGCACTATTTGCAAGCGTTGTTCAGGCGTGAGTCTATTGATGATGAATTGCCAAACCAAACTGAGAATAAATCACTTGACAGCTGTTAAATCGGTCGCCATCTTGAACAGTAATGCCAACTTATTACATCTATATATTTGCGCGTTTCGGTGTGTCTTCTCAACTGACTGGCGAGGGCGGAACTACGCTTTTATAAAATGCTTCTCTCGGTGGAATATTGGAGCTGTCTTTCAAAGAAGCTCAAGTTCTTGGAAATCAATCATACTATGAAATTTCTGTACTTTTTTTAACACAATATTGATTGGTTATTTTGGTTTTACCGTTTCTACACATCCCTATTAATTATATGCTCGAATCTAGAACACATGGTGCCTGACCAATGACCAATGAGTAAGTTAGCAACAGTGTTCCAAGCTGAGATCACCGCAATAGAACATTGTGCAAGAGATATAGAAATTAAATAAATTCGTAATAACACAATCTATACCGACAGTCAAACGGCAATAAAAACTAAGCAATCCAGCAAAATAACATACAAATTAGTTCTGGATTGTCCTGATAGCAAATCAGAATAAAGTGTCTGTTATCTAGTTATATATAAGTAGCCCGTCAAGGCTCATCAATGTGTATGATCAGACCAAAACCCTGTGGGGTGGCCAAACGCATTGCAAAATCAGCTATCACACAATAAATGCGATATATGGGAAGACAATCCCTGCAAGACCTGCTTTGCTACAAAAGACATCGAAAACTAAGACTAATGAGAGTGGAAGAAAACGCTGAATGCAGATACTACCAAGAAGAGGAGTAAAGAGCCATACACATATTATGTCAGTATGAAGGCCTATTGAGAGTGTTTCAATCAAAGTTACGGAGTCAGGCGAACCTGGATAACACTCTATAGCTATGAAGAGTAGATTCCTGGCTCTCACAATCTGAAATTTCAATCTGTGAATCTGACATGATGCCACTATTGTGTTTTGTCTCGATCCTAAATAGTCTTTTCGCTATTTGCCCAGCTATTTTCATAGCGGCGTAACTAACCGGCGCTGTTTAGATTTACTTCTCCGACTCTCGAGAGTTTGCCCTCTCAAAAGGCGCAAAAACTAACTTTATTTGCCATAAATATAACATCTATATCTAGAGGCTTGGTAATAACCGTAAAGGACAATATTACCTTAAATTTCACTGCCTAATATAATATGTTAATGTCTTATTTTCACATCGCGAGGTTTATACGCCTTTTCAGAGTTTAAAGCGACGCAATTTACTCGGCTTGTTTTGCAGTTAATCGCGTTTGGCTACATTGTTAGAAAATGTTCCGTTCTCACCCGACACTTGCCATTGCAATAAACTTTGTATTGAGTCATGTACCGTCTGCGTGTCATTTATGTTCGCAAGGTAGGTACCACATGCGGAAAACTAGCAATAATAATCGTAACAATTTGGGAAAAATGCTTTTACGGATATTAGTGATATAACATTGCACGAAATATAGTAAACTAAGATGTTAAAATTATACGCTTCTGAGAAACGATGATTAACACATAAATTAAATTTTGTATATAGTAAAATAAATAAATGTAAACGAACAAAACATTTTATTCATTATTTATTTATCCACTGATTAAATAAAAATTATAAAATAAAAAGATTTTTTTCCTGAAACCCATCGATTTGTGGTTATTTAATTTTTAACAATCTTTTAAATTGACAACATTTTTAAATTTATTCGCATTTGTAATTTTAACGCCAATAGATCATCAGCTCGCTGCGGAATTCCGGAACACACACACACACACACACACACACACACACACACACACACACACACACACACACACACACACACACACACACACACACACACACACACACACACACACACACACACACACACACACACACACACACACACACACACACACACACACACACACACACACACACACACACACACACACACACACACACACACACACACACACACACACACACACACACACACACACACACACACACACACACACACACACACACACACACACACACACACACACACACACACACACACACACACACACACACACACACACACACACACACACACACACACACACACACACACACACACACACACACACACACACACACACACACACACACACACACACACACACACACACACACACACACACACACACACACACACACACACACACACACACACACACACACACACACACACACACACACACACACACACACACACACACACACACACACACACACACACACACACACACACACACACACACACACACACACACACACACACACACACACACACACACACACACACACACACACACACACACACACACACACACACACACACACACACACACACACACACACACACACACACACACACACACACACACACACACACACACACACACACACACACACACACACACACACACACACACACACACACACACACACACACACACACACACACACACACACACACACACACACACACACACACACACACACACACACACACACACACACACACACACACACACACACACACACACACACACACACACACACACACACACACACACACACACACACACACACACACACACACACACACACACACACACACACACACACACACAGGTTATCTACAACTTAGGTTTACAAATTGACGAATTTCTTGATTAGTCTGAACAAATAATCTGCTAAATAAATTAAATTCAATTTGTTATGGAATTCGAGTCGTTGCAAATTATATGAATAAGGAAACTTTAAAAATTATTTACTTTGCAAAATTTCAGTCGCGCATGAGGTATGGAATTATCTTTTGGGGGGGTAGTGGTCAACTACAGAAAATTTTCATGGTTCAAAAGAGGACTCTTCGCACTGTCAAAGAAATGCAATTTAGAGAGAGTTGTAGAGGGGCAAGACTGAAGGTATTTTTACTGTATATGCTTTATATATTTATGAAGCATTGATATTCTTTTTCATAGATATAATACCAGAACCCTAAATGTAAATTACCCTATTCACCGTTTAACCTTAACTGAAAGGAGTCCTTATTATATGTGCCTGAGGTTGTATAATAAATTACCAAATCTTTAAATACACAATAAAAAAGTTATTGATAGAGTTAGAACCTTACTCCATAGAAGATTTTTTCTGTAAAATTTAAATAATTGTAAATACGATGTAATTGAAATTTGTAACAATATCTGGTGCTTTTTCCTTTTTTGACGCCGATTTCCTTTGTGTATGGTATATCATTTTTAGGTAATGTATTTATGACACAATGTGAAATAAAGTTGATTATTATTATTATTTTTTTTTTTTATTCACGTTTTCAACGGTAAGTAATAATGTTGTCGGCCTGGTTGGGCAAGACATCATTCTTTTTCTTCTCTACTCTTCTATATTTAATACCCTCCTCATTATGTTGCATGTTGCAAGTATGGCCGCTTTTTGCATCTCAAGACAGTATTTTTCGGGAATCTGCAGTTGTTTTAGGCCATCAAGGGTCTTCTGCGGGATTTCTCCTGTGGCTCCTATAATCAATGGTACTGTGCGAATTCCTGAGACGTTCCATATTCTTCGTAATTCGTTTGATAGAGGTATGTATTTTTCCAGCTTTTCAGTGTGCTTCCTTTCCAGATTGGCAGGCGCAGGGACGGCAATATCTATCAGCGTGAGCGCATTATTATCTTTGTCCAGCAGGCAGATGTCAGGTCTATTATGTTGCACAGTTTGATCAGTCAGCATAGTCTTATCCCAGTAGATTTTTGCTCTATCATTCTCCGTTACTGGATCCGGTCGGTACTGGTAGTAGGGAGCTTCATGTTTTTTTATTCCGGCAATTTTGCAGAGCTCTCGATGGACAATTTTCGCAACATCATTATGTCTAGCAGTGTAGTATGTAGGAGCTAGGATTTTACACCCACTTATAATATGTTCAATGTTTTCATTGCCTTCCCCACACATCCTGCAGCAGGATCTTTCTATCTGTGGATCTTTCACAACATATTTCAAATGTGATCTTGTTGGTAGTATTTGATCTTGGATGGCACATAAAAACCCTTCTGTTTCAGGGAAAATATTCCCATGTAAAAGCCATCCCAGTGACGCCTGTTTATTAATATTTTCTGATTGCAGCATAAATGGATATCTGCCATGCAATTCCTTGCTCATCCATTTTTGGGTCTGATTTGCCACATTATATTCAGGGTCAATTTCAAAGTGTATGCTGCTTAGATTAAGAGGGGTAAGGGATTTGTCGCATTTGTTTATAGCATCGTGAAGGGCCGATGTCATTGCGGTTTTAGTAAAGAACTCTCGAAAGTTTTTAATCTGAGTTCTGTGTAGTAGTCGTAGATCAGTGATTCCTCTACCTCCCTGCCTTCTTGGCAGGTGGAAGCGCTCTTTACTCGATTTTGGGTGGTGGGCCCTGAATCTTGTATACATGGTTCTAATGGTCCTATTTGCATCTTCAAGGTCGGTGGTGGTCCATTTAATGACTCCAAAACTATGTGCGACAACAGGTATTGCTAAGCTGTTTGTAGCAGTTATTTTGTTCCTTGCCGATAGGGATGTTTTCAATATCTTTTTTAGTCTCTCCTTCATGGTGTTAATCAATTGATGTTTAACTTCTTTTTTGTCTATTCCCTGTGATTGCAGAAAGCCCAGATATTTGTAGGATTCATTTCTGTCCATTGGTAGAATCGCGCCTCCGCCTGATCTCTGCAGAAGTTGGAAATCTTGGCCCTGGCTCCATTTGCCTTTGACAACAGAGTTGGTCTTGCATTTATCAAGGCCAAAACTCATCCCAATATCATTTGAGAATTCCTCTACTGTTCGTAGGAGCCTCTTCAATCCATTGTTGGTTTCTGAGTATAATTTTATGTCATCCATGTAGGCTAGGTGGCTTATTTCTTGGTTCGTATTGGGTATCTTATAACCGCTTCGCTTGCTCTTTATAGCCGTGGATAGTGGGTTTAGTGCTATGCAAAACCACAGGGCGCTTAAGGCGTCGCCTTGGAATATACCCCTTCTTATTTTTATATTTATAAGCTTGAACACTGGGCATTTGGAGCTGATAATAACGTTGGTTTCCCACATCCTCATCATGCTAGTAAGTAGGTTTATAATGAGCGGATTGATAATTATTATTATTATTATTATTATTATTATTATTATTATTATTATTATTATTATTATTATTACAACAATAGTAAATCCAGTAACCTTTCTGTGATACAGGGCGTACTCCAAGGATCGAGCTTATTACCTCTGTTCTCGGCATATATCTGTGACTATCCTTCTGTTTTTAAAGATGTATCTCTTTTATTACGCCGACGATTCCCTTTACAAATGAAATTTTCTTTGCAGCAACACAGATTAACGAGGACCTTAGTTCTCTATTTGCTTAATGCCAAGTTAGTGGCCATTATATTTGAACCCCAAAAACAGGCAGACTATGTATATAATCATCTAAAATTAACAATGAATAAGGTTAATACAGAGTTTCAAACTGCATTAAAAAAAAATCATGTGTGTATGAATTGCTTAGAAAACTCTACCAAAATCGTGATATATTAGAAGAAATTCCAGACGCAGAAACTTCTGAAGCCTAAATCTTTAACATATCTTCAGTTTATCAACCTTACAAAACGTTCAAATCGAATCAGTTGTCTTGGATCATTTAGATAGCGAAATACTAATACAAGAAAAAGGAGTTGCTACTTTTACGTCGACATAACACATTTCAAAGATCTGTTTTATATAAAACTTCTAAATCGATCAACAAATTACTTTTTCAAACGCCTAATCCGCACTTAATAACAAAAAAGGTGAAAAACATTATTTTTGATAATGGGAAAGATCAAGGGCTGCTGATGTTTCTTGATTGTTTAAATTGATGTCATTGAATGTTTTTTTTCTCTTTGAATAATAAAGGTGAAGTTTAAAGAGGCGCTTTGGATAGTACTTCGCCTATTATCCTATAATTTAAATTTGCCATGAATAAATTATAAAGTGTCTTGCTTTTTGCATAATAACAACATAATACTAATAAAAGTCTTCGTATGAATTAGTTAAAGCGCGGTAATAATAATAATGCTTAAAACCGGTCCTGGTCATCTGATCATCAAACATTGCTCAACAACCTACCAAAATAAGAGAAATATGAACTACATAACGGATTTGATATGTTGCCGGTAACACGTAACAATTAATCCAGACAGAAAAATCTAATATTGAAAATTCGGTCGGATACCGTCGTAATCCCTTTTTCCGACCGTGTACGTCGAGCAAAAATTGCATTATCCTTGTAATAACGTAAACAATTCGTGAAGCGGAATCAATCGTTATTTTGCAGATGGATGGGGTATCCATTATCCCAGTGTTTGTGATGGAATGACGGTTTAAACTCAGATTACGGAAGTCCGTCGAACCCGGAAATCGTGATAATTCCCGAGTATTATGAAATTGGCGCTTTGATGCCACTTTTAGGTCGCTCTCAAACGGTACCGAAATCAAGCACCCGATTCCGGGAATAAATTTTCAATCATCAGTCTGCCGCCGTATTGCACTAATTCGGTGGGCCCATCTGGTGAGCCCCAACTGTAGGCGCTTAATCACAGATCAAACATGAACGCTGAGACTATTTGAACAGTTCACAGATCGAAACGATGTCTAAGCGGGTATGAAAAACTTGGAAAGCAAATCTAAGTAAAATTAGTTTCTGGAATATTCGTTCGTTGGATGATTCCAATGAAATATACGTGAAAGTTTTTGTAATATACATTTTTTTTAATAAAATAAACTTTGGCAAGCGTCATGTCCTTGCGAGTTGCTTTAGCGCGAATAATACCAGCAAAAAAATTAAAATATTTCGAAGGCATTGTAATGCTTTCACACCAACGTTTTGATAAGGAAAATCTGCTAGAAAAAATCACCCTCTAGATACTTAGATTTTCCGTCATTAATAACATATAAATCGATTGTTTCGAAATTCATTTTGCAGAGTAAGTAAAATGCAAAAATTTCATGGTAACAATATTAATTATCACAGGTAATCTTAGTCTATCTGAGATTGAAGGATTAGCCTTTACCCGCATAATTGAGTACCTGGGATTTTGGCTAATCAAATTTATTTACTGTATAGAGGATGACTAACGACTAATCGAACATCAGAACATTTGATTCTGCTATATTGATCTAAAATATTTTCAGTGTTAGAATGTTGTCAATTGTATCAAATCTTTGGGATCCGTGCTTCCCTTTTTTAATTACCTAACTCTTCGACTTTTCGAGATATGTTTCAATTTTCATATTTTTCTGTTTAAACAGATCCCCATTCAAATTGTTATGGATGAGGTGCTTTAATATTTAGAAAATGGAACAATTCTTTGAAAATCATGATTTTAGCGTCTCACATAAAACTGACGAAGTAATATTTTTCCAATTTTTTTTGGAAGCGCTTTTAATTTATATTTAATCTAATTATGCGTAAGGTTTGTAAAAGTTTGCATTGATTAATAAATATTTTGTTAAAAAAATTCAAGAATTGAAGAAAAAATAGATGATAATATGAAGGCCCTTTTTGTTACCTATTATCTATCTGAATTTTTTGGTTAGTGAGGAGTCTGTAACTCTTACGTGTGCTGCCATCTATAAATGAGTAGCGACATTAAATCCGAAATCTTTTATTAGTAATCGTAATTTGGTTATCTCGAAATATCCCCTGCCAACAGGGATAGTCTTACTACTGAGGATTTAAAATACTGGAATCATTACGTGGTAAGTCAGGATACTTATAGTTAAACTTTTTACAGATTCCCATTTAAATCCGTTTACACTCTCAATGGATAATAAAATGCTGCTTCAACAATTTATTCTAATAACCTATAAATACTCGAATCATTGAGTGGTAAGTCAGGTATGGTTAAACTTTTTACTGGTTCCCATTTGAATCTGTTCACACCTTCATTAGATAATAAAAAGGTTCTTCAGCAATTTATTCTAGTAACCTTCATCCCTTTCATTTTTTTTTGTGTATCAGTGCAATGACCATTGTCAAATTTTTCAAGTGTATCATATGACAATCATATCATTATATGAACATACTGGAAGTCATAAAATATGTCAAAATAATTAGATTTAGTTTGAACAATAAACTTTTTCTACAATTTAATAAAAGACTTTATTAACTGTAAGAAAATAATTATTATTTCGAACCCAGCTGGATGTAGGTGTAAGGAAATACTACACCAAAATTATCAAAAAGTTGTTAATTCATCAATTAAAAAAGTAAAATTTTTCAGTTTAACGTCGATAACACTGCCCGCTCTCCCTAAACTTCTATTCCACCAACCTGGAGACACCCTCTATAGTTAGGTAAAATGTGTGTGTTGTATTCGTTATTCATCATTGTGAAACAGGTGATAGAATAATTAAAAATGAGATTTGTCTGAAACGATGTAAGCATACAATATTCAATTTAAAATTAGGTCACTAAAGCTTTTCGAAAATGAGAAATTCGAACCTAGAGCGCATTTTCACACTATAATCACAAGACTGTTTTGTCATTGTACGAATAACATGCATTTCTCAAAGAGCGTAATGAATATTGCGATGACAACTGTTGTTGTTATTCACCTTCTGACGAGTACAGCGAACATGGCAGTCAATATTTAAGCGGCACATAAAACCAGTATGCCAAAACGGCCATATCGAACTTTATTACTTGCGTGGATTGTGACGTTAATATTGCGACATTAAACTTCCGAAAGTTGCGAAAGGTGCTTGGGAGAAAACTTCGTGGAACTCGGGAAAATTCGCAATCCCTTCGTCAATAACCTGTACGCCGAAGATTGGGTATTAAACAATTTCGATATCGCTTACTCGCGACTAAATCGATGGGAGTTTTCTTGGCTCGGGTCACATTTAGCCGATCGCAGCAAATTATTATTCTTGCCGCCATGGTGCTCCGCATTTTAACACATCTCGACGCTTCAAAACGTCACCGATGCATAACGCAGGTAACTGGAAATTAAAGTCGTTATTCAAACATGTAACGTTAATTCTCGAATTCGATTCTTTGAAACGTTTCGCCGGTTTTTAGTTTTTTGGCAATCGGCGTGATGTAGCTTCAGTAAAAACCCTCTACAGTTTAAAGCTTGATTCAGATTCCCTCCTTTTTCGCAATAAAACTATGACTTATGACTCTTATGACATATAACTAACCAAAAATTAAAGCTCAAGGCAGTTAAATAGGGTCCTTTTCAGTGACGAGTCACGCCAACCTTAATGTTGCATGAAACGTCCCTAGCAGAGCCGTTAGGGCTTGGGGTAACAACTGGAAGCAGGTTACCTCTGGTTTATAGCGCTCCATAGTATTGACCCAAGTTTTTCACTTCTCTTCTGAACAAATATAATTGAAAAAATTTCCATAATAAATTCTTGACGTTTTGTTCGTGATATGTGTCCGTGTGAATTAGACCTTGTACAAATTATTGTTGGACTTTTAACTTAGTGGCTTCTCTGATTCGATTCGTCTTTGTCTATGTTAAGCAATGTTTTAAAAAACCCGAATGTAGGTCTGAAAATTTAAATGCGACCTTCAATAAAACAAAATGCCGATCAGATTTTACGAACACATAATGGTTTTCTAATTTAAATTGCAAAGCATCAAAACAAACAGTTATAATTACAAAAATGCCATTTGTTCTTTACATTTACCTTAAAATATATATACCGGATAAAAACGAAAAGTAATCGTTTCCATATATATCAAGATTTCTTAAAAACGTGTACTAAATTATAAGAGTTACTGAAAAAATATTGGAATATTTCAAGACACCAACATTTATCGAATTTCCTCGGCCGTTTTAACATGCTGGGTATACACAGGACGGTTGAGCTGTGAATGAAACTATCAAATGGGAAAGAGTGAGTCATGAAAGCACACATAGGACGTCGTAATATTATTATATGAGATAGAGTTGCGGCCTCTAAAACTACTTCAATCAATTGTCCGCTGAATAGTTGACTGGTCAATGGTCCGGAAAATGTCAGCCTGCGAAGCACTTTAAATGATACTTTGAACTTTGACGAAAATTTATGATGGTAAGTCTTTTGTTGTTCTTTTTAAAATAATTAGCATTACGGACGTGAATAATTGGTGTTGCATTTAGACTGGCCGCTAGCGGAAACTAAGACGCTTCAAATTTGCACAAATCGAGTTCCGACTTATATGTATATGGGCATCCATGTTTATCTGCACCAGCTGCGTTAGGATAGTAGAAAGGAAACAGAGAACGTTTAGTTGTTTTTGTTATATGTTTATATTAATTTAAAAATAAGGGATTTTGTTATATGTTTATATTACTTTAAAAATAAGGGAAAGTATTTTGTTATAATCTAGCTTACTTCTTTCATATAAACAACCAACTAACGACTAATGAAAGTTTAAACATTAAAAATATAAGTAAATATATAGGTAAGTAGTTTTTATTCGATGATATTATTTTTGTTTGGAGTTTTATTTTGCTATTTGATGCATTTTATAACTCGTACATATTTTTATTAAATTCGATTAGTTAAGTAGAAAGTATATTGCATTTGTCCTTTGTATATAATTTTCAGCACCAGGAAATTAGTGGTGGAGCTGGTAATACGGTTCCTACATTTACTACCTGAATCTACCACTTCCTTTTCTATTAGCTTTCTTTATGAGTTTATACAAATTCACAAAGCAAGAAGTCTAGAAATATATTTTTAATTTCTTGCTTAAGCTTGAGAATTTTGCTCTTATCACTGTGATTTTTACGATCACATTTGATGTAGTGTGTGGTTTGGAATAAGTGCTCACATCTCGTGAGCGTATGAGACTCAACTACCGTAGTTAAATGATATTTCTAATGGGTTGTAGATATTGCAGTTATATAGTTTTTTATAAAGTCGACAAAAGAAAATATCGATTTGGAATCATAGTAGTGTTCAGTTCACTAATTAGATTATAAGATGTCATTTCAATCAAACCCAGTATAGTCCTGATACTATATGCAAATAATACAATTTATTGCGAAAAGCCTATAACTCCGTGCTATAAAATTTTGAAAATCTTTAACTTTCTGGCTCTGGTAGTAGGCTTCTTTGTACTATTGCGATTATATTCAATTATCAATTATTTATTTCCCATTCAATTCTATATTTCATAAATGTTAATGTTTTCTCGTACCTTATGTCTGTAAATAGATTTGACAAAGCAGGTGTGCTAGGATGGTTCACCTGACATTTTTTCTGAAATAGAACAAAAAAAATCCACTCCCTCTTTGTGAATTGCTTAAAAACTTCATCGCTACCGACATAAATATGCCAAATTTATCAACTTATCACTCCTCAAACAATTATGTATTGTGTTCCTTTTAAAAAATACACTCTTCACCATTTTTAAAACTAATACGGAAGAACTTGGTGTATTACTATGAATAGAATGTTACAAGCAGTTATCAATAATAGTATATTATGCAACAAGTGCGGTAAACGGCATTTGACTCACGAGTTTATTTGACACGAGCGGAGCGAGTTTTTTTATAAACGAGTGAGTTAAAAAGTTTATCGAACGTATTGCATACTATAATTTTTTTGCGACCGTTAGTTTTTGTAAAACAACACGAATACATACATTGCTCCCAAACCCGTGCGGTAAAATCCAGGAAATGTCCGAAGTGGCTCGGAATCGTGGGAAATAAAACTGATGTGGTAAAGTGACGATTTCCGCACGCTAGATCGGTGTGTAATTAGGTATTTTACAGACGGGAGTAGAAAAACATATTTAACAATCCCAAATTTCGTTCAGTATTTTTTTATTAGCCAAGGTCAAATAAACGCCCCTTGACTGGTATTTTCTCGGTTAATCGATCTGTTTCTAATTCCGTGACAAATAAAGAATGAAATTTCAAATGAACGCCGGTCGGGGTGGGTTTATTAAAATTTACTCGTTCTGGATGCAAATAAATGAGTTTTTTAAAATCCAACTGAAGCAGTCCGCACAACGCTCCTGTTTTATACCGGATTTGAACTTAATTAAAATTTATTTACTTATTAGGGTTCGAAAAGTCAAAACAGGAGGGGTCCGGAAAATTTTATATGTCCATTAATTTGCGACCCCTCCCTGAAATAACTGAATTAAGTTTATAAGCAAAAACACAACTTACGTCTACATGCACTCCTTCTACTTTGTACCAGTTAGCCTGCGGTCTAGCTTTCGGAACATATCGGTAGAATTCTTCGTGTTCCTTGTACCATTTCACCGAGTAAAGGGTGTCATTTCCTAAGTCGTAGTCGCACTGGAGCATTGCGGTCTCACCCGGCACCCTGTATTGGGGTACGTTGACTCTAACCCATTTGAGACCCGATCCAGCGCTTTGGGTGGCTGAAATAAAACAGATTACGGTGTAAATCTATAATGTTCAAATATAAAAAGAAAATTGGGAGAGGAAAAATAATTGATATTGTACATATATAAGGGTTTCCTGAATATATACTTTATTTAGTATTTTAGTATAGTAGTTTAGCCACGCATTTACGTACCGAAAATAAATTTCGGGAAAGTACCCAAAAACATTAGAAATTATGTGGTAATATAACTTTATATTTTACAAAAACAAAATGCAAAATCAATAATCTCATTTTTAGAACTGCTAGAAAATCCAAAATAGTTTTATTGACTATTTTGCACGGTACCACCTTTTCTTCAATAGTATTAATACATCGCGATATTATCTATATCGCTTTAACCTGACCTACTGGTTACTGACCATCATTTTGTATTTTATTTTGTTCATTGCTATGAATTTCGGTTATTATTATTAATAATTCCCATTTGTCTTTTTTTGTTAGTCGAAAATTGTTACGCATATTATAATTGGGCTTCTCTCGTTCACAAATAAATAAATAATAATAAAATACATTAAGGGATTAAATAAAGTTTGTGATGTAAATTTCGAGATAATCATTTTAATAAATTGATCATTTCACTTCAACATCGCATGACATATTCAATTCATCAATTGAGTTTCATCCTAGTAACACGTCCTGCTCATTTGGTTATCGTTTCTATTGCATATTGCAGCCAACTTACGGATATCAGTGTTTCATTTTTTTAAAGATTATCCATTTCCAATACTATCCCTATTTTTTCACCATTCGTTTCGTTAACGCTAAGGTTTTCAATTCAGATATCCACTAGATATCTCAATGAAATCGGTCTAGCCACAACCTGGCCATAAATTTCAAATTATTTCAATTCAACGTTGTCGTATGAATTTGGTGTGATCAAACCTGTGAGCTACATTAGGTATAACCTTGTCGAATAGAACAATCCGTTTGAATGCGTCCAACATATTCAAAAGAAGAAAGAAAGCGCATTTTCACTTCCGAGGACAGGTAAATATGCTCTAGTGCTTGAAGCAAATATCTACGCTGGTTCCGTAACAAAATATTAACAGGCGGTAAAAATCCCTTAAGCAATCCCGCAATTTTTCGGCGGAGATAAAAAATTGTTCAATTTTGCCTTACATATTTCGTGTAATTTCGTTTAAATGGAGAAAAGGCAAGGGAAAATAAAATTACCGTACCCCATATCACGGAAATAACGAAATAACGTTCTACCGTATGAGTATAATTTAATGCAAAGGCATCTTTGTCCTTATTTTCCATTGTATATTTTTCTTTAAGAAATGATAGATTAACTTATAAGCGCATCAGATTCCACAAATCGTTGGTACTAATCAAAGCCGATTAATTAAATATAAGATAAATCTAGTTGTGATTGTTTTCTTTGCGATCCAAAATATAATTTATATTGATAGAATCGATTGTTTCGAAGTGATAATTATTATTTCGCGCTATATTAATAATTAATACAATAGACCATGTATATAGCCTAACAGATTCACAGAATTTCAACGTTGCGTTACACTGTTACATATATTATGTTTCTGGTATGGTTAATTGGGATTCCTTAGCAAATTGGGATCTTGTGCAGGGGCATCACAAATTAATTATGGAGGGAGTTTACCAAAGAATAATTAAAACGCCATTAATGTACAATTAGGTCCGTTCTATGTTCGACGTGAGTTACGGTTAAACTTTGCTGCTGTCCCGGCCAAACAGGTTGCCTTGTATGGAGAGATCCCCCATTAGGTAAACAATAAGTAATTGCTTCATATTGCACTCGATAGCATAATTCTTTGTAATTGTAAATTGTAATTAATCGTAAGTAACAAAAGTCAATCTATAATTTCTTTAAAGTATTCTGGTATTACCAACGCTTAAACTACAAGTTGACTTTTGTGTAGTAAAGTTAGACTATATAGTAAAGTTGGAATAACCGGCAAATGACGTTATGTCTCAAACAGCAACACCGTTTAATTTATTAGATTGTCAGCAATGAATGAAGATATTTAATTTAGGAAACATAATGCACTAGTAACTAATAAAAAAATGTTTTAGGTCTATAGGGGAAAACTCGAGTATCAAATATATGCCTAGGTTCCCTGTGATATTGCCAAAAATTTTAGCGTTGCGACGCACGGAGCAAAAACTCGTGTTTTTCAGATGAAACTTGCAATGCTACCTAGGGGCTCTATTTTTTTTAGTTTTGACTGAGAGTTGGTGTCACGCTTGCTCTTACATTTCTTAAAAACGAATTTTAATGAAAATAATAATAAATTAATTTGATTGATTCATAGTAAAACATGTTCAAATAGCAAGCTCAGAACCATTTTTCTCTCTCTCCTTTTTATCGGGGTACTAAATTTGAATGTAGAAGTTCAAACTAATTAAATTCGGTGTCTAAGAAAACCTTGTACTGAAAAAAAAAATATGGTAAATATTTTAGATATTAATATAAGATACCGATAAAATCGATCAGAACAAAAGAACAAACATGTTTGCTTTTCATTTATAAAAAGGCTGATTGCAGTGAACCTCAACTATCCAAAATAAATTTTATTTATAGCGAAACGAGTAGTAATGAGGAATGTTGTGTCATACACGTTAAGACTAATGGCAGATCACTGCAATAAGAGATTATCTGTGTTTATTTGTTAATCTTTCTACCTGAATCATTGTTAACAGGTATTTGGTCTTGACTCAGTGATTTTATTAAAGTAATTAAAGTAAATCCTTGTGTTGATTTTTTTGGGTAAGTAAAGCGTTTAGAGTTATTGCATATTGCATGATCTGATCTGATGATCTTACAAATTATTATATGTAAAGTAACATATGATAACAAGAACAACAATATTTTTATGAAACGAACCCTATTATTAAAATAAATTAAAAAAGATTTTTGCTATTCTTTATCTATTAGTTTAGTTGCCATAAAAAAATATAAGGAAAATTAAACATTTTTCCTTTTATCAAAAAATAAAAAAGATATTAGAGTATATATTGAGATGGATACGTGTGTAATTATTTTAAGCCTTTTTTAAAACGTTACAAAGAGAAATATTTTCAATTGTACATCAATTTGTATAAGTCTCTTTCGAGGATTTTTTAAGAAGCTAGATTATAGTAAATTTCATTTTTTGCAAATATTAAAATAAAAATATTGTTTGATTCCCAAATAATCTCCCATTCATATAAATAAGCAAGAGAAAGACAAGATTTCCCATCTCTAACTGTCTTTTTCTATTACAAAATTTGCCAATCTTCTTTGACATCATTGGTTCCCACGATTTTCAGAAATTGCGGTGGGAGTTGACAACGCTATGAATGAAACAAATGTAGCTAATTGACGAAATAAAAACTAAAAAACAAGCAGAAACGGAATTATCCTATTGCGTCACCGAATTGGAAATAAAATTTCCTGGAAAATTTCTTCGGTCCCCGTCTTGCGCATTATGAATGGGTCGCGTAATTAGTCCATACAAAGACAGTTTGCAGTTGCCAAGAAATACAAACATGGAAATGGGAGTAAGTGAATTAATGATGTATTCAGAGGCACTGCCAACTTAGCAAGCCGTTTACAAAGGGGAAATTAGCATTGCATTTACACGTTTCCTCCTGGGATTGGTTATAGAACCGACAGACTACTACTTGCTCCGACTCTCCTAATTACTGTTAGCCTAAAATCTTCATTAGTATTCATGTACAATATTTCCGGGGTCGCCGGTTTTGTTGAAACTTTGAAAATATTTTTCAAATTTACAAAGTCGGCCGGCTGATCTCTTGTTTGCATAATTTTACATGTACTCCGAAGCCCGGATAAAATGTAAATGTAATCGGAGATACATTAGATGGGGCGCTGGGAAAAACAATTCCCAGTGGGTACTTCATCGACAAGATGACACCAGATTCTTAATATCGTCGGTGTAGTTAATACTGTAACAGCACTTATACAGGATGTTTATTATTCAACTCACATCTATGCGATTAGTAACAGATACGGGGTTGCCGCTAATTAAGAAAAGTTGCATATCGGTGACGCTGATAATATTCGATTACCAAAAACTGATACTTCAGGGAATATAGGGGGAAAATTGATTTCAAAGTTTGGAATGCCAAATTAACTTTTTGAAGCAAGAACAAGCTTACAGCCTTCCGCATTCCCACAATATGAGTAAATACATAAAACGTTCACGACACTTCCTCGAATTTTGATAATGGATAATAATCCTCCAGAAAAATAATAAAGGATAACCCCAGATAGATCGCACCAGGTTGTTGAAACAACTATAAAGTTTCAAACTACGTGATGTTTTTAGTCTCCAAAACTCCTTAATGATATTAAACTGGCCCTACTCGATATTATAGTACCCATTGAAATCATAAAAATGTATTAATAACATTGAGGTTTTGCTGGTTATCATCCGGATATTGTTTGTTTCGTGATGTGAAGGAACGTCACAAGTGTCTACTGCAATTAGGACCCTTTCCAACCAAAACCATTGTGGAAAGAGAAGTTAACAGCAAGTTCAACAGGTCAACCAATTCCAGACAAAACCAGACTCGAGACTCGTTATTTGAGCACATGCAATCTTATGGAGAATAATTAAATAAATTAAATAAATAACACTCGTAATAATATGTTTTCATTCATAGTACAGCTGAAAAATAATAAAACAACAGAACCTAAAATTCATTTTAGTGAGCAATCATTTTACTCTCCACTTCATTTTTGTCGACCATCACCATACTGAATATCTTGCGTCAATTATATACGTACCGGGCTGAATTATAATTTATGTCCCAAAAACCATCTAAGTAGGTACTTTATTTAAAACCGACGTCGTCTGTGAACCGACCGCGATATTAATTTGCTCGTTTCCTCATATATTATTTGCTTAAGCACATTATATTGCAAAATGGGCTGAGAATAGCAAATGCTTCATAATAAATGAACCCCGCGACTGTCTCGTTTTGAGCTGGTATACGCTTATATTATTTGTCTGCAGATTTTCTCAATTATTAACTTTGAAATACTATTCGGCTAAAGCGGAATTTCGGCAACCTTATTTACTATCCTACCGTTCTCGTTTTCTATTACATTCAAATTCAACTCTCCGAAGAAATTGTAATCCCAAAGGAAAAACTTTAAAGGAGGCAGTACAGAGTTTCCCGCGGTTTATTACATGTTCGCTTGATTGCAAAAAACTTTAGAATTTTTTGATTCAGGGTTACCGAAGGTGAACATTCCCTTTCATCTTAAAATATTTTCGAGGACTTTCGGTTATACTGGGAGTCGCTATTCGCTTTCTTATTTTAAATAATACATCTAATATACATGAATTTCCTGCCTATACCTTTAATTCTTTCTCTCTTATCTTAAACAGTTCACCTTAAGAATCCAAAAATAAAATCCATTTAAAATAACAAAGTTAATAAACGATATAATCTTGGATTTCAAAAGTTCAATATAAACAAATTTCAAACATGGCCGTGACATTCTTGTGGCTTCTGGGTACATTACAATTAGGATTTGTGAGGTCCTTCGTTCCGGTTTCAAATTATAAACCATTACTAAAGTGTTCCTTAAACCGCCAACTAATTTACATCCCTCATAACGAATAGCAGACAAAATGATGTAATTAATTTAGCAAATTCCAGTTTATTTTTTGGGAATAACCAGAGAGACTGAATATCCAAAGAATAAAAGATAAAAAGAAAACACTTGAACGTTTTTCTCTTCCGCGGGATTGGGTATAGTAATTAAGACACAGCCGGGCTACTTAATTTGCATTCTATTTAATTACTCTGTAGCCGCTGCAAATAATTTTTCCTGATATTTTTATTTTCATACTCGGTTTTGCATAATGAATCGAGCATAAAAAATAGGCCGAGTTTTTAACATTGCAGAGACGATATTGTTGTTTTTCTGGGTTTAAAAATGTTTAAAGAAGTTAGTAAAGAAGTTAAAGAAAAATTTTTTGCCTATTTTAAAATCATCAAGGATTTGCAATTTACTCATTCGATGGGAGTGTCTTAGTTGAACTAAAATATTATAAAATGGTACGACATTGCAGCGAACCTATTAACAGAATACGTCTTACAATTTCTTCGTTGAAATTTATAAATGTTATTTACCCGCTACTTGGCCTATATAGAATTCGCGGCATTAGCTATCCGGCTCGCAGTTATTCGGCATGGCTTTCCGTACAAGATATAATTATACATTTTAAGAGGAAAGAGGAAGCGACGCCCGCAGATAATTTCTTTAAGAAAGCGGAGGGATCTCTCAGCGAGAAAAAAAGACATAGAGTGCAAAGCCGACGAAAATGGAGGACTTAGACCTAATTAAACAAATGTACCAAAATTCGTTGACTATTATATTATGATATCTTGATAAACGTCAAAGATACACATTTCTTACTTTGCCATTAATGGACTATCTTTTTATAAAAAAATTAATGGCGCGCGTAATACTTTAATGTTTACACAACTTTGGAAGTTATTCGGGGATTTAAAGATAAATGCACGCAAAAGTTACCAAAATAATACTTACAAATCTTCTGGATTCCTCCTGCGTCTGTTCTGGTGAATCGAACTTGCTGACGTTTCGCCAATCATCCTGTTGGCTTCTTCAGAGCTTAAGTGAAACTGGCTCGCATTGTACTCTTTACCTGTTTATATATTGTTTGAGGGTGACGGAGCTAAAGAAAGGGCATGAACATGGTCTCTGATGTGACTGCCTCATTGTGATTGATTCCCATATTGAGGAAAGGTAAAGAAAGACCAAGTCGTGATTAAGATTGTTTGACCCCTTATAGATTTTCATAGATTCTCGGATTTTGCTGCTGATGAGTATATTTATCTTAAGACATGCTCTTTGAGCCTAGTTGACATATTTGATTTTTGGGTCGGATGGTGATGTGACAATGCATTAAAGTATCGGTTTGTGTGCGTAGGTTTTCTATTGATAAGAATATATAATAATGGAAGATTATTATTAGTTTCTAATTCAATAGTAAAACGTATATTAGGGTGTATAATAAATAACAAAAATATCATCAACGTAGCGCCTCCATAAGTTTAATCCAGGCTTTCATAAATATATTTGCGAAGGCTGTTGATAATGGAAAACCCATAGTTGTTTTCGACGTTTGTTCATAAACTTTATAAGAAAAATATGTTTCAGACAAGCATTTTTCAATTAAGATCAGAAGATTTGGCTCCAGATTCTCGTATTATAATATATTTAAAATAACGTTGAGTGTTTCAGGAACAGGGACTTTAGTAAAGAGAGATTCTATCTCAAAACTAACCAAAATATTTTGCGGATGTAATGTAACGGTTTTTGATTGTTCAATGAATCGAAAGGGATTAAGTACAGTGGTGTTGATAGTGACTCTTGGGAAGTCCGTAGAGACGAGAAATTTTAGAGTCATGGGAAGTGACAGACTTTTTCACGGACTCTGATAGAGAAGAAAGAAGCCTTAATAACAGAATTAAGGTTAAAAAATATCTCAACGTCTTCGATCTAGCGCTCCATGCATATGATGCAAAGAATACATTAGAGAGGCCAGATGAAAAATATCAATAGGCTCAAAGAATATGAAAGAGTCTTAAGACTCCCACAAATAAACTCATCAGCAGTTGTCGAACACCGTTACGAAACCGGACATCAAATTTTATTCGATAAAACTAAAATTCTTGAATGTAATCAATTCTTCTACCAACGAAAAATCTATAGAAATCTATAATCAAACAGTCAATCTTAACCGAGATTCCTTTCACCAATATGGGAATCAGTCATCCTAGACAATGTTGATGCCCCTTCTGTAGCCCCCCTAAAACAGTATATAAACAGTGGCAGAGTTGAAAGCTAGCCAGTTTCACTTAAGCTCTGAAGACCCAACATGATGAACGTTAGCAAGTTCGTTTCACCAACAACCAACGCAAGAGGAATCCAGAAGATTTGTAATTAGTATTGCAGTAGCCAGTGCGAGTTTCTTTGAGAAATTAGGCAACCAAATATATCCAGTATTGGCAAAAAAAATTCTGCGCCATCATCATATGTAAAATTGTTCTACCTTGCGTGAACATTGAAACTTAAAATACATTTTATATTAGGTCATATATACTAATAAAAAAAAATGTTTTTAAAAGGAGGCATACACATTTTCAGAGGTTTGTTAGATAAGTATAGCAAAATGCATAGATGATAGGTTCAAAATGTAATTCGAGTTAAAAGAAAACTTTTACGCAGTTCCCTATTATTTAGACATCAAAAAAACGTATCTCCTATTGCCTGACACTTCGACCAAAATTTTTGATAACAGACACGGTCTATTATATTGCTATGACCCGTTTTTGGAAGATGTTTTTATATGGAATCTAGCGCGACCAACATTTATTACATCAACTTTGTTTTTATTTTAATATAAGTTAAGGTTTTCTAACGAAGGATCTCGTTTTTAAAAAAACACTTTTTATTTTACAAATAGAACTACGAGGTTTTATTTAACCCGCTACAAGGAGAACTGGACGCAAAGTACAAAGTTGTTATATATATAAAGTTTTTATGCAAGCGTCGCGTCGCAGATACTGGGAATACTGAAGCTAGCATTTCATCAGCATATTCTATCACATAATTCCTCCCTCCGAAGTGGAAAACAACAGGGACGAAGGGTTGTTTTCGGAAGACTGGTCGTTCTTGGTTTTCTTGGAATCTTGCAGCAAATGGCTCTTGTTGATTTTCCATGCTATAACTATTAACAAGATTAAAATAAACATCATTCCTGTTGAAGTGGCGAGACTCCAAGTGACTGGATGAATTTCATAACCAATGTCGGGGATCGATGATTTCGCAGCTTCTCGTAGTTTTTTGATCGTATTGAGATCAATCGATTGTAGTTGGAGTGGCTGGTACTTTACATCGTGATGTTCCATATTTTCAATTTTAATGGGTGGCAGTGAGAATGGGTTTGCTTTAAAAATTTCTTCTTTATTCCAAAGCTCAGTATTTTGGGTACTTATACCACAATTATATGGAACATTGATTAGGCAGGCTTCTTCAATAAAAGCTATTTCTTTGTTTTGACAATTCATTTGTAATTTAAGTTTCTGTTCCGATGGTATTATCAAAACAAATCTACTAGTGATTGGTCGTATTATATGCGTTGAAACATTTACATTGCCTACGTGGCAATTTTTGTTTTCGGCATATTTAATGATGGTTGTCACACAATCACCGATGGGCTGGGTAAGTTGATTTTCGCAAACTTAGGTGTCTTCAATGATTGGGCAGATTGATTCTTGATATTGTTGCATGTCAGTGCCCAATATTAGGTAGGGTGAATTAGGTATAATTAAGGAGTGATTCACAGGTACTGGGAACAGGTGGAATATTTCAAAAATATCTTTAAGAAAAATCGGAATATGGACGGCAAAAATTATTTTATCTTTTGTAAATTTAACTTGTAAGTTTGCTAACTGATAATAATTATTTTGATTTTCAAAAATTAGAATTTGATCATCACCATAGAGAACAGTCAATTTAAAAATTATTTGTTCTAATTCAGCCGCCGATATTACTACAGGATGTAATGTGTTTAATTTCGCAAATGTAATGGCATTTTCTAAATTATCCAAAAAAGTTATAAAACTTTGGCAATTTAGAATAATTTGCATTAGTGTATTTTGAGCTTTAATGAAAGTAGTTATGTCAGTAATAGTTTTATTTGAATTATATTCAAAAATGTCTATATGTTTTTTAATAGCTTCTTGATTTTTCTGTAGAAGTGTTATAGTATCATTATAGTTGTCAATCAGCTGTTGAATCAACGAGGTTTGCTTTTTTAGTTGGATGTCAGATGAATGTTTACTACGCACAAGTTCTGTGATAATTTTATCGTATTTTTGTCCATCCTCTGAATCGAGAGTGCCAAAAAGCCATTTCGATAATTTACCTACAACATTTATTAAACCTCTTTTTGTACGGTTATTAGGTTTTATGTTACCAAGTTTAAATTTTACTTGAGTAATTAAATATCGAACATTATTAAGTAAATTATTTCCATTAATATAGTGTACATTCTGATAATTATGTTTATTTGTATAGTTTAATGATTTTGAGATTACAGCGTAAGCGTATTCTAAATTACGTAATTGATTAAAAAGTTGAGATGTTTCTACAAAATGCAAAAATGTATGTTGATGTTGAATTATTCGAGCATTTCCTAAGCGGAAGGGGAGAAGTGGTGTTTTAATTGGGATAACTTCAATATCATTATTCGCTATCACTAATAACAGCGTAGCTGCAAGAAGGAACAGCGTTGTCCGGTTCATTAACCTGCGAAGAAGAAAAAGCTTTAGGTTTTTGGATCTGAGATTTATGAATTATTTTTTTATTTTTTGTAATAATTTTATTCCCAATATCTTGACCTATAATAACAGGTTTTCTTCGGGGTTTGTCCTTACTACGTTTTGCTGTTTTGTCAGTAACGTAAACCTTTGTATTTTGTTTCATTTCAGGTGGATTTTCTCGTTTTTCGTTTTGTTTTTCATTTAAACGTATTTTTGTTTCTAACGATGTTTCGTAAATTTGTTGATAGATAGTTTTTAGTCTTTCACGTCTATCTGTGATATAATTATTTACAATGATTTCATCCGTTAAATCAAAGGGATCTAAACCGTTTACTTTTCCATTAATAACGTCAAAAGGTTTTTGTTTTGTTACGCTATGCATTGATGAATTATAACCTATAATGGCGTATTTTATTAAATTTTTAGGGGCTTCTTTAGGTTCTTTTAATTTTAGTACCCTATATAGTTCGACAAGAGTAGAGTGAAATCTCTCTATTGGACTATTACTATTAGAATTGCCGGGAGTTGTAAAATGAATTGCAATTTTATGCAATTTACAGAAATCTAAAAGCAAAGACGTTTTAAATTCCGTACCATTATCACACGTTATTTGTTGAGGTAGGCCGTGATGACTTATAAAGGTCGCTAAACCGTCTAAGATAGCAATTGCTGTGCAAGCGGGTTCTAACGGATAAGCTTGGGCGTACCGTGAAAATACGTCTATAATTGTAAGAAATTTTACGTTACATATTTGAAAAGTATCCATATGGATGGATTCTAATGGTTCAGAAGGGGTCGGTGTCAACATAAACTTTAATTTTGGTGGATGTCGATCATATTTTGTTTGTTGGCACGTGTCACAATTATTAATATATTCAGTTAGATCAGTTTTCATATTTGGCCAATAATAGAGCCTTTTTAATGCTATTAGGCTTTCATTAATTCCTCGATGACAGGTTTTTTCATGATGATATGCAATTAGGTCTTTTTGTTTTGTCCTGTCAGTGACGTCAGTTAAAAGAGTTTTCGATATTACCAATTTGTAAGCACGGTTTTTAAATGTATTTGGTAACAAAACAGATAGTTCTCGATTTAAATCTATTTCGGTGTTTTGTACATAAAGGCAGTACATTTTTGTTGGATCCAAATAATTTAAAAAGAATTTAATTATTTCATTTTGATAGTTCTGACTTAAATAAACAGAAAATCTAGATTTATTTTGAAATGGGTAACTCCTAATCACGTGATAAAGATCGTTTGTTTTTTGGTTAAATATTATTTGATTAGAATAAGTATTTAAACTATTTTCGGTAATTGGTATATTCAATATTGGATCTTCAGCTGCTGAGTGTACTGTCTCACCAGTATTAGGAATATTTGGCGGTTTAAGTTGAATGTCCGAGATGATATTAATTTTTGGCGTGTTTACATTTTCTAGAGGGTTAAACACGTCTTCAATTTGTTCCAATTGTTCAAGGCTTATATTTTGATCTTCTTCATGTATGTATTTATCGATATCTTCATTAATATCTCCAGGATTTCCGAAAAGTGACTCTTTATCTATCATATTTAGTTCGATGCGTGATAGGGCATCAGCGTTAGTGTTCAGTTTGCCCTTCTTATAATGAACTGTGTAATCAAACTCTTCCAGTTTTAGTCGCCATCTTAGCAATCTGGAATTTGGTTCTTTCATATTAAACAGGTATTGTAGAGGTTTGTGATCGGTAACTATCACAAATTTTCGGCCAAATAAATATGGTCGGAAATATTTTGTTGACCACACGATTGCTAATAATTCTTTCTCTATGGTTGAGTAATTGCTTTCAGCCGGGTTCAATGTCCTAGAGGCAAAGGCTATGGGAAGATCACTACCAATTTTTCCTTGGCTGAGAACCGCTCCTATAGAAACATTAGAGGCGTCTGTTGTCAATATAAAAGGTTTTTCGAAATCTGGATATTGTAGTATTGGATCATTGCACAAGATATTTTTACAGAGATCGAATGCTTCTAGAAATTCTGGCGTGTGTTTGATGGTCGCTCCTTTCTTAAGGCAATTTGTGAATGGCTTGGTGAGTTTTGCAAATCCGTTAATAAATCTTCTATAGTATCCTAGAAGGCCTAGAAAAGATTTTATGTCTTTTGCTGTTTTCGGTACAGGAAATTTCTGGATTGCAATAATTTTCTTGGGATTCGGTTTAATTCCGTTTTTTGTTATTATGTGACCCAAAAATTCTACTTCGGTTCGTAGGAATTCCGTTTTATCTAGTTGAATTTTTAGTCTAGTTTGTCGCAGTTTTTGGAAAACAAGTTTAAGATGTTTGATGTGTTCTTCTAGGGATGATGAAAATACTATGATATCGTCCATGTATATTAGACAAACCTTTCCCTGTACATCACGCAAAACATTATCCATGACGCGCTGGAATGTCGCGGGGGCGTTTTTCAATCCAAAAGGCATTCTAACAAACTCAAAATGACCATTCTCGACACTAAAAGCTGTTTTTTCAATTGATTCCGGATCCATTTCGATCTGATGAAAACCAGATGAAAGATCGATAGTTGAAAAATAATTACACCTTCCCAATTTATCGAGTATATCATTTATATTAGGCAATGGATAGCGGTCGTCTATCGTTTTCTCATTTACCTTACGAAAGTCACAAACAATCCTCCATTTTTGCTTGCCGCTGGCGTCAGGTTTCTTCGAGACTACCCAAATGGGGCTGCTCCAAGGGCTTTGGCTGTGTCTAATGATTCTGTCGTCTAACATTTTATTAATTTGCCGTTGAACTTCCTCTTTATGGATAAAGGGGTATCTATATGATTTAGTGTATACAGGCAATTCATCCGTTGTTCTTATACAATGTTTGATTTTATTGGTGAACGTTAACTTTTTGTTTTCATGATGGAAAATATCGTTATATTCTTTACAAAGCCTTATTATAGCAGATTTTTCTTCTAAATTTAAATGTTCGCAACGAATTATTTTGGAAATGTCGCATTTACTAAATTGTTCTTTATGTTTTGGTAAGATGTGTTCTAAATTAAAAAGTTCAAAATTTTCTTTATGAAAGTCCGGAAAAGATAAAACTTTTAGAGGTTGTGGGAAATTTAACGTTATATTTTTCTCAGTGTAATTAAAAACTGCTGTTTGCGCAAAACCGTTTTTTGCAGTAGTAAGTGTTTCTGGAAAATAGAGACCTTCAATGACTTGCTCGGGAATAATAACATCATTGTTTTGTGTTACTGGAATTCTTACGTTAACAATTTCGTGTGCATTCACAGTAATACAATATATTTCGTTTTGTGGTTGTCTAAATAAAATTGGTATATTAGTTGTATTATTCCTTAATTGTTTATTGACAAGATCGATAGAAAAATTAAAACGTTTTAGGTCGTTTAATCCTATTATACCGTCAAAGAATTTATGAAAGTCAAAAAGAATAAAAGATAGGTTGGTATTAGCCTTTAATTCTGGGAAAGCCGGAATATCTGCTTTAAATAAAGTTTCCTTTTCACCAGTTCCTGTTTTAATAATAGTGGGGGAATGATATATTTTTTCACAATAAAATTTTTCTGCAATGGAAGGTCGAAGAATCGAGTGAAAACAACCAGTATCAATTAAAAGTTTAATTGCGGGTTCTTTAATCTGGATGTACGGTAAACTATTATTAATTTCGGTATACATTTCTAATGTCATTTCGTTGAGTCGCATTGGCTCGTTATTGTAAAATTTTGAGAGATTTGATTTTCAATTTCAGGGTGTTCGTCAAAATTTTGGGTGTCATTAAAGTATTCAGTTTGATTTGAAAATTCAATTTCAGAGTATTCGTCTTGGTGAATATTTTCATTTTGAAATACCGCAGATGTTTCATCTGTTTGTACCGCGTTACTTTCGTCGATTTGGTATAATTCTTGCGAAATAAAATTTCTAGGGCCAGTAGGTTTGAAATGGTTAATTTGATTATTTTGACGTGGTATAGTATAGTTTGTTCTTGTTGACATAGGTTCGGGTTTATTGTTAGGTATCTGACCTGTCGGTTTAAATACGTTTTTAGGTGGGCCAAAAACTTGCCTATTTGTAGGAAAATTTCTTGGAACTTCGCGTGGTTGAGGCATATTAATTGGACCTCTGGGAAAACTATTAGTCTGGGGAGTAAACTGATTTTGATCATGCCTAATTCTAAAATTTTGATTATGGTGATTGTTGTTTTGAAAATAATTTGTAGGGCGAATCGGTTGTACATAATTAAAATTTTGGTTACTAAAATAATTTGGATTTTGTGAAAATTGTTTAACGGGTTCGATAGAAGTATTAGGCAAAACTTTCGATTGAATTGGAGTTCTGAAGATATTTTGTGTATATTGAAAATTTTCCTCTTCAATAATTTGGGTCATAGCTAATTCTATACAGCTCGGATTTTTAAGTCTTATAATACTTTGTAATTGTCCTGGTAATCCTCTAATAAACGTCCTTAAACAAATTTGATCGTATTGACGTAAATGAATTACTTTGCTTGCATTATCCATAGTATCGGCAGGAAATGCATTAATTTTTTGAGCAAGGATACTTCTTAAAACTTGTAATCTTTTCCCAAAATCTAAAGGATGTTCATTTTTAAAGGGGGTGGCGATAAACAAATCCTGTTCTAAACATTCTAAATTTCGTCTATCGCCAAAACAATTTAACAAAGCTACTTTAATATTGTCCCACGTTACTAACTCCATTCTACAGCCTACTAGAATTTGTGCGCGATCAACAAGTTTCATTCTTATAGTTCTTAACAAATATTGTTTTAAAATTTCGTCGTTTCCTTGACCATATGTATCAAAAAGGAAATCTCCAGCTGATAGAAAACTATTTAAAGTGTTGGAATCACCATTATATGGCAGAATACTATCTATAAACATTTTTAACAAAGTGTAATTTACACCTGAATTCGACGATTGATTAGAATTCATTTTCAAATTGATTTGACTGTTCTCTACTTTCTGTTCCACTAAATTTAACGAAGTAAAAAACGCACTTAAATTGTCGACGTCTTTATCTTCGTTCATAAATTTAATTGATTTTGAAATTTCTTAAAATTGAACTTAAAACTAAGAATCCTTAAATTATTTCCACCGTCCTAACCAGGGAAGATGAAAGGAGAACAATAGGAATTTTGGGCACTAACCTTGATTTCTCTTAGTCGTCAGCCTATTCTTCCTATTGGAATTTTCCTTGTGTAGCACTGCTTGCGGGGATGATTTCTTGCCTTCCTTGCCCTCAGTCGAACTCAATCACGTTGGGTTTGTCAGACAGTCTATCACAGGTTCGTTTTGGAGTTTAAGGGTTGAAACCCACGTTTCGCAATCAAATCGTCCCGATGACGTGGCTTTGACCGAAAACTACCCCAAATCCTACCGACTGCGCCAGTTAAGGTTTTCTAACGAAGGATCTCGTTTTTAAAAAAACACTTTTTATTTTACAAATAGAACTACGAGGTTTTATTTAACCCGCTACAAGGAGAACTGGACGCAAAGTACAAAGTTGTTATATATATAAAGTTTTTATGCAAGCGTCGCGTCGCAGATACTGGGAATACTGAAGCTAGCATTTCATCAGCATATTCTATCACATAATTTATAATACCCTGCATTTTTTTCAACGGTATATCACAATGTCTGCAAAATACACATGAAATAAATCTGATTGCTCAGGTCAGAGCATTAAAATTTACATCACTTTACGATAACTTTTCACATTTCCCGGTCATTATAGAGTCTTGTTTGTTAATTTTTTAATCTGTAGACTTTTCGCTATGCATAAAATTTATCCATCTATATAATTTATTATTTTGTCATGTAGCTTTGGGCACTTTTGTAACCGCCAGGCATTAAGAATAATGCTCAACGGTCGCCTAAAAAGTTTACTAGTCGAATACCAAACTATATCTTGAATGGTTCTTAAGATGCCCTGCAGTGAACAGTGAATTTGTAGGTTCTACGATTTATGAATGTTTCCATTCGCTCTGTAGCTTTCTATTTACTACCCAAAAGTTAAAAAAGGAGGTACTGGAATATTTACAAAAATTAATGTTAACATTCATCGGTGATTGAACTTCGCCTATATATGTATGTTTATATTAAATAGCACGAAGGCATTTCGTGGTAGGCTTGAATGAAACTATTATAAGAGTTTATTGACCGCCTCTATGGCTTAAATGTTTTCTTAAGCGTCTTAATACTTTGAGATTTTTAGAAGAGTTAGTCGTTGACTAGAAACCTTCCGAGTGTGCTCTTTTAATCGCAGTAAATAAATAGTTTAGAAGTCGTATCTGCTGTGTATACTTTTATCCCATAAACCCTTCTGGAGGCACGATGAACAACAAATTCAAACTTTTATCAATTATGAAACGTTTTTCGAATTTGGGACAGCGTGCAAACGTAAAAGTCGCAAAACCAAGATTCGACCCATAAAGCACAAAACTAATGATAGCACTATACCTTTTAGAAGCACCGTCAACATCAGATAATACAATGGCTTCATTAAAAGCGGTCCCTTTTTTATGTCAACAACGATATCAAGGGAGAACTGCGGCGCTGGCCGGCGACAACACAACCACACTATTGTTATGGTTCCTTCCCATATAAATACTCTTTTATGAGTGTAATTAAATTTTCTGACTGGAATGGCCCATTCGCGGTCCCGATTACCGCCCTTTTTTGCCGCTCCTCTAGCTTTTTTTTCCTCTGTCGCTATTTGCTTTGTTGCGCCTTTGAATTATTACTCTTTGTGGTCTCTGAAGATCAAAAATGCTGGAGTTGCTGACGCGAGGTATCAGACTACAACGAAGCAATCTGAAAAAAAAAACATAACGAAATTGAACGGAGCTGTTTTCGCAAATTTTTATTTATTATTCTAAAGTGAGTTTAAAATTAAAGAAGACGAACTCGCAGCTCAATCTGGAAAATATTTCTAAAATGGCGTCTACAGAATGTCCCGTTGAAAACTGCGTCGTGATGTGAGAAACCTATAAATTATAAGGATAATTTATACGACTGTTATGGGATTATTAATTCTTATTATTATTAATTATAAGATTTAAACAACGTTACAATGTACCAACTGCTCTAGGCTTACATCAACAAAAAAAAAGAAATATATAACTACTTCCTTTTTTTATAGCAAATGTGACTTCATCCACACTTGTTTCACCACCATGCTATTTTTTGTCGTATTTCTTTCTATTCCATACTTTGAAATACCCAATTACGCACAGATCAATCGTGGAGCAGGCCGCAAGTGAATTTACTGGTGCCGTATTGCAAAAATATACCCAATGGTCGTAAAAACTTCTTTTGTTTTCTCCGTGGCACTCCGCTCGTTCCAAATCAAACTCCTAACAGAAATGGCGTTTATCCAATCTGTTGTACTGTTCTCTATTTCTATTGGTCTATTGGTGGCAGATGATGCCGAGCAGTTTTGTTTTTTCTCGACTACTAAAGAACCTAACTTAAACCATTAAATTCAAAGTAAATAGGTGCTTTGCAGATATTTTCATAGAAATAGAAAATTTTCCATACCAAAAAAGTTACAGAGGTTTTTTAAAATGCACCTTTTCCACTCTATTCTAATTTAAGAGTGCTTGAAAACAGGTTAAAATTTACCCAAATTCATAGATAACTTTAGTAATTAATTTCAAGGTTGTAGTTTAAAGTATATCCAATATAAGATGAAATTTGAACATTTCATACAAACTAATTTTTGTTATTAACTCATCTTTCCCTTTTGCATCGCGGTAATTAAAGTGAAATTAAGGTAATCATATCTACTATTTTTAAGCAGATTTGAATAACAGGAATAGACCATGGAATAGAACAAGTCAAAACTCCGAATAAATTAAACCCTCAGCCATTAAAACCGAACGCCAATAACGTAAAATGAGCCGGCTTTTATATTCGTTTTAGGCATGGGCATATTTAGTTTTAATTTTAAGTCTGATATTCCAAAAACTTTACGAGGATCATCTCCGATTTCTAAAGCAGGCTAAATTATGCGAAATCCATTCGAAAGCTATAAGCAAAATACTGACCTAAATATAACTGGATACTATTCGGCATCATTTTATTCAAAATCGCCTAAGCCATTTAAAATTTGATCACAAAATTTCAAAATCAAAATTTTAAAACTTATAATATTTCAAGTTCAATATAAGAGAAATCGTTTACACAAAAATCTTGACGGATATAATAAAAATAGAGTAAACATATAGGAATAATGAATTATAAAAAAGTTGCACATGTTAATGAGTTGTAACACATTAAATAATTTACATGTGTACCGGATGTCTCACAAATGCATAAAAAATAAGGTTAAGGTTAGTTCTGGTTACTCATTACGGTAAGAGGAAAATGTAAACTCCGCCTTTCATTACAATGAATAAATTTGGTGTTTCAAATCATTAACGTACGCCACTTTGAAAGCTAAAATAAACAAATTTCAATTGAACAATGCGATCTTTATTGGTTGCTTAAATGGGATCATCTGTGGAGCATATTTAAACCACCCTAAGTTTTCAGTAAATATTCACAACCCACTAAAAAACGCTTTGTATATTTTGTGTTCTTTAAAACAATGCAATGTTACGATGAAAATAAAAAAATTACTGCTTTTGCAGTGAGTGTGGTGCTTTTAGGTAGATTTCTCCAAAAATATTAAACGTAGTTTAAACTTTAATATTCTTGTAAGCGGGCGGACTAGGTGGAAAATTTCGGTGTAGCGGCAAGTGGCATTGCAATTTCGTTTACATTTCTCCAATAAGGCGTTTCGTTGGAGAAATGCTTGCGAGGAAACTAATGAATTGAATATCACGATATTTCCAGAGAAAATTGGCGGAATTTTTTTATTTCGCTGCTTTTTTGTTGGGAGTTTAAACGAAGCCGCCAAGTTTGATCGTTTTATTTTTTTGTTATTCGATATTGGCAAACGAGAATCGGGTCGAATCGAAATAGCTCTTAAGAGTGTTAGTTGAAACGCTGCAAGTTTTGGTTAGTTTGGTCAGTTTGAGTCTTCGACGCATAGGAGTCTGCTTAGAAAGAGTACGGATCGAGAAAGACAACAAGTGAAATATACTATTTAAGTCCAAATATCAAACTGTTATTGAATTGAACTGAATAATTGAAGTACGTCCTGCATGTAACTCAAATAAATAGTCATTGGCAATTTTCAAAATAACTAAGAAAGTAAATAAATGAATAAGTATGTCAGTTTTCCTGTTAAAAACTGCAACTGCGACCACCATTTAATATTTGCTTATCTATGAAAAATGAAGAAAACGATCAGTATGGTACAAGTGTGTTGTGTTAACATCACTCACCGAATAGTAATATAGTTTCTCAAGTTACATGTGCAACTCAACAAACGAGTGGCATGCAGCACCTAACATTCAAGGATTGTGTAATTTTTTCTACCATTTCTAGCGCATAGATAATAAGCTCGTGAAGGCAACTTAAGTGGTCGAAACATTACCTCAGTACTAAACTTTGTAGAAGTAGATAGTATTTTTTTTCACATGTACCGGGGTAAGGACGGTATTAGGGAAACGGAATGTTCTAGAAATAAAAAAACAGCCGATAATTAGTAATATTAGAGAGACTTCAACAATTAATTAGTGAATAAATCAAATTTTTAATGAAAAAATAAGTGATACAGCTATAAATAATGTCATACTATTGGGTAACTTTGTGGCTTTCCAAGGTTACGTAAAAAAAATATAAATAATGAAATTTTATTTCGATTTTAACTTTAACTAAAGAAAGTACCGTTTAATTTTTTAAATTAGACATAATTACGCACCAATAATAGCCCGTGATGGAAATCCTTCCCACAATTAAAATTGTTTTAAATTTAAGTACTTTTATTTACATTTTAGGTTAGGGTAAAGATATTGAGATGCGGTTTTTACTGGATTGATACGTTTAAAATGTCATGTCGTTGAATTCATTTTTTGGCAGAGCAGGAAGCAATCGCAATCGCCTTACTCATCACAATTTCTACTGTAGGAAGAGCACATTAAAATGTGTTAAGCCTTTTTGGAGTTATCGAAACCCCCCACACGTATTTAGCATATAGATAGGAGAGATATAGAGACCCTGTCTATGCCGATAACACAGGAACTTATGAACCAACTATAAAAAAAAGTGAAAGTTCATTGAACATGCATATGCGCGAGATTAAAACAATCAACAACATTCAACATGGCAGCTGCCAAATCTTCAATAAATGTGAATGCGGCATTTTTAAGGCAGTATTTTTTTAAGATATGTCCAAATCTAGTTAAATGTTCTGGGAAACCGAGTTAAGAGTGTCGAACTCACTGTTTAGAAATAAGATGGAGCAAAGTGCAGGTAAGTTGGCGAAATGTAGAGGCATGCGCGGAAAAAAAATCCCTTCTGTACGAAAATATCCATGGCGTCTATAGTATTTCGGCATAACAACGACAGAAATTTTGTAAATGGCTTATACAGCCTTAATATATGTATTATTGATAATTCATTAAGGGCGGTAAATGCCCTATCTCACAATCAACAAACTGCAAAAAGCATGTCGACGTGGTATTTACATCGGATTACATTTCTTATGTGCATAATGGGATTGCTTCGAAGTGGGTCACTTTTTCGATTGGCTCAGGTTCTATTTCGAGCCATTTCAGTTGCATCGTATTAGATGAGCCATATAACGTCCCGTAATAAAAGTACACACCAGCCGTTTCCAGATGCACGGAGTCGAGAGCTTAGTTTTAGATTGTTCCGGTTTCGTGACGACATTAGCTTTTTTACGATAGCGTTTACTTTCAGTGAATATGGCGGAAATAACACTAGTTTCGTAGAAATTAGACAGTTAATTAAAACTTTGCGAAACTATATGGTTGTCGTAGAAATTTGGATTGTTACGTTTATAATTTTGCGACAACCTTCTCCACTTTTAACGATGTTTGAAGCAAAAATAAACGACATTAACTGAAACAGCGCAGGTAGTGGTGCATTTTTTTTAATACGATATTATTGCTCTCCTTCCACGCAGTTTTCAAAACTAAAAGTATCAATTTCAAAATTTGTTATTACAGAGAATGAATGCGATAACAGCAAGTGGTATAGTTCGTTTTAAGGTATAATAATAATAATAATAATAATAATAATAATAATAATAATAATAATAACATTCTTTATTGAGAATTGAAATACATTATATACATAATACACAGTATAAAATACTAAATTCTCAAAGGCCGAAGTTAAGCTGACTAAGTCAGCTAATCAACATTAACCAAACACAATCAATCTATATACTATACACCTTTGTCACAACACAATGTGTAAGTAGTAATGAAAGAATAAAATATACACAAAAGAAAAAGAAAGTAGGTAAATATAGAAATAATTATGTGATCAATTGAAAGACGAAAAACCCAATTGGAACTTTTATCTAATAATACGCCTTTAATGTTCTTCCGAAATAGTTTTAAAAATGATAAGGCAAAGAAGCGTCTATGCCGATTAAAAGTTTGTGCCGCATTATAGGTAAACTCCGCTCGTAAAGAGCAGATCTGTATTGAAGCACAGTTAGCGTATTCTCCCTAATATTTACGTTATGGGTTTCACAACGAAAAACTAGCTGATCTAGCTTAACTAGCTTAGCTAGAAGACTTTAAGATCTTGTATATTAACATAGCTAATAGGTACTCAAATAAATTGTCTATTCTCATCCACTGCAAAACATTTTAATTTTAGGGGACACGTCATCATATTGAAATACAAAAATACAAAACAGCTGTTTTGTATTTTTTGAAAGCGTCGATTATGATTAACACAGTTCTTTCCTAACTTTAAAGTTCAATATATGCTTATTGGCATATAGAGTCTTAAGTAAAAGGTAAGTTCGTTTACTTAAATTTGAAATGTACTCAATAAATCTTAACGATCACCGCTACTCCTAACTTTTTGACCTTGGTAGCAAACGACAAGGGTCTCAAGATGCAAGTATCTTTTCAGGAAGTGCATTGCAGAGTCGCGAGCAAAGAGTAGCACCTGAGTTTTAGCCGCATTTAACCTTTAAGCATGTCTCTCGCTATAAGGAAAAACCTGCTGCAGATCGAAATTAACATCTCCTTCGACCTTATCATAATGGAACGGGTCAAAAAAATAAACAAGCTGGGTATCGTCAACATATAATTGAGATTGGCAAAACTGCGGCGCGTTATCTAAATCAAATAGATACAGTAAGAATAATAGCGGCCCCAAGATTGATCCTTGAGGCACCCCTGATACCACTTCACCAATTTTCGACACACCCGCTGTCATCCTAACAACTTGTCTTCTATTTTGCAAGTAGTTGCAATAGAAGGCCAGTGGACCGTCAGATAGTCTAAAGTATTGCAATTTGGCACATAAAACTGAATGATCCAAACAAACAAAAGCTCGAGAAAAGTCGAGTAGAATTTGTATGGTCGCAAGTTTGTCATGTAAACTCTGAAAATTTCGATCTGTCACATTTAACAAAACACAACAAATTTATAGAGCTGTATGTAGACAACCCTCTCGAGAACCTTGCCCAACACAGGCCTTAGATCATTAAACGATTCAGAAGAACTTACTTTAGGAATGGGACACACAACGGCTACCTTGCAGCAGGCTGGAAAGTAACCATTCTCGCGGCATGAATTTACTATATGGGTTATGGGTTATTGCTAAGTAGTATGGGTAAACTCAGTTTTAACATTAAAAGTGAAATTGCATCAATTCCCAAAGTATTTAATTTAAAAATATAGATAACTGACTTTGTTTCGTCAGCTGTAGAGAAGCGAAAGTAAAACGCAGAAGCGTTATGCCGCATAGTCTGAAAGCGATTGATCAATTCGGCATCTGCCTGTGTATTACCCATGTTATCTGGTTACTCCGGTTTTGGGTGAGTTGGAATATGTGCAGATTTCAAACGTTTCCACAGAGTCGACGCATCCTGAGACCCGACAAACTTCAGGTAGGCCGCAGATAAAGCAAAATTGCGAAGGTGCTTATAGGTATTCCAATTGGAAACTGACTCATTTAGTTCATACTTTTGAAGAGTATCTGTATAAGTCTCTCGGAACGCACAGGGGCATGGCTATCTCATGGAAACTCAATTTTGCTATCAATCTCATTCATATGATCGAGTTCGTCCCATTTCATTTTGTTGTCGATATGATTGTAGCTATAATGTAAGTATATATTCCTTGTTTTCGGATTTTAATTGTGAGAGCTCACAAAACACCAAACTGTGATCAGAAATTAAATCTGTATTCAACATGCCATGATCTTTCACATACAATATATTACTTATGAAAATAGTATCCATAAGATTCTCTGTGGTTGCAGTGACTCTTGTGAGCTCATTAATTATCTGCGAATATAACAGTTAAAACAGCTCCTGATAGGATTTCAAGGATCTAATAAGTTCACATTTACATCACCGACAATAAATGTGCAGTCAAATGTTAGTGTAACTTCAGATAATATTGTATTATACGAGTTTACGGAATCCCCTACAGAACACCCTGTGGGTTGCATATAAAACATCGGGCGGGTGGATATTACAGGATACAACACTAGGACTTTCATCCATTCCACCCTTGCCTAGTTATCCAAAAAATATGAAAAATTACTTATTGATCGGTTTAGTCATAACAATTGATAATAAAATTGTTAAAAATTTATTGGGATAGGATCCGTCAACAAGCACACAAGCCAACTCATTTTTATTTAACTTGCGCCCTGTATGAGGTAGTATTAGGTTTGGAATTGTATTTTCACCTTTCAGCATATCGACACTTGTTTTAAAAATCGCGCTGTTGACACAATTTTGCTGCAATTAAATATGGAAGCATAATATCGTTATGACGTCTATTATAAATTATTTTCTATCTATTTATTGGGAGATTAAATTGCTGCTTGATATCATTTTATAAAGAGTTCCTTACTATACAAGTAAAAAACACCCTCATTTTACTAAAACCGATATATAAAGTACGCGAATCGTCCCTTACTTAAAATTCTCGAAGCAAGAACTTCTATAGCGCATTGAATTTGTGCATTATTGCCGCACCGTGTTTGACCGAATTCGATGAGGACTCGGAAAGTTAAAACTTAGATAATTACTTTCTGAGAAAGTTGGGAAAGTAGAAGAAAAAACATCGAGATCGCCAATTAAAACGGTTTCGTCTCAATAGTATATCAACGGTTAACCCTACAACTTTCCTATTTGAGGCGCACCTTTGTTGAAAAAACTGACCATTAAAATATACCTCTATTTCTCTAAAACATTGGATATATTTAAGACATTTTTGATCGTTAACCAAGTATCTAAAGCAAATATTAAAAGCAACTTTATGAACTGACAAAATTACCGGAAACGTGGCTCGCGATAGTTTTAAGTGTCTTAAAGATTGCGCGAGCTTGATCAGAACATACTTATTTAGGGTAGAGAATAGAAAAAAAATCATAATGAACATATTAATTAAACACAGAGAACTTGATAACATAAGTGATAGCTTATTTTATGCTGTAACCGTAACTCACACTTATTTGATGAAATTTCTCCGCTATAAAATGGCCATAAAAATTACGATAAAGCAGGCGAATTTGGTGGCCAAACACAAATCGGTCCGTGTGTGATTATATAATGCTTCTGCAAACTAACCAAAAATCTCTTACAATAAGGGCATCATGCGCAGCTGCACCATCCTGTTGGAAAAATAGACCTTTCAAATCACCAAATTACGGTTACGGGTTGTTTCATACACATGTACGATAAACACAGATTTACTACCCAAAACAAAAGAAGATACACTAACTAAAAAACTACCTGGCTATTTTCAAGAAAAATTGATATGATTGTTTACACCTATCATGTTGTCCTTTAAACGTTCCAGTCATAGAGAAAATAGAAACGAGTTAATTATGAGGAGATCTGAACTTAAAAATAAATAAAGATAAGTTCGGTGTATCTGGTTCGCTTGTTATAAGATATTTTTATATTATTTTTATTGATCGTTTATAAAGGTGCAATAATCGGTGCGCGTGCTTTTTAAAAAAAAATACAAAAATTTGTTACAGAAGAATAGATTTTTACGAAATGGTGGAGTGATAGAAGTGCTCAGCGGAAACATGCAACTAAGAGTACAACGAGTAACACACGCACGATATGTTATTTCACTCAGAAGCAAAACGTTTTGTATGAAAATTACAAAATATGATTGCAGAGAGAAACAAACTCTACTTGAAGCAAAAATAGTGTTTGTCAGCTATTGTTCTATTCATTTTTAGATCAATTCCTTCCAATTTTCTATACAATAAGGAGAACCGATCAATGGGTTAACTACTCTTTAATTAAATACAATTTCCTCCAATAAATGTTCAATAAATCATTGACAATTTTTCAATAATTAGATGATATTTATGAATTTTCCTAGATACTTTCTACCTTCTGAGTTATCATATCATATACAACAGTTCTGGTATCTATTTACTAATAACAAATTATTGGAAGATAATTTTATCTTATAATACAGAAACAGGTATACCCAGCAGACATATATCCTCTAGATTTCTCCTGAGTCGGGTATTGACTCTGTTTTGCTGACTTTTAGCCAAATATGCTGCTAGCTTCTTCGAAGCGGTTTTTGAAACTGGGGCCGATTTCTCCGCATGCACCATAAATACCTGGCGGTGGAAGGGGAGGGGTGTTTATTTGTTTCACGGACGACCGCGAAATAAAACCTTGTGTCCCGGTTTATATTATTAAAATGTTTTATGATTTCGATAGACGCTCGAATTTTTCTCGAATAGAAGAAAGTGCCAGATGTAAGTTCTATAGTATTATAGAATAACATCTGCTGTCCTGTTTCGTGATGATGTTGTTATTTGTCAAAGTCTGACTAATTTCTGATGTCCTTTTGATCTGGCTGATGTGTTTCGAGTCGTTTCTTCAATATTTTCTTTGCTACAGCTGTACAGTATATTATGAACACAGTATATTGTATATGGGAGACAAGTAGAACATCAAATTTTGATGTTATGCTTTTTCAGAATTTTTGACATTTTGATAGAACATACAATCGGTCAAAAAAGTCTCCGTACACGTTAGTTACTTCTTTCAATTACATTTAATGAGAAATATATTTCAAGCAAATATCGGAAATCTCATTAAGAGTAATAAAAATAAAATAAAAATCATTTGAGACACTTCATTCGAACGATTAAAAAAAAGGCAGTTTTAGAGGCAGGAAAATGTGTCGAATAAGTCTCCATACACTTTAATAAATCACTATTCAGAACTACAGGCCGAACCGTTAATTATCAATATTTTATCAAGTCAGCTTGTATTAAATTTAGCTTAAACAAATGAGTTATACTTGTTTATTTTTGACGTCACTTTTAAGTCAGTGTAAAGTAAAAGTAAAAGCAATATGAGCGCTAAAAATTGAGAAATTCCAAAATCCTAGTAGATTTATGGAAAGAGAAAAAATCCTTTAGAGATATTGGTGAAATAACTAAAAAATCACATTCCACTGTACAGTATGTAATAAATCAATACAAATCCACCGGATCTCATTAAGTGCGGCCACGTTCTGGTCGTCTCAGGAAGTTAACTGCGCTAGAAGAATCTTCTGTTGTGAAAAAATTTAGAATTAATTCTAAGGCAAGCGCTCCAAAACTAGCAGAGGAAATCAGGGAAGTGTTCTCAAAAAATGTTAACCCCCAAACGATTAGAAACGAAGGAAACCATTAATTTCGAAAAAAAATCGAAAAAAAAAATTTGGAATTTGCTCGAGAACACATTAACAATACCAGGGATTTTTGGGAAAACGTTACCTTTAGTGACGAAACAAAAAATAATCTTTTTGCCCCACGGCGAAGCATGGTGGAGATAATGTTTTATTGTGGGGGGTGCATGTCAGTCAATTTAGCTTTTATTAACTAACCAACATGGCTATTTGAACATCCTAAAGTATAATTTAAACCAAAGTGTTGAAAAACTTAACCTTGACGGACTTTTTTTATTCCATCAGGATAACGATCCTAAACACACTGCTACGCTTATAGGTCATTGGATGATCCATAATGTCTGCCAACAACTTCATACACATCAAGTTACGAGTAAAGAAGATCTCAAAAATAGGATAAGAGAAGAGTGGGAGAACATATCGCCAGAAGTTACAAGAAAGCTTGTTTTAAGTCTCCCAAAAAGACTTAATGCCATTATTAAAGCAAATGGGGATTGTACAAAATATTAGAAACTTTTCAATTTATCATAAGAAAAAATAGTGTACGGAAACGTATTTGACATAGTTTCTTGTTTCTAAAACTGCCTTATTTTTTTTCTACTCCCGTCTGTAAAATAACTAATTAAACACCTATCTAGCATGCGGCAAGCGTCACTTTACCACGTCAGTTTCGTTTCCCATGAATCCGAGCCACTTCGGACATTTCCGGGATTTTACCGCAAGGATTTGGGAGCAATCAAATGTTTTCGGAGATATTTCCCACGCTTTGAATTTTGACGTTTGTCAATTCTGACGGTCATTCGTTTTGCTTTGCGAAAATGTACCCAAATACCCACCGATCTAGCGTGCGGGAAGCGTCACTTTACCACGTCAGTTTCGTTTCCTACAAATCCGAACCACTTCGGACATTTCCGGGATTTTACCGCACTGGTTTGGGAATATATCGAAAAATAGATAATAAAGTCTTTATGCAATTTGTTTAGTGACTTTTTAAATATTAAAGAAATGTATTTAAAAATTAATACTTTAAAAAGTTAAAGCAATCTCAACTGTCAAGAAAAAATCAAACGAAATTTTTGATTTTTAATTTTTGACAACATAACGTAAAATAAAAGTAATCAATGCAACAAGTGCGGTAAACGGCATTTGACTCACGAGTTTGACACGAGCGGAGCGAGTGTTTAATAAAAGAATGACTTAAAAAGTTTACCGAACGTGTTGCATACTATACTTTTTCTACGACCGTTACTTTGTAGGTACATTTTCGCAAAACAACACGAATACTTCATGACATGACCCTCAGAATTGACAAACGTCAAAATTGCTTGCGATTGCTCCCAAACCCGTGCGGTAAAATCCCGGAAATGTCCGAAGTGGCTCGGATGCGTTTGAAACGAAACTGACGTGGTAAAGTGACGCTTCCAGCACGCAAGATCGGTGGGTAATTAGGTATTTTCCAAACGGGAGTAGAAAAATGTTTTTTTTTAATTTTATTACTCTTAATGAGATCGCCGATATTTACTTCATATATATGTTTCTCATTAAATATAAATGAAAGAAGAAATTAAAAGAAAACTCAAAAAAATAATATGTGTACGGAGACTTTATTGACCGGCCGTATAATGTTATGATAATCATGATAATGGTAATTTTTTGAGGGAAGAACTGAGGTGTGATGTGATAATTCCAGATTAAGAGATTCGCTATTTTGATGATGTTTTTGTTATATGGTCATGGATGGTTGGGTATACGGAATTGTTATGCAAAATGTACAAAGGTGCATCAATTTTACGATATTTACGGCCTATAATAAAAAATTAATTCAATGATTTTAAAATATTTAATAATGAAGTTACTAAAAGGTAAGTTATTCATTAAAATTCATATAATAGTTTTATTCAATTTGCCGTTGTTTATACCGATCTGTACGCAATTAAACAAAATACAGAATCAATTCATTTAACTTTAGACTTGCCAGTATATTGTAAAAATTAAGACAAGAAAAAACAAACCAATTAACAAATTACATAAGCCCACCACTTTGTAAATGTCAATGTCTTATATTAGCGCCTACGGAAAACCGTACCAAAAGTCCTTTTTAACCTTCACTGCATCTACAAATAACACTGTATTACGTTGTTTTTTCTGTAAGCAGTTCTTTTAATGGGCAAGAAAAAAATACGACACGGTGTAAACGGCGAAATATACGAATTCTCTAGCATTTAAACTGCGGCACAAAGCACTACCGTAAGGTACTCGTGCACAATTTTATTCACAGTATAAAGTACATAAGCTGCCTGTTTTCCACAACAATAACGACTTTTCACGGCGAAATTTCTTTGACGGTTTATTCGTGCACCGTTTAAAGGAATTACTCTCTCTTGCCCACCACTTAGCCGCGTTTTCATCGAGGTGATGCGAGCGCCATTTTATCTTGGGAACAAGCGTCAGGTGTTTTGCACTAAACGAGTAGTAAAAAAAATTGTTCAGTATCGTTTTAGCAGGAATATATTAATTTTATTGTTGCCGTTGGATAGTTTTGGTTATTTAAAAGGTACTATACTGGTATAAGTCATGTAGATACATAAATAGCGCCTATGCTGACAATTCACGTACTTTACAAAGCACTTGTTAAGTCAACATTAGAAAATGTGAACATTTACTATGCGCGTGCGCCGATCATTTCAAATCGCGCTTTTGACCTCGCGGCTTTCAACAATCAACGTCGCCATTAACAGTTCTTCAATTCCACAGCGTTTAGTTTGGATGTAGCATTTTTTGTGTAGCCTTGAATGGTTCACTAATATCCTAAAGGCTACAACTCAACACATAAAACCCTATCCAAAATATATATTTATATGCAAAAGAAGAAATATGGTTTTAAAATTCTCCTTTATACTTAAATAACAACATTTTCTTTAACACACGATTTCTTGAAACTTGTAAGAGTAGTTATACTGTTTCAAACCTTTAAAAACAGTATATCCTTAAGAAAATTATATATGCAACTTACATTTACAATAAAATCATTTGGCAATAATTTGTTCAACATTTTATAAATGAATATTATTCAACATACAATATAGTTTTTCAAGCTAGTTCATGCTAGGAAGAATATAGTAGAGTATCGTAAAATAAAACATGTAGAGTTTAGCGTTAATAGTAGAATTCATCATCATTGCAATTCGAGCATACCTATTATATCTTAGTATGATACATGATGCATTGTTTTGTGTTTTTTTTGTGCAATACATTTATTTCTGTTTTATTCATCATAAATAATGAAGGGGAGCAATAATATAAAAGTGGTGCATTGATTTATAAATTATAACTATTCAGTTCTTTTGAAATACGTCCCAAAACTTTTACTTTTCTGGCAGTTTTATTTGAATATCTTTCTACAACTTCATCATTTATCACCTAAAGTTTTTATTTTTTATAAACATCACTTTAGTTTTACTTACATTTAGACTTAAAGAGTTATTTTATTATTGAGCCAATCCACTACATTATTTGGTGTTCATTCTTTCAATGTTATGTTATATACATCGGCAGCCAATAATATAAAGTTTACAATATTTGACCCATTTTACAATATCGTGTGTGTAATGTATAAATAAACTTGACCTCAATTCAGTGCCCTGAGGCACCCCATAGTTAGAGTTCATAGCAGTTGAATAATAGTTCTCATATTTCGTGACTTAGGTTCTGTCACTAGGGTATGATCCAACCATTGAACTATGTTATATCTGCCTGTCTATTTATGTGTTCAAAGGCACGCCTAAAGTCAAGCACCCAAATTTTAAGGCAAATTAAACTTTATTCTTAAAAAATATGTTTTTCAAATGCCCGCTTAAGGCAGAGATAAAGTCCAATTTCCACCTCAAACATTCCCGGCATTTTATTTACCCAGTGAAAATTAATTTGAACCACTTGATTCGTATTTTATGAACAACGAAAAATGTAAAAGCATCCAAAGAATAAAACGAGATATCATTTAAAAGATTTATTGGATAACGCACCTATAATATACGAACATATTTTTTAAATCTTTGTAGAATCGACCTACTTAAGGCAGTTTTTGTTTCCATTATTGCATTATGCTAATCAGTTCAGGGCGTATTAGTTCTTCGACACAAAACTTTGCCATAATTTGAGCTACAAACTGTGTTTTTAAAGAGCCGAAAAATACTGGAGAGGTTTTTGACTTCCCTTGCGATTTTTGCTGGAAGATTTTGTGCAGGGGCTGTTCTGGGGTAGGTTCCACTAAAATAAGATGTCTAATGCTATCCACTCGTACAATTCCCTATTTGTGCAACGACTGTATTCCAGGGATTAAGAGAGCACTTACCTTGTGAGATCGCGTCAGTGCCCTCGAGGACACAATTAGTGAGGTAAAAATTGCTAGTTGTCAGAAAATCGACGAACTTGAAAAACAAATACGCGTGATTAGCGATAAACTAAGGAGCCTAACATTAAGTTTTCAGACCAGTTTTAACGACATAAAAATGGATCGAGCTGTCATTAAACAGACCACTTCCGCGACGTCAGCGAAAACCATTGAACAAGCAGATATGGAACTCAATACAGTGGGTCTCCATGGCAAGGTTCTGCATGAGGTGTCTGAGCGGCAAAACAGGTCGCGTAACTTGATGCTCTTTAACGTTCCAGAACTTAAATAAGAAGGCGATTTGTGTAGATCAAAAACCATATTATCTGATCTTACTGGCTTCCCAATTAATGTTGCTGGTGCAGTACGAATAGGAAAGCGTAATAAAAATGGTCACCAGGCATTGCGCCTGAATCTAGATTCAGCTGAAATAGTTCACAGAGTGCTGAGGAGTAAGAAAAATATGAACAGAGGCCGCAATATATTCCTAGAGGCTGACCTTACACCTGATCAGCGTTCGGAAGTGTACGCACTAAAGAACGAATTGAAGGAAAGACATCGAAATGGTGAATCTAATCTCTTTCTAAAATATCTAAACGTTCCTAAACTCATTTCAAAAAACTAGACAGACCTTCTCATCCCAGATTGGCGGACCCCTCGTCCTTACTTATATACTTTTAAAATGCTGCGCACCAAGCTTCAGCTTCTCTTTGAGAATGTGTCTTACTCCCAGTATGACATTTTAGTCTTCAATGAAACCTGGCTAACTAATGATATAGAGAGTGCAGAACTACAGATTTTTAACTACAATATATACCGTAAGGATAGATCTGCTGAAACTAGTACCTTTGTGAGGGGAGGTGCTTCGAAAAGCATTGAACATTTATTTATTGAAATCAAGCTCAATAACAACAAATTTATACTGGCTACAACCTACTTCCCACCGAAGTGTTCCTTTGAGAAATATACAGAATTTGAAGAGAACCTGAATAGACTGGTTGAAGAATACCCCAGTCATAAGTTGTGCGCCCTAGGCGATTTCAACCTGCCTAACAGCTGGTGGACCATTGAAGAATTATCCTCAGTTGAAATCCCTCTGACGGGAAGCACGCAGAGCGAGATCGAATCCACTAACCTACTATCTTACCTATGCTCCTACCACAACCTCTTCCAGATAACCTCAGTCAGGAACGTTAATGACAACCTTCTGGAACTAGTGTTCGCACAGGATGGCGGAATTTTAATGGTTGAGGCGGACAGTGCTCTGCTGCTAATAGACATGTATCACCCTCCACTGTCTTTCTCCTTGCAAGGTGATTCAGTACCTTTCAACAGTTTTGGTCTAAGGGGTGGCTTTTACAGAGATTTTAAATCAATGGACTTGGGAGCAGAGTTTTTGTCGCAGTTCGGATGGGATAAGTTATTTGCTAACAGAACCCTTGAAGATATGGTCAATGTGTTCTACGATATAGTTTATTTAGCTATCGATATTTACGTTCCCTTAAAGAAGTTTTCGGCTAAGAAATTTCCAGTTTGGTTTTCCCCAGAGCTTAAAGATACAATAATTGAGAAGAAGAAATCACACAAACGATACCTTGGGACCGGGTTATATGCAGACTACAAATTTTTAAAAGCGCAGTGTTACCAGTGTTATCTCTGACTGAATCGTCCTTAAGAGAAAATCTTAAGAATTTTTGGAAGTTCGTCAACAGTAAAAAGGAACGAAACTTTAATCCACCGGTTGTGCACTTTGGCGACGTGACCTGTTCTGTGGGTGACTATACTGTCAATTTATTTGCAGACTATTTTTCGAATATGTATAGTGACGGGACTTGTGTCTCTGAAGATGTACTACTTTCTGGAGATGTCAACCTCTCACACTTGAGCATTTCGATTTTATCTATTTACGAGAAACTGTCGAATCTAGACAAAAACAAAGGATCCGGTCCCGATGGCCTCCCACCATATCTTATTAAGCCATGCAGCTTCATACTTTCCAAACCACTTTATATAATCTTTAACCATTCTTTAAAAAAAGGAAACTTTTCCAAATTACTGGAAATCAAGCTTCATTATCCCTGTCCTAAAATCCGGCGATAACTCGCAAGTCAACAATTATAGGCCCATCAGTATCCTGAGTTGTATTCCTAAAGTGTACGAAAGTTTAGTCTGCGATTATTTGTCTGCTGGCCTCAAAGGTTGCTTCATCGACCAACAATTTGGATTTCTCCCCCATTGCTCCACTGAGCTAAACTTGCTCACATTCACAGATTTTCTGCTGGAATCATTGGAGGGGGTCTCACTTTCATGCCATTTACACAGACTTTTCAAAGGCTTTTGATCGAGTAAATCATCAAATCTTGCGAAACATTGGAATCCAGAGAAAACTTTTGGGATGGTTAACATCGTACCTTACTGAAAGAGTGCAGATTGTGCGTGTCCAGAGCTTCCAATCCACCGAAATTAGAGTGCCTCCTGGTGTTCCACAAGGATCGCATCTGGGACCCCTGCTTTTCAATGTCTATGTGAATGATATTGCTTCATGTTTTCATCACGCATGTTTCCTATTATTTCCTGACTACTTAAAATTCTATATGAGAGTCCATAATGCTGATGACTGTTTAAAGCTCCAGTCCGCTTTAGATCACCTATCTCTATTTAGCGATTTGAATGGAATGGAACTAAATATTAATGAATGCCAAGAAATGAACTTCTAATGGAGCAGAAACCCCATAAATTTTACGTATAACATAAAAGGGACACCGTTATTGCAGGCCTCCGTAATAAGGGATCTTGGAGTGTTACTCGATATTAAGTTGACTTACACATAACATGTTTCATCTATTGTGTCTAAATCACTTCAGATTTTGGGCTTTATTAAGCGTTGTACAGTGGACTTCCAGAGTGTTCCGTCTCTCAGATTACTGTTCTACTCCCTCGTGCGTTCACACCTGGATTATTGTTCCTTTGTGTGGTCACCTTCGTATAACGTCCACATACAGGCCATAGAAAGGGTGCAGCATAGGTTCCTGCAATATATAGCATTTAAGGAGCATCAAAGACTTGAATTGGAGAACTCGCTCCAACTAACAGCTCTTCAGATTCGTCGCATGAAGAGGGATCTCACCATTTTTTATAATCTACTGCATTCAAATTCCCATGGACCTGAGCTTTTCTGACCAACTTGACTGCTTCCAGAGTGCATGAATATTTAAGAAAGAACTTAAAGACTATCGGTAAAACTATTCCTCTTTTCCTCGCAATAGTATTGTGTTGGTGCCTCGCTACTCTTATAAGTGTCCTTACTGTCGTGTCGACTAACTATACCAATATTTAATATTATGGAAAACCAAAGTTTGTCATATTTCGTTCTGTTTTAATTTTGTTTTATTTTATTTTATTTTATTTCGTTTTTAACAATTTTGTTTATGTGAATCCTATTTTATATTGGGCGGTTGATAAATAAATAAATAAATACATTGTGTCTTTCATATTTTCAGATATTCCGATGTTGAGAATCGAATTAGAGTAAACATTTAGTCTGAATTTAGCATTTTCTTTAGCTATCTCAGTAAAGAATTATGTTTAAGGTTAAACCAACTTACTCGTACATTTAACAGTTGAAATTTATTGAGTCTTTTGAAGTGTATGTCTAGTGCCTATTAATTTTAAGATCACAAAAAAAATAGATATCTGCGATTAGCGTTTTCCGATTTCAATATCGTCCACTCATCGGACGTTCTACCCATTAAATTTTAAATAAAACCTTTCAGGATCATGTTGAGAATATTTGATGCACATTGAAGTCTTGCTCATTAATTATCGATATTGATTCATCGGAATGTAATTTTTAGAGGTATTTTTCAGAACGGTGCCACATCGTAAAATCGCAATTGTAAAATTTTATGGCTCCGCCCCAGTAACTACTCATCACAAACTAAAGTTTGCAATTTCAGTTTTATTCCACTTTGCGGGAATTGTCAATGCCCTTATGGACATTTTATAACGTCTCGGGACAATTTTATGAGAAACTTACTGGTCCTAAAACTATTCTATTGCAAACGAAAATTTATGATGTGCACTTACAAGTATGCCATAACATGTATTATAATATCTTAATTGCCGCGGCGGAAATTGACCAAAGAATGGAAATACTAGCTTTAGTGTTAATAGTTATCATTCAATAGTCATCATTAAATTGACATAACAACGAACAAGTTTAAATATTTTATATGAAGTTTATCAGTGTACAAAATGTGAGAGTTGTGTACACTATTGCACTATGTCTCTACAGTCTGCGAAATAAAAAACTATGTGGAAATGTATATTCGAAGGTGCATACTTTTTAGGTGTCAAACTTTAAAATAAGTGTTTTTCGTATATATTTTCCAAACAATTTTATTTAAGGAAATTTATGTTAATTAAGTTATTAATTCCGTTACTAAAAACACTCTAACCAACATTTTTGGAAAAAAATGTGTACAAATTTTAAAAATTACAAAAACTATATTTTTAACTACTTAATGCAGTTTTGACAAAATTTGACTACTTGCCATCATCCATAGAAAACTCGCATTGAATATTCAATTGTAATCATGTTTCCGTCAATCGAGGAAAACTACGCAATTTTAATGGTGAGTAGTGCAGCTCTCTTAATGTCAAGTTTAGAAAAAGCGAAATGAAGAAAGCGACGTTGGTGGCGTACTGATCTTTTAAAAAAAAAGTCACGGCAGTGACCTAATTTGAAGTCTTATAAAATGAACGGTCAATATAAAAACTTTACTAGGATGTCACCAACCGATCTCTAAAACCTTTTGCATAAAACTCATATTTACAAGAAGAAACTAGGATGTCACCAACCGATCTCTAGAACCTTTTGCAAAAAACTCATATTTACAAGGAGAACACAAATTTCCGAACTGCGATTTCGGCTCAAGATAGGTGAGTGCCAATAGTGTTTGTTATTAAAATTGTGTGTATTTTTAAGATTATAAAGAAAGTAAATTTCTCGGTAAAATTGTTGCTGTAGACGCGAATAATCATTAACAGGTTAGCTGTAACACTGCGATTTTGTGCTACTGGAGATTCATACACTAGCCTTCAGTACACGAATTCCAAGCAGTCCATTTCAAAAATAGTACCTGAAGTTTGTTCAGCATTTATCAATGAGTTACAGGAATACATCAAGGTCATATATCAATAATATATCAATGGTAGTTATTTAATTGTTCTACTTTTTTATTTAATACAAACCTCCAAATCTCATTTAACTAGAGACAGATTATAAAAATCTGAAAAATGTTCTGAAATGACTGTTGAAAATGGAGACCATGGTGAACGGATAGGAACAGGTGCTTGGATGGGATGTATTCATTGTAAACGTGATATTGTTGAGAATGCACAGGTATATTTTCTGGACCAGAGCAATCATATAACCCTATATCAACCTTTATGATTATTACAAACCCATGTTGAACCCAATTCAGAACAGCCGGGGTTTATTTATTGACTCTTGCAGCAACGTATGTGAGAAATGAATCTATTTCGTTTGGCTTAGTCACTGGGTTGTCCACCTTCTTGCCAGCTTCATTCATTATTTATCAATAACTCAATTGGCTCGTTTAGTAGATTCCTGAGTAGATGATGCAGTTGCTGTCTCTGGTTGCTTTTGTTCTGGATGGTCCAGTAAAGTCTCAAGTTCGTCATCATTTCTGAGAAATTCGTATATCTCCTGTAAATTTAAAATTATTCTTGACAGAATTGTAGCAACTTATTCTACGAAAAAAAAAACATGTCATTTGGCCAAAATTAAAAAAAAACTTTTGTTATTCATCACTTCACATTATATAATTCCACTCCCCTGAGTTGAACTGAAGTTTTGTTCTAGCTACCCACGACACCTGCCACTGTGTTGGTGCTCCTGACGGAAAGCATGTTGCTTTGCAAGCTCCAATAAACTCGAGTACAGAGTTCTACAATTATAAATCGTTCTTCAGTATCGTGCTTTTTGCGTTAGTGGGTGGCAATTACAACTTTATATGCGCTGATGTAGGATCTCAAGGATGAATATCGAACCGAGCCATTTTTCAAGGAAGCTAATTGCATAATATGGTTACAAGAAAAACATTGGGTCTTCTATTACCAGAAGAATTAATTGGGTGTTCGATGCCAATACCCTACTTTTTTTTAGGTGATAGTGCGTTTGCTCTAAATGAAAATCTTATGAAGCTATACTCAAAGGGAGCCAAAGGAACTACGCAAATAAATTTTAATTAGCTCAGTTTTAGACCGAGTTGACAGTAATGGCAGTTATTTTATTACATAACTATTGGAGGACCCATTCGGCAAACGTGTAAGTACTCTCCCGCTGGCACATTCGATCATGAAGTCAATGGAGTATTAGTTGAAGGGAAACATCGTAGAGGGTCGAAAGCAGAGATAACATAACGTCTATGTTACCGATGAAACAAGTTCCCCTACTGTATGAATTAAGGATTCTTAAATTGGCAGGACAAATATGTTTAAATAAACCAATATAACTTACCGTCGTAAGTCTTTTTCTTAATTCATCCCTGTCCTCCAGAAACTTGAAAGCTTCATATGCGAACCATCTACTTATATAAATTTCATCTCTTTCGCAAAACAACACGAAGACATTCACAGAATTGATAAAGATGGCAGTATTTGTCAAATGTTCACTTGTCCAAATCGTATCGGGGCGTTCGCGGCTCGTTAGGGGCAGCGCGGGAGGGAGGCCGGCAAAGCGTTTCCGTGGAGATAGAATTTTCCTCTATAGAGATTAATTACGATTTGGTTACATTACGTTTTTAAAATACATCTGTTAATATTTACAGTGCACTCAACTTAAAAGATTCAGTTGCATTTTAATTAATCAAACCAAACCTATCATAAATGTGTTTGTTTAAAGGTTCTCATAGTAAAATTGTATTTAGGTACCTTTTTCTGGGAGAATTGCATACGGCGATTATCACGAATCATGAAAGGTTAATAAAAACGTGTGCTCAATTGTTCTCACAGCTAAAATTGTTGATGATTTATTCAATAAGCAATATGATTATCAATATCTTTTTGCAAAAAATTAACCAGCTACCTAGCATACCGGACATTTGCGGGATTTTACCGCACGCTTTGAATTTTGACGTTTGTCAATTCTGACAGTCATGTCAGTGAATGTATTTGTGTCGTTTTGCGAAAATGTACCCAAAAACTAACGATCGTAGAAAAAGTATAGTATGCAACACGTTCGGTAAACTTTTTAACTCACTCGTTTATTAAAAACTCGCTCCGCTCGTGTCAAATAAACTCGTGAGTCAAATGCCTTTTACCGCACTTGTTGCATAATATACTATTGTGATTACTATCTTTTTCAATTCAATGTTTAATAATAAAAATTTTATTAATTTTTTAATTATAAATAAAAAAAATGTTATGTAAATCAAAGTAATAGTAAGTATCAAATCGGACATGAATCCATCATTCCCACTAATCAAAAATACGTTAATTAAATTATTAAAAATTAAATTGTTTGAAATGTTTTGTTGTGGCCCTTGGAATTGCCTTGTGGCCAAACAGGTGTTCTTAACTTTATATCACAAAACTGAATTCCTAATTCTATTTGGTACAAATCGAAACTAGTCTCATTTACCACCCAAATATGTTTTAATCAAAATACAATGTTTAATGTCCATGACCATTGCTTGGTTTTGGGTTTTACGAGAATTTAACAGCTGAGACTTGACGTACAGAGAAAATACGTAATACGTGAATGAGTGACAGAATTTTTAGGTTAGTATTGGTTAGTTCGCAGATATCAAATTTAAAGTTAACATTTTATTACTTTTTTAAACAGGAATTCAGTTAATTGTGGGTAGTAAATTCATGGGGTGGGTAAGTTAAAACGCAGAACAGGAACATAACCCCTTAACAAATAGTTTTTCAGGATGACTTTATGTATTATTCATGCAGAAGGTGTAACGGAACGGTAAAATTGAATTAATATTTTATACTTTAGTGCAAAAATGTCGTATTTTATAACATTATTCAACCCTTTATAGGTTTGTAGGTTAATAAATATATGTATATTAAAGTTATTGCAAAAAGATATATCAGATACAGAAACAAAATATCAAGCATCAGGAAAGGTTGAAGAGAATGATGAAGTCATCTTAAGGAATGAACAACGTAATCATGAACACTTGAAGGACCAAATACAAGACAGGAGTTGCAAGCATGTGTAAGAGAGAAAGGCGCTGAAATAATTTACTTTGTCGCAATAGAATAGAGTTGCGACAAAGTAAAGGAGTTATTAGTATTAAAAATATTTGTAGAAATGTGTAATACATTACACTGTATGACTGAAACTATATAAGTATTAATAAATTTCAATTATGTTGATGTAATTTTAGAAATGCTGAAGATACCTTACTTTCTTTAACTCGCTCTATGCAGAGGGGGAGGCAATTGAATATACCTGTAGAACTGGAAAACTGACTAAGGTTCTGGGAGTAAGTGAGTGACCATTTTTCTCGCAAGCTCTTGTATGAAAGGAATCATCAGGTGTTGTAAATTCTTCCGGGTTTTACTCCGCGTCTGGTCTGGCTGGCTCCAAGTGGAGGTAGTCCTCTGCTGACAACGTTTCGGCAAGATCTCACTTGCCATTTTCAAGTCGGGTCGTTCTGCTTCTCGTCGTTCAAGCCGAGTTCAGACGACGTTTCGCCAAGATCTCATTTCGAATGAATGTACGCCCTGCATCTTTAAATTAAGCAACCTTTTGCTAATTCGTATTCGGAATATACCTATCTAGTATCGACTGCCAAAATGCACAGTCTTCCTATTTCGATATAAAAATCACGTCATTCAAACGAAACAGCTATTTGTCCTTTTCTATTTGACATTCGACCGTCTGCTACATCCAAATCCCTCGCGAAACGGGACCGAACGCCGTTAGCGATTTTCGACAATTTGAACATTCGAGCATTCGTGGCGTTCCCCTGCGAACATACAAGGAAGAGCGTCGTCGAAAAACGAACAGGAGACGGATCGAGATCGTGGCGAGCGGTTTGCGAGCGGGGCGCGCTCCTGTTACAAACCGGTACTAATTAAACGAATCGCTGCGGACGCGCGGCGCGCGCCAATGTATACGCACTTCAAGAAGCATTTCCGCTGCATATAATTTTTGCTTTAATATTAGGCACCAAGTTGGCATTTTAGTTACGAGTTCGTAATAGACGACTCAAGAATTATATAAACCTGTTGGATACTATACTTTTCCCACGATCATTAATTTTTCGGTATATTATTGTACGAATACATTCAATGAGTGACGTATGACCTGACCTTTCAAAATGACAAACATCAAAATCCCAAGCCTAAAATCTAGCGAAAACAACTGCTCTCTCGCAAACCTCTAATTAAAGTACTGGAAATGTCCGAAGTGGTTCGGGACCGGGGATAAGAAACCTGCAATTTTAAAGTGAAACTGTCCGCCCAGTTAATCAGAGTAATTGGGTATTTTAAAAGAGGAAGTAGAAAAAATTCTTTAAAGAATCATCTCTTAAAGTTAGTCTCAGACTAAAAAACCAAGCTATAAATGTTGGGCACTCGTATCTCATTTGTCATTTCCAGTATCGTAGGAAAAATAAAAAAAGTACTTGGAAAATTTGGAAAGACTAAGCCGAACAAAATAATATTAGAAGAGTTAAATGTGAAAAATCGTTCTTATCTCGACGATTAATAAAAAAGTTTTTTTTGTATATGTATTATCTTGTTCTAAGAATTCACACCGGCCACGAGATTATAATTTATATTTTTTATAATTTTAACTGACCTAGCTGCACATTGCATAGAACTGTAATGTATTATATTAGTTCTACTGCATTCCAAATACAAATTATTTCTTGTACGATATTTACGTGTTTCGTTTGTGTACATGGTTTCAACTGCAATATTGTATTCAATTTATAAATACTTAAATTTTTATATAATCGTTTGTGGAAATAAGGATGTTATAGTTAAAAAGTATTTGAAGAATTGTATTTTATAATACTCGCATTCTCTAAAAGTTTTATTACAAGTTCTCCAAATTGATATTAAACAATGAAATCAATTTAAGTCAAAGAATTTGGACGCAAAATGAAATTGTATAAAATAAAAATTCAAACAAAGTTGCAATGCAAAAACTAACAAAAATTGTTAAAGATATGTTAAAAAATCGCGACTTAAGCCAAAGTGTCATCAGTACACTTTTTCGTTATAGACATTTTAAGCGAAGTTCGAAGTACACGTTCCTACGCAATAGCGAAACTGTTGTAAATGAAATTATTTCGTTAATCACCATTCCCTCGTTTGTTATTCCATATACTTCGCGCCGAACGAAACAGCCGGCGAAAATTCGGAGGTATCATTCCGCGTAAACATGTTAGGCTCTAAATTAAAGCAATTTGGACGGTGTCATGTCGCAACGAACGATCCTAATTTGAATTTATAATATTATTGTCCGGCACAAATCAGGCCGTACTGATTTTGCCAGTTCTTTATTTGATAACCTCGCCAGAAAATATTTATGTAGCGCTACTACGCCGACCCCACTGTTCATGCATATTTCATTCCATGGCATTTTATCGATTTTTTTGACGTATATTTCTAGTCCTTTAAAAAAATGAAGGACACCAATTCCGATATGTTATAATGATTTAAAAGATCCGCACTGAGCGTCTTGTAAAAAAGAATGGGTAATATACTTCGATCAAATTAGGTATGTTCATATTCATTTTTATGCACATCAAATCCACGTAACACAACATAACTTAACAGTTAACACCGCAAACTGTTAATGGCGAAGTCGAACGAAAATATTTTTTGGATCAAAGTAATTCAATTCGGTTGTTTAACTTAGTCCACATATACACTAGATCACTTCAATATAACTCTGATGCGGATAATACAGGCACTTTGGTACTCAACTTGAAAAAAATTATCACTTCGTCAATTCGTAAGCTTACCTGTTTAAGCTGGAATATTTTTGATTCGGCAAAAAGTGTATGAAAATTATGTGTCTGAGGCTGACAATTTTTACCGTATTTACAACAATATTAAATATATCCACAAATTTCTAAAATTTCGACAAATATCTAGTTTTCATTATGATTTTGAACGTATCTTAGTTAATAGCACATTTTAGAATTGAATTAGATATAGTTAAAGCGACTTGTTTAAATTGCGTTCTTAATTTTTAAAAATTTTTGTTTCAAAGCAAAAATGTTAACCCTGCTTTTTAAATTTCAAAAATATAATTAATAAAAAGGCCTAACAAACACATAATAAAATGTTGCTGTTGTTGCTCCAAAGCATTATTGTGTTCCTATACACCGAATGACTAATCTAAATTCAACCCCCAAACCGGAAAACGTATTTAATAGCACCAAAACTGTTCATATTAAAGGCGTTCTCGGATACCGGAAAATTAAAGAATTAATAATTAACTATGATTAAGCCCCTTGAACAGACAGGCAACCTAACTTTAAACGAAATATGGGGCATGATACGTAATGAAACTCGGGGTTGTAAATGTAATTGGGTGGTCAAAAGTGTTATTATCTTCATACACTTGGTTTAGTTATTTATTAATTTTAAGCATTTTACAAAAAAAAATTGAAGACAATGATACGGTTAGGATTCAATAGAAAAATAGCAGAGATAAAAAATCGGAATGACATAAATATTCGTGTGGAGGCGTACTAGTCAGTGTAGTGAAGTGAAATGGTTTTCATTGGCTTTTTTACAACCAAAACTAACCAAATTTATGACTTTATTTCATTAACGCTTTTGTTTTCCTTCGAGGAAGCAAAAAAAAGTAATAATATAGATAATTTTCAATTTATTTGTCATTGTAACTTTATTTTAATTTTTATTTCTATTTTTAATTTGCTTTTATCGATTTACTGTACATATTGAGGCACTTTTCATTTATTCGGGATCAAACTTGATCTTTTGAGAATTATATTGTTTCCGAGGTTGCTTTCTTTATAGTGCTGCCAAAGAGCTAAATTAAAGGTCAGCTGTTTCGAAACCAGAAAAATCTTTCGAATATAGTCTTATCGTTAGTCCTTATAAAATGGCAGATTGTTATTCTTTCATATTTTTTATTCCTTTTCTCGAATGCCAATTTTTACTAAACTATCGGCTCTAATCAGAAATTAATACACTCCTTATAATGAACGTCTTGTAAATTTACTAAATCTAATCTTTTTTTGTATTCAAAATAAAGTGCAACTAGTGCATCGTTCACTGTAACTGTGTCGACCATTATCCGTCATTGTTCGATGTCTTAACGTGCAAACAATGGAAATAAAACCAGCGGAATTCGCTGCCAATCCCCATGTGATCAATCTTGATTTTACTATCGCTGGAAATTGGCAACGAGTTGTAAGCTCGTGAAAGTTTGTCATCGGAACATCCTGCTTCCGACAGTTTTATGCATCTCGGTTCAATATCCTTTAAAATTATGATCCATAAATGCAAATGGACAAATGAATGTGAAAATTACAATCCAAACTGAAATGCGTGGTGGGAATTCGGACTGTTAATTTAATTTTAATTAGAGTTTTATTTTATACTTCTGGTTAAGCCGACAAAATAATTTATTTAATTTACGCCTAACAAGCAATAGGTTTACATACCATTAATACTATTAACGAATTAGTTTATAAAGTTGTACGATAATAAAATGCATTAGTGGCTGTTAAAATGATTAATTTTTTTAACACGTACAATTGAACTATCACATGGATTTCCATGGAACGATCTCTCAAGTAAGACAGTAATTAAGCTATTTTTAGATTTATATTTGGAAAAGCGTAAAATGCAATAAATAAACATTCCGTAATGAAGAGGATTAATGAAGAAAGTAAAAGAAAAATATAACAACGCTTTTCCGAATGACTGCAACTAGCGCTTGTTTTTCAAAAAAAAATAAAAAAGCTGAAGAAGTAGCAAAACCACAAAAAGAAACTAAAGATTATAAAACAAACAGAATTTCAAAAAGATAAATGTAATTCTGTATTCCAATGCATGATAAATGCTGAATAAAATTGTTTGAGGAACAAAATTAGAAATTACCGTACCAGACAAGAGATAAAACTTTTTTTCTAAATATCCATCTACATATGATTAAGCTTACTATAAATTTTGCTAGAGCAACCTAATACATTTTTGCAATTTCAAAAGGAATAGCGCAATGAACCCCACACCTGCCATCAGATACAAGGCGCTCTTTTAAAAGGGCCTTTTTGACTTCGTCGGCTATTGGTTGTTTTCTGGATTCTGTGAATACATAACAAGTAATAATTTTAGAGGATACGGTTATGCGGAGTTACAATTTACAGGAAAATCTGTATTTTATTTTTGGTAATATTTTTAATAAGTGTGTTAACTTTTATTTTCGTTATGTATGAAACAAATGTTGTCTATGAAATCAGCTTAATTTTTTGAATTATTCTATTTTTGACAATGTTTGAACGTGAACCTATTTCAGCAAATTCACTGATTCCCCACACCTAACTCTAAATAATGGGGAAAATATTACACACTGCAATATTGTGTAGTTCTATAGTACATGTTAGCTGTATTAGGGAAATTCCAGAAGAACTAATTGGCGAAATATCGCAACAGTATAGTGAAACAAGGAATATACTTCCCAGAATGATTGATTCCCGACACCTGCCACCAAAGACATATGTTCAGATTCTAATACAAATTTTTATATCGAGCCTTCCCAATTACTCCACTTCCAAAAGAGTTTTGTAGTCAACTGTAAGACGATGTTTTTCAGTAAATACTTTATACCCCAGAACCCAAGAATTTTTACGGAATTTTACATTTGAATAACTTTTGCATGTCTCGACTTTGCCAAGGAGTTATTTAAGCGTTGTATGGATCCCAGAATTTTGAATAATAGATTACGACTGCGCCACAAATGGTGGCGAGGAACTCGGAAGTATTTCTTGCAAGTTTTTAACTTTTAATTTAAAGCTGGAGTTTATGTCGGAAGACAGTAAAACGCAAAGTTTATTTTTCTTTTCTGGCAGAACTTTTAGCGTCGATTTTTGACTTTTTGTAGGTCGACAATTTTACGCTGTCAGGTGAAAAAAGTCGATGATCATGGTTGAATATGGTTGATGTCATTTTTTTTCTTTGTGGTGGATTTGTGCGCTTCTTCCGTTTGATCGAGCAAGTAATTGGAATTCATGATATAAAAGTATAACGAATTGTGCATATTGTGTAAACGTTACTTGTTACGCTGGAATTTACAAAGAACGAAAATTATTAGGAGAATAGGCATGCTTTGCCTGTGAACTTCAGACTTTTACAAACGCCATAAACGTTGCCAATTTGGTCCCAGATGGAGCAGATTCAAGTGGAGACTTAAGAAATCTTTTTACCGAATTCCATATAAATCGGGAAGACTTCACGGAAACGATATCTTTAAATTTCTTTTCCGACGTTTCCTGTTTTGGCATAACACATGGATTTTTATTTCAAATTCCTCACTTACATCAACTAGTTTTTAATGCCCTTTATATGGATCTTATATAAATGGAAATAGTTACATTGCATACTTGTATTAGAAAAATATAAAAAAAACAAGACCTTTGTGGAATGAATAGAAACTAAAATTTAGGCATAAATAATACATCGTAATAATATTTTAATGTTTTAATTTTGATTTCATAGAAGGATGTGCTATGTACTTTTTACGGTTTTCTCATTTATATTCTTTAGATTACATTTTTCACAAAATAAAAAAGTCGTCTTTAGTTCTCTTTGCCCTTTGTTTCCATAAAACATTAATTCTCCAATCAGAAAAGCAGTTCAGCAAAGGAACCAATGATCTCCAGCTGGCAGTGTGTGGATGTGTAAGTTATTCACCTTCTGTCTTTTTCTCTATAAAGAATTCAAATGATCTAGGAATTTCAGAAGCTGGTCATCTCTATTAATTCATTTTCCAATAAAGAACGATATGTGAAAGTCAACCCCCCCCCCCTAGTTTTATCGACCTTTGGATTTCCATATACTATTTCTCGTTAGTAACCCAGAATTTAGGTATAAAGTTTTCAATACGTCAACACATGTCGATGCGTTAGTAGTTACAATGCTCCACAAAAGTAAACAACGCTAACTACTAATAAAATGTAACGACGCTTTAATTTCAAATGAGTTTCTAAACAGAACTAATGAGATTTCCATTTAATGCGAAACTGCCCCCATTTAAAATGGATTCTCTTTTTAAGTGCTTAGAATTAAGGTCGGCATATGTGTTTTGTACGAGAAACACTTTTTTTCCAGGCAATTTGAAACCTGGTTTTAAATCCAAGCAAATTTTTAACAATATGCAACGTTAGTGCTCGATTCTTTATTTTATGTAAACGAAAAGTAACTCTTATCACTCAATAAAGAAAATTATAATTCAACGTAATCATGAAATCAGTTTCTGTCTGATTTATCTTGGAGAAAAAAGAGAAAAATAGTAAATTTAATCACAAGGTATATGAAGGTTTTATCCTGGTTGTCAGAGCCATCGGAGGTAATAAAAAGCTGGACTGCCTTCCCCAACAAAATTTTATGGAAACATAAAAAAAACTTATAAAAAGTATCTAAATTTACTTCGATCCTTGAAAACCTCCGCCGGAAGTTGAATATTAAAATTTTTTTACGACACATTTCAACATTATTTTGTGAAACCTGCTGTACTTTTTATAAATTTATGGTTTTTAAATAACCGCCAATAGTGATTAGAGATCCAAGCTGTAAGATAAGATAAGGAGCAATAAATTATTAACAATGAAAATAATTTGAAATAAAATTCAATATACATTTTTTAAATTATTGAGTGGGGTCTGGTATTATTGAATTTTAGTATACGTTTATATTATTTGTTGATTTAATAATAAGACGCTATAAATAAATGTATCTATCTATCTAACTCTTGTCAGTCTTTGGGTCTATTAATATATATGGATTCAACGTACATTTTCAGACTACCAGACCATCTCATTTGAGCTGTATTTCTTTTATTTTCCTCATTGTCTTCTTCTTGACTTCGCTACCTTCTCTCTAACTTCTCTTACGTTCGTTTTATTTCTTATCCGCTCGTTTCTTTTTCTAGATAACAACATTATACCTAACATTTGACTATCCATTGATTTTTGTGCTTTCGCTACTTTGTGCATGTTTGATCTAATAAGGCCCATGTTTCGGATCCGTAGTTGAGGAGGGAGGGAGTAAACTCTGATTATTTACTTTGGTTTTCAGATATTATGGATATCTTTTATTTTTCAGGATGAAGCTCAATTTGCCAAATGCTGCCAATCTAATAAAATGAGATTCAAGTAATATTATTTTTATAAATATACACTTTCAGTCAATTGCAACACACAATACATACAATATTATTAGAACCAGGGGACGACCAATGCGTCGTTAGACTGATGTTCTCTGATATTAACTATCCGCTTTCGTTTTATTATATTCGTTGAATAAAAGTAAATATTATTGGACTGTATACGCGTTTTAGTCTCCAGCTTAAGATTATATATATATATATATATATATATATATATATATATATATATATATATATATATATATATATATATATATATATATATTAGAAATGAATCGGGATTTTAAAAATTTAAACTATTTAAAAAAACGATATAAAAATATTCATTGTGATGGTTAGCCGAAACGCCAGTGGCAAAAGTAGAAAAATAACTTCCAAAAAAATATAGTATGTATCAGTCAACAAAATGTCTATAGGAAGTTAAATAAAAATGAATAAAACCTTTTTTTTTTATTTTCAACACCCTGTAGATCAAAAATAAAACTAATATCGGCCTTAAGTGGAAAGAAAACGCAATTCTAAAACCGAAACTAATTGCAACAAATTATGACAGTGCCTATCCGGTTTCAAATATGAACAAAACACGTCACGCAATTAAATTCTGCAACTGCCCACGAAATGTCAAGTATTGACAAAATTTCAGCTTACCAATTTATTTTCAAATATGCGAACGATCCGTGCGCATCGAAATGCAGTCGTATTCAACACATTATTACCCTTTCGAATACGCCATTGAGCCGTTTTGGGGAATTCAACGGTACATTGCCAAAACGGCTAATAAACGACAAAAAGATCGGACGTAACATCGCCGGTCCAGATTTTGCAATAGAACTCACAACAATGCCAAATACGATCCATCATATCCGATGCAATAGACGTCAGAAATTCAAACTAATGAAAAACAATAAACGAGACTTTTGGGAATTTTGTGGACTGATGCTCGTTATTGGATGCCGAAAAACTAAAAAACGCTTCGATTAAAATTAAAACAAAGCCATAAATCTGGTACCTGACAATAAACGACTTTCATTGTGCCGGTTGTTTGGCGCGAATTAATTCGTTTTTTTTTTGTTTTCTGTTTTTTGTTAACCGATCCGACGAAACAGGAAACATATTAAACGGGAACATTGATACTGCGATGTTCGAAATTATAGTTATAAACGCTTTAATATTGTAAACCGTTGAATAGAGGTTCCCATACATATTGTATTACTAGTTTTCCAAAGTTCAGCAATTTGTTTATATAAAACCACGGTGCGAACCACATCGCCAGCTTTTTGTCATCTCGCTTGAATAAAGTTTTTTAAAAAAATTAAATTTGTTTTCCACGACAAAAACTTTATTGATCATTTTTGTTTTACTAATGGCATAATGATGCCGTCATATAGAAAAACGTCCGTTTTTAATATGCTAATAATGATTGTACAAATATACCTAACCAAAAATAATGTCAGTATCTGAAACTATTATCATAACAAAGAAATAACGGTAAAAACCGGAAATAGATATTTATACCGTTATTATTTATATTTTTATTTATATTTATATCGTTTTGCATTTTGTAATAATCGCAGTAACTTTTTTGTTATGAAAAATTTGGTGTGTGTAAAGTCTGCTAACCAAAACTATATATAACTTATAATTTTGTTGATACAGGGTGTCCCAAAAGTGTGTCCCCCCCCCCGACATCAACTTTATTATTTTAAATGGAACACCCTATATATTTCGACATTTTCTAAATCTTTCGTTAAACAAATGGTCACTTTCTTTAGAAATTCTTATTCAAATTTTGCATAATTTAGGCAGAAATTGAGGTTGTGAGTTTTTTTTTATCATATTTTGATTGCCCCATATAAAAATATGTTATGACGTTACTGATCCAGCTATTTCCACGAAAATTTAACCACAGACTAAGGAGATGATGCACTACTCAATCAGTTTGACACATGCGCTTCAGAGTGTCCCAAATAGGTGGTGCCGTTTTGGAAATAGTGAGTCGTTTAATTTGGCACGCGGTGTACGTTTCCTGCATGTTTTAACAACCTTAATAGGACACCATAATTGCAATCGAGTCAACAATAGTTTTAAAAATGTTTATTTCGCCACAAAACACACGGTAAACTAATACAAAAACCAATTAAATTATTTTCAAACTTGTTGCATATAGAATTTTACTCTAACCGAAACATGTTATTTATATATATCGACGAAGATGAAGGCACAGAAGACAGAAAAGAATATCATTCCCTAAGAGTTCTAACGCACACAAACATACGTGAAGCTGATCTTCAGGTGCTTTGTTGTATTTTTAACAATCTAGTTGAAATTTTAGTACCAAATTGGCATAAAAATTCACACAAAATTTTAAAAATTATAAAGAGGAGTCATTGGTGCCATTGGTTCCATCATTAAAATGCAAAACAAAAACCACTACTCCCTGAATTTGGATAAAAACTTATTTAAACCTAAACCCTACGTAATTTCACAAAAATAATTTTATAATAATTGTAGGATAGGTTATTTCGATCGAACATGCTGCCGAGTAAAACAACATTTTTACCCAGACAGGATAAAATAATATGTCCCGATGCGTTTTGTTAAATCGAAACGATAAAATAACAGGCGAAGCCGTGTCAATAATTAATCACAACTTGAAATAACAAGCGAATAAACGATGTTTTCCAAGATTCCATGAACTTCTAATAAAGCAAACAGATTACTAGGCGTAAAAAAACGTTCCATAAAATATTCACCGTCTTTGACGCAGATTGACCTGGGATTTTAGTACTGTAAACAATTACCTCGTTATTTGAATTTGTTTGGTTCATTATTTTAACCATATTAGTTTATTTTAGTTACTTAAATTATAGCGGCAACTATTTAGAAGCCGTTTATTGTTTGGAACATTAATAAATGATCATTATAAGTTACATGCAATTTTCTATTTTCTAAATGACATTAACTATGTGAAAAGTTGGACAACTTCAAACAATGGAATTTCAAAAAATATATGTCTAACCACTTGATGTAAGGCAATAAAATATTATTTAGTTGAATGCTAACGTTACTATTTCATTTTAACTTTGTTTCGATGTTTGAATTTCTAAGCATTAGATGATGTTATTGGTTAAATAATGTTAATTTTAAAGAAGTTTTTATCCATTTCCTATGAGCAATAAAACAACGGTTCCAAATTACCTGACAATCCTCCTAACCCCGAACTTCACGTCTTTGACTTATAATAATAATAATACTAATCATTTATTGTCTAACAGATTCTACATCCATTTAAAAGAATCTGACAAGTATATGACATCATTTAAATACAATATAGCAAAATGTCTAAACAAATTAAAGAGCTCACACTTGTACTCGTACCTTAGTGCCTATGCGTGATACAATATCAATTGCCTAAACAAAAAATTTTGTTTTGAGAATGTTTGATAACTGATTATAGGAGCGGTTGAAAATGTCAATATCACTACAACGATCATTGAAAAGATACATTGCATTGTATAAGGGGGTTTTTGTAAGGAAATTTGTAGATGGGGTAGGCAGGTGGAAAATCGGCGAATTGCGGACAGATCTTTGAGGAACATGGAGGGGTAATTGCATTAAGAGCTCCGAGTAGTCAATTCTGGACAGAACAATTTTGCAGAGGAAGATAACCGCTAGATAGTTTCTTCGCCATTTTAAAAAACGGGAGTTCAAATCTTTCCAACAGTAATGACTATTCAGTACCCCGCACCGGAAACACTACGTCAGTTTTAAATGCCAGGAATTTAACGAACTTTCTCTGTATACAATCCAATATTTAGCGTGAATGGGAACCAGATTGTCGCACAGTACTCATGCTTGGATCTGGCATAGCTTCAAAAAAAACGCTTTGTTCCGAAACTCTTTTAGCGTTACGAAATATAAAGCCCATCGATCTTGTTGCATCTTTGCAAATGGTTTCAATATGAGAGGCAAAGGACAGTTTAGCGTCGTACAAAATACCAAGGTCTTTGAAAGAGGTGCATCTGGTAATTGGAGTAGTTTCCAGGCCGTAGCTAAAAACTATTGGGCGCTGTCTGTTACAAAACGTCATCACAGAACACTTATCCGGATTCAGAATGAGGATTGTTTGCCACACACCAGTTATTGAACGACTCCAGGTCCCTCAGCAATGCTGTACAGTCGGCAATATCCACCACAATCCTAAACAGCTTCAGATCATCGGCAAACAATAGGGCGCAGCTAGTTATGTAGTCGGCTATGTCGTTAACGAATAATAGGAAGATAGTGGAGCCAGATTAGTGCCCTGAGATGCCCCGCTTGTGGCTATAAACCTCGAAGAGCGGTGTCCACGAATCTCTACATACTGATATCTATCCTGTAGATATGAAGCAAAAAAGTCTACCAGTTTATTGCTGAATCCCATTGCCTCAATCTTCTTGAGGAAAATAGCGTGGTGAACCCGGTCGAATGCTTTAGAAAAATCTGTGTATAGTACATCAACTTAAGATTTATTGTCTAGGGCCTCTCCAATATACCGAGTAAGACATGTTAGATTGCTGGCAGTACTTCTATTGGTAAAGAATTCGTGTTATTTTTGGGTAATAACATACTACACTTGTCCATAGATGCACTCGTACACAGAAGACTCAAAAATCTTAGTGAAGACCGATAGGACGGAAATGGGTCTGTAATTAGTAATATCGTTTACACGGCCCCTCTTGAATAAAGGAGTTATTCTCGCCTCTTTCCATACTCTAAGGAAGGTAACTTGAGACAGATGTTATATATGTAAGCGATAGGTCTAAGGAAAGCATTAATACAATCTCTGGCAACAAAGGATGGTACTCTATCTGGTCCGTGAGTAGAATTATTATTATTATGTTTATATTCCCAAAACTCTTTGACTGGAGCAGAGCTATCTATTCTATTGACGGCAAAAAAAAATTATTCATTCACCTGTGTCGACAGTTGAGAAAATTTTGGTTAGTTTAAAGTCTCAAAAAACCAAAGTGTCTATAACATTTTTGTCCCAAAGTGTATTTCCACAAGATTATGTTTATATGTTTAGAACCAATATATTTCCACGTACGTTATTTCGACTATTTCATGAAAATGAATTCTCACAAAAAAGAAGTACTCGCATACTTAAGCGATTTCCCGAAAGACTAAACTAACTGACTGACTGAAGAAAAATATTTACATTGGCAAAATTCATATTCAACTTTGTAATGGGAACGAAACCTACATATCACATATATAGGATATCTGCAACGGTATTTAAAGCGAATCTCGCAGCGTTTCTTAAGACATTGAATAATACATTACAGCCGCTGCCTCCGGAAAAATCGTAATCTGTATTTTTATAGCAGCGAGCATTCTTTTCCACCGTTAAGTCGACTTTTTATCGTTCGTAGATGGTTCGGCGGCAATAAAACAGCTAAAAACGTTGCAGAATGTTTCAAGGGAAATTTGTTCTGACTGAAGCTCCGACCCGCCTCCTTATATTAGCATAATGTTGTTTCGAGCTTTGCCGTATTTAAAGGTAAATATTTTAAGCCTGCTCTTCGCAAGAGAGAAAACGTAGATCCTTTCCTTTGCTTGGATTGTTAATAAGAAATTAGGCTCCACCAGTTTTGCAACGTACAACTAGATCAGCAGTATAATAGAGGTGGTTCTGCGACAGTTTCCTAACCTCGACAATCAATTCTGTCCCCTGTCCTAAGAGGTAGATAACATTAGATTAGAGGTCACTTTTTTTTCGGTTTGTCCATTTTTGGCGATAAGTTTGAAAAAAAAAAGAATATTGGAATTTGTGAATGTGACTATATTTTTAAATGTAACTATTGTCATGATCAAATCATAACAACCTTATTTAGAATTAAATGTAGAATCTAAATCTGTAAGAAATCTTGTAAAAGTTCGATTTGGAATTCTGATGTTGTCATTTGTTTCGGCCAAAATATTTCTCAGATATAGGTTTAGAACTAAAGTTTTCCTAAAAGATTTTTCGAAATAAATACCAATAGAAAATATGTCAGAAAGACGCTTCGTTTTATCGAGGACGCCTGTTCCGGATGGATCGTGGATTGTCCCTCGCAGTGTAACATGTTCTTCACAATTGGAAATACCTTCAAGCAAATAATTTTGCAAAACTTTTAAACCGTTACCGATGAAATTGTTTTATTAAATTTTGGGTTTCGCGGAACTTTCAAATTATTTACTGCTCGGTTTAATATAGCCTTGTTTTGGGTATTACGCCAGAATGCTTACGAACTTAGGGATACTATCGCGTCGGCGTTGCGCTGGCCTCTTTTGATCACGAAGTAATGTTAAATCAATTTCTCGGAAACTTGAAGCACTATCTCATGTGGATGAGAACTTACGGATATTAAGATCGTTCCTAACCAGTTTAAAACTTTGCGTATAACTTTATTTCGGCCCCGGGTTCAATAGAATATTTGGAGGAGGCTACCAACTGCTGGCAATAATAACCTCTCATAACTGGTCGAATTGAATAAGTGACCCTAACAGGTCTGCCATATTGGCTCTTTGAAACAATACGTTCAGAGTCTGTTCTACCGCGGAAAATGGATAGTCCTTCACGCAAATTTCAATCGGAGTAAACCGTCAACCAAAATTTCAAAACCTAGATCAACAAGGTAGGCAGTACTGCCTCAACTATGTGATTTATAATTTCCTCGTAATTAAAATAAAATCATTTATTTTTACCCTAGAAAATACGCGCCAAAGCCGAGAATGCCGTTAGAAAAATGAATTTACCATTGTTGGATTATGTGCAGCACCAACATTTTTTAACATATTGTTAGTTTAGACGAATTTTCACAATTTATGTGCTATTTTATTAATACTGTTTTATTTAGGATCTAGCATAGGACTAGTATTCTCGATTTAATTTTTACCGTTTTTAAGAAATAAAAACATTCTTAAATGAACGTGTTTAAAACAATACTGCTGAAGAAATAAATACCGCTATTTTCTGACCAGAAAATATTTTAAAATAGTTAGAGACTTAAATATTTTGAATTTCTCAGTTTATCAATTTGCGAACGCGTTTTTCGGAAGTTTTTTTGAGAAGATAAACTATTATAAATTTAAATTTTTACAAATAAGGTATTTATAAAACGAGAATACCTCGTTCTTTCATTTATAGAAGGTGTTTCAGGTAGGTATTTCATTAAATATACACTTTGTTAAAAGGCAAATATTATTTTTATTTTTCTACCTTAACAACTAAACAGCATGAATCAATAACATTTTGTAGAAACAATACTATTATAATAACACACTTTCTGAATATATATTTTTTACCTTGGACGTGGAAAAAAAAATGTTGGTATTCACATTTATTTAGAAACTATTTTGTCTCCTGTTTATTTGTCATAAAGTTTATTGTTTCTAATTAAACATGTAAAACATAAAACAGAAGCAATTCAATTATTTTTTCCATGTCATTGTCCTTCTAAAAAGGTAAAAAAATATGCAAAAAGTCTGTTATAATACTTCCATAAATTTCAATTGTTCAATCCCCTTTTGTAATCAAACTATATATTTTTTTATTTGTGGCGCGATGGTTGACTATTAACCTAAACTAACCTAACGTGTATGTAATAAACTAATCATTATTTTGAACAAAGAATTATCAAGTTAAGTTTTTCGCATTTGTCTTAAAATGTACAAGAGAAAGAAAAGAATATCCGCTGTTTTCTATTGTCAAATCTGTCTCGTTTTTATTCACCGTTTTCATTCTAGTTCTGATCGCTCTGCAAAATATTGAATAAAACTGATTTTGAAGTACGTTTTTTACGTTATTTTAACAGGAAGCCTCCATTTTTTTTTTTAATTAGGGACGGGCACAAAATTTAAATTTAATTATGTAAATTTAAAATATATTTAATACTTTATATCTTGCACATTTTAAATTAAATGAGCATCTCACGGCAAAAAGTTTGAAAAAGTTTTGACTGTAATTAGCACGAATCGTAGCTGCTTTCAAATCGGTAATTCTTAAATCGTTTGGAGTCACCCCTAGTCAACTTTTTCGTCAAGAACAAAAGAATTTTTTTGGTTTCATTAAATTCCAGAATTGTTAAAAGTACTATCCGTCATTTACTTAGATATAAGCATTTCAGTAACCCAAAATAAATTATAACAAATGTTGTAATAAATTATCTAACCAAGTAGATATGCCCGTATCAATACAGATTAAACGAAAACATAACGTCTTTACTACCGAAATCGAAATTTTAAAATTCCCATGTACCCATTTGTTCTGTGTATTATGGTTGCACAACAACAACAACAGGGAGCCGTAATTCGCTATCGCCACCGTGAGGACTATTAGAACTCAGGTTCTAAGTAAAGTATGATATTAATGTTCTATAAATAAGGAAACGTCAAAACCTATTCGTGGTTGATTTATAGAACGTAATTATATCATAACTGAAAAATAAATAAAATGGTGCTTTTTATTTTCCAATGTAAACTAAATGTCGGTATCTGGGGAAGTAATAGAGTAATTTAGGAAAATAAGCATGCTGTAACTTTTGTGTTATGGAACATTTTGTTTTTCTTAGAAAGCGAGAAGCCGAGAACAACCTCTTAAAATATATTCCGAATAATGCGACACAACCTAATAGCAATCAATTTGAAAAGAAACGACCAATAAACAACCAAAACATACTAGACCAGAAAAGTGCATAGTGCAAATGGTTCCTAAAAAATCTGGCCAAGTACGAGTTCCGATTTGGCAACTAACAGTATTTATTTGTTTCCTGTATATAGCTATTAGAAATATGAGGGCCTGACTCGGCTGATAATATAGAAACTTATGAAGCAACTATGAAAAAAAATTGAGAGGAGATTTAAAATCTCATTTTTAACAAATGACCTTGCGGCATTCAACAACCAACATGGGCGTTGAGAGATCGTCTTACGGCATTTTTAAGGTAGTATTGCCTCAAAATATGCGTAGGTCTCGTTTAATGGTCTAGGAAAACTAGTTAGGAATGTGGAAATTGCTGTTTTGAACAAAAAAAAACGCAAAGTGCAGGTTAGTGGGTAGAATACAGAGGTATGTGCGGAAAATCATTCCTACCTACGGCGCATCGGTTTTTACCGTAGTAAGGCCACTACATTCTCTAATATCAAAATGGTTTCCTGTATTACGGTCACACCGTCCAAGGCCTGCTTGTTCAAGGTATCTCATATTTTCGAAGAAGATTTAAACATAAAATCAAGTGGCCTATATCTTGGAATGGTAATTTTCAATACTCCAAATATTTAAAGTCATGAAAAAGATTGCTTTGCAAATGTTTTCATAGAAACAAAAAAAGTACAGTTATTTATTTAAAATTCACGTTTCTAAAAACACCCCATAGTTCTGAATCAAAAACAGATGTCACTGTGCGGTTTTCAACATAAGGTTTTTTTTAATAAAAAATCAAGCTGCGACACCGACTTCTAGCTCCTTTAAAAACGGAAGTTTATTTCAATACGTGACCAATTTGGCCCACCCTATATGTACATATAATGTGTTTCCAAACACGCAAGGCAGCTAAAATGTAATTGGATTTTAATTATTGGGAACGACATCCTAATTACCGGAAAATAAAACAAAAGAATAAAAAACGCTTTGGCATTTTAGAGTAAGACTCAGCCTCAGACCCAACTTTAGTTGTAGTCTACCCCTTAGGAAGGAGAGTTTCCCTTTAAAATAGCTCAATCTGTGCTCACCCTGTACATACCGTACATATCGAGTTTCTAGTTATTTCTATAAATATAAAGTCTCCAACAATTTCTGGGAAAGAATTTAATTAATGTAAATAATAACACCAAAATACTCTTTATTATCAAACTACTTCACTACTACTAATAACTACTATCAATACTATTTCATTATCAAATATGACCAAACGCAAATTATGAACCGCAATAATAGTGCCTGTCTATTGCTATAAAATTGAAATAACGAAATCTAATAGTAAACGCATAAAATATCTATTCCAGATGGGCTTTACTTGCTTTAAGCACGGTCTGGTTCAAGGAGCACTCATGGTCGTTTTGGTTATTATTGAGACAGCGAAGGCAAAAGAGAACGTTGCGGCAATAAGCTCTACATAATTGAACAGGCTCGGTTCGTATGAATTGGTATTATTAAATCATGTTCCGGCATTATTTCTCACACTGGCTTCGTTGTAGTATAACTCCGTTTGACAAAAACAAAATGATTTACGAATCGGATTTAAAATAATAAGCGTTCGAGTTAAATTGAAACAATGCCGTGTTATAAAGGCTTATTCCTAAAAATAATCGTTTTCGGTTTTTTTAATTCCAGTTTCGAGTGCACAGCACTCGGACTTTCTTTTTTTTTCTATATTCCCGACTGAAAAAATATTAGCAATTCAAATGCCGCCGTCGGATTTTAAAATGGGAAAACCGTTGCTCGCGTCCGAAGTGGAAAACATTGCAATAAAGACAAATTAATATCTTGATTTTAAGCGCACTTCAAACCGTGAAATTAAAAGTCACTAAAACATAAACAGCGTTTTGATGATTCGCGTACCGGAAACAATCCTACAATCCTATAGTTTGCCAAGCTTTGCCTTTATGAAAGAAAATCCGTTGTTTTATTAAAATTTAATTTGTGCTCAAAAAATGTATTTATTAACAAAATCGACAGTCGAACCCGGAAGAAGAAGACAAAACGCAATTTGTTTATTTATTTATTTATCTACGGGAGTAGCTAAATTACAAAATGCTAAATCTACACTGACAGTGGGTTAATAATATTACTAGGGTATGTATAAACTAAATCGAATTAAATAATAATGACCGGTAATGTTAACTAAATAAAGTCTACCTGAAAGTATAGAAAACTTGATGCAAGAAGATGCTCAAGAAAGCAAAAAGGTCAATTTGGTAGTTATTATTAGCAAGTCGGTCTGATCGGTAAATAATAGTATATTATGCAACAAGTGCGGTAAACGGCATTTGATTCATTATTTTTTTTTATTTTATATATTATTATATAATATTACATTAATTAATATTATTATTTACTTTAAAAAATGGAATACTCCTTGGGTATTTTAGACTGGCGAATAAGAAAAGAATTTTTTAAGGCAATACCTATAATTGGAATCCCACAAAACTTTTAAAATAAATGCAGCTGTGTGAGATTTTGAATTAATGTTAATGCGTCTAAAAGTTTGAAAAATGTCGAAGAAGATTGCGACAGAAACTTCAAGGGAATCTTCATTTTTGAGTTTTAAATAATCAATGGCATTACAATCTTTTTCGACAAATACCATTAACACATCTATGATATTCGGTGGGCAAATGATAATTTAGAGCAATAAATACAAATAGTAATCGGAATTGATTAAAAAATCTCTAGTATAATTAACCAACAATTTGTACTTAATTTTAACGTGAACAGGCAATCCTGCGAAACTGATGATATGAGAAAACGTCAGAAATTGTGGGATAGCAATTCATGGATTTTGAATCTCGATAATTCACCTGCTCACTAATGGTTGCTCGTGTCTAAGTTTTTGGCCAAAAACAAAACCACAATCATGCTTCAGCCACCATATGACGGATATGGCCCTCTGTAACTTTTTCCTGTTCCCAAAACTCAAGAAACCCATGACGGAGGTTTGGAATGACTGAGGAGACGAAAAAAAAATCGCTGGAAGAACTCAAGGCTATTCCAAAAAGTGCTTACCAAGGATTGGAAAAAACGTTGGCACAAGTCTATTATATCTGGGGGTGGGGGAGATTGCTTTGAAAGGGACAACATTAATTTTGATAAATAAATAGATATATACTTCTTGATAATACTTAAAAGTCACCTTACTTTTTGAATACACCTCGTATGCGAGTATTCAAAATAGTGGTTAATAGTTGAGTTGTAAAGTCAAATGAACATTCTTAATTATTAATCAAAATTACCACTTTCACAGCTTTCAAATCAATATTTGTTCGACAGCCAGATGATTTGCTTTGGCTGCAGGGGCGGCGGCCAATGGAAGAAAATAAGTATGCATAATTTCGAAATTATCCTCTAATTCTAAGCAATTTAAGGAATTGTTTTCTCTATTAGAGGCAATATTTTTTCATTGATTTACCGTTTTTATTACAAATAAGGCTCACACAGGTTCTTAACCTAATTGGGAATATATCGAAAAATGGATAATAAAGTCTTTATGCAATTTGTTTAGTGGCTTATTAAATATTAAAGAAATGTATTTAAGAATTAACACTTTAAAAAGTTAAATCAATGTCATGTGTCAAGAAAAAAACAAACGAAATTTTTGATTTTTAAATTTTGACCACAATGTAAAATAAAAGTAATCAATAGTAGTATATTATGCAACAAGTGCGGTAAATGGCATTTGACTCACGAGTTTATTTGACAGGAGCGGAGCGAGTGTTTAATAAACGACTGACTTAAAAATTTACCCAACGTGTTGCATACTATACTTTTTCTACGACCGTTAGTTTTTGGGTACATTTTCGCAAAACAACACGAATACATTCACCGTCACCATATGACCGTCAGAATTGACAAACGTCAAAATTGCACGAAACTGACGTGGTAAAGTGACGCTCCCCGCATGCCAGATCAGTGGGTAATTAGGTATTTTACAGACGGGAGTAGAAAAATTTAATTTTTAAAAGAATAAGCGAATGACAATATGTTACTTATGTGATTATACATAATTTTTATTTGATTAACTTATAGATTACTGATAGATTTTTTTAAAGTTTTTTTGTATGTATCATTCTTAGCACAGAACTGAAGTTGATTTGCTATAGTCTGACACGGGGTCAGTTAAATTAGTATTTCCCATTTCCATATGCTTTTCGGATATTTTATCGCTATGGTTTGCAGATCTTCCACAGATCATTTGGCACAATATTGGCCCAACATTAGGAATAAGCTAGATAATAGTAAATTTTATATTGAAAAGCTACATCCTAAAGCAAAACCATATTAAATATTTTAATCAATATTTAAACTGTTCTGACACACCGTCATTAGTATATAAATAATTGGGTTATTTGTAATTTTAGGCCAATATTTTATTGCAATGTTGTATGTAAAAATATATAGGGTGCTTCATTTATAGGAAATGTGTTTTACTGATTTATTCAGAAATAAGATATTCTATTGTTCTTATGAATTCTCTATCTTAATTGGCATCAAAAATACTACTACCACGTATAAGAGCGTCATAGTGGAAAAAATGTATTTTAAACTAACCAAAATATTGCTTGTTGTCGTTTTTCGTTTTCGTACTGGGGTTTATAAAAAAAGGCCTCCCCAACCCGCTATTCGTTTTAGGGCGAAAAAGAGAGCACATCGGCCACTAATAAACAATTAATTCCTTTTTTTCGGCGTTAGTGTTTCGACCAAAAACACGCGCGGTTTCGACTATTATGAAACAATAAGCTCTACGAAATAACGTTGGGTGCAAAATCGAACTTTTTAATCCAAAAATGGGTTAATAAATTGTTTACCATTACCGTGGTTTTATTTATTTAAGCCTTTTCCCACAGCGCCAAAACCGGGTCTATTGGACTACGGCTTTTTGGGAGATTTAATTTGCAGGCGACCGCGCAATTTTTGGTACGTATATAGGTTAGACATAAAATAAATTTTTTTGACTATGCTCCATCTCAGTTTTCGCAATGATTGCCGCTTGCCTTGTTCCTTAATAAAATAAGTTCTTTTTCGGGTCTTCCTTTAATGTAATAATTTGTTGTAATTTTTCAAAGAAACTTTCACAGGCTACTGAAATGCTTTTTACAACACTTCTGGATTCCTCCTGCGTCGGTGTTTGCTTAGTCGAAATTGCAGACATTTCGCCAATCATCCTGTTGGGTTCTTCAGAGCTTGACTGACTGAAACTGTTTCAGTCAAGCTCTGAGGAACTTCAGCAATTTCGACTAAGCAAAAACCGACGCAAGAGGAATCCAGAAGTTTTGTAAAAAGCAATTTATTGTAATTTTGCACATTTTTTTTTCAATCTCATTGACCATTAGGTCGCAACTTGGGAATTGCGTGTTAAGAGGCAACAGAGCTGTGGAATTTGAAAGCAATTCAAATTACTGATGAGCATTCTAGAAGAATTGAAGCTTTCTGCAACGTCCATAAGCAGTAAAGCATTATCTCCATAGCAACACAAACTTGATGTCTTGACCTAAGATTTCCAAAAAAATACAATAATTATAATAATAACCATAAAATTACTTGCTAATACATTAAAAAATTACTCACTCACTTATACATTTATTTTATATTAATTAAATTAAATTAATTATTATTAATAAAAATTAAATTAATGTAGAATAATATAGAATACATATAAAAAATGATGCACAGTTATATGATAAAAAACATGTTACAAAGAGGAAGGCAATAATGTGGGTATTTATTTTTATTCAGCGATATCAGCGAAATGATAAAAAAAAACATGACTAACTCTAGAATTAGCAACTTAAGGCAACTTTGATATATTGAAATTGACAGAGACTAACCAAAAAAAATCAAAATTAATATATTGACATTTCTTTGATCAATGTCTGATTTTATTGAATACAGCGAATTTTTGATAATTGATTAGTATAAACGCAGTATGGTTCCAGACACTGTGTAATATATCAAAACGACTAAATATAAATTGCTGCCACAAAGTTGTGTTTTGGAAACTATCAATGTAAAAGCCTGCATATATTTCTCAAAGTTTTAATATGTCAGATGCCAACCTGAATAAATCAACGCAAAGTAACCAAAGAGAATTTTAATTAATCTTAAAAACTGCCATGACGTGCCCGAGTGCAATAATTTATTCAATATTAAGTAAATTATTTAAGTTTCACTGCGTTTAATAATTCACAGGGCCGTATGGTTAATTATTCATTCCATTACATTTGTTTCGCCTCTGATGCATTTAAAAGGATTGCCTATACACGTTAAAATTAAGTACAAATTGTTGGTTAATTATACTAGAGACTTTTTAATCAATTCCGATTACTATCTGTATTTATTGCTCTAAATTATCGTTTGCCCACCGAATATTATAGATGTGTTAATGGTATTTTTCGAAAAAAATTATAATGCCGTTGATTATTTAATACTCAAAAATGAAGATTCCTTTAAAGTTTCTATCGCAAACTACTTCGAATTTTCTCAAACTTTTAGATGCATTAACATAATTTCAAAATCTCACACAGGTTGATTTATTTTAAAAGTATGCCTTAAAAAATGATTTTTCTATTATGCAAAGAGCAAGCGTGGTAAAAGTATCACTTTAAAGCTGGGTTCCCATGCATCCGTTTTATTCCTTGCAGTGCATAATAATAATAATTATTATTATTATTATTATTATTATTATTATTATTATAGGACATTTATTAACTCAATCCACTGCAGCGAGAAAAAACAATAATGCCATTACAGTACGTGTTAAATGAGGACCTAGCAACGATTTACTACTTACTTTTTTTTATTATTCTATATGTGTATTTTTGGGTAATGGCAATGGATAATTGGGCAGGGAAAGGTCAGGAAAAATGGGGGCACCGCAAATATTTGTTGAAAAATATTCAGGAAGTTGGTAAATATGCATAGAGCACAAAAAATCAAAAAAGTAATTTAAAACACAAAAATCAGTTATTAAATCTGGCAATGAAACAGTTCTGTTGTCATTCTGAGATGTAAAATCTTAAATCTTATTAAACCATATTAATAAAGGAATGAGGCAAGGGTGTAGTATTTCTCCAACATTATTTAAAATATATTCAGAACAAGCCCTGGAGAAGTGGAAGAAAAAATATAAGAATATGGGAATACCATTGAGTGAGGATCATCTTTTCCCTGTGTTTTGCGGACGGTCAAGTAATCTTGACCCGAGACTATGATGACAGATGACATAGAGTACATGACGCGAAAGATTATTGAATAATATGGGGGCTGAAGGTGAACATTAATAAAACAGGATACATGTGTATAGGAGCCACACAACAAGACCTAATTCCTGGAACAGGACAATGTAATGGGTGTTTTTTTTTTCGATGTATAGAACTTTAAGTTGGCATTACTGTTTAAGATGGCGACCGATTTAACAGCTGTCAAGTAATTTATTCTCAGTTTGGTTTGGCATTCATGATGAATAGACTCACGCCTGAACAACGCTTGCAAATAGTGCAATTTATTTCGAAAATAATGATTCTGTGCGGAATACGTATCGCGCACTACGTCCATTTTATCGTCGACAAAATCGTCCATCAGAGCACTTAATTCGATTAACCATGGAACGTTTTTGCACCACGTTTACGCTTATTGCTAACTCGCATCCCCAAAGACGCCATACGGTGCGTACAAAAGAAGCCATAGCTGCTGTAGAGCGTAGCATTGAGGAAGACCCGAATGAGTCCATCCGCCATCGAGCACAGGAATTGGATCTGTGTCATCCACTTTATGGAAGATTTTGCGGAAGGATCTTGGTTTACGTGCTTACAAAATCCAACTCGTGCCAGAATTGAAACCAAACGATCATCAAGTAAGGCGTAGAATCGTCGAATGGGCCCAAAACGAGATTGCCGTTGTTCCCGATTTTCATAAGCGAATTTCGTTTAGCGATGAAGCGCACTTCTGGTTGAATGGCTACGTCAACAAACAAAACTGCCGCATTTGGAGCGAAGCTAATCCTCAAGTGTATGTCGAAACACCGTTACATCCAGAAAAACTGACTGTTTGGTGCGCTTTATGGGCTGGTGGAATTCAAAAACGATGATGGCCAGAACGTTGCAGTCAATGGTGATCGGTATAGAGTCATGATTACTAACTCTTTCATTCCTGAATTGAATAACCATGATGTCCAGGAGATGTGGTTTCAACAAGACTGCGCAACATGTCACACAGCTCGTGCCACAATCGATTTATCGATTGACACGTTTGGTGAACGCCTAATTTCACGTTTTGGACCTGTGAATTGGCCTCCAAGATCTTGTGATTTAACACCGCTGGACTACTTTCTGTGGGGCTATGTAAAGTCATTGGTTGGCCACAAATGTTGGAAAAAGTCATCGAAGATTGGACGTCCAGATTGGACTACATCCGTGGCGGTCATATGCCAGAAAGTGGCCAATTGCTTTTGAACGGATTATCCAAGGATTGTTATTAACATACAATGCAACAAGATTATTACTTTAATTAAAAATTAATTATTTAATAATTACCTTAATTATAATAATAATCTTGTTGCATTGTATATTAATCACCACCCTTGGATAATCCGTTCAAAAGTCATTGGTCACTTTCTTTTATCTATGAACAGATCATACCTTAATAAGAATTAAAGGAATAAATATTAGTTGCAATTGGTTATCAACTACTATTCAAATTTCTATTGGCTAGCTGAAAATTTTTAAAACTCTTAATTAACGTATGTATGTTCCCTTCATTATTTAATGTAGAAGTATAAAGTAATTAATCATCCTCTTTCCGTCTTAATTTTTTTCTAATCGCAGAAACTCCTGGAGTATTATTAAACCTAAATTCTGTTATGCTTAAATTTTACTTCGCACTGGCGAAACGGAAAACGGCTTAAGACTGAACGACAAACAGATCTCCATGGAAATGAAAATACGTCACCATTGCACTCACTGTATGACTAATTGATGGCCAATACCTGGACACGCAGCTTAAGGCGTAAGCGTTGTAACTACAGCGAGCCAGCCGATTTCGAACATTTCCGTTATTTAAGTCAGTAGTTTGAGAGCAATCGGATGTTTTCGGCAGATGAGACCCATGGTATTTTAACGTTCGTCAATTGTGACGGTGACCTCACACCCCACATAGTAAACTTCTGCAGTCACTCGTTTATTAAGCGTCACACTGCACTCACTGCCAAATTAAACTGGTGCACAGTAGTCTACAGCACACTTATTTTGGACAAAAGTTATTTAGTAACTTTTTTTATTGTGAATCAACTTTACAGTATCACAGAAAGGTACACGTGCTCCTCTGAATAAACCTTTGACACAATGGTATTCGATGGTCGACAGTCTTTTTTGGCCTCCAAAATATGATTATAAGTCGGATATATGTCGCAATTTCGGGAATGCGCACCCAATTGGGTAACCAATTATTGTTTCGTGAATCTATTGTAAGTGTCAGGCCATGATTACAGACTTATCAGCCTCATGTGCCACCCTTTGAAGGTCTTGCTGAAGATTGTCCAGAACAGAATTTATAAAAAATGCGAAGAACAGCTGGACAACTCGCAATTTGGCTTTAAAGGAGGAATGGGGATAAGAGAAGCGTTGTTTGCAATGGCAGTACTTCTCCAGAAGAGCCGAGCCGAGCCGAACCGAGAATACAACAAAAGTATATATATATATATATATATATATATATATATATATATATATATATATATATATATATATATATATATATATATATATATATATATATATATATATATATATATATATATATATATATATATATATATATATATATATATATATATATATATATATATATATATATATATATATATATATATATATATATATTATTCTCACGTATTGATTCACGGATGGAAAAATGTGATGACACTATATTCCGGGATATCATCCGTTCGCTCGTTGAACTCCGACTGGAATCCTGCAAATCCTGCATCCGACTGGAATCCTGCAAATCCTGCATCCGACTGGAATCCTGCAGACGTTTCGCCAAAATCTCACTTGGCATCTTCAATGCTCGCGCTCCGAAAACACTTCGAACACTGGGCCAGTGTATATATATATATATATATATATATATATATATATATATATATATATATATATATATATATATATATATATATATATATATATATATATATATATATATATATATATATATGATGACACTATATTCCGGGATATCATCCGTTCGCTCGTTGAACTCCGACTGGAATCCTGCATCCGGATGCAGGATTCCAGTCGGAGTTCAACGAGCGAACGGATGATATCCCGGAATATAGTGTCATCACATTTTTCCATCCGTGAATCAATACGTGAGAATATATATATATATATATATATATATATATATATATATATATATATATATATATATATATATATATATATATATATATATATATTAGCACCAGACAGCCACAGTAATAGTCAACAACTTGGAGACGGATGAGGTACGAATCCAGCGAAGCGTTAGACAGGTAATTTTTCAAAAGGCTCTATCGGACAGAGAAGCAGTTAGGATTGGAGGAGAAATTATCAACAATATACGATTTGCGAACGATACGGTAGTCCTGGCTGAGTCTCTCGAAGACCTACAATTGCTGGTGGATAGAGTTTACAACGAAAGTCGTGCAATGGGGCTCACAATTAACATAGAAAAAACTAAATTTATGGTTGTCTCAAAGAACCCGGCCAGGCAACATCAGTTATACATAGAAGAACAAGTTGAACAAGTCGAAAAATACAAATATTTGGGAGCGTCCATCACCTCTGGCCTAGAACAAGATCAAGAAATAAAGTTCAAAATCGAAATAGCAAGACAATCATTTCTTGGTTACAGGAAGATACTCTGTAATAAAAACTTGTGTCTCAGTTTGCGATTGAGGTTCGTCGAATGCTATATATGGTCACAATTATTATATGGGGTAGAAACCTGGACACTAAAAGCACAGATCATCAAAAAACTGGAAGCCTTCGAGATGTGGCTGTATAGAAGGATACTAAAAATTCCCTGGACGGATAGAATTTCAAACGAAGAGGTCTTACGAAGAACTGGCCGCGGTAGAAAATTAATTACTTTAATAAAAAGAACGCAAAACCGCATATCTGGGGCACATCTTAAGAAATGATAAATACCGTCTACTACAAACTATTATGGAGGGAAGACTAGGTGGAAGAAGGGGTATCGGAAGAAAAAAGAAATCCTGGCTAAAAAATATCAGGGACTGGACAGGGTTGCATGTGGGGGAATTATTTCATGTTGCGAGGGATAGAGAAGCGTTTGGAGTAGTGGTCGCCAACCTCCAATGAAAGGGAGAAAGCACTGGAAGAAGAAGATTGTAAGTGTACAAGTAAGCGCTTTTTGAGAGCTGTACTTGATCGGCTCCTTTTTTGACTTTTGATGCACGTGTCTGGCTTCGTTAGGTCTCTTTCAAAACACACGACAAAACTTTGTCTCCACTTACTTTTACAGCAACCACTGCCGCATTTACTATTAACTGAGTATCGTGATTTATTTTCCGAAGTAACTGGGGTGCATCTCTTCTCTGTGATCTGGCACTGACATTTGTTCACGCTGTATTGCCAATTCAGTTTTACGTTCAGCACATTTTACAAAATTAGTAACCGCTAAAGCAAGCTGCTAGATTAACCCCAAAAATTCGAGTTTTTTCACAAACATGTTTCTTATATTTATTGGGAAATTCATTTTCATTTATGCTACCTAAAACATATTTGGCGACAGTGGATAACTTTGCCAATGTTTTTTCTTTGAAACAGCAAATATAATAGATTTCCTGATTCTTGGACCTAAAAAACATGTTTTTTCTCTGATGTGGCACTTGATAGCAAAAAAAAAGTACGCAGCCAGAAAGTCAATATATAAGAGTACCAAAAAACATTAACCTTAGAGTTATCACTTTTAATTATTTTTTATAGCACTAAAAAACTTCATAAACGCAGGACTGACGTTGCAAAATTTTACCGCGCTTGCATGATTCTTGTGACAGTGACATTTTGACGTGTTCAGAACTTTCGTTTTCGAAGGTAAGTTTTAAGTGTGTATTGTTATTTAAATAGTATGTATCATTTATATTTATGGTGTGTTTATAAAATTACGAAATTTTTTAAGTATTTTTATTTATTTGCTGGGGCGTCTATCCCTACTAAAAAGGATAGAGGCCCCACTATTGACTGAGTATAGACGCCCTTAGAAGCATATACCCTCTATGACTTTTGTTGTCAGTATGGTACCAGCCGTAAGTCCGCTTTCCAGAATTGACTTTTAGACATTTTGGACAAAATCAGCGGACTATATACGAATGTGCGGTGACTGAAATGGTGTTTATAAAGAAATGAAATTAAATCAAAATCGTCAAAAACTTTTTCAAATTACAATAGCTTCTAAAATTAACCAAGTTTTCGGTAATAGGGATTTACTTTTTAAAAGAAAGAAAAAATAGAGATGTTTTTGCTGTTATCCGTAGTGGTACCTCTTCTACGTGGAACAATAAGCCTGCTTTTAACGCAAACAAAAGCAATAGTATATTATGCAACAAGTGCGGTAAACATTTTGACTCACGAGTTTATTTGATACGAGCAAAGCAAGTGTTTAATAAACGAGTGACTTAAAAAGTTTACCGAACGTGATACATACTATTCTTTTTTTTTTCGTTAGTATTTGCTTACATTTTCGCCAAACAACACGAATAAATTCCTTGACATAACAATCGGAATTGACAAACGTCAAAATTCAAGGCGTGGGAAATATCTCCGAAAACATTCGATTGTTCCCAATCCCGTGCGGTAAAACCCCGGAAATGTCCGAAGTGAGTCGGATCCGTGGGAAACAAAACTGACATGCTAAAGTGACGCTGCCCGCATGCTAGATCAGTGTGTAATTAGGTATTTTACAGACCGGAGTAAAAAAAAGTCATTTTGCTTTTCTTAGTGTACACCCATCTATCATTTTTTCTTGTGACTTTTCGCTATTGACATATTTCCATGAATGGGCTGAATAATCATAGCATAAAAATGAACAAAATCGAATGAAAAAACCGAAAACTTGAAAGTATAGGAATATTGTAAGGATACGTGCGGTGTACAATCAATCAAGGGTAAGCTATTTTGAATTCGAGTAAATGACGCTACTCGCAGATCAAACTATTGCGATACGTTGTGGTGCAAATTAAATTCCGTCAGACAGGCAACTGCTTTTCCACTTGAAATAATTGATGTTTAAAATAACAAAGCTACTCTCGACATATTATTGAACTCGATATAGTGGTAATATTGTTTTACTAAACGCTAATCTAATAGAGAAACTTTAAGTATATTTTGATAGCTCAGAGTGTTTCGAAAAGCTTCGAAATTACCGATTTTTTCTTGAATTCCAGGATTAAATTATTTAGATACAGGAAACGCGACCGGGGAGTAGAATAATTCATTTCCACCAAGAGGCAAACTAAAAAATATATATATATTTGTTAAATGCGATGGAAAATCAAGCGAAAGCCGCGGCAATACGAAAGAAAGCTAAATTCATTCCGAAAGGTAAAACCGAAATTACTTCTCTTGAAATAACTCACGTCTTCCGACCATTAATCAAACGGTGTTTTACGTTAAAAATCTTTCGGTGTCTACCACCGAAAGCTGCGGCACTTTCCACTTTCCAGGAAAATTTAATTTGGGTTTTTATATTCCGCCGCTAGACTCGACCCTTGCAATGGATTCTTATTTAATTAATACGTCGCTTTTTCCCTTCCGTGATCATAATTTCAATAATACTGTCAATTGGTCAATAAGAACAACTAATATTACCAGTAAATTTAAAACCAAATTTGTTACCCCGATGAACCAATATTATTTAAATCCGAGACATTATAAAAAGTAATTACAAAGCCATTAATAAAATTCGTTATTTAGAATAAAACGCCAAATCGTAAAATTAAAACAACAAAAAATGTTATTATTATTATTATTATTAATATTATTATTGTTATTATTATTATTGATTGTTTTAGAAATTACATTTCTACAACAAGAAATGTGCATCAGACATTATATAAGCTTAAAAAAACAAAATAGTAAACAAATAGGATATTTGGCCAGATACAAATCATAATTTTATTTTTACTCATTGCTTACAAAGGCACGGGTACCGGTATGAAGTTAGCAGCTAAAAGTTGGCAGTCAAAATTACAGAAAGAGCCGAACGACCAGTGGCGGCAGAGATTTCTAAACCAGTTTAGGAAGCAACTGATTTAAATTAAATAGATCTCTCCCTTTTATTTCCAGAGAAAATGTTCGGTTGCAGCCTCGTATGCGGTGAAACTAAAAAGTTTTAAATATATATTTTTTCTAATTTAATCGAAATTTCTAGACTCATTTCTGAAATGAAAATATGTCCACAAAGGTTAGCTTTCGTTTTCAGTAAAAATATTCTCTTGCGCTCACATACCGCAGTTGCTACAGGGTGAAACAACAAAGGATTACATTTTTTTCTACTTTACTCAAAATTTGCAGACTTTCGTTTCTTGATGTAAGTGTATACACAAAAGTTAGCTTTCGTTTCAAGTAAAAATATTCTCTTGGACTTCTGTACGAGATCTGCTATAAATTTTGAATATTTTTTTCTACTTTAATCGATGTTTACACACTTCCATTTCTTGATGAAAATGTGTGAATATTTTACTGGAAACGGAAGCTTCCCTTTGAGGACACATTTCCATCAAGAAACGAAAGTGTTTAAATTTTGACTGAAGTAGAAAAAAATATTAAAAACTTTTTTAATTCACCTTATATTAACTCTCGTACGAGAGTGCAAGAGAATATTTTTACTGGAAATAAAAGTCAACCTTTGTGGACACCTTGTGTGTAAATTTCGACTAAAGTAGAAAAAAAATATTTAAAACTTTTTTGTTTCGTCCTATAGCAACTCCCGTACGGGAGTGCAAAAGAATATTTTTACTGGAAACGAAAACTAACCTTTGTGGACACATTTTCATTAAGAAATGAAAGTGCGTAAATTTTGATTAAAGTAAAAAAAATATTTATACTTTTTTGTTTCACCCTATAGCAACTCCAGTACTGGACTGCAAGAGAATATTTGTACTGGAAACGAAGGCTACCCTTTGTGGACATATTTTCGATTCAAGTAGAAAAAAAAATTGAAACCTTTTTTATTTTACCTTATAGCAACTGCCGTACGGGAGTGCAGGAGAATATTTTTACTGGAAGCCAAAAGCACATTTTCATCAAGAAATGAAAGTATGTAAATTTCGATTTAATTAGAAAAAAATATTTTATACTTTTTTGTTTCATCCTCTAGCACCCGTACGGGAGCGCAAGAAAATATTTTTACTGGAAACGAAAACTAACCTTTGTGGACACATTTTCATTAATAAATGAATGTGTGTAAATTTCGATTAAAATAAAAAAATATATTTAAAACTTTTTTATTTCACCCTATAGCAACTCCCGTATGGGAGTGCAAGGGAATATTTTTACTGGAAACGAAAGCTAACCTTTGTGGACATATTTTCATCTCAGAAATGAAAGTGTGTCAATTTTGATTAAATTAGAAAAAATATATATTTAAAACCCTTTTGTTTCACCGTATAGTAACCCCTGTAAGAGGCAGCAACCGAACATTTTCTCTGGAAATAAAAGGGAGAGATCTATTTAATTTAAATTAGTTGCTTCCTAAACTGGTTTAGAAATCTCGGCCGCCACTGGTCGTTCGGCTCTTTCCGTAATTTTGGCTGTCAACTTTAACTTCACACCGGTTAACGGCATTACATCGGGCAAGTGAAGGTGGAAATTTTTTTCAAATTGATTAGTGTTATATACGGAGCAAATGTGATCAGGTTTAGTAAAGTAAGCGCAGCCTTTATAGGAGAAATGTTATTACTCAATCTTAATTGTGCGATAATTCTTGAAATGGACATTGGCAATTGGCAATTTAAATAGCTGGGTGGTAGATCAGAGGGTGCAAAACTTGAGTAAAAATTCGTGTAGTGTGACGTGCTGGGTTAAATTTGGTGAGCCTTGTGTTATTGATCAGAGATAGTTGGCGATCAAAACACAGTCGCGGGAGACGACTCTCGTCCATTCTTAACAGTTTCATAAGAAATCTGAGGCAAGATTTAAATGTTTCCTAAATTAAGTGTGTGAAACCTGTTACCAGGCAAAGTAAAGCACTTGAAGTTGTTTTAGGAGGTAACCATAATCTTTTTAAAAAGTTGGTAAGTACTCGCTCAAATATATCGGTATAAAGTATGCGCCAAACTGGAAGATATCCGGAAAAAATATTTAGTATGGTTGTTTGAAAAATTTTAATAGCATCCAAGAGGAAAACTTACTCTTTCTGAGCATCAACAATGCGGCCCCCGCTGCCTAACTCGCTTTGGAAACTGCTTGAAGAAGATAATGTCACAACAAGATCATTAAACCTTTTAACCACATCTAGGCTTGAATCACCTAAGACAAGCTTTCTCTGGGTTGCCAAAGAGGAGTTACTAAAGGACATGACTTTAGTTTTTTGAGCATTGATTTTTTACCAATAGCTAGTCGAATTTGCGACAGGCAACCAAGTGCCTTTAGAGCGTAATTTAATATCGACCTATAAATATATACCACATAAATACTAAAAGATTTTAAATGGAAGTTCGACAATCTCTTATTAATTGCATCTTCAGTTATTGTATAACGTGTCTTCGCTTTAAGCACGAAATTCATTCGTACAGAACAAGGTAGAACACCTGGATGTCTGATATAAAATGGGCACATTATTTCCAATCCAATTTGACTTTTTGCGAAAATTCTAATCATGAACCTTAATGTTTTGTGACGTTATCGAACTATTTTCCTTATTATTTTATTTTTCATTAGGGTTAATGAGAAACGATACCTAGCAAATATCACCATCTTAAGTTTAGCTGAGTTTGTTGTTGCATGTCAATTCTTATAATTTAGGAAAGTTGTTATCCAAACTGCGCTATATAAGCCCAGGGTCCCTCGGTATCAAACCAATTTTAGTGTATCCAATTAAATATTAACGCATTGATAAGTCTTACGGGGCACTAAACAAATCGTCAAATTGCAAGCATAAAAATAAAAAACAACAATGGAGAAACGACTACTCCCTGCAGTACGTCGTGCTTTATCTCTTTTTGATCTAAATGTCTCATATGAGTCTGCGAATTGCGAACGCTTGCTAAGATAACTACGAGCTTGTGCACATACAAACTAAGCAAAAATCGTGCATCATAGGGGCAAAGAGCTTTAGACCCAAAAACACCTTATTATTTTTTGGTTAACTTTCACTTTCGTGCGGTAATTGAACAAGTTCTTCTGCTAAGCAAATAACAAATAAACTTTATGTTATGTTTGTTTTAGTAGTAAAATTGAAAATTATCCCAAAATAATTTCAAAACAATGTAATGGCGGCTCTACATGAGATATAGTATTCCCCAGGTGAACCAGAAAGTGGTTAGTCACATCAAAAACTTAGTCTCATATATTTTGAACCTTTTCTTGTTCCCTCACATATAGATGATTAAAAAGGAATCTAATCTGTTTTTATTCAAATATCAAAGAAGAGAATATCACGATTCTAAAAATTAGTGAAATGAGAGCTTTCCCCTCTTGTTTCATAATCTGATTTTGATAAATATGATTCAAAATTTCTACAAATATCCTTTCCATATCTTTATCTATGTTTAATGCAGATCATGTCTCTGGTGACCTTGGATCTATGTAAATTAAATCCTTTAATCTTCTCTATGTTTGTTGGTCCGCATAATTCAAGTTCAAAAGCTCTAGGCAGTAACACTCCCAAAGAATCGAAATATAATTTTCAAAAAATCTCCGACAGACTTAGGAAAAAATTGACCATAAAACTGTTCCGAATTATTTGGTGGACTTCATCAGTCTTCATAATTGTGACCAGGCATTTTATTCTGAATGGTATATGGTGATTATTTGAGATCTTAAACTATTTATTGTAAGAATAGATAAATTCTTGTTTCATATTTTATCTTTATTAGATGTGAATCGATCAAATAAACAACTCTTGCAGTTAGTTCCAGCGAGGGCAGAGAAATTCTGTACGCTTCGGGCCTCGGGCCTTGAATATAATTAACCATCGACACTAATGCTCGGTACATAAACAAGGAGCATTATTTAAAACTCTTTACGTATTTTCCTATCCTCCGGAGGGAACAGTGTAATCCTCCCTTGAGTTTGCCCCATTTCTCACTTTTATTCTCCCGCGCCCCTGTCTTACGATTAGCGGGGTAAGTTTAACGATCTTCCTATAAGCCTCGGGGAGTTTCTAATGGAGGAGGCCCCCGCATATTTCATTTTGCATATTTGCTGGGATTTCTTGCATGGTCGGGTTCCTTCAGGGAACTGATTTGCTATCCATTATTTTCCTTTTGGTTGGTTTTGTTTTGTACGGGGTTGTGGCGAGGATTCAGTTTTGCATAAATGTGTACGAGAATGGAAATTGCTTACAAGACATATTTCGTGCGTAAGTGCCGATGTATAAGTACACAAGTTAAAAAAGACGTGTTTGATAAAAGACAAATAGACGCAGTAACAAAGCGGCGCAATCAAGAGTGGCATTGTCGGGGAAACCGTTAATGCGATGAGGCAAAACAGGACTGGGAAAATAAGAGAATGAAGATAATTGCCCAGTAGTTTCCAACACCTTCTTTCTTATCTGAACGAGAAAGGCATTATTTTGGATGTAATCCCTTTTAATGCTTTTTCCGTTTAAGCTGAAATAAGCAAAGGTAAAAATTGCATTCCGAGATTTAAACTCGCGGCTCTTAATGGCGTCCGAACGAGTGGGAAAGTTTCCTGGGTCTCGTTGAGGGAAACAAATAGAAGATTTTAAGGATATAATTCGTTCCCGATTTGTTGTAATATTCTGGAATTACTTTAGATAACAAAAAACAGCAGAATGTCAATATCAGACGGGAATACATTGCAACATCAAATAAATGAATGTTTCAAAACCTTATTTATTAAAATATTCAACAATCTTGGTTAATGTAACATTTTTTAAAAAACTAGGTTATTTTAACTTACAGACAGAAATAATACGAGACAAGATAGAAAATAACTATCGCACGAGACGTTGAGAAGTTCGTCCTTTACAAATTTGTATCCAGAACAAAAACTCGTGCTCCTGCCTTGGCCGGAATTAAAATCATAATCTTAAATTCGGTATTTCCATCTGAATGAAAAAAAAACATGAATTATACCTTTACCCTTGACTGAATTAATATCGCTTTCTAATCTGGCATCAATTAACATTCTATCAACGCTGTCAAAAATACTTGCAAAGACCACAGCTTCAAGAACATGTAATACACAACAGGATTCTATCAATTGCACAATCGGGATTTAGACAGAGCACAGTTAGAATACCAGATTACAGATAGAGGCAAAATAACTGTTCTAGTACTGCTGGTCCACAGCAAAGCTTTTGAAGCTATCAATCACGAAATGCTAATTTCTATTTTAAATTTTCTTGGCCTTGAATAATGGGAATGTGCTATGATTGCCCATTAAAAACTTCAAACCTTTCAAAAATTACGACTGACTAGAAGTTAGGAGGAAGCTTAAATGCTAAAGCTTTTTTCGGAAATATACTTTTCACTACACTATAATATCCATATTGAAAATATCCTAAAGATTCAACAAAGATTCTGTTAAGAACCTATTAGTTTTCGTTGCTATATGTGAAACCCCGCTATGTGTGAACACGCCAGAGTCACGTGACTATCATGCATCAATCACGGTCCAAGTGCGGGCCAGACCGTTTGTACAGCCGAAGGGATGCCGCCCAGCGCGCCAGTACCGAACTGACTACCACAAGGGAAAGTGCGTTTGACGGTACGAGAGCAAGATACAGTCCACACACGAAGGTGTATAGAGGTTCTATACATTTTTTGGTCCATTCGATCGGATTTTTGGACAGAAACAAGAATTTCTTGGCTATTCATTCGGATTCACGGTTCATTGAACGGATTCGGTTAGTCAATTAGTTTTTTCAAGAGTCGTCACATCCAGCAGCGTATCCTGGACAAGCATTTGAAGTTGTATTGAGTCGGTGAGAGATTGTTGTCGCAACGATAAAAACAAACTCGCCGTCGGACAGCAAAATCAAGGTAACCTCGTTGCATGCAGAAAACTGTCGCCGTCGGAACCGTTTCATCGCGTTGTGCGTTCGCGTTACGGACAATCGGAAAAAGTGCCAAAGTTTTCCGTTTTCAACGTTTTCCAAACAAAATTGTACATTTCATCCAAAGATCGTTGAATTTTTTTTGTAAAAAGGAGTTCCAATCGTAAAGAAATTTGCCAATTTACATTTGGAAAAACTGCAATTGCAATTTTGGTGTAAATTTAATTCAAAGAGTCATTTACGTTGCATTAGGATCGAGATTTCAGTGCATCTCAGTGATATCGAGTTCGCGCAAAATTCTGAAAATAATTCATTGTTGATTTGATTTTAAAAATTTCAAAAAATGCCAGCAAAAAGAAAATCAAAAAACCCAAAGATGCAAAGCGACTTCCCAGATACCGAAGATGGTGAAGTAAATGCTCGAACTCAAATTTTGGTAAGAAAACGGGCTAGCATAAAAAGCAGGTTAACGCGTTTTTCAAATTATTTTCATGCCGCGAAAACTGAAAATCCTAATCGAGCGACACTACTCGAAATTGAATTACGCTTGAAAGAAATTGAATCGAATTTACTTTCGGAATTTTCTGAAATTCAGTTTGAACTTGAGGGCTTAAATTCGAATGATTTCACGGAATCTGAGTTGGAAAAATTTGAGTTTTCGTATTTTGCATTAATTTCGGACGCAAAACAGTTCATTTCATCGCACAATGATTTCAACAGAAATTCAACGGAAGATGAAACTCATTCGAGCACATCCATCATTGCCAATGTTCCTCAAAATTCAAATTTTCACCGGAAACCACATGCGAAATTTCCTACCATTGAACTGCCAAAGTTTTCGGGTCAATATGAGCGATGGCAAGAATTTCGAGATACTTTCGTCTCATTTGTACACAAAAGTGAATATCTTGATTCTATCGAAAAATTCCATTAAAGCTTCACTAGAAGGGCCAGCAGTTCAGTGTATCCAATCCATTGATATTGATATATAAAATTATGATGTAGCGTGGGACATTTTATGTCAGCGTTTCGAGAACAAGCCTTTGTTGGTTCACAATCACATTAAGGCTCTTTTCAACATTCATGATATTAAATCTGATTCGTCAAATTCTTTTAGAAATTTAGTCGATATCATTTCAAAAAACATGCGTTCACTTGAAAATTTAGAAATAAAAACTCAATTTTGGGATCCTTTGATCATATTTTTGATAACAAGCAAATTAGATGTTGATACGATAAGAGAATGGGAACAGCTAGAGTTCAATGAGGAACTGCCCACCTTATCAGAATTAAAATCATTTCTTTCAAATCGCACTGATTTTCTTGACAAAGTTTCAATGCACAAAGGAAAACCAAAGAAAGCATTTGCATATTATCATTGCAAAGAACAGCATTCCATTTTTCAATGTCCGAAGTTTCTAGCACTGTCCATTGACCAACGGTATAAAACAGTTCAATCTTTAAAATTGTGCCCCAATTGCTTACACAGTGGGCATCCTGTTGAAAAGTGTCGTTCAGGTCACTGCAGACAGTGTAATCAAAAACACAACTCGCTATTGCATCAAGCTGAATCGGAAAAGGAATCGATTACTTCTTCTGATTCAAAACCCGAATCATCGAAAACTCCTATTCAAGGTAAGGTAACATTACACAATTCCTATCCCGAAAGCCAAGTTTTGCTTGCCACCGCGGTAGTTGAAGTATTTGATTTTGATGGTGAAAAACATTTATGCAGAGCACTTCTTGACAGTGCTTCAATGTCCAACTTTATTACTTCAGAATTTGTTAACAAATTAGGTATCGAAAAACACAAATTCAATACCTCAATTTTAGGCATTGGTCAAAGCAATTCCAGCATAAAACACTCATGCATGGTCAAATTCAAATCCTGTTATTCCAAGTTCTCAAAACAACTAACTTGTTTAGCTATCCTACAAATTACGGGTGAATTACCGAATTGCTATTTCGATCCCATCCAGTTAGAAATACCATCCCACTGTCAGTTAGCCGATCCTAAATTCCATGAACCAGGTCAAGTGGATCTTCTAATTGGCGCAGATACATTTTGGGATTTACTTGATAATAAAAAGATATCTCTCGGGTCACACAAGCCTATTCTACATAACAGTAGATTAGGATGGTTCATTTCTGGTCCGTTAGGCATTTCCGAAGGCAATCGAAGAGTTGTCAAGTGAGCCGATCCTGTCGGATGAGGAATTTCAAGTCGAAAAACACTTCTCTGATAATTTTAAGCGCGGTTCAAATGGTAGATTCACTGTAGCCATTCCACTTAAGAAATCATCAGAAGTTTTAGGGGATTCCAAATTACAGGCAACAAACCAATTCTTGCAGCTGGAACGCAAACTTTCGAAAAATCCCAAATTAAAGGCGATGTACACAGATTTTATGACCGAATACCACGATCTAGGTCACATGTCAATTTTTGATTCATCCAATTCCAAACCTACATACTATTCACCACACCATGGCGTTCTAAAGGAGGATAGCTCTACTACGAAACTTAGAGTAGTCTTTAACAGCTCAGCTCCCTCTTCATCAGGTGTATCCTACAATTCTATCCAGATGGTTGGGCCTGTGGTACAAGATGATCTGGTTTCCGTCATGCTAAGATTTCGGCAACACCAGTATATCATTTCTGCAGACATCTGTAAAATGTACCGACAAATATTAGTCCAAGAGGAGTATCATCCTTTGCAGCTTATTCTATGGAGAGCAGATCCCATGGCTGAACTTCAAACTTTCTCTCTTAATACTGTGACTTATGGCACGGCAAGTGCTCCTTTTCTAGCCACACGCTGCTTAAAACAGTTAGCTATCGAATACGAATCATTGAATCCTCATGCATCTCGAGTCATCAGTAAGGATTTCTACGTCGATGATCTGCTATCTGGAGCTGACAGTTTCGAAGAGGCAGTACGTTTGTGTCAGGACGTTTCATCAATCTTAAAATTATGCAAAATAAAGTCTTTCAAGGGACATCACAAACCTTTAACAATCTTCGAACTCCGTCATGCAAAGGAAGTTTTAACCAAGTTGTCTCAACGCGAAAGCTTTTCAAGGGAAATACATGAACTTTCAAAGTCAAATCAGGTTTCCTCAAAAAGCAGACTTCTTAGTTTGACCCCTTTTCTTGACGATGGTCTAATTCGTGTAGGAGGTAGACTTAAACATTCATTCTACCCATTTCATAAAAGGCACCCAGCACTTTTATGTTCAAAACATCATTTTACCTACTTGTTATTTAGGTACGAACACAAAGTCCTTCTGCATTGCGGCCCACAATTACTTCTCTCCCATATCAGGGAAACTTTCTGGCCAGTCGCAGGCAGAAATCTTGCCAAGCGCATTGTAAGAGAATGCATTGTGTGCTTTCGATTCAATCCCAGTATTCCGACTCCAATAATCGGTAATCTTCCAGAGGCGCGAATTTCACCAAGGCCACCTTTTTCAGACACAGGCATTGATTACGCCGGCCCTTTCCAAATAAAAGATCGCAAGGGACGCGGATGTAAAATACAAAAATGCGATCTCGCACTTTTTATTTGTTTGACTAGCAAGGCAGTTCATCTCGAACTTGTCACTGAATTGTCAACACAAGCCTTTCTAGAGACATTTCAACGGTTCATAGCTCGCAGGGGTAGACCAACCAACGTATATACTGACAATGGTACCAACTTTAAAGGGGCTAGTAATCAGTTGAAAGAATTGTGCGATTTTTTAAGAAACAACTCAGATTCTGTAAAAAATCAGTGCGGATTGGACTTAAATATACAGTGGCATTTTATAGCAGCCTACTCGCCTCACCACGGAGGTCTCTGGGAGGCAGGAGTGAAATCAGCGGAGCATCACATCAAAAGAATACTGTCTAATGTCCTTTTAACATTTGAAAGTTTTTACACAGTTCTTACGCAGATAGAGGCCGTAATGAATTCTCGACCTCTAACGCCACTCTCTTCTGACCCAAACGACCTAGGGGTGTTAACTCCAGCTCATCTATTAATTGGTCGTTCACTTCAATCAATTTCCTATCCAAATGTACAGGATATTCCTTTGAATCGTCTTTCTCACTTTGAACAATTGGAAGTCCTTAAACAACATTTTTGGAAAAGATTGACGAAGGAATATATTGGTCAATAACAAGAAAGAATTAAATGGAAAAAGAACCAGCATAATCTTGTAGTTGGTACAATGGTTTTAGTTCGCGATGACCATTTACCCCCGTTCAAATGGCGGCTAGGGCGTATAGTTGAACTTCATCCAGGTAGTGACAATATTGTGCGCGTCGTTTCAGTCCAGACCACATCGGGAGTGATAAAACGCGCTGTCCTAAAGTTGTGTCCGCTTCCAATTACTGACCTTTAAATTACATTTTTCATTTTTCTACCTGTCACTTTGTCATCATGTTTAAGTTTCATTTGGCCATTGTAATAAGTGTTTAGTTTGAACTTTCTCATTTTGAAACAACTTACATTCTTTCATGTTAAGAACCTATTAGTTTTTGTTGCTATATGTGAAACCCCGCTATGTGTGAACACGCCAGAGTCACGTGACTATCATGCATCAATCACGGTCCAAGTGCGTGCCAGACCGTTTGTGCAGCCGACGGGATTCCGCCCATCGCGCCAGTACCGAACTGACCACCACAAGGGAAAGTGCGTTTGACGGTACGAGAACAAGATACAGTCCACACACGAAGGTGTATAGAGATTCTATACAGATTCTTAAAGCACCTTCCCTACAAGTCTGACAGCGTGTACCCAAAAAAGGGATGTCCAATCAATTAATGTGTGAAAGGTTTTCAAATGTATCGCTTGCTAAGGGACCTAAATCAGCAATTGAAAAATTATTTACCAAGCATGCTGCAAAAAATAAGTTTTCTCGTTTCAAAGATTGAGTCATGAATTGTACTGAAGTGGCTTTTACTTGATGAAAATCCATCCATGTTTTTGCGTGTTTCGTAGGGACTGAGAGACAATTAGATACCTTTTTAAATTATATCAACTTTTTACACAATCGCATAAAATTTACTACTGAGATCGAACAAAATAACTCTGTAAATTTCTTGGATTTAACGATAACTAAAGCACAAAACAAATTAGATTTTTCAGTATACCATAAACCTTCACACACAGACACTATAATGCATGAAAGTTCAAACCAACCCTATACACACAAAATGGCTGCCTTTTATTCTTTTATTCATAGGCTGATAACTATCCCTCTTTCTGCAATAAACTTCGAAAAAGAATTAAATATTATAAAACAAATAGCATTCAACAATGGATATGACCCTTCACTGATAGATAAAATCTTAACTAAGAAACAATTTCAAAAAACTTTGAATTCTATATATCCCCGCTCTATTACTGAATCTCAAGGTTTAAAAACATTAACATACATAGGAGAACCTAGTAATAAAGTTTCAGATGATCTCTCGAAATGTGGCCTCAAAATTGCTTTTAAAATTAATAATACCCTAGGAAAATTTGTTAAAAACAATAAATCTAAATCTAATAGATCCCAGAATTCTGGAGTTTATAGATCAAATTGCGAATCATGTTCTAAGATTTATAATGGACAAATAAGTAGATCTTTCAAAAAACGTATCAACGAACATCGACGATCATTTAAAAACAATAGTTCAGATTCTAATTACGCTATACATTTAAATTTGGAAAAACACAATTTTGACGACAATTTCGATATTTTACACACTGTTTCAAAACATAGAAAATTAAATTTACTAGAAGCTATGGAGATTAATAAAATGAGAGGTTCGAGTGTATTACTCAATGACCAACTGGATTTGAATAAATCCCCCTTGTTAAATCTCAAATACCTCACATTAAGTAATTACAACCTGTTTTGTATTTATAAACATCGGTACCGTTTGATATTCACATTTGATAAAGGCACGGTGTTGCCGAAACAGCTGTCATTTAAATATGTTTATGTGAAAATCTGAACAACGTTTGTTCTTATTTAACTATTGAGTCATGAGTCAAGGAGCAAAGTGGCATTTAGGGCTGCAAAATTTACTTTACAATTGTACTATTTTCCGAAGTGTTCTCCAATGATTTTTTCCAGACACTGCGCCACACATGGTGTTTGAGGAAAGCACATCATCCCTCCTCAGAATAGTCAGCACAATCCTATGCTATCAAAATTTACGCATGCTAATAGAATACTAACATGGTAGGAAGAACTTAAAAGTCATTCGGATAGTGCTCAAACAGAGTTTATAATTATATTTGGTGTATTATAATTCAAAGTAGCGGATCCTAATTAACTAGGTCATGCGTCAAGCGCTCGGTCAGCGAAAACTCGGCTGTTTAAAGACGCCGCATCCGAACGACCGGTAGCTATTAGCTGCACAACTTTTCCTTGGTTTTCAAACCTCGGAAGGCGGTTACCCTCTGGTTCGTCTGGCTGGCGGCATTTATTGCTTCGACGTTTTAAGTATTTTACAGTACCTTAACCGCAGACCTTCGCAGGACCGTAGTAAGACCCATCCCAACAGATGTTTATTCTGCATTAAGTAGGTCTTGCCTGAGATTTACGGTAACGAATATTTGTAGAAACTTGAAATTTTTATTTGAAACGTAAATGGACCGTTTTAAATTTGATTAAGCATTGATGATTGCAATAATGTTCGTATATTACGGAGGTATTTGAATGTGATCCTTCCAGTAAGAAGGTATTTATGTACCTGATACTGGATAGTTCAAAGGGTAAGGATATTTATCTTACAGGTAAGTTTGAAGATAATAATTTTTGTCTTGCGTGGCTGTGGATTAACAACATTCTTCTTGTATTTTTGTGTCTTCTACATAGTTCTTCGATTTGTTAACAACAGTCTTTAAAACTATAGATTGTATTCGCGGTAAATAAAGATACGTCACAAGAACATAGGCAAACATTTATTAGAATCTTACAATTAAAAGTGTTTTGAAGGTTCCTGTTTTTTAACACTTTAAAATGTGGAGACCATGGAATGAAGCAGAAGAAGACATGGAAAATAACCCAAATTTTGGTTTCTGTGATGGGGCATTGCACGCGAAGGTTTAACCTCCGTTCACTCCTCACAGAATCCCTTGTAATCGTCCCCAAAAACTTTGAAATCGGTTTCCACAGTGTGGATTTAGTGTTTTTAGTGTTCAGTGAATGTTTTAAAGTTATAATCGTGATCGGTCCCGTCGTTTTTTCCTGTTCACGCCGGTATGGAGGCCGGATGGACCCGGATGGTCCGCGAAGGAAGCGGAGGAAGCCGTTTTTTATAATCGGTCAAAAAACCATTTTCTTGTTGAAATTCCATTTTGTATATGTAACAAATCCAGAGGGTGATGGGTTGGTAAAGACCCTTCTCTTAAGAAGTCATTCTTTAGGATATTTGAATAATGTTAATAATTGTGTAAGCTGCTCGAATGACCTTATGTAGTTTTGGCCATTAGAAGTAAAGAAGAAAGAAAGAATAACCCACAATTTGAAGGCGAAGTGGAGGTGGTAGTCGAATCTAATGACAAGTTAGAAGACCAACTAGCTCAGCAAAAAAATTGTTTTGAATGTTTACAATTTTATAAGAAATTCAGAAGAAGGGGAAGTAGGATCAGCAATAAAAACAAGTGACATAGAACGTAATAAATTGTTACTTTGTACTAATTTTTTATGTACATGTTTCAAGAACTGCTCTAGGAAAAAGACTGAAAACATACTTATATCCCGCTTGTTAGTGTAGGTAGATAAATTCCTAGAACGGTTCTGAAATGGGTACGGGTAAGGGTCTGCTCGGCAGGATGTTCTATAAGGGGCTGCTGTTTTGGAGTAATAAACAATAGGCAAAGTTAATGACGGCATCGGTTGTAAATGCATTATAATTCTGGTGCAGTATACCAACCTTGCATAGTCGGCTCGCCCAGTCATACCGTGTAGGTAGGTGTTTTTAATGTGAGTATTTTTTGAAAACTCTACCTCCAGTATACTGTGAGAACCAGTAAATTACAATTTAAAAACATGCTAATACAAGGCCACTATTTATGTAAGTTTGTAAATTATTTTATCAATAATTGCGCTAAAGTTTTAAGTGGAAACCCAGAAATAATCCAAGCAGTTTCAATTTCTCCCTCGCTGGCGGACGAATATCAGGATCGCAAATTGTAGTCTATTTCCTACTGGTGTTGAACTTTGCTCGTATCACGGGTGTATAAAGATATTAAAGCGATATGACAGTTTTCTAACTTTTGCACGTACACTTGTTCTATAAAATATTTGAAATTCAACTAGCTCTCTCGAGGATTAGAAAATGTGTGTTTGTAGTTAGAGTTTCCGTCTGTCATTGCAAACCCAAACTAGTACATAGCTTGTTGCTGTCAGACTAAATGAAAAGTTTTGTGCGTCAATAAGAATCTGATTATTTTGAAGTCATATGGAGCTATCGACACTAACAATTAATTATTTCCATTAAATAATTATTACTTTGCTCTAAATATCACTCATCATTTTTATTATTTATTATACTTAAAATTATTATATTTTGCTATATAGCCCTTATCAAATTTATAAAATAGCCACTATGCAAAATCAAATTCTGTAACGCATTCGGTTCGGATTGCTTTGGCCTCCAGGAAAAAAGCATCGCATGATTAAAAGTTTTTGATTGCGCGACTTTTCGCGGATCGGGTTTGCATAAGACTGGTATAACGAAATGAATATTGCATAAAGCTGCACCTTTAACCCCTTTGTGGTTTTTACACGAACAAGATTGCGTGGTATAATTTTTAAATTAAGCCCTTGGCCGGCCATCGGCGTGAGCACATTAAACTGTTTAAATAACAAATCTCAAATTGCTATGTTTCAACATTCTCAGGTTTTATTATTCCCAACTGGGGGAAGAATAAAGTATTCGAAATATTTATTTTTAACACGTTTGTAATGTTATTTTTACACAATAAGAAGTGAACACAGGTTAGAACAATAATAGGTGTAAATTTAAATAGTGCGTTGTAATAATAAATTTTGTCGAGGAAAATACATATTTATTAGTCACGTAATTTAAAAACAAATAAAGTTAAAAAAAATAAAGTTGATCTAAACTGAAATGCTTCCGGTAATGCATCCAACATGAATTTTGTGAGGAAAACTTTCCGTTCTTTGTCCTGCACTATGCACTACGAACCAAAACTAACGACAGAGAAGTGTAATAGGAGATTGTTTTATAAACATTTTTCCCAATTTTTTGAACCAAGTGGTTGATTTTTGACTACTTTGGATGGTGACAATCCCGTGCATGTATATCTACTAATATCTACTAATAATTTCATGCTGGTGCTAATTAAAAAACATTAAGTATAATGGTAAATTGTATATAGTAAATTGCATATTACATGACCTAATTTTTTCTTTAGGTACCTAATAACTAATTGATATGACATAATAATGTGTACCAGTTTAAGAAATAAAAGATATATAAAATTTTCAAAGACTTTTTTTCCCTTTTCCAAGTGTATTTCAAATCTTATTTGAAATAATACATACTGGTATTTTCAGAGCAATAAATGTTTTAAAACGTCAATAAAAATTGAAAATATGCTTTTTGTGAAGGTTTTTTAACAAGTTATATTGTTTTAAATTCTATTTTTTACAACTAGTTTAAGAAAATATTGTTTGATCATCAAATTATATGCAAATGGTTTCAACATGAATGTTTGTAAATAAAGTAATTACACATTTATATAAATGAGGAAGAGAAAGATAAGAATGTCTATTACTAGCCGTCCTTAATGTCTCTGAAGTTAAAAAACATATTTCTGTGGACATGCTGGGTAAGTAAGCACGGAAATATCGCAAAACCCTATTCAATGTTGCTATACAGAAACTAACCCTTTTTCTATTTTGCAATCTCGAAAAAATTTGACGTTGTCCCAGAGATTCCAGCAGAACATTAAACAGTCGCTTAGGAGAGCTTCAAAATGATGTATTGATCTTTGAAATCATCGGGAATATATAAAACTACCCCCAATTATGAAATACCCAAAAGTTCGTTATATTTATTTCGCAATCTCAAAAAAATCTGACGTCCCAGATATATAATTAGACCATTAAAGAGCCACTTAGGAGAGCTTCAAAGTGATATATTACTCAACCACCTTGAAACCGTCGGGAAGATATAAAACTACCCCCAATTATGACATGCCCTAAATAAATATAACGAACATTTGGGTATTTCATAATTGAGGGGAGTTTTATATATTCCAAACGGTTTCAAGGTGGTTTAGTAAAACACATCATTTTGAAACTCCTAAGTGGCCCTACAGTGGTCTAACACAATATCTGGGACAACGTCAGATTCCGAAATAAATAAAACGAATTGTTGGATATTTATACATATTTATTTATGCATCATTTTGAAGCCCTAGTGAGTCGCTTTTCAATGGTCTAGTTGACTCTATGGGAAAACGTTAGATTTTTTCGAGATTGCGAAATAGTAATTAAATTAATTTATTTCTTGGGGTGATGCGAAGGAAAAAGGGGTTATTTCCTGTATAGCAACATTGGATGTAGTTTGTGGGAGTTCCCTTACAAAATTTCCTTGCTTACTTTCCCGGCATTCCCACAGGAATACTTTTTTTTAAATTAAGGTAATAACGAACCGATCCACTGTGCCATTTCAGATTAAATTGAGTTCACTGTATATAGTCAATTTTACAATCTATTGTATGGTAGCGTATTATATTTATCAGTCTTTGTTGTTGTTAAACATCAATAATATCCCCAGAGAAGTTTCATCAATTAAAATTTATCTTTAATGCAAAACTTCAGAAGTTTTAACTTGTGTTATATTCGATATATGTTTTTTCATTTAAGATACTAAAGATATGTTTATTAATCTGGCAACCTCGGGTAAAATGAATATCCTTCATACAATATATAAGGCTAATTCACAGATTAGTTCTTCCTATTTCAAAAGTGCTCTTTCGAATATTCTCTTTCTTTTTTAAATATTTAGATCTTAAAGGAAATATTTTGATGAACAAAAATACAAATAATTCACAAAGCAATTTGTTTCATTTCCCATTGTATGGAGATTTTAAAAACTGTCAAAAATTGACCAACTGAATGAACTAACCCAATTGACGAATAAATATCTGACGCCAATCAGATTGCAATTTATCATCAGACATTCATGCAAAAAATTGCAAATATGCGTTAAATTGAAATTGTGCACGTTTATTATACAATTTCTCGGCTAATTGGGAGTTTTCAAATAAAATATATTTATTTAGCGAAATTCATCGGCAGGCGGTGTTGCATTGTTATTTTGATGAATTGTGATTAACGATGTAGCATATCGTACGGTTGAAAATATTTTATAAAATATAAATACGCCATATATTTTAGCACTGAAATATAACACGCCTATATGAACAAATGACTAAAAGTAATTCCCGTTTTAAGTTTTAAAAATGCGTATTTGCGTTTTGGACTGCAACAACATTGTTTGATTTTTGAGATATTTCTAGCGTACCAAACCAAATTTCAAATATTTCATTTTCCCTGGGAATTTCGAATAAATAGCGGCCGAACTATCAGGTGTAATACTCGACACCATCCTCTGTGGTTGAGCAATCCATGAGGCGCGTCCCCCGGGTGGCGGAAATAAGGAGGCTTGAGGAGGTAAAAATCCAATAGGGCTGACAAATAACCAGTCGTGGACCAGCTCACCCTGCCCAGCTGTCGTGTCGTGGCTAAGGGCCTGCACAGGGTATAACGGTGCCAACTGGCTTGTAGTCGGTTGATAAACCAGGCGTCGGGGCCGGCTCGACGAGTGGGCACGCGACGCGGGGGGTCTGAGCTTCACCACTTGGACCAAGAGAAGTAAACCTCAATAAAAATCCTAAATCCTACGGTGGGGGGTCGGGCCTAGGGGATGCATGGCTGAATAGAAGATCAGTCTCTACCGATCCCAACCCCGAGGCACCGGGCGCACCTCGGGGAAGGAAGCCTTACCTCTGCATGCGGGGCTCTGCAGAGGTGGACGGTTATGTTTCCCTAGCTACTCGTGGGACCTTTATGGAACCAAAAATGAAATGCGAAGAAGGACCTGGCCGCGCCGAGGCCGCAGGGAGATGAGGTGGCCGCGGGGGGCTCACACGAGGAGGGCTCGTCCATGGAGGTTGGCGGGCCTGTCGGAGAGGCGGCGCCCACGGCTTCTGTGGAGGAGACCTCCGGAGGGCCCTCCGAGGAAGCGAGAACCAAGGAGGTATCTCGGATGGAAGTTGACCGGGGAATCCCATCAGGGTCCACCAGTCAGGAAGCGGAAGCGGAGGGAGGTGCTACCTCGGGCTCGGATTCGGGCTGAGGCTAGCATCGTGACCCGCAGGTGGTATTCCCGCAATAACATCTTCACGGGGATATTACAGATTAACCTGCAACGCAGCAGGGCTGCAACGGCCCACTTATGCAGGAAAATTTCGGAGGGCGGTACATCTATTGTACTGATCCAAGAGCCCTGGATTGTAAAATCAAGGGTTAAGGGCTTATCTCTGGGAGGATCGATGCTGCATAGTGTCGACTCCTTAGAGGGCGGTCCCAGGGCCTGTATTTTAACCATGGGGCTGGAGGCCTTTTTCCTAAGGGACAAAGCGTCCAGGGACCTGGTTCCAATTCTTGTCAGATCCCCCACCCGGGACGGCGTGAGTTAGGTAGTGGTCGCCTCTGCATACTTTCCGGGCGACCGCAGCTGTCCTCCGCAGGAGATCAGTGACTTGGTCTCCTACTGCGAGGAGGCGAATCTTCCTCTTTTGATTGGCTGTGACAGCAATGCTCACCACGTTTTGTGGGGCAGCGCGGCAACGAATAGAAGGGGGGGAGACCTCGTGGAGTTCATGGCCTCTGCAGGGCTGCAGGTGGCCAACAGAGGGGTAGAACCCACGTTTTTCACGGTCGGAGCTCGGTCATAGATTTAACACTTTGTACCAGGGCTCTGCTCCCGGAAATAACTGGGTGGTGTGTCTGTGGGGAAGACTCTATGTCGGACCATAGATACATCACCTTTGGGTTGGAGATGGGTGTTCGGGAACCCGTTAGATTTAGGAACCCCCGGGCAACAAACTGGGAACTCTATAGAGAGGAACTCGCTTGGCGCCTAGGGGGCCTACCAAGGAAACACCGCACAATGGAGGAGATTGACGAGGCCGCCGACCGAGTCAGCTCCGCTATGAGGCGGGCGTTCGAGAATAGTTGCCCTGAGACAGAGGAGCATAGGGCGAGAAGGACTCCTTGGTGGAGCTCTTCCCTGGAGCATCTCAGGAGGAAAGTGCGGAGGCTGTTCAATACAGCGAGGAGCAGCAGCCAAGGTGCGGACTGGGATCTCTATAGGGAGGTCCGCAGACAGTACAAAAAAGAACTACGGGCATGACAGAGGAGGGCCTGGAGGGGCTACTGTGACGGAGTAATGAATACCCCGGACGCGGCTAGGCTCCTTAGGGTACTCAGAAGTGACCCTGCGGGAAGACTGGGAGTGGTCCGCAGGACCGGCGGTGGCTACACAGCGGGACCAACGGACACACTACAACAGTTGCTGAACACGCACTTCCCACGGTCCGCTGATCCGGACACAGGGGGGAATATTGAAGCCGGGGGTCGTCTTGGAGGCGACTACGCCACGGCAAGGAGGGTGGTTACCCATGGTAGGCTGAGGTGGGCTATTGACAGCTTTGGCCCCTTCAAGTCGGCGGGCGGGGATGGAGTATTTCCAGCTCTGCTGCAAAGGGACGGAGGTCTCCTGACCAGCCCGCTGATGGACCTGTTCAGGGCCTCCATTGCGAGGGGGTACGTGCCCGAGCTGTGGAGACACAGCAGGGTAGTGTTCATTCCCAAGGTAGGGAAGAGTGACTACACGGACCCGAAGTCGTACCGGCCTGTTTGCCTCACCAGCTTCATTATGAAGACTCTGGAGAGACTGGTGAACCGGTATCTGAGGGACTGGGTGGAGCTGGAGGCCCCTTTAGAGCCAGCTCAGCATGCGTACCGAAGTGGCGGGTCTGTGGGCTCAGCTCTTCACCATCTGACTTCCAGGTTGGAGGAGGGTATGGGCTCGGGACGGCTGTCGGTGTGCGTGTTCGCTGACATCGAAGGGGCTTTCAATAACACGGCCCTGTACTCGATCTGCAGGGCGGTGGAGAGTACTGGAGTGGGGACGGCCATTGTAAGGTGGATCCGCTCCATGCTAACCGACAGGAGGGTCGAGGCAAGACTGGGTGGGGAGCAGGTCTCCATCGGTTCACCATGGGGTTGTCCACAGGGCGGGGTCTTGTCCCCGTTCCTGTGGTGCCTAGTGGTGAACGAGATATTGCATATTCTGAGGGAAGAGCACGGGGTCTATGCTCAGGCATATGCAGACCACCTTGTGATAATGACGCAGGGGACGGACGTGAGGAGGATGCATTGACTCCTGAACGGGGCATCTTCACTAGGAAAAGGAAGATGGAGTGCAACCTCAACATTTCGATGGATGGGGTGCCCCTTTCTGCAAGCGGAAGTGTCAAGTACTTGGGTGTATGGTTGGACTCTAAGTTGACCTTCCAGGAACATATAAGATCAAGGACCAGGTCGGCCTTTGGAGCTCTGTGGGCGTGCCGGAGAGCGGTAGGGGGCACTTGGGGCCTGGGGCCGAAGATCATGCAGTGGATCTACGGTACCATGGTGGTGCCTATGCTCACTCATGGGGCAGTGGCATTGTGGCCGGGGACCAAAAGAGCGGGAGCAAGGCTAGTTCTTGACAGACTGCAGAGATTGGCTTGCCTCTGCATAACGGGCGCCATGAGAACGGCGCCCACGAGGGCCCTGGAGGCTCTGGTGGGGCTGCCCTCTCTGGCGGATCGGGTGCAGATGGAGGCGGCCAGGACAACTGTGAGGCTGGCGAGCTGCGGGCTCTGGAGGGAGGGATCCTTCAATCGGGGTCCGTACGACATTTTAGAGGGCTGTCGCGGGGATCGCGGGGTCATGGGCATGCCGAGTGACGTCATGATCCCCGAGATGACCTTCTTTGATAAATTGACCTTTCTCTTTCCATCAAGGGAAGATTGGAGAGAGGGCAGAGTCGGCTCCTGGGATAGACTTGTCTGGTACGCGGACGGGTCCAGAATGGGAGATCTGGCCGGAGCTGGAGCGTACTGCGAGACAACGGGATCAAGCTTGTCGGTCCCTCTGGGTCAGTACTGCACTGTGTTTCAGGCGGAAATTTTCGCTTTATTGATGGCGGCCAGAGAGGTGCTTCGGCTCAACTACGGAAGCAGGAGAGTCTTCTTCTGCTCGCATAGTAGGGCTGCACTCATGGCGCTGAAGTCAGTGCGTACGCGCTCCTTGTTGATAAAGGAGTGCAAAGGGGTACTGAGGAGGGTGGCTGAGGAGAGAAAGGTCACGTTGGTCTGGGTCCCGGGTCACACCGGTATCCGGGGCAATGAGGCAGCGGACGCCTTAGCCAGAGAGGGCTCCTCGCATAGGCCTATAGGGCCAGAGCCCCGCTTGGGGATCGCCCCGTGTGTGAGGCGGGGAGCTCTCGAAGCCTGGGCGAGAGACCGGGCCGCGGGGGGCTGGAGAGTTGCTCCGGGAATGAGGCAGGCGCGGCTTATGATGGATGGGCCCGCCCTTCCTCGGACCAGGGAGCTGCTTAGACTGACCAGAAGGGAGTGTAGAGCACTAACAGGGGCCTACACAGGACATTGCAGGCTTAGGAGGCATCTTTGCTTGCTAGGCATTGGAGACGACCCGGAGTGTAGGTGGTGCATGGAAGGGGAGGAGACCCCGTATCATCTGATCACCGAGTGCCCTGCCTTGACATGGGCAAGATTGGGAGTCTTCGGAACGGCCCTGATCGATCCGGACTCACGGTATTGGGCTAAATGAGTTGCTGACCTTCTACAGGAGGGGCGGCATTATGGACGCCCTCTAGAGCGGCCTGGGGGCACAACGGGCCTATCTGGTGGCCTAAGTGCTTGGACGCCCGCAAGGGCGCCCCCCTTTAATACCAATACCAATACCAATACCAATACTCGACACCATAAATTGACTGATTTACAATAATACATGTATTAATAATTTATTACAACCAAATCCAAGTTTCCAAATTGTTAATATAAAAGTTGGTTTGAAACTTTATGCATTTAAAGTTGATTAAAATTGACATGAAACGTCACCTGCTTGGAGATGAATTCCAAGAATTTTTGACAATTTTTATTTGGATTGGTTAATTAAACCTGGTGTGTTCAAAAGTAAATGAAAAATGTGTTTTGTTATACCCCGTGTTCTAAAATACGCAACTATAAACTTATCCCTTACAAGAATTAACTTATTCACTATCACAACAGTTTTAAAAACGTTTATTTACAAGTATTTTAAATTATTAATTTACGCGTTGTTTCTAACTATGACTAACTGTAAAACATCCTCAAATTATATTTTTTCAAAGAAACTTCCACAGGTTACTCTAATAATATTTACAAATCTTCTGGATTTCTTTTGCATTAGTTGTTGATAAATTAAACTTGCTGACATTTCGAAAATCATCCTGTTGACTTCTTCAGGACTCCCTAAGATTCGCAAAGCAGGATTACCCCTTCGACCTATTGTCAGTACCATTGATTCTCCAGCATATTCTCTAGCAAAATATCTGGCTTCTATATTAAACCCTATTACAATGAAAACTGATAGTTCAGTGTTTAATTCCTTTCATTTCGTTTAACAACAAAACAATTAAAACTCATTTCATTAGATCCAAACGATATTCTAATTATCTATTAACCTATTTATGAAACTCTCGACATTATTTCGGACATATTAAAATCCAATAATCTGAAACCAAACATTCTCATATCAATTGGAAAATGTCTGGAAGATATTTTTGTTTTAACGGTCCAATTTATGAATAAACGGCCGAAAAAGTTGTTGGGTTCTCCATTATCACCAGTCATTGCGGATAACTTTTAATTACAGAACCGTAAAACTATCTTCTACCCAAGTCACTGAACCCAGAATTAAAACACCTTACATGTGCTCCTCTCTACAATAATTTCCACAATAAAGATATTAAGCGTTCCATCAAAAAATACACTTCACCACAACCTTCCAATAGCAATATAGCTGAAAGCATTCCTACATTTGCCACTGTGGTTCTTCCTTACATTCAAAACATCACTGTTCTAAAGAAGTATAACGTCAAAACCAGATTTACTACTTGTCCAAAAATCTCCGAACATCTTTGAGATGGCAGGAGTTTACAGCATTCCCTGCATATGCGGCAAAGAATACATTGGAAAGACCGGACGAAAAATACCAACTAGACTCAAAGAACACGAAAGAGCGTTACGTTAAAAGTTCCTAATGTGTTAAAATGTAATTTTAACACATTCCTCCGTGGAATTTCCACGCTTATTCTGCATTCTAAACATCCCAACAGCAGCTGACATTCGACAGCTTGTATTTTTTGTATATATATTTTTTTTACTTCCTAACCGATTTTAATCATTTATGCTCGATTTTAAATGTAGGAATACAAAAGCATTCATTTTTTCAAATTCTATATAAATATCTATAAAAAATGACTTGACATTTTGTTTTCAATATCAAATTTAAAGAATTATTTGGTTTAAAGTGTTTATATTATCTAGGTTTAATTTTGAATTTTATATAAACTATGAAATTTCTGTAAACATTTTTTATCATTAATCACTTTCTGCAATATGTGGCAGAGTAAACTCATGAAATATGACCAGTCACAACTTAAGTGTTTTCGAGAAAATTTGATATTTTTAAATTTATAGATGTACTTCGAAAGTGATGTATTGTTTTTAATTTATAATTCTCCGCTGAATAAACATATGTTATTATTATCATTACAATTATTACTACTACTACTATTGTTATTATTATATTATAACTTTTAATTCATTATAAAAGTTATAGAATCAAGTAATCTGTGATTAAGCAAATGTAAACACTGTAAAGCCTTATTATAAATACGTATGTGCACTTTTCTAAACTTAATATTTGCCTCAATTTTATAATTCTCAAACTATATTTTGCTACAAAACGCGTAATAATACCATTTTGTTTTCATAGCATTACAGGAATTTTATAACTTAACTTACTATTGGAAGAAATTTCATTACCGGCGATAACTTTCGAACGATTGCCCTACGGCATTCACATTTGGCACCTGTTAAATCCGCAAAGCGAACACCCGGGCAAGAACCGCGGAAGTTTAAAAATTTAGTGGCCCGTAAGGTGTCGCCGCCATGCGGAAAATGTAGAGCTAAAAGATTGAGAGAGCGCGCGCACGTGCGACTAAGAACGGGCTTAACGTCGGTCGCGTTCGAACTTGGCATCGATAGCACGCCGATAGTGTTGAACCCCCAAAAGAAAAAACTATTGTCTCCCTACGCGTTGCGTGTGCGTGTGAACCACCTCCACCGTACCGAGACCGTGATCCTCAAGATCGAAGAGGAGCTGCTATTGGGGCCCCAGTCCAGCGAGACAGCAGCGACAAGAGGTTAGTGCCGTCTCTACCCTCACGTCCACGTCTTGCGGGCTCTGCTTAAAAAATTACAGTCCGCTTTAAATTAACCTCAGGGTCGCGACGACCCATTTTGGTCCTTCGAGCCGGATGCCGAATGTTTCGCGATTTCTATATTTTCAATATTATACATGCTCATTTTCTGCATCATATAAAAGTCATAGTGTTCGCTTGGCGTATTTCGTTCAAAACATTTATTTGTGGGTAGGTACATAAATGCATCAATAGGTTAAATCTTCCGCAGGTACAAAATTTATCGATCCATATCGAAAGTTTTTTTGTTGGTAGATCCATATATAGATTATAAAAACAAGTGTTTGGGCGCACGGTTTGACCAAGGCCTACGATATCGCATTACGACCGTAGTGTTAATAACTTTTCAAAAAATTATCAAATAAAAAACGTTGGTTACTCCGCTTTGGTTTCTGTAACAAATAATAACAGAGTCGGTATTTGCCGTTTTTTTGTTACATTTCCTGTCAATTAGTACTACTTACGTAGCCGTTTATTTTTTGGTGTCTAGTTCTTTTACAATTTAATTCGAAATGACCGAAAAATTGAAAAGGCTCGTAATGAAGCGCACTGCTGCTCTTAATCGGTTAAAGGAAACCTACGAGGTCGGGGTAAAGTTCGAGACCGATCCTTCAAAAAAAGTTCAATTTTTGGTTCGTGCCGATGAGTGTGACGAAATGTACGGTGAATTCGGCAAGTCTCATAATTCCGTAATTATGTTGCTTGCCGATGACGCGGAATTCGAGGAACACGATGCGGTTCGAAAACAGGCGGACATATATTACTACGCAATCAAAATGTTTAAACGCGATATTTATTCCACGGATGCCCCTGCATCTAGTCAAAACGCCAGTAATATTGAGCCTCTCCGCGAATCGGCCATTCAATTAAAAATGGACGTTCCTACTTTCGATGGGAATTTTAAATTCTGGTCGCCATTCATAGACATGTTTGATAGTCTCGTACATAATAACGTAGGGCTTTCAGACGTCCGAAAATTTCATTACTTGCATCGAGCATTGAAAGGTGACGCGTTTAATGTTATTAAGGGTTTGAGTATTACGGAGAACAACTATTTAATCGCATATGAGGCTTTGCGTAAAAGGTATGACAATAAGCGTTTCACAGCCACCTGCCATTACCATGAGATTTTTAATGCGCCCGCGGTTCAAAAGCCCGCCGCTTTTAAAGCCCTTAAATTTAACACCGACAGTTGGGATTTTTTATTGTTTAACATGATGCTGCCAAAGCTGGATAGTCAGACACGCACTGAGTTTGAAAAGGAGTTCAGGACAACTGAGTTGCCAAAATTTCAGGACTTAAGCGATTTTCTTGAAGAATACTGTAAGGAGTTGGACTCGGCGCAATTAATGAACTCTAACCCGTCTGGTCTTCGAACTAAAACTCCAACCAGCTCTAGTTTCATTAGAAAATCCACCTCGGCTTTCATAATCGACACGCCTGAACAAAGTTCTGCCCAAAAAAGCAAATGTATTGCGTGCTCTGGTAATCATATACTTTTCCGTTGCCAGGTCTTTCTGGCCAAGACTCCGCGCGACCGATTTGCCCTTGTCAAGCAGCATAATTACTGCATCAACTGCTTACGGGCTCCACACAACCTAAAGCAGTGCCCCACCTCAGTACAGTGCAAAATTTGCAAATTTCCACCTCATACTCTCCTCCACTTTCCCAAGAATAACGAGGACGACAACTTAGCTCAATCCACTGAGCCCCGGCTCTTTACTAGTACCCCCAGCCACTCTCAGGCTTTGCCCAATGCAAACGCAAACGATTCCATTTGTGCAGCTGCCTTTCAGCCACCAAACTTGACTCTTGTCGGATCATCTGCCGTGTCAGAACAATCCATAGTTCTACTGTCCACTATCGTAGCCCACGTGAAAGATATCTACGGATTCTTCCAAAAGGTGCGAATAATGCTAGATACGGGAAGCATGGCAAACTTTATCTCGCAGAACTGCGCAGACAGGTTAGGTTTACCCCGTAAAAAAGTTTTGGTTCCCATAGAGGGGCTTAACAATATGTCGTCCAGTTGCAACCAAGGTATGATCCAATGCCAACTCCGCCCTTGCGATAAGCTCGAACCTATATTCAATTTTGAAGCGATTATCGTGCCCAAAATTTGCTCTTCGCAGCCCAAAATGGTAATCGATTGCTCACACTTGGCCCATATACAACATCTGCCCCTTGCAGACCCTCAATTCAACATTCCAGGCGACATTGACCTGTTAATCGGTGCTGAATTAGTACCCTACCTTTTATAAAGGGGCCGCCTAGTCGGCAACCCTGATCAACCGGTAGCGCTTGAGACCGTCTTTGGCTGGATCCTGCAAGGCAGAGCCCAATGTTTGGCCTTCTCCAATCACTTGACTAATCTTCACGTATCCACGGAGCCAACACTTGATATTGGTCTTCAAAAGTTTTGGGAACTTGAATCGATTTCAAGGTCCATACCTCCATCCCCTGATGACATCAAATGTGACAAATATTATAACGAAACTACCTACCGCGAGACCTCCGGGAGATTCGTAGTTTCACTTCCTTTTAAGCATTCCGTGCCCACGCTTGGAAATTCGTATAATCAAGCTCTTAAAAGGTTCAACCTCCTCGAAAAGCGTTTATCAAAGAATCCTAACCTCCGAGAGGCTTATGTTGATTTTATGACAGATTATTTGAAATCTGGCCACATGTCTTTGGTATCTGACTCCGCCCAATATCGCTCTCCTCTAGGTTACTACATACCTCATTTTTGTATTTCCAAAGATACAAAAATTCGTGTCGTTTTTGACGCATCATGCGCCACATCAAACGGTGTTTCATTAAACGACACCCAGCTTACAGGCCCAAAATTGCAGCAGGATATCTCCTCGATACTCCTACAATTCAGATTCCATCGTTACGTGTTCGTTTGCGATATACGTCAGATGTATCGGCAAATCTTGATAAACGTTGCACACCGAAATTTCCAGAAAATTCTCTGGCGCTTCTCCGATCAGGAACCTTTGCAGGAATACGTTTTAAACACCGTCACTTACGGCGTGTCCAGCTCTCCTTACCTGGCCCTCAGAACGATCAAAGAGTTGGCCATACGGGAAGGTAAAAAATTTCCCCGCGCGGCCCAAGCCTTGGAGCATCAAATCTTTATAGACGATATCGCCGCAGGTGCGGACCTCCTTGATGCATTGCTAAGCTTACAGCAAGAACTTATTCAGCTTCTTCAAACAGGGAAGTTCGAGCTTCGGAAATGGGCAAGCAACCACGAAGCTGTCCTATCTGCTGTCAATGCCTCACATCATCAAATGCCCTGTTCGTTTGACAAGGATGAGCCCATATGTATTAAAGTCCTAGGTTTGCAATGGAACCCTTCGTGCGACACGTTTTCCTATTCCTGCTCGCCCGGAGATCTACCTTGTACCAAACGCAATATTCTCAGTCAAATCTTTCGCGTCTACGATCCTCTAGGCTTTCTGTCACCCGTGGTGCAATTCGCTAAACTTTTAATGCAAAAGCTTTGGTTGTCTCACTCGGACTGGGACGAAATCCCCAGTGACGATGTTTGTCGACAGTGGAATAATTTTAAGTCGGAATTTCCCGAACTCACAGCCATTAAAATTCCGAGACGTATATTTGTAGACGAACCACAATTGGTGGAACTGCATGGTTTCTGCGACGCCTCGCAGACTGGCTACGGGGCAGCGGTGTACCTCAAATGCAGAGATTTTACTGGTAATCCTCAGATCCATCTCGTCATTGGTAAGTCTCGAGTAGCCCCTTTGAAAACCGCCATCTCGATTCCCCGCATGGAACTAATCGCTGCCGCACTTCTCAGCGACCTTGTCGACTACGTCAAGCAGGTCTATGCAAGGCACGTCACTCTCGACGCAGTCTTTGCATGGTCTGACTCACAAGTTACTTTGGCATGGTTGGCGTCCCCAGCGCATCGCTGGAAACCCTTCGTGGCCAATCGAGTGGCACATATACACGGTCTCACTGCGGAGAACCCCGCTGATTGCGTGTGCCGAGGTGTAACACCCGCTCAGCTCGTAAACCATGGCTTATGGTTTCAAGGCCCCGCTTGGCTTGCACAGGAACCCAATAATTGGCCTCAACAGCCGGGCATTACTGAGATTCGTCCCCAAGAGGTCTTCTGCGAAGAGCGAACTTTAGTCTTGCACACCAGTTTCTTGCACTTTTTAACGCTGTTGGTGAATAAATTTTCCTCTTTGCCCAAAATACAACACGCAATAGCCTACGTCCTTAGATTCATTTCGAACACCAGATCCGATAAACTTGCAAAACAATTCGGCACTCTCTCCCCATTGGAGATTCAAAATGCGCTTCTGGTGATCGTAAAACACGTTCAAATGTTTTGCTTTACAGACATCGTTGTACAACTAAACAAAAATAATCTGCCTCCCAAACCCTTTCGCAAGTTAGCCGTCTTCCTAGATGGGCGAGGCTGCCTCAGGGTGGGTGGTCGGATTAGGCGTTCCAATTTATCCTATGACGAGAAGCATCCTTTATTATTGCCCAAATCTCACCGATTGACAGAGCTTATTATAGAATGGGCACACAAACAAAACCCACACGTAGGCTTTAAGAATCTTCAATACATTTTGCTACAGCAATTTTGGATCCTTTCCCCACGTACTGCTATACACCGAGTCTTGTCCCAGTGTATTCGATGCTTCCGGGCGAAGCCCAAATCTTACTCTCCCTTTATGGCCGACCTCCCAGCCGTAAGAGTTTCACAACTAAAAGTTTTTTCGGTGGTATGTCTAGATTACGCAGGCCCCCTCTCGATCACCATGAGCAAGTCTCGAGGTGCCAAGTCCCTAAAGGCCTATATCTGCGTATTTGTATGCTGCGCCGTAAAAGCCATCCATCTGGAGTTGGTCTCTGATTTAACTTCAGAAGCATTCATTGCCGCCTTTCGGCGGTTCGTAGCTCGCCGAGGCCGATGCTCACAAATAATCAGCGATCAAGGAACCTCCTTTGTCGGTGCCCATAAACAAATCCTAGAATATTTTAAACTCGCCGCCCAGACTGCGGCTATACAGTGGAGCTTTAATAGCCCCGGCGCTCCACATTTCAACGGCTTGGCCGAAGCCGGTGTCAAATCAGTAAAAACTCACCTCTACAGAGTGCTTGGCGATCAACTCCTCACCTACGAGGAGATGTATACCTTGCTCGTGCAAATAGAGGCTGTTCTCAACTCGCGCCCGTTGTGCGCTGTCTCTAACGACCCCAACGATCTCCAGCCACTGACTCCGTCCCATTTCTTAACGCAGGAGCCCCTGCACTCCAGCATTCCGGATCCAGATCTTTCCAATATGCGCATCAATCGCCTTAGCAGATGGCAATTAATTCAGCGGATGCACACCGACTTCTGGCGAAGGTGGCAACATGAATACCTTCACACTCTTCAGCAGCGGTCGAAGTGGTGCGGGAAAGTCGATTATATTCAGGTGGGGAGGCTGGTACTCATAAAGAACGAGCAAAGACCACCTCTTCAATGGCTTTTAGCCCGAGTAACCAAAGTTCACCCGGGCACCGATGGTTTCGTCCGCGTGGTGACTCTAAAAACCCCCACCGGACTTATGCAACGGCCCGTGGTCAAACTCTGTCCCTTACCCAATCACTGACGCGTGGGTAATCACGTAGCCATACAATATTTAGGTTAATTACCCGTTTTTAGTATTTAAGTTAGCAAGAAGTTTCTTTTGTTCTTTCTTTTATAGAAAACCCTTTTTTTTTCGTATTCATTCATTTACCTTATGGGTGCCTTTCGGTTATTTGAAAACCGTGGGTTTTGGTGGGTGGAATGTTAAATCCGCAAACCGAACACCCGGGCAAGAACCGCGGAAGTTTAAAAATTTAGTGGCCCGTAAGGTGTTGCCGCCATGCGGAAAATGTAGAGCTAAAAGAGGGAGAGAGCGCGCGCACGTGCGACTAAGAACGGGCTTAACGTCGGTCGCGTTCGAACTTGGCATCGATAGCACGCCGATAGTGTTGAACCCCCAAAAGAAAAAACTATTGTCTCCCTACGCGTTGCGTGTGCGTGTGAACCACCTCCACCGTACCGAGACCGTGATCCTCAAGATCGAAGAGGAGCTGCTATTGGGGCCCCAGTCCAGCGAGACAGCAGCGACAAGAGGTTAGTGCCGTCTCTACCCTCACGTCCACGTCTTGCGGGCTCTGCTTAAAAAATTACAGTCCGCTTTAAATTAACCTCAGGGTCGCGACGACCCAGCACCTTCTAAACAGTCCATGAGACACATAATCCAATATAGAATAACCGCCATTGGATCCCAGCGATCATCTTTTTTTTTTTATTTTCAGCTGTTTCTTGGACATTGCCATGAAACACGATAAGTGTCCGAAGTTTGAAGCTATCGACTTAAAATTTGGCGAACAAATGGCTTTTGGTCCCCTGGCGAAATTGAGGGGACTGGGGTGTCGGAAAGTATTTTTAAAAAATTAAAAATCGCGTTTACCATGGTCAAGGAAAAAATCCATTTTTTAAAAACCTTTTATACGATCCAGTGCTGGAAATCATTATTCTTGAAAATTTTCACAAATATACAGGGTGTAACCTGTATTCGCAAAAAACTGAATATTGAGTTCCCCTTATATAAATAATTGAAAATAACTAGAAGGCTATGTTTACGTTGTCAGTTTCTCATACATGGCCATATAGCCCCTATAGACGCTAAAACTTTTGTATTTAAGGTTTTTATATATTGTACAGGGTGATCGCGATATTCTGTGCTATATTCAAAAATGTATAAGGTGTATCAAATTTTCCAGAGAAGTAGAAGTCTATACCGATATTTAAACTCAAGGAATTGAGCACAATCAAACACCACCAAATATTGTTTTTATTTTGACATTTTTTTTGGGTTGCTTTGGCTTCGAGACAAAAATTATTTTCTCGAAAACTATTAACCCAATCGGAAAAATTATTTATCCAGGAGATGCGAAAGATCCGGCACTACAATTTTTATTTCAATTATTTTTTCGATTATATACAGGGTTTTCAAATTATGGACAAAGATCTAAAAAATTTGAAAATTGTTCTTTTCCAGAGTAAATTATAAACCGTGAATCAAAATTCGTAAACAAAAAGGCCTAATTGGCTCAAACAGTTTTATAGGCCGCATCAAGGGCTAGAATTTTTGTATTTACGGTTTTCGTCTATTATACGCGCTTCTCGAGATATTTGAAAAAGTCCATGAGACAGTCGCTATATCCCGCACTCAATCTAAACGCGAGACATGATTGGCTATTAGGGCGTACTGCATAGTTTCAAATAAAAATACCTAATTACACACCGATCTAGCATGCGAGAAGCGTCACTTCGGACATTTCCGGAATTTTACCGGACGGGTTTGGGAATAATCGGATGATTTTCCCACACTTTGAATTTTGACGTTTGTCAAATGTACCCCACAAACTAACGGTCGTAGAAAAAGTATTGTATGCAACACGTTCGGTAAACTTTTTAACTCACTCGTTTATAAAACACTCGCTCCGCTCGTGTCAAATAAACTCGTGAGTCAAATGCCGTTTACCGCACTTGTTGCATAATATACTATTACCAAACGTGTTGCATACAATACTTTCTCTACGACTGTTAGTTTTTGGGTACATTTTTGGAAAACAACACAAACACATACACCGACACGACCATCGGAATTGACGAACGTCAAAATTCAAGGTGTAGAAAATATCTCCGAAAACATCCGATTGCTCCCAAACCCGTGCGGTAAAATGTCCGAAGTGTCTCGGATCCGAAATTAGGCATTTTACAGATGGGAGTAGAAAAAAAATATTTTCTCGAAAACCATTGGAAAAATTCTTCCAATTATGTACAGGGTGTGTCGATTATGGGCAAACAATCAAAAAGACTAAGATAATTATCGTTTTAGTGGGTAAATTATTAGCAATCAATGGAAAACCATAAAAAGTGGGAAATTTGGTCAACTAGTATAAATCCATGCAAAAACCGCTCAAGTGAGATTCGATTATTAATCACGCATAACCTCGGAGTTAAACGAACGCCCTTGTCACCCCCAAGACTATTGTGTTCAGATTGTCTGGCATATTGTTAGTACGGGGCATCATCGACAATACGACCCTCGACAATCGTCATGGAGTATGCTAATCGTTTCCATTTCGCGTCCGTCGATATGTTCCTCTCGCATTGAGGTTCAAATCCCAAAGCCGAACCGCAGGTAATTAAAATAACTCGACCCCATCGGAATAATAGTCACTGTTAAGTGAGGTCGTAGTGTGCGGGATTAGAATGCCGCCCCTAATTAGAATATCTCGATACAGGATGTTGTTTACACCGCGTTGATATCAATATTTTGAAACGGTTATCACTCCATTTCCCAACGACGATATGTTCCTGCAACTGAACGTAATTGCTCCGAATGTGCATTAGCAGGAGTTTCGGAGATCGAATTTCAATAAAATTTAATTGGATTTTCGACACTTCCACGGATATCGTTAATCAAGTCAAATTATGTACGTCAACGTTGCCGCTAAGATCAACGTTTCCAGTTTATTTATGACAAAATATTCAATCGGTACATTCTCTGCCTGAAAAATCAACGAATTTTCTTAGAAAGTCAATGCTTTCAATATTGATAGCGGTTATGTCAACAATAAACGTGGGTCGAGTGGTTAAATAATACATAGTATGTATATGGTTGGCAGAACTCTAAACTAAACTGGAAATACTACATGCCCATACTGTTTTTTGTTGTTGCAGTATAATAATAAAAATTTGCAGTTTTGGTTTTTTTGATACGACAATGACGAAGTTAAAAATTGTTTCGACCTTGCTCGTAAAGGGCGCTATTGTTCTCTCTGTCGCAATATGGTTGGATGAGGAAAATGAAAATCAAGTTTTCATCGAAGAGGTACTCTTGTTTAAGTTTTTCGTTCGATTTTTAACTTATTTGCATTTAAAAAGTTCAAGGCATTTTTTCTGATTTTTCTTATAAATATTTAAAATATAAAAAGGTACGGGTAGCAAAAAAAAGGAACAAATTCAAATCATAGGTTGGAATTGTCCACCATCTTTTAAGTAGGCTTGTGTCAGCATTTGTCCATTCAATGTTGGTTAGTAAGGGTGTGCCTTACTTACAACTTGTGCAAACAAATCGCGAAATGCGATAATGACGTAATCATTTTTCTCATTTGAATTGTGTTTTTGCTTAAGCAAATTTTAGCGGACTTGCGGCGTCCAAAAAAATCTACAATTATACCTGAAGGCAACCTAATCTTAAGCTTTTTGAAAATTCCTTACAAGCTTTTAATTGAAACATGATCATTTGACCTGAAAAGAAATAATGGTACTCCAAATGCTATGACCGTCGGTGAAAAAAGTGGAATTTTAATTCGATGTTGTTAAATGCTCGTCTTTGATTTATTTAATAAATCAAAACAACGTTGAACTTTTTAAATGCGACTAAGTCAAAAACCGACAAAGTAAGATGGACTAAACCCCATTACTTTCCAAATCATGTTTTCACCATAACTCAACTCGATCAAAAAATATGATTATAAGTTTTATTATTATTGTTATTTTATTATTATTAGAAAATTCAGAATAAAATTTAAGCTTTAAACGCCCTATGTCTCCACAACTACCGCATGTTGTGAGCATAATATTTTTGTGTCTAGTACCTCCAGTTTGAGATTGCTCATTCCTTATGAATCACCCTGTATGTTACCTTGTCTACATTGTTAACTGAAACAGTTTCAGTGAAGCTCTGAAGAAGACAGCAGGATTATTGGCGAAAGGTCAGCAAATTCACAATATTTGTAAATAGTAAAAGTAGTAAATAAATTGATTTGTATTTGATTTTTGAAGAAAGTACTACATTGCAATTTTAATCACGAAATGTGTCAATGAATTATCTCCTTCATTATTGTTAAGACATTTAAGAACACCTCATAAAGAAGTTTAAAAAATAAAGTAAATAAGTTTTCATAAGTGGTGAAAAGGGTCACCAGCATCGATTAGGAAAAGAAACTTCTAATAATACACTGCAAAATGTACCTTTTCAACATTTTTCTTTAGAAAAAAAAAATATTATGAGCGCATAAGTAGGGCAGCAGTACATACAGCCCTTTTTCTTTGTTCTTTTTATCGAAATTTTTTTTCTTCAGCCGTGTCTTTATTTTTAGGTATAGCTTAGAATTTCTATATTTAATACTATTGTTATGTGTTTGCTAAAAATATAACAGGTGGAATTTTCGTTGGGTAAATGTTTTTTCACTTTCATATTTGTTTGATTTTTTTTTGGGCTTTAGTATGGCGCTGTTTTCTTCGACAATGTTTTTTTACACTATACCATTATTTTGTTAAATTCTTCTCATTCATATGTATCATTATTTTATTTTTTTCTTAATTGTGAGTGTTGCTGCTATCAACATTTAAGTATTGTGCCTGGTTTTCTGCTAAGTAATATATAGTTTAATATGCACTTATCAGTTTCTCTTTCTTTACTGTTTTGATGGTAACGTTTTATTTTTTATTTGTGTTTTTGTGCCTGTTATTTTAATATTACTCTAACGTTTTTCTCTTTCAAAAGGAACACCGTAACAATTTGTTGAATACAATAGAAACTTCTTTTATTTTAAAAACGCAGCGAAGTGTAGAGTATCTGTTTTCTTAACAAAGTTATTATATTTAAAATAAAATAAGATAATTATAAAATTTAAATTGAATGTCCAATATCTCAATATTTTTCGAATCACATATGGAGGAAGGCCGTTTTGTGACTCAACTAATGCAAATGCTAAATACAATTTTATATAAACCACTGAATATAAAAAAAAAATAACTGCTCCAAAGATCTGAATATGCTAAATTTTGGTTGATTACTCTTGAAAATTCCCAGTATCGATATAAATATTCTTACAATTATTACGAAATATTAGAAATGCTTTATAAAATTTTGTAAAAGATCTAAATTTGGCTCTGTCAATTGTACAGACAAAGAGAGCGAGGGAGAGAGAGGTCCAATGACGCGTGCGTTTGACGTTGTTGACGACGTTTTCCTTCAGCAATGGTAAAAACAAATTCGAGGAAGATGAAAACGTAAGCCCTGTTTATTTCCGAAGCTTTTCTGAAAACACGACAAATAAATTCTTACCCCAAACATCTTAATCATTGTAATATAAAATAAGGGTTAATTAAATATCCGGCATTCGAGGAATACCAAAGCCCCGTGAAAGGATTATAAGAGTCGCGCACAATAAGCCTCCCCAGTTCGCGTAAAAAGAGCCATTTCCTTTTAAATAATGCCCTTTATTAAGTTTTATTGTCATAATTAAAATGAGAACATCGGTATTAAAATGTTTGTTTACGGAGACAACGGCCTTCATTATTTTAAAATGGAATTAAAATTTACTCGAACGCGAACGTAATGACTGTCCAGGTTTACGACTTGACTGGAGAAAACTAGAGACATGAATAAAAAATAGTACTTCAGATTTGTGTTATCTTGCTATTTATTTCGGGTAAGAATGAAATATTCATTTAAAATCGAAAACCATATACATGCAGGGTTATTCACGAGTGTTCTATTAGACGTTTACGGAGAATGATTTACGGTAAAAATCTGAAATGTTGGTTATTTATGAAACTTATATCGTGTTTTAAATGGAACACCCTGTATATAATTCTATTTTTTGATTCTGTGAGACATTCTGGAACTTTTTAATGTTACATGTATTATACCACCTATCTTGAACATTTTTGGCGATAGAACATATTTTCTAAGAAATTTGGCAACAAACAACCCGATATAAAAAAATAATTTTTTTTTGCAGCAGGTACAGCTAAACACTTGGATTTTTGGTTGCGGTTTCCTATTAAATTGGTTTATCATAATATGGCATTGGCTTATCGCGTACAGTGCGTTCATAATATAAGGCCCAATTGGCAAGATATAAAAATCCATGTTACGTGGGAATTTTAAATGGGACACCTTGTATTTTATATTGGCACGTAAAGGAGCAATTAATTTACCGTCTGAAAGTACCAACCTATGGTATATCTATGATGAGAATTTGGAATTTGGAAGGTAATGGGGTTTAGTCCATCTTACTTTGTCGGTTTTTGACTTAGTCACAGTCCATATGTGATTCGAAAAATATTGAGATATTGGACATTCAATTTAAATTTTATAATTATCTTATTTTATTTTAAATATAATAACTTTGTTAAGAAAACAGATACTCTACACTTCGCTGCGTTTTTAAAATAAAAGAAGTTTCTATTGTATTCAACAAATTGTTACGGTGTTCCTTTTGAAAGAGAAAAACGTTAGAGTAATATTAAAATAACAGGCACAAAAGCACAAAAAACCAATAAAAAATAAAACGTTAGCATCAAAACAGTAAAGAAAGAGAAACTGATAAGTGCATATTAAACTATATATTACTTAGCAGAAAACTAGGCACAATACTTAAATGTTGATAGCAGCAACACTCACAATTAAGAAAAAAATTAAATAATGATACATATGAATGAGAAGAATTTAACAAAAAAATGGTATAGTGTAAAAAAACATTGTCGAAGAAAACAGCGCCATACTAAAGCCCAAAAGAAAAAATCAAACAAATATGAAAGTGAAAAAACATTTACCCAACGAAAATTCCACCTATTATATTTTTAGCAAACACATAACAATAGTATTAAATATAGAAATTCTAAGCTATACCTAAAAATAAAGACACTGCTGAAGAAAAAAATTTTCGATAAAAAGAACAAAGAAAAAGGGCTGTATGTACTTTTGCGCTCACAATATGTTTTTTTTTTCTAAAGAAAAATGTTGAAAAGGTACATTTTGCAGTGTATTATTAGAAGTTTCTTTCCTAATCGATGCTGGTGACCCTTTCCACCACTTATGAAAGCTTATTTACTTTAGTTTTTAAACTTCTTTATGAGGTGTTCTTAAATGTCTTATCAATAATGAAGGAGATAATTCATTGACACATTTCGTGATTAAAATTGCAATGTAGTACTTTCTTCAAAAATCCAAATATAAATCAATTAGCTTATTATTACAATTTGAAATATATAGATACATATCAAACAACAGAGTTCCTTTAGATGCGTATTACATCATTGAAAATTTCATTAAATTTAACTGACTGGTGCTTTCCTATAAAAAAGGTGGGGTCCTTGCTGTTTTTATGTTTTGGTGTCACTTTAAGACGTCCGCTTACCCAAAATATTAAAAATAAAACAATAACCAAATGCAATTAACTTCTTCAATCGCTCCGCTCCGCTCCGCCATCTTTCTCAAATCCAGAAACAAGAATAAAAAATAACAAAAAACTAGCGAAGGGAAATATTTTGATATAAAAAAAAAGAAAAACGACGAGTCATCAAGAGACCAATCATATACTGTTAGATACATAGATCAGGAAAAAAATTATTGCCAAATAAGCCAAGAGAAATTACAGCTAATCTAATAATATATTTTATGACAGGTTCTTACATATCCATGTTTTCTCTGGTTAACTGCGATCTTTTCTTGAATTCCAAAGGTATGAGAACGAAGGAAAAAGTTAAAGTTTTAAACAAAATGTTCTCCTTAAAATGGACTCAAACCTTAACACATTGACATTTAATTAGAAGAAACCATGTACAAGTCTTACGATTATTCTCAGTTTCCTCAGACTGCTTTTTGTGTAAAACAAACATATTCCAGATAAATCCGAAATTCTAACCATCTCAAACACCACCACAAATAAACAATAATCTTAGTACTTATGACTGTCAGTTTTAGATGCACGCAAAGAAAAAGGATGTCTTAAATCTTGTGAATCTGAACTCATTTTTGTTTTCGCAGACCGTATACTTAATGCTCAAAGATGCCACAAAAAAATAAAATTCTGCACAATGTTTATTAATTCCAAGTCACTATTCCACCATAGGTAGAAAAGAAAACATATTCTAGTGTAACCCTAACAAACGAACCTTGGGGTATGGGGGAGTTGGAGGTTTTGACCGTAAATTCTAGTTAGTTTTTCAGGTGATGATAGGCTAAAGAGTTTGCGTACTGGTAACGAAGAAGTTGCAAGCTGAGACCTACTTGGAACCAAGACTTTAGTAGCAGTAAGAGATAGATAAAACATGCACAACACAGAATTGGCCTCAGACTAGTAGCCCTAGGACGCACCAAGACCATCATCGTCGCAGCAGGACCTAGAAGACCTTGTTGTTTGAACTATTTCAATCAGCGGGACCTGATGGTCAGTACGCAAGAGATGTCATAATGCGACCGCTCTACCAAATTACCCGTTCTCGTTGACTCTGGGATATATTCCACTATCCTGGAGGCGAGCACGCTCCAACAGGCTGAACGTGCCCAACATATCCAGCCGAATGACTTCCGTGTTATCAATTTGACATGGTTATTGTTAAAAGCAAGCAAAAGACTGGTAGAACGGTATCTAAGGAAAGGGGTATTAAGGCCCCTCTAGGATAATAAACGGAAGCAACACTTTATCAACTCATATCACGGACAGAGGCAGCTGTTTTAGACGTATAAGGAGCACTTGAAAACCCTTAGAAGGGGCTGTTGGATAGAAAGTATTTCCCCTCTCCTTTGGTCGCTCCTGATGGTTGTTGGTGACGGACTTAAACGGCCTAAGCTACTACAAACAGGCACCTGCGGCATTAAATATCTAGTATCCGTGCGGAGCTCCTACAAAGTGCTTTTGATCGTCCTAGCGAATGATGTACTTTCGTTCACAAATAAAAAAGCAAGGCGCAATTAGTTGGCCTGTTCTGTGGACTTTAAGCTCTCCTAGACGATTCACAACACAACTGGAGCTACCAATCACGTTCTGGATGCACACGATGGTAGTAATACCAGCCTACGTTACCTTGGTATGGTAGCGCTCTACTGAGAGACACAATAGCAGGAAGCTCAAGCGCAAAGGTTGGACTGACCGGTTCTTTCAAAAACCACAACAACGGCGACTATGAAGGCCTTCCTACGACTCGGGTGCTTACATCTTAGGGTGAGGTTTGAGGTTCGGGGACAGAGGGGCCCTATACTATCTCAGGCGGGAACCAAAATGTCCTCTCCATGAAGAAGGACAGAATTGTTATGTTTCTATACGCGATACAGAATGAAGATCCCTACAAAAAACGACGGGTTAGTCTGGAATATGGACTGGTGCTAAACAGATACTGGAACAGAAGTAGTATCTATCTGACAGCTCTCCTAGGGCACAGATATCTGTGCCTCTTGGGAACTATCCTAAAGGATACTAGGACTATCACACCTGTACTAGCAACCGCAATACAGAGATCGTGCTTATGCCAATAATACAGGATCTTATGAAGCAACTATTAAAAAAAATGAGAAGGTCCATTCGACATGCGCATGAACGAGATTTAAAATTTTGTTTTTAACCAATGACCTTGCGACTTTCAACAACCAATACGGCCGCTAACATATTGTGAATAAGTTTAGATGCGGCATTTTACGGCAGATCTCATTAAATATTAGGGAAAAACGAGTGAAGTGTGTGGAAATCGTTGTTTTAGAAGAAGTGAAGGTTAGTGGATTAAAATCATTACCTTCTCTACCACAATATCACTGCTGCCTGAGGCGCATCAATTTTTACTGTGTTAGACTCGCTATATTATCTGATAGCTAGATGGCACCCACTGTCACCCCTTCTGTGAAGGTGAGCTCGGGATTGCTATTTGATTGGCGGAATATAATTCTGTCAATCTTGTCTGGGTACCCTCTCATGTGTGTATTGAGGACAACTGAATGGCAGACAGACAGGTTCGAGGCACGGCAACAACACCGTATTTTGTATTCCGTTGGATTGGCAGGCAGCGTGCTGAAGCGTGAGCTGAATTAATTGCGCAGAAGGCAGCTCACTCTGCACTGCTAGCCATAAAGAACAGGGATGCACCGCATATAGAATCGGAATAGAATCTAATTAAAAAAAGTTCTTCCTTAGTCTATGAGTTTTGGTCAGCTTTGGTTGGTTTCAGGAACATGTTATTGTATTTGAGATTATTAAGTTTAGTCATAAGTAACATAGTAAACATAATTCAAAATTAAAAACAAAAACGAATATCATAAGCACAAACTTTCCTGAATGTGTATTTGAAATTGAAATTTCATACCTAAAACTAAAATAACACTGCTGGCAGTGGATCCAGGTTCTGCAGACGTAAACCTGACCATTGGCAACTTTGTTTCTCGAGTGTGACTTGTTTCAATGATATAATCAATTGTCCTATCAAGAATTGTAATATGTAACAATAAAAAACGAGACAAATTACACACATAGATCCCACAAGTTCCCACTTAGAATTTCTCATCAAAATGCCGTTCAAAAATATGGGGAGGTGTGAAATTTGAGTTTGAATTCGGTAGTTTTTATGATATAAAAAATCGTGGGACCGACAAAAAAAAGAGAGTAAATCTGTTCATACATGAATGCAAATGTCATTATTTTTTGCAAAAGATCAGTGGCGTGCTATGAACAAATAATATTTTGGTTAATTAGCTCGCCACTGCAATCGTTAAATAGAGAACTTTTTTTGTGAAAAATAAAATATCCCTCTAAAATAAAATATCTAGTTTTTAGTTACCAACTAGTCTCTTTTAGAAATATATATATATATATATATATATATATATATATATATATATATATATATATATATATATATATATATATATATATATATATATATATATATATATATATATATATATATATATATATATATATATATATATATATATATATATATATATATATATATATATATATATATATATAATTTTTAAGTTCTTAAGTTTTCGTAAAGGTTGTTATTAATTTATTAACAGTGAATTTTGTTAAAGTTTATTGATAGTAGGTAGTGTTATATATATATATATATATATATATATATATATATATATATATATATATATATATATATATATATATATATATATATATATATAACACTACCTACTATCAATAAACTTTAACAAAATTCACTGTTAATAAATTAATAACAACCTTTACGAAAACTTAAGAATTTAAAAATGAGATAAGTTGTTGCGTCAACTCTTTTCAGCATATTGCCGTGCACCCTTTGAAGTATACCTCAAATGTTTCTTATTAAATGACATGAAGCTCTTATATAATCGTTCAGTTCTTCTACAGTGCTAAGTTTAAGATGCTTAGGGGGACATGGTTGAGGTCCGCCATCAGTTATTAAATGTGTTATTTAAATATTATCTCATTGCAACACTAAAGTGAGCAGGGGCGCCATCATGCATAAACCACAGTCTGTTCCTAATTAAATATGGTGCTTCTTCTAGCAATATTGGCAAATCCTCTTCTAAAAACTGGCGAAACTCTCTAGGATATAACACTTCGACTCGTTGAATATGATATGTGTATCATGGAAAATAATGCAAAATTTTGCGAGATATTCAGATTATTTCCAATTTTAGTAGACGCACTAAGTTCAGGATTTTCCTCAATAGAATTTAAAACAACTTCTTCAATTTCTGGAGTTTTTGCACTCCGATGGGACCCTGATTATTTATCCTCAACTACATGTGTCAGTCGGTTGACTGACACATGTAGTTGAGAAGGTTTGCTATATACATTTAAAAATTAATAATTTTTACAGACACAGCCTACTACAATGATGAAAAAAAATTATAAAGATTTCAAAAATACACACAGTTTACTTGCTTCAGATAGACAATTACTTAATTCAGAAATATTAATGATAATAATTTTCTTCATGCTGTCATATTAACGATATTGTTATAACCATGCAGAGAAGAGACTTTATTTTTTTAAGCGACAATTGTACATCGGATTCAAAAAGTCAAAAAATTAAATTTCTTTAGAAGTGATTATTAAACTTCTGGATTCCTCCTGCGTCGGTTTCTGTTGACTCGAACTAGCTAACGTTTCGCCAATCGTCCTATTGGCTTCTAAGGGCTTGACTGAAATTGGCTCGTATTTTACTCTGTACCTGCTTATATATTGTTTGAGGGGGGCGGAGCTTAATGAGGGGAATCAACATCGTCTCGGATCACTGATTCCCATATTGGTGACAGGTAGAGACCTGAGTCGAGGTTAAGATTGTTAGGTTGTATATAGATTTCTATAGACTCTCGGATTTTTCGTTGGTACAATAACTAATTACATGCAAGAATTTTAGTATTATCGAATAAAATTTTATATCCGGTTTCATGAGTGTGTTCGGCAATAGCTGATGAGTTTATTTGCCTTAGTCGCAAGGCTCATTCGTGTTCTATGAGTCTAGTTGATATTATTCGTCCGGTCTCTCCAATATATTCTTTGCAGCATATGCATGGAACGCTGTAAACTCTTGCCATCTCAAATTGAATTTTGTCTTTGACGGACCAAAGATGTTGAGAGATTTTTGGACAAGTGGTAAATCTGGTTTTGACGTTATACTTCCTTAGAACTTTTGATATGTAGTCAGTGATGTTGTGAATGTAAGGAAGGACCACAGTGGCAAAGTAGGATTGCTTTCGGCCTCATTGCTATTGGAAGGTTGTAGTGAAGTGTATTTTTTGATGGAAGTGTATTTTTTGATGGAACGCTTAATATCTTTAATGTGTAAATTATTAAGGAGAAGAGGTAAGGGGTTTTAATTCTGGGTTCAGTGACTCGGGCTGAGATAGTTTTACAGCTCTGTAAACAAGTACGAGCCCGTTTAAGTCAAGCTCTGAAGAAGCCAACATGATGATTGGCAAAACGTCAGCAAGTTCTACTCAGCAAAAACCGACGCAGGAGGGATCCGTAAGTTTTGTAAAAACTATTTCAGTAGCCTGTAGAAGTTTCTTTGAAGAATTTTTTACAGTTTTCCAATAGAAATCTTTTGTCTCTATTAGCTCACATGTGGGATTAATGCAGTGCAATATTTTATAGTAAATTAATAATAATACAATTTAGTTAAACCTCTAGATTTTGTATATTATTAAATTATCAATGTCTTGGTTTTCATAGATGTTTACCATAGTGTCATGTAAGGGTTTTTTTTTCGATGTATAGAACTTTAAGATGGAATAAAACAACGATGGATTATTCGATTGACATGAATTTTATTTATCCGAAAGATAATCTACATTTTAAATATGATTTCTGGCATATGACCGCCACGGCTGGCGCGGATGTAGTCCAATCTGGACGTCCAATTTTCGATGACTTTTTCCAACATTTGAGGCCGTATATCGGCAATAATACGGCGAATGTTGTCTTCCAAATGGTCAAGCGTTTGTGGCTTATCCGCATAGACCAATGACTTGACATAGTCCCACAGAAAGTAGTCTAGCGGTGTTAAATCACAAGATCTTGGAGGCCAATTCACAGGTCCCAAACGTGAAATTAGGCGGTCACCAAACGTGTCTTTCAATAAATCGATTGTGGCACGAGCTGTGTGACATATTGCATCATGGTTATTCAATTCAGGAATGAAAGAGTTAGTAATCATAGCTCTATACCGATCACCATTGACTGGAACGTTCTGGCCATCATCGTTTTTGAAAAAGTACGGACCAATAATTCCACCAGCCCATAAAGCGCACCAAACCGTTAGTTTTTCTGGATGTAACGGTGTTTCGACATACACTTGAGGATTAGCTTCCCTCCAAATGCGGCAGTTTTGTTTGTTGACGTAGCCATTCAACCAGAAGTGCGCTTCATCGCTAAACAAAATTCGCTTATGGAAATCGGGAAGAACGGCAATCTCGTTTTGGGCCCATTCGACGAATCTACGCCTTACTTGATGATCGTTTGGTTTCAATTCTTGCACGAGTTAGATTTTGTAAGCACGTAAGCCAAGATCCTTCCGCAAAATCTTCCATAAAGTGGATGGACACAGATCCAATTCCAGTGCTCGATGGCGGATGGACTCATTCGGGTCTTCCCCAATGCTACGCTCTACAGCAGCTATAGCTTCTTCTGTACGCACCGTACGGCGTCTCTGGGGATGCGAGTTATCAATAGGAGTAAACGTAGGAGAAAAACTTAGACCGTGTTCACGGCGGCGATATGTCAAAGCGCGTTGGCACTATTTTCGATATACCGAGAGAGTACGGTTACATTTGAATGACATCATCTTTCATACCTAATTGTAATACACTAATCTAAAATGGCAAATAAAAATGTTTGTATATTTTTATATTCTTCCGAGTCTTTTTTATTATTTTAATGTGGAAACCCTTATTGAATCACCCTTTATAAAATACATTACAAAATTATGCACATGTTGCAGAATATTTCTTGTATTTATTAAGGAAACAAAAATAACGATTTTTCTTAATCTAGAAGTATTATAACATGCCCTACCAATTTTGAATTATTTAGGAGCAAAAAACTAGAGTAACACAATTTATGCAAATATGGCTGTTTCATTAACAAACCATGGCGAAATGTTTTGACAGTTCGATTTATTAAGCAATTGTGTGTTACTTTGATAAGGCGAATTCATATTCAAACAAATATGACATACAAAATATGGGTTTTTGTAACCCAAATACGGGGCACTCCGTTTAAAGTTAATGAAGTTGATGTTTGGTTTCGTGGAAACGGTGCAATGTACCAAATATTTAAAAAGATTAAATTAATAATAAAATAAATTAATAATAAAATTAAATTAATTAATTAATTAAATGTTTAAAGCTCTACCTTTATCTATTCACCGTACACTTCTAATAGGCCATCGAGTTTAGGGAACAGTGTATAGCAATATTAACTTTGAAATACTGCATTTACTCCAGAACGACCAAGCGCCGACGATAGAGGTGGAACACCACGGGGCATTCTTGTACCAGAGGCCCTACGAACTCCTAACCATTTCATGACCAGTGAGTGTTCAATAGATATACCAGATGGCGCACAGTGGATAATCCAATAGCATCTGGCTAACACATCAACGGATTTACTTTAAATTATACATTGATGTCGTTTCTATATAAACGTGGCAACATATTCCATATTATTTCATTTTTTGATTCTATTCAAGATTTTGTTTTTTTTTATTGTAGATTTTGTAGAACTTCCAATTTCCAACCTGGAATTTGGAACTTGGAAATCTTAAGAGTTCCGTGCTTTAATTAAACATTTAATAATTCCTAGAAGCATTCACGCATTTTTTCCCGCATACCATTTTATGTCCTATCTAAAATGAGGGTTTCAAAAATAAGATTTTATACGAAAGTTCTATAAACATTATTGAATTTTTTTCGAATTCTAGGAAAGAAACTAACCCAATTCTGTTCATATTTCCCTATACCTCTTATCTTTACCTCTTTAATTTTAATAATACTTGATATGAATTTCTCAATCAATCAAGAAGGAAGATTATTTCCTGTAACGGTCTAAAGCCTTTATTGTGAACAGAATAACAATTTAAAATGTCATACTTCATAAGATTTTATTAGATTACTATAATTAATGCAGATACAGAATAAGGGCGAAATAGTTGGAAAGAAACTCAAATTAAATGAAAATGAGGTTGCGCGAAATTTATTCTGTCTATGTGTGAAACTGTCATGAAAATTAGTGGCAATAACGGAGACGGTAAGAACTCCTGTACAAAATTTTATTTTTGAAACCCTCCGTATGTTGTATCTAAAATGATATACCGGCAAAAAATGTGTGAGCTTTTCCAGGAACTTTCTGAAGAGGTTCTATTTAATTAAAAAACAAAACTATTAAGATTTCTTCAAGAGTAAAATTGCTTAAAAATCTAGGAAATTCATTTTAATTCGATAACGGTACTGCTTTATTTGTTGAGTAGAATCTAAAAAAAAATGATTTGCAGGGGTTGCCGTTTACACTAAACAAGATGTTGCCACGTTTATAGAGCACCTCCCCTTACATCGTCCTGTATAATTTAAAGTAAATCCGTTGATCCGTTCACCAGTTAGTTTTAATAGATCATGCACTGTGCACCACCTGGTATAAGAATACTAATCAATAGGAGACCACAAAAATCATTGAAACGTAGCAATACTAAAGCTAATCAAACTAATAAAAGTTTTTAAACAACGCCCAAAAGCTATCCAAAAAATTCTTCCTCCATTTATTTCTGTTTCGATCCTCTTGTTTTCTCCTCTCGATTCGATCGATTTCTTGTAGTCATTAAGTAGTACTCTGCTGACATATTCCAGGGTTTTTTGTAAACCAAAACTAGTTATCATTGTTACAAAATATGTTGAAACAACGATTTTGGTAATAAAAGATACGCATGGCCAACCTGTAATATCCGGGAAGATTCTCCGCGTGTTGTTTTCGCTGGTTGGTCTGATGAATTATCCCTTTGGTTTTAATTTTGGGCCAACTCTCCCAAACTATATTCCGAGGATGGTACAAATTAACTTTTGATGAACTTGTTCCCTTTTTTCTCAATATCTTGCGGACAGCTTAATATCAAGCTAGTACTGTCGTTTCTGGCAGCTTAACAGAGATAGTCATTGGGACCTTCATTTGAGGTTAGAAAACGGCATCCAAAAGAATTAAAAAAAAAACTGAACGGAGGAACTAGGTTAATATTTTCTCTTTTAAATTTTTCTTCCCGTCGAAATCTATCAGTCACGCGCTGAGAAAACCTGTTTCGTGTTCGTTAAGGGCTGTCAGCGCGTTCGAGAGTTTGCAAACCCCAAATCAGTTGCCTACGTGTGTCGACACGTTGTACATTTATTTATGGATTGAGTGGCTTTGATCGATTGCCTGCTAAAATATCGGCCGAGGTTTCTCAACACCCTCCAGTGATCATTTATCAGCACAAAATCCTAAAATACTAACCTAACCAGGTATAAAAGCGGCGACGTAAATGTAAATAAAATATAATAGAGAACTCTGATTTTTTTAACGAAACTCAGGCGTGTCCCAAATTTATAAAATAAAATACTTCTTTAACAAAGATATAAAAAAAACACCCTTAAGAGCCTATCTGTATTGCTATTTCACTGCCTTCATCAAGAAGCCAAAACAAATGGAAAACTTCACTGCGGATTTGTTATAATCTAGTTTAATATTCTCTATTAAAGTTAGATTTTTATTTGAGTAATTTTTCAGGTCGATGTCGTTGCGCATGAAAATTTAGTTAAACTACCAAGGCAAATGATAATAATAACTAATCAGGAATGAAAAACCAATTTTAGGAATTAAAATAAATCTTTGCTATGCAATTAACACCTTGATACAATAAATTTTTCGCAAGACTTCAATTTGTTGCTTACAACGTCGAGTTGTAAGATGAAGTGGACCAGGGAGAAGACGGTGTTGACGACAGCATTTATTTCCACACTAGGAATTTACACTGTTACAAATTTACCGAGTACAAACGGCATTAAAAATTGGGTAACTCTTCGACGCACAGCTCAGTCGCCAGGAGGCCGTCTCTGTTGCCATTACACTTTTTTTTCTACTTGGAACCACTACAAAGTCAATGTTGACTAATAAGGGTATTCTTGCCCTGGATATCATGACAACGTTAAGAAGAGCTTTGCGGCTTATAATTCCATCTTTTTAAATATTGATATCAAAATATTATTCTCAAATATTTATATAAGTTATAATATTATTAACTCATGCCAAGAAAATGGGAAATATTGTAATATTAGAAAATCCTGTCTTAGACTAACAAATTCAAAGTCACTCCAGGCAACTAGATAAAAAAAATCTAAAACTATTCAAAATATGCAAAAATACTCGAAAATATCCACAAATCTCCAAAAATATCTCCGTGACTGCTCCCACCTAGCGGTCTCGTGCGAAATGTACTGAACTAACTCGTTTGGAACACCAATTTCATGACGAAAATGTACGAAATGTGATGGGGTGTGCACGCTTGATTGTAGGTATTTCCTTAGCGATGTTTGTAAAGTTCGTTTCTAGGATTATTAAGTTCGTTCGTTATTATAACAATTTTATAAAATGTAAATATATAAATAAGCCTTAATAATAGGATTGCTTATATTGTTTTTAAGTTAGCTTTTGTGGGGTTGTTATAAACTGAGTATTTTATATCTGTCTTGTTTTCATCGGGTCATCAAGTATAAACAAAAAAATGAGAGCTGCGCATCCTGCTATTTATTATTATCATGGACGAAATTGTAAAAAATAAAACGATTTTCTGCTAAGAGAAAATAATTCTCGATGACCGTGAAGCCAATTTGCAACATAAACAAACTCAACTCGACAGATGTGTACAACAAATTATTGAGCAAATAACCACATTAAATTATCTTAGAAACCGACTTACAAATTAGACCTAATAATGCAGTAAACAAGGCAAGTATGAATCAAGAAAATAAAATGAAAGAATCTTAAATCTATACCAAAAATATCGAACACATGAAATCACGTTACTGTTATTTTGATCGATCAGTATTGATAGTATTGCTTGTAATAAATCGCAATGAGGAAAGAGACGTGTATGAAATTTTTTTTAATTTTAAGTAAAGGGCGAATCTGTGGTTTAACTAACAAATGCATTTCAAATTAATATGTTTGAAAGTCACCTTAAAATTAACATGAACAATAGAACATTATTTTAAAATTGGTTGCAAAAGCACATGTTTTTAAATTAATTCCAAAAAATAGCACCTAACAATCGAGTGTGGAATTAATAAATCAATATAATAATAATAATAATAACATTATATATATATATATATATATATATATATATATATATATATATATATATATATATATATATATATATATATATATATATATATATATATATATATATATATATATAATATATATATAACAACGAGGCAAAGAATCTGCTTGTTACATTTATAGTAATATAATATCTACTCATACATGTAAGCAAAAATTAAACAAACTGACGTGGTAAAATGACGCTTCCCGCACGCTAAATCGGTGGGTAATTAAGTATTTTACAGACGGGAGTAGAAAAAAACCATTAACCCACTAGGCATGTGTATATACATAATTTATGATTTAGGTAAAAAAAAACTATGCTTGATTAAATATAATTCAAGTCTTATTTACCTTTGATATTTTAAGTTAATGAGGTCATCAAAAAGTCGTCTGCCCGTCTGAAACATCCATATTTTGACATCTTTTTTAAATATCGTAAAGATGGTTTGTTCTCTTATATATGCTGGTAACATGTTATATAACCTAGGTGAGAAATAGGTATATGATCGTTGTCCGTGTGTTTTTGTTCTTACTGTGGGATAGACGTCCTTGTTTTGTCTGTTCCGGGTATGATAAGTGTGATTAGCATTAAGAACAAGAATTTTTCTTTTTTGGATGTCTTTTAATATACTAAAGCAGTATAAGTGACGTATATCGAGAATTTCATTCTCCTCAAACAGTAGGTCCGATTGGTAAGTTTTTTGTTTGCTATAAATTATTTTTAGAAACCACTTTTGCAACATATTTAAATTTTTCAGGTGATTTTCAGAGACCGCCCCAACCCAGGATGCCATAGAAGAGGTGAGTTTGTACTAATGACATATATAGGTTTTCCAATTGATTTCGGCTTAAAAAATCTAGGTAATTAAATTTTGATAGAAGTGGTCTGATTTTTTCTACTATAGATTTAATTTGCAGATTCCACTTGAGCTGGCAGTCAATAGTAATACCAAGATAATTAAACGATGTTACTTGCGGAATTTCTGTCATTTCAACTGTTAGGTTTCCGATGTTTGGCAGCTGATTTTTGTAGGATGAGAAAGGTAGGTATTTGGTCTTCTGTAAATTCAATGTAGGGTTATTGTACTGATACCACTTTTTGAGAGTCTTTAAGTCTTGCTCAATTTGTAACTTTAACAATTGCCATGTTTTTGTCCTTCCAAAAATTACAGTGTCATCAACAAAACTGAAAACTGTACTATTGATGTCTAAATTTAACATATCATTTACGTATATCGTAAACAGTATCGGTCCGAGAACTGTACCCTGTGGTACGCCACGTGTTGCTGTCTTCATATCGCTCAAAACACCGTCTATGCTTATGCACTGTTTACGATTGAACAAATAACTACGCAGCAACTCAAATATTCTCCCTCTCAGTCCACAACGGTTTAGTTTATCAAATAACTTATTGTGGCAAACAGTATCAAAAGCTTTGCTTAAATCTAAAAAACGCACATGCAAGTGTTACTTGAATCTAATGAGTCGTATATTTGGGATGTTACAGATTTGATAGCATCATGTGTTGACTTCCCTTTTCGAAATCCAAATTGAAAGTCTGAGATTGTATTGAATTTATCAAGAAATTTAACAATCCTCGTTATAAGTACCCGTTCAAAAATTTTAGAAAACACTGAAAGTATTGATATTGGACGATAATTTTCAACTTTTTCTTTGTTGTCATTTTTATATAATAGCTTAATAATGCCAAGGAAAATATCCACTCTCAAAACATTTATTTATAAGAAACGTTAGGGGTTCGCATATTTGAAAAGAAATCTCTCTTAGTGTCTCGCTTCAAATACAGTCCCATCCAGGAGCTTTTTTCGTTTGCAGTTTTTTTATAACTTTTTCAATTTCCTGTACATCTACGTTACATAAGAGCATTGTATTTGCCAGCATGGGAAAATCATTTCGATAATTAGGGAGTGGTTCTATTTTTTCTGCCAGCTTTGTACCCAGTTCAATATAAAATTTATTAAACTCGTTCGCAATTTTTAATCTATCTGTTATTTTCTTATTGTTTTCACTTATTATCTGTCTAATCTGTGTTTTAGGTTTGGAGGTGACACAATTCCTTAACGCAGACGAAGAAGTTTGATTTTTATTAATTTGATTTTGTACATGTTTTACGCTTAACATTTTTTATTTGCACCCGCAATTTATTTTTATAACTGTTGTAACTGCTTTTTAATAATTAGTTGTTCGGGTTCTTAACTGAGTCTCTATATAATTAATTAATTAATATGTCTTTAATTTATTAATAAAATTTTCCATGCCAGCGTTGACATCGTTTGCAATGTACACATTCAACCAATTTTCCCTCTCCAAGACATGTCTCAAACTAGGATAATTAGTGTATTTTTTATTTATGAGTATATCTTTGTCTTGAATCAATGTTATTATTGTCTTTTTAGGCAGGCCAGATAATATGAGCGCCTGATTTACAAATAATCAATAGAGAAGAAAGCACATTAATTAATTGTATTGCACGTGAGAAATGAACGATAATTTCTAAAACGGACTTCAATGCAGTATTTTGGTCGAGGAATCGGTAACTATTTATTGACACTTCGACCCCAAATAGACAGGTAGTTCATATATAATTTAAAATCAACTGATTAAATTAATGTGGCCTAATATGGTCTATTAATGTGGAATTAATTAATATTAGCAACGCCTATTTGGGTATGCGATGGCTGGCTGTAAACGATATGGTTATTGAAAACGAAACGTTAGTTGGTCAATTTGTGTGACTTCAGGACCTGCTTTAAATAGAACTAATCAAACAACATTTATGGATAAACTTGGTAAATGAGAGAAATCAAAATGTCAACATCTTGCAAATAAGTGCGACGTATAAAACCAACAGAAGTCGCTGTCTAGAGCATGCTGATGAAGTGACAAAAAATCATATGAAATATGCAAAAATATGCCAAACTAGTAATATGTTGATGCAGTACGATTTTTTTTTTAATTTTTACCAAATTATTTTGGTAGTAATTTCCTAATTTACCTACACAATCCACATTTTTACCCGATATCAATATTTTATTTATTTTTCATGTGCTACTCATACTCTGAATAATTAAGAATGAATATATAAATCGGTGATCCCGAAATTACGTATAACTGATTTTATCTCATCTGATTGACTACTGTGAAAAATATTTTAGTCAAGGAACACCAAGAAACAAATTTTATTTTTTTCTGCATCTTTATTTCGACGTTTTACCACTTCATCCTCAGTGCACGAAGGCCTTATGATACTCGAGTCAAAGAACAGATTTACAACAAGATAGATTATCCTTCTTTACATTTCTTATTCAGTTATACTCTGCATAAATCTTTGCGATTTATCACTCCATATCACCTGTAAAGCCATAAATTTAATTACGTCTTTTCCAAGTATCTTTTCAATTTTACTCGACCTAATCAGAGATTTAAATTACTAGGCGCCATTAAATCGGTCCAATTCCGATAGTAACCCCACTCTATAAATAGTTTGTATGTTAATATGACCGTTATTTGCATATCATCCAGTTTCCCAGCGGTTTATTGTTGCCCAACTGGTTATCACGCTCGCAACACAACGCCGTATTTGGATGCCGAGTTTAAAATATTTAAATTGTCCCAAATTGAAGTTTTGTTTCAATTCGCGGCACCAGAATATTAAACCCAATTAATTAAGTACGGAACCGGCTACGCTTAATTGGAATTTTTAATTAATGACTACAATAAAAAAATGTCCAACAATGTTTGTTAAAACTTAAACAAAACTGTTTATTAGTAGCACAATACTAAAAAATGAACGCAATATTTATGTTATTGACTTGTTCAGAGGTATTCAGTAATGAGTAATGAGGGGTATTTCTTCTGAGCTTCTGAGCTATTATAAACAAAAGAAATACTTGAAGTTCGATTCGTTTTTCTGAATTTTTTTATGTCTGTACTTCTTTACTTAACTTGGCCGTTTTGGTAGCTTGTGGTTCATCCCTTATTTGGATAACGTTATTAAGGACATATGCATATTAAGAACTACATATGAGTAGCATTAATATAGGTTACGTTTAAGTATTAAGTTAGATTAAGTTTATGAGTAGTGTTGTCTTAAATCGATTGCTGTTCCGTACGACCTAACCTACAATATCACTAAAGGGAATACCAGATATGAAATATCATTAATATTCCAGTCCAAATACGCTAGCGGCTAACTTATTCACCTGTCAGTAGCACATAGGAAAGCAATGCTTATATTGTGTGATTTGATCTTTCATAAAACCACGAAACTACTTTAGACAGTTTAGCCTTCAAAATGAACAATAAGCGATTGATTACAGAGGCCGTCTTTCCAGAGCCAACTCGAATATTCGACACCCAACGCTGAAGGTCCTGCGATCTATAAAAGCAAAACACGATTCGACAGAAGGTAGTCAGGCAGTGAGATGAGAAAACATAAATAATAAACCGATGATATTGGTGAAAGGAAAAGAAAGACCTGAATTGTAGTTAAGATTGTTGCTTAGAGGCTTTTGGATTTTTGTTTGATACAAGAATTAATTATATCTAAGAATTTTAGTTTTATCGAATAAGATATAATGTTCGGTTTCATGGTTGTGTTCGGCAACTGCTGATAAGTTTATTTGTGGTAATCTTAAGGCTCTTTCATGTTGTTTGAATCTAGTTGCTGTAAACTCCTGGTATCACAAACTAAATTTTGTCTTCGACGTACTCAACATGTTGCGAGATTTTTGGACAAATGTTAAATATTTATTATTATTTTCTAATACAACGTTAAAGACAACATTCCGTTTGAGATACCCAGAAGTCTACAGCATTTCATGCAGAACGCCAAAGAATACATCGGAAACACAGGACGAAAAATATCAACTAGGTTTAAAGCAGCAGCTGCCGCAATCATGAAACCAGACTCAAATCTTATTCGATAAAACTAAAATTTTTACATATAATCAATTCTCCTACCAAAGAAAAATCCGAAGCAACAAAACAATGTTCGCCGCAACTCTTTTTACTTTTCGTTTTACCTATATGGAAATCAGTAATCCGCGATGTTAACGTTCCTCTAGCTGCGCCCCCTTCAAACAGTTTCAGTTAAGCTCAGAAGGTGAAATGTCAGCAAGTTTGATTTATAAACAACTGACACAGGAATCTAGAATATTTGTAAATAGTAGATGTTCCTTAAAATTATGTATAATAACACCTAGAATATTTGATTGTTATTTCAAAGCTGCACATTAGTTTTCGGTAAATTTGGGAAAATATGAACATGTTTCTAAAATTTATAGCTGTATAATTTTGGCAATATTAATTTTGTTAGTCACTAAATACGTTCCTTAATACCTTTAAAGTTTCAAATTTGTCATAAAGTTAATATCTGTCGCAGACGTTATTCCCGATTCAGGGCAAAACGTCCGCTAAATGGAATTACTAAGTGATGCAGCTTCTTAAAGTTTAACTTGTCGATAAGGAGAATAAAAGCCGAAGCGGAAGAGAGAAATTTGCTTTCCTTTCTTTACGGGTCCATAAAGCGTTAAGTTGCCATTATTCGATGTTATAGATTTTAGCGAAATGATCTAAAATGAAAGTATCATCTGCAGTTGGAATGCATTTACCCTTTGAATATGTTCAATAACTACAAACATTTTTTTACCATTCAAATCGGAAACGAAGGCACATGGAAATATTTTTGAATTTAGCGAAAGTCAAATCCTGAACAAGAGTAGACGAGAGTATTATTTTTTATATAGTAGAACAAAACCATGTTTGTGATAATGTTGCATAAAACGAAAATCAGTATTAAAATTTAAATTAAACACGCAGACTAATTTACAAAAAATTTACAATAAACATATTTTTAATCAAGAAAATGTGCAAATTATGCAGTCCGATACGAGTACACTTTACGAAAATGCAGTTATACATTTGCTTTATTTTTTCTTGGGTCAAAAAAGTTGGCAATCATACAATACCATTTAAAGTTAAGTCATCGAAAACTCATAAATGTAATACTTTTTAATATATAAATTTTAATAAATAAATATATAAAACTTCGAGATTAAACTTAGTCAGTATATCCTGTGTGTAATTTACAGGAAACCATGCAGAAGAGATTTTGCACTCGTTGCAACGCCTCGAGTTTGGAACGACCGTTATTTTGACTTTGAGATGTACATCACGGATTCTCGAAAAAGAATTCCAAATATTTCAATCACTAGTCCGGCACTTGATAAATCTGTAGCGGAAATTCTTTTCAAGGAATTCCGTCGATATTAAATTTTGCTGTTACAATGGCCATTCCGGACTGATCGACAATAAACGCCGTATCGAAGAATTATATCTCGGATAATCGAGAAGTACAATTTATACGCACTGAAAAACAGCCAAAAAATTAAAATGTATAATTCACCATATAATTCTGATTAACGGAACCTATAGCTGTATAGTCACCCCAGAAGAGTAGCTAATTAAAATGGTTTAAGAAATATAAAGTAACCGTAATTGCCACGTTAATCATACTCTCAATAATCCATATTTGTAGATTTGAATAAACAACTGTATTCTCATTAAATTGCATTAAGGATAGTGTAAAAACAATTTACCTTGTGATTCTCTGTACAAAACTAAATTGTCGTTATCGGAGGGTTAAATTGTTAAAATTTTATTACTCTGTGGCTACTAGACTTGACAATATTATTTGCTTGAATAAGTACTTCGTATGGTTTTTAATTCCTGTGTGACTTTAATAGGTGAACCAAAAAAAATATTTGAAACTATCGAATATTGTAAGCTAGTTCTTCGAGCTAGGACTTGGATAATGCTTGTATTGGAATCTCAAAAACACTAACGGCACATTGACCTTTCATGTTTTTGATTTAAGTTTAGGGCCAAAAACTATAAAATTTTACAAAATCAATGTAAAAATATTTAATGTAGTAACCACAAGAATGCCAACTAATCCTAAATAATAATCTGATTCAACTTCTATATTTCAACCACTATATTTCCTAAAGTTTGCTCGAAGTGATGCTTTCACCATGATCGTATAAAAGTCTTTGAATAAATTTAAAAAGGACAAGGCTTTACAGAAAATGCCCCTCTCCTGTGTATTCAAATCATCTCAAAAATCTGGTGTGGCTAGTAAAATTTTACCGACTTAACCATTTTCGCATCTGTCAAAATTTCTGATATTCTAAAATAGATATGCTATTAACAAAATCGCGCGTACTGCATAAAGAAATAGGAACCAGAAAACTGTTTGGATCCGGTCATTGCCTTTTTATCTTCGATTTTGGCAAACTTATTAAGCTACAACTTTTGGATGAGAGGTTTTAAATGAACGGAAGATTACAACTATGGGTTTTCCATCTTTACGAGGAATACCTTCTACTCACCATGCCAGTTTTTGACATTTTCTTCCTTTGGCTCAAAATCAATTATCCCATGTATTAATTGTATTAATATTTTTTCTGAATATTTGTTGCTTCAATATTATCTAAATCTACTACACCGATTTCCTCGTCTTAGAAAAACATTTTGGGTGACAACAGATATATATTTGAGATATCTTCAGAAACATATGTCAACGTTGGCGAATTGGTCAAAGCTTGGCAATCGCAACGAATCCTTTCAAGTTTTTCATAGTCCTGGGAAGCTCTTCCAAAGCCTTTCAGAAGTGTTCGTTTGATGATGCGAATCCAATTTGCCACCAACCGCTCCAAAATTGGGCAGTTGAAAAAAATCATTTTCCATTCCACTCTATCCAAATAAAAAAAGAAGTGCTACTCTGATTTAAAGGTGGTTGCTGCGTATTCTACACAAGATCTACTTTTTTTTAAAGATAAAATGTTTCCCTTCACTTTACCAAGTAATTTGTGTAAAATAAGAACTTGACTGGCTAAATTTTCAAGCGAAACCGAAATGGTACGATTCAAATTAAAAACAGAAATGCTAATACGCAATTGTAACAAAAAAAAATCTGAGTAATTACAAGAAAATAAAGCCGAAATCGGATCGGCGCACCGGCCAGTAGGCAAAGAATGGGAATTTAATGGACAATGCGAGATAATAAATCCAGATAACATGCCATTTAGGTCCGAGTTTAGGAGAGCGCTGACCGTAAAGCATATATTCGCAGGAAGCGTATCCAGCATTGCAATGTATCTCGTTTCTTTTAATTTTGTTTGCGGCGCCAAGTATTTTAGAGGAAAGGGAATCCTTGAGATTTAGTCTGGAAATTGAAACTGCAGTGGTTGCAGCGGAACTGCGATTTTTTTGGTAATGAAGGTCTCGACGTTCCTATATATTAAATTACTGTTTTATATGACTTCGATATTTTGCAAACAGATGGAGTCAGCAAAATTTCGAGTCGTCGATGGTAGACCGACGTCAACGTTCTGCACACACTGGTAGACAAAGTGGCAATAACTATGGGATTAACATAAACATCGATAAAATCAAAACATTAATAATGCAAAATATGATATTTTACAGCTTATCATACAGGGAAAAATCATGAACTATTCACGAACTATTTCGAATTCAAAAATAAATTTGTAGCATATTCTTTAAAATTGTCCATCGGTTTGACGAGTGTCTTAGTAAGCTTTTTATGCAGCTGACAGTTTTAGTTTTCACTCAAGCCATTAAACAACAAGTTATCATTTTTTAGAATCTAAACTTCATTATTGGAATTTAAAAAATTCTTTATCGCATCTCGTTTCTTCTGCTGGATCTATTTAAATAATATAATAATAAGATTTAAGATTTTTATTGACCGCCTGTTAAAACATAACAATTGTAGGAAATCGTCAAAGATGAATTTAAATAAACCTGAATTATGAACTACAAACATTAAAAAAATGACACAAACTTGAAAAAATACTATGCCAATGCCAGCACCTAAAATCGAACGATACCAAAATAAATGATACAAGGCTAACTTGGCGTGCAGTAGTGGTTGGTTGTGTTTAACGCATGTGCACTATTGCACTCACAAATTGTATCCTTTGAAATAAATTGAACTAAAAAACAAAGCGGATAACGGTGGGGGCTACCCCCTATATCATTTTGGAAAAATTTTAAAGATAACTAGGATTTTGAGGAATTACCGAATTTTATTCGTTCATTGCATTCTCAGACAATATTATTATTTTTTTTGCCCAATGAATTTTTATGAGTGGTATAAGAGTTATATGACATTTGTAAATTTCTTCGGAAATTAATTGAAAAAGATAATAACAAGTGTTTAACTAAGTATAAATAAATACAATTCCAGTTTTCAATAAATTTATTATTTATTTAAAACTCTTTCATTAAACAATGCGCAAATTGCGACGTTTCATAGTCAAGATAAACCTTTTGTTTTTCAAAATTGAGTCTTAGTAACAAAGTAGCTCACATCTATTAGTAGTTAACCTATTAGACAGCTAAATATTATATATATATATATATATATATATATATATATATATATATATATATATATATATATATATATATATATATATATATATATATATATATATATATATATATATATATATATATATATATATATATATATATATATATATATATATATATATATATATATATATATATATTCTCACGTATTGATTCACGGATGGAAAAATGTGATGACACTATATTCCGGGATATCATCCGTTCGCTCGTTTAACTCCGACTGGAATCCTGCATCCGACTGGAATCCTGCAAATCTTGCATCCGACTGGAATCCTGCAGACGTTTCGCCAAAATCTCACTTGGCATCTTCAATGCTCGCGCTCCGAAAACACTTCGAACACTGTTCGAACATATATATATATATATATATATATATATATATATATATATATATATATATATATATATATATATATATATATATATATATATATATATATATATATATATATATATATATATATATATATATATATATATATTATATTATATATTTAATATTTAGCTGTATTATATTACAAAAATATTATTTTAAGGATTTGTATTTGCAATTTAAATAAATTAATATATGAGTTACCCCGACACCCAACACTATAGTTCAGGCATCAAGGAGCAAATGCAAACATAAACGGACGAGACCTATGGAAAATACTTTTCTAAATCTTCATGTTACGTAGGAATAGGTGGCAAGTACATAGGTTAGGTGAGAATCAAAGTGAAGTCTTGTTTTCTTGTAAGGAAAAATATTTCAATTCAGTCATCTCGAACTCGTCCGACGCGTATCAACAATTTTCAATTTTTTTCAGTGTTTTTCGAAAACATTATTACTAAATAGATACTCTGAAGGAATCATGTAATTGCGTTATTATTCCGATAATCCTCTCGCATCGTTGCTTGTGTTGGCCCTTGGGAAACACTTATCAAACAAAACTGAAACGAAAGGTAACATCATTGTGAAAAGAAACCATGATGTTTTAGCAATCACAAAGATTGGAGGCAAAATACTGCGCACCATCCTGAATCGGCGTAGCGACGATGGGTCGTTAATTTCACAAGACATCGCGTAAGTTTACTTACCTTCCGGACTTATAGTTAAAGTTCCAATCGCACACAATAAATTTGTACAAAAAAGAAAAAAAGGAAAACAATCACCAAACATCACTCATGTCACCCAACCACTTAGTTAACCGGCGTCGAACTGCGACGTAAATAAATCCCCTCGGCCTAGACAATTTCCGACGGAAAACTTTTCCGAACAATTTTATCAGTCAAGTGCCGCGTATTTTCGTAAGCTAGTTTTTCCGCTCGGCGCTTAATCCTAACTTCCTCGGCCGGGATGCTCGCGTAAACTGGCCGCAGGATTCGAATTTTCCGAAGTTGGAAATTCCGTCTGGTACGCATGCCCTCGATTTTCACTCGAAGGTATTATTACGACGCAAGAATATATAGGCTATTTTTAACGGGCGCTGAGTGCTTAATAATTTTTAATTTATTAATTGAAGTTTCGCGAATTTCATTGGCCGTCTGCAATACGTGACAGCCATTAATTGACTCGTTAAAGATTCAGAAATCGATTTAACTTAAACGACGGTATTCCAAGAAACTATAAACTCGCAAGTTTGCAGGGTTCGAACTCACATGTAGGATCGTTAAAGTATATAATTGACATTAAAAAATTAACAGAAAATATTTAGCAAATGCATGCGTAATAAAAGCTGGAAATGTCAGTCTATACGAGTAAGGACTGGTTCATCAAGAGTTGCTCTAAATTAATCCAGACTTAACGGTTTATACAAGCAAAAAACAATAAAATTAAGGAAATGTTATCTTTTTATACCATAGGCTATATAATCAAGAGCGATGGAATTGTTTCGATGTTATTTTCTAAATGTATTATATAAACAAAATAGATAAAAATTTTAAAAACGAGTAAATTTTTCATGGGAAGAATCCCGATTTGGTTTTAATTTGGCCAATTTATAGATTTTTGGTGTTAGAAATCCAATCCTATAAACTCATCATTAAAGAAACATCGGGATAGCATTAATTTCTTACCTTTAGAAACTGACTGTCCTTCTGCTCCTTTAGCTGAACCATGTCATGCAGCAACAGTCTAGGTATAAGCTTGTTCATTTTATATAAAAACTTATTGCCATTCATTTGCGTTACTTCAGATTTACCATTATTAACATTTTTAATGGCATGAGCAAAGTTAAATCATATATATTTCCCCTCATAGAGAGTTCTATTTGATGGTGGTAGTCATCGGCACTTACAAATGTATGACCAGGTTCGAAATAATAGAACTCAATATATTCCGCACTATTTTCTTGAATATCAATAAAAAGACTTGTCTAAAATTATCAACCAACCAAAAGTCATTTTTGATAAATTTATACCTGAAGTTGTTTGGTCGGACCTGGTACATAGTCATCGTGTGAAGAAGAAACTTTTCTATTGTTCGTTGTATCCCCTCGGTTTTGAACTAATTCAGGTGTTTTAAGGTTTTCATTATTCAAATTCAAATTCAAATAATGATTATTTCTTTAAATTATTTGCCACACGCTTTATCCTTGTAGTTTGTACAGGTTCTTCCGCCGCAACTACAATTATAGGAAATATTTCACGTATCATATCTTCTTTGTAAATAATGTTCTCCTAAGAATATTTACTTGGAAATACCGGAATTTCAAAGCTATAAGATGATTATTGCATTTGAAAATTTGATTCAATTTCTTTTCGGGTCTCGGGTGATTTAGAAGGGATTTGGCTTGCCGATGTATTATTTTTTCCATTTTCTAATTTACTGTTTTGAATGTAAAGTTGCACCATCCTTTTCCAGGGCATTTTACGAGAGCACAGTGTGGCACTTTTGTGAGGAGCGAGCGACAAAGTACTTTGCCGCTCATTATTATTATTAGTTATTATAATCATTCACTTACCTGTCAATTATTTACTAAACTATTGTCAATTCTTTCACTTCAGAATGCACCAAAATAACAACTATAGTGTAAAAACAAAGTGACACACGTAAAAATTGCATCAACTTACTATGCAAAATCACCGTAACTTTGTATTTTAGCTTATTTTTACGTTAAAAGCATGGTAGATTGAAAGGCCGAATAAAGTAAAATATTTCATTTTTGTTAGTTATACGGGGGTTTGGCTTATGACGGCAGTATACCCAAAAAAATATTTTTATGTAAAAGCAGAAGCATAGGTTAATTAGAAACTTAAAACAATATTCGTTAAAAAATTGTCTCACTAATATTTCATTTATATGCCCAATTTTTACGTTTTAAAATACGAAAAAGGACCATAGAGTTTTAAGTTGGTATTAGTGTCAGGTTATGTTTAGACGAGGATGATGACGCGTGACGCCATTACGATGTTATGGTACAATTTTTTGTTTTTAAGAGACGTTTACGTTATTTACTCGTCTCCAAGACTACCGACTATACATTAAACATTACCCATACAATAACGAATAGTTCCTTTTTTAACAACAGCTTTAAGGTTTGTAAGAAATGTCTTTTTTAATATGCCCTCGCATAAACGCTCACGCCAATGTGGAGGAATTGTTTCGATTTCACGTGTTTTTTGTATTACTTCTACCTTTACTTATTTTTGGTGAGAATAGCGACTTTTTGAAAGTCAAGTGGTAAAATTTGGATATTTCTTGGCGGTTTAAATTCCATTTCATTGTAGATTTCCAAGAAACCCTCAAAAGCGTTTATGATTTTCAAGAAATTGTTTCTATAACTATATCTGTTGAATTCCTTGCGGTATATTTTATTTTTGTCTAACTTATCAATTACACACATTATTCAAACGTTGTTTTTCCTATTTTTTCTCGCCATGATTTTCCTTATTTTGATCAGGCTAATCTCATTTCTTACAATACGATGAAGTAGCATAGCAACCTGACATACTATTAATTACACCAAAACTGTTACCAATTTTATAAAGATAAATTTTAGTCTCTTTCTCTTTCAAAAAATATATTACAGTGTGAAAATTTTCAACGTAAATAAATTTAATATGAATATCGAGTAATCCCTCCGTGTTTTAGTGTAAAACCATATTCGATATACTTTAGTTTCTGGCATAATTTTTTTGTTAAATCATACCCAAATATCCTTCCATTTTTTGTACTCATTCGTTTGCTAAAATATTGGTTTTGTGAAAAGTAAGAGCTGTTAATATAAGACTTGGACAACTTAAATTGTCCTTGGTTTTTATTTGGGTCCTCTCTGTCCTCTGATAATATTGACAACTTGAATATGAATAGTAATTTTATCTATTTCGACACTTTGATTGGAAGATTAAATATTTTCTATAAAGTTCATTATCATCATTAGGTTTCTGCTGGTAGATATGCTGAGACAGTCAATTTTATATTCTCAAAGAAGCATTAATTATGGGAAACCCACTTAGTCCACTACTTGCTGAAAATTTCATGTGGAAAATATCCTGGGAGGAAAAGATTTCTTTGGTGATATAGATACGTATCTTTGCTTATTTCACTGGAACGGAAAGACAACTGCAGTCCTTTTTATATCATATATATGTCTTGACATTGGGCATATGTTCGTAGTAAATGTTAACTCTATACACAACCGTATAAAATTTATCATAGAATGGAAACTAACCCTGACACACGGACGCAGTAAGTCAGAATAACTCAAATCACCCTCACACACACAAAATGGCTGCCTTTTATTCTTCGATCCACAGACCACATAATATATCACTTTCCACAGAAATTTTTGAAAAAGAATTATATAAATATTATAAAACCAACAGCATTAAACAATGATTACGAACCCTCTTTGATAGATAAGATTATAACTAAAAAACAGTTTCAAATAACTCAGAACTCTATCCAATATTAAGTACCGATCCCAAAATTTATAAAAGTATAAAATACATAGGAGAACCTAGCAAGAAAATTTCGAAACATCTATATAAATTTGGTCTTAAGATGCTTTTAAAACTGAAAACACCAGTGGAAAATATTTTAAAAAGAATAAAACTAAATCACGAAAAACTCATAAGCACGGAGCCTACAAGCTGAAATGTGGATCATATGCCAAAATTTATATCGGACATACAGGTGGAACATTTAAGGAACGCATTAACGAATATAAAAGAGCATATAAAAATAAAAGTTCGGATTCTAACCATGGCATTCATTTAAATACAGAAATACACAAGTTTGGCGATAATTTTGATATTTTATATAATGAAACAAAAAGCAAAAAACTAAATTTGTTGGAAACTATGGAGATTAATAAAATGAGATATTCGAATCTATCACTTAATAATAATAATAATAATTTTATTCACGTATTGATATACAATGAAAAAGACTTGGTTCGGATATACAAAATAACATATTTCGTGCCTCCGTTTTTAAACCTATCCTAAGAAGAAGGTAGCAACGCTAGGCAGGAAAAATACACATAAAAAAATAAATACGATCTGTGCAAATAGAGGGACTTACACTTTGGAAATAGTTTACAGTAGACATTAGTTAAATATTGCTATTGTTTAGCAATTTAAAAGACTGATCCAATACATTATATGTTTTAGATATGTAAAGGATCTTTCAAAAATTCCAGAGGTGTGACATCGAGGGGTGAGCAGGCCTTTAAAGCTTAAATTTAAATTGTGAACGTCTGTGTGAAAGCCGATTTTTTTGAAAAGATAACGTGGAGACTTCAATCTTATAGTTTTGTTATAAAGATTACATTTATGAAGATATCGTCGATTTTTCATATTAAGCCATCGGACTTCCATCAGTTTATGACTAACAGGCCTGCCGCGTTGAATCCCAAAAATGAATCTTAGACAGTATTTTTGGATTTTTTGAATCCGTTCTGAGGCAGCCGCTGTCAGGCATGGGCCATAGACCACATCACAGTGGTTGAAAGAAGATAAAACTATCGAATCACACAGGACCTTTTTTTATTGATTTAAAATATTTTTAGAACCATATAAGCATTTTAAGTGAGCAATGGATTTTTTAATAGATTGTGCAACGTGCAACATTAGCCCAAGGTTTTTTGCCTCCGTTTTCAGAGGAATGCACACATTCGATATTTTTATTTCAACTAGTTGCGATAATCCATCAACATCCACGGACCTACCAAAGAACATTGCTTGGATTTAGATGGAGTGAATGTTCTAGGGACACCCTGTTAGTGATTTCTAGATCATTATTTATGATTTGATAGCTTTCCAAAGTTTTATCTCGCGAAAATGAGTAATAAAGTTGTGTATCATCTGCATACATTTGGGTTTTGCAATTCTGTATAAAGCTAGGAAACGCGGACGTATATATACAGTATAAAATTGGCCCCAGAATGGAGCCTTGAGGCATCCCAGATATTATAGCACGGCAGTCTGATTGCTGTCCATTTACACCACTTTTTGTGTAGTAACTAGGTCCCCATAAATTCGACAGCACCCTCATCAAGCCCTATGGATTTTAGAATAGTTAGCAAAGTATGGTGATTCAAAGTATCAAATGCCTTAGAGTAATCCAATCCAAATGACCAAGATGGTACATTTGGCTTCGTCAATTGTGCGGAATAAATTATCAGTGACGTTTAGGAGAGCAGTTGCACCACTGTGACCCTTCCTGAAGCCAGACTGAGTTTCAGGAAGAATACGATTTTTAATAAATTGGTTAAGGCTTTCGCGGCCCGATACGATTTTTCTCCAAATGATCGAAAAATTGCGTTTTAATAACATTTTCCCGAATTTTGGAAATTACAGACAAAATGTTAATAGGGCATAATTCACTATAACTTGTGGGACTTTGTTTTAGAAAGAGGCACAATATATGATATCTTCCACGCGGAAGGAAAAACTGAATTATTGATACAAAAATTAACGATGTGGCAGATATATTTAAGAATAAATGGACAACAAAAGATTAGAAAGTTCACATGTAAACCATCTGCTCCGACTGCTCTGGACTTAATGTTGCATAAAAATTTCGACACATCAGTCTCTGTGATAGGACAAAATTTCTGCTTCGAACCAGTCAAGCCAATTGGGTTATGATAATATTCCGATATTATATTAATGAAGTACTTATTGATATCATTAACCTTACGGAGTTGAGGTAGAATATTTGATTTTTCCTTTGTGCTAATAATATTAAGATTTTTTAAAGATTTCCACACTTTTTTCGAGCTACAATTTAACACATGTAGCATATAGGCCTTTTTTCCTTTTTAATTGTCATACTTGTAAAATTTCTGAGACTTTTGTATTGTGTTAATATTATCATTGGAAAAGGTTAACTTATCGTCAATATTATCAATATCATATATGTTTCGCCACGGAAGCGACTGTAATTGGTCATACAAGAGAGTGAGATTAACATTCTTTAGATCCCTAAATGTACGGGGTGGAGCTTGCAGATGCTGTGATTGTAAAGTTAACTCAGCAAAAACGAGTTCGTGATCCGATATATCAATCGACACTGCACCGTTCCCACAACGGAGCAGTGTTCTGAAAGAATTATATGATCAATTAGTGTGAGTGTTGTATTAGAAATACGCGTAGGCACGTCAATAACTTGAACCAAACCGAAAATCTCCAAAATACTGTTGTTTGCTGAAACGACGGGGTTGTTTGGATTGAAAAGATCTAAATTAAAATCTCCAATACAGATCAGTTTATCTGTTTGTGGTAAGACATCGATTAATATATTCTCAAATTCATTAAGAAATGTGATTGAATGAAATTTAGGAGGTTTAAAAACACAGCCGATAGAGATAATTTCCTTATTGACTTTAGTTTTAAGCCATAAACATTCTAAAGTATCATAATATGCTAGTGTTTCGCAAGGAATGTTTGTTTTTATGTAAACTGCCACGCCTATCCACCAACCTATCAGTTCTATACATTTTGCAATTTTCTATATGCACTAAATCACTAAATATATGCGGTTTAAGGCATGTCTCACTGATACTAATCATTTCATAATTTTCGCCCCTAATGTAATCTTTAAATTTATTGAAATGTGCCGTAAATGATCCGATATTTATATGACAAATTGTAAAATTACCTGCTGCGCTTGGCATAACTTATAACTAAGTCGATAACGTAAATATCGCACTAACTAAAAGATAAAATTAAAAAAAAGACTAGGTCAAAAGCTAAATTACCCCCAATACATAACGACATCCTAAGTTTAAAGCAGCAAATTTCAATTCATATTATGTGCTTAAGTACTAATGGTAACGCTGTTATCTAATCGAAGGATTCAAGTTTGTTAGTGCAACAACTTTCATACAGTCCACTATTAAGTTCGCTATCCTTGCACGAACAAAATGGTGACCAATGACAAATTGGATTTAAATGCGTAGCCGTTGTTAAATTTAAATTTATAACCCTACACCGGTAATTAAGAATCTATTACCACAGCTGTCACAAAATAATAAATAACTGTGAAAATCTGAATATTTCTTGTTCTAATTTAATTTAACCTTTTTGAAAGTTAATTTTTTACTTTACATCTTTTGTAATGTGATGAACCATTGTTTCTTAAAGTGGTCTTGATTTTAAATATGGCTTCATCCAAACAATTATTTTCTTCGTTATAATCAAACGTCACAATTGTGTTTCTCAATCTCAAACGTTTTATTTGTTCAAGCTTTTATTTTGAAATAGTTATTGACTATAAAACATGTACATTTTGCAAACGTTTTTGACTATGAGAAAATTGTGGGAGCTCGGAAATATTCGAAGTGGCTCGGTTTCGTGGGAAAGGAAACTGACGTGGTAAAGTGGCGCTTCCTGCACGCTAGATCGGTGGGTAACTAGGTATTTTACCGACGGGAGTAGAAAAATATATTAAATGTCTTATGATTGGGTATAAGTTCGTTTTTTTTTACTTTCAAATGTAACACAAAATTTAAGATAAGAAAAACAAGATTTTCTTATTAACTTTTCTTTCAACTATTTCTCAATTTCTACCCAACCCTTCAATTTATTTCCCAGTTCGTTTCTTTTGCAATAATGATTTGAATTTAACTCTAAATCCACGATTTTTTTCAAAAAAAAAAAAAATCACACTTCGCACCAAGATAAATTGTGACATAAAGCCGCCGACGAGGGGGAGTAAAAAGAAGGACGGTAATCGTAATGGAGAATAAATGGGTCAGAAATTGATCATGAGTGATGTGTAATGTAATATTTACACTAGTGATCAAACTCCATTTGTTCCGATCTGTAATGTGCTTCATTGGCATTAATATAAGGAATTTGATCGCTGTTACTGGTAATAGTGCAGATAGTAACTAAAACTACGACGTAATTTTTGATTTGGAGTAATTATATTGGAATTCGTCATTTTTATTTAATGCCCAGTGATTCTTAAGTTATAAAATGAAAGTGCTCTTCTATGGAATTAGTGATAAGAATGTTAATAAGAATCTATTGAGACGTCATGAACGTAATTAATACTGATTTTAAGAAAGGAATTTTAGTGTAGTCAGAAATTAACTCTCATTTTTCTCGTAGGTATTGGACTGTAAAAACAATCAAAAGGAGAAGTAAAAATGGAGGTCTGAATTAACTTTGTGCCAAGAACAAACAACCTCAACTAGGGGGAGCTTATCTAAAAGCTCTTTTCATGAACTTAATTTTGACGTTTGCTGTTTTACGAAATATCTGACAAGACTTTCAAGCCGCTGTCACCATTTATTGACCATTATATCCTCAAATATTTTGAAATATCGCTTAGCTCAGTTGAAATTACGTTCCTGTGAATAAATAGTTCTTCTTCAAATTCCTCTTTAAGTCCTAAGCATGTCAGGAATATGTCGTACCATTTCTTCCTTCGAAAATTCTTCTGAATGTCGACGGAACGGCTAGAAGGTCTTATGTCGATCGATTTTTCAGTCGTACGGTCATAAGTGTTATCCAAAACCGCCAAGTGCAGATCCAAGGCGTTTTGAAAGGAGCCCTTGACAAAACTTTCTAAAATTTTCTGATTCGTTAAACATTCGTTTATAATTTGCAGCGTTGTGGCACATAATCTTCGAGTTCTCTTCGCAACATTTGACGCTCCCTCGTTGTCGTTTAAATAATCACATATTTTGAAAACTTGATCGGCTTTTACCATTTGCTGCATAATATGTTCATCGCAGCAAGTTGGAAACGCAGCTTTGCCGATCATTTTTAGATTTTGCGTTTCCTCCGAAATTCCGCACATACTGTTATTTCCGTTCTCCATTTTGTTCCTAAAAAAAGGGTATATACCAGGCATATTTATGCAACTTGTCTAAATTGCATTAATACTTGCAGTCGCTGAAATGCTTTTCGAAAACATAGATTTCTATCGCACATTTCTCTATGTTCGCATCCTCGATACAAAATTGCCTATAGATCCTGTTTGCATTATACTTTCCCCAATACATCGATTCAAAAAATGGCAGCGTATTTACTGCAGTTTCGGTTACCGAATATATATCTTTGACGCTAACTATGTAACCATTTTTCTACAAATTACCAGCTATATCGATTGATGTGAACAGGATATTAGCAAAAATATACACCAAAAGTGTATATTTTTGTCCTGGATATGACACAAAATGGCAGAACGTAATCAAAAATTTTAAAAAATATGTAATACACTATTTTATTGTTCCAGTAAATGTCCTATCGTTATAAAAAGTTTATTTAGGAATGAAATTGTTCTTGCCACTCCCTTTATTTAATTGGAAAGACCATTTTATTTAAATATAAAAATATACACTGGAGATCTTTGTGTATTTTTTCTCTTCTATTGAACACCAATTCAATTTGGGATTAGTATTATCGTTGATGAAAAAGCAGTGTATTCAGATTTGATCGTCACCTTTTTTTAAATCAAACATTTTTGAAATCTGCTCTAAATTTTCCTATCTTTTGCGCCTCAGCCTTAACAAAGACAATTTGTTGTATACATCGCCCAGTTTCTTTGTGCTAGAATGCCAAATTTTAATTTAAAACCTTTAAGGATTTGAAAATCATGGAACTGGCATTTATCGTACTGATTGAACCGTTTCTTTTAAAGCTCAAGTTAATTAAGAAGTAAAAAAATAAAACATATACGTTGTTCAACTACAACTGCTACAATTTCACGGTATAAGGATAGTGACTTATATCAAGTTGCTTCAAAATGTAATGCTAATGTACAAACAATTATAATTATTTAGACTATTTTAGTGTGTTTGTGTACTTTTTTAACAGCCTCTCCGACCAAAAGTAGGTCCATATTTTTGAAAATACCCATTATAATACAGATATAAAGCAACAAACAGGTGATTGATTGATTCGTGAGATTTTATTATTATTAAAACATTGCATAGGTCAGCCATTTTGTGTTAGATATAAGTACTTTCCTCAATATTAAGTTCAGGTTCCTCCTCTTTTCTGTCATCGGTAGTAACTTTGACACTTTGCTGGATTGTTTCATTAGTTTGATTCATTTCAGTAATCGGCAGTGGTGTGTTATAAGCGTTCTCAATAGCGTTAGGTTCTTCAGAGTTTGGTTTATTATTTGCTTTTTCTAAATTCTTAAATTGCGTCGCATTTTCTGGATTGGCACGAATGGTGACATTTTGCGATGAATTTTTATCGTCTGCGGATTTTTGAAGATCATGCTTATTTTTGCATGTTGTTACTGTAATTGTTATGGGTTCCTTTCCGCGTTTTCTGCCGCAGACACAAATTCTGTTTGACATTGGCGCAAATGACACTCGCAATATTTTGATTGGTAGAATAATAATTAGTTGATAATTCGGTAATTCCCACACAGCTACTAGAGATATACTGGAACTTATAAAGCAACTATGAAAATAATGTTGAGTTCAAGTCAACATGCGCGTGCGCAAGATTTAAAATCTCGTTTTTAACCAATGACACCTGGTATTGCAAATTCTGGCTTTCCAACAACAAGATCGTGCGGCATTGAAGAATAAACATGTCCCCTGATAAATCGTCAATAAGATTGGATGGGGCATTTTTACGGTAGTAATTTCTCCAAATATCTCCAAATCAGATAAAAAGAAGTTAAGGCATGGAAAACCTTGCTGAAAAAATCCTGTCATTTCTTGAAAGGGCAAAGTATTGAAAGAAGAAATTATACAACTTTGTGAGTGGGAATCCTATATAAACCACCTTTGGATCTTTTAAATCAACTTGTACCTAAAGCAACACTTACCCCGTGTATGCCCCTTACACTTTTGACCGCAAACACAAATTTTCCAATGAGGGGCTTTTTTGACAAAAAAAAAAACGGCAAAAATGCAAACAACCAAGGCACATAATAAATAAAGTAAATCAATTTCCCAGAAAATTTACGACGACGTTAAATATTAAATTTTATCGTTGAATTCGAATAATTTAATGCTATTATATAAAATTATTCCATATTTTACACATATCTTACATTTCCACTTACTTACGACTTACTTTTTTGTGAAGCGCCTAAATATTTTCAGAGTGTACTCTTTTTAAGCCTCTATCTTGGAGCACATACTATTTGACACTACTACATTACTCAATCGTTGATTTCAAAATACAGGGTGTCAAGGTTCCTTTTTAAATCGGTTGAAAGTTTGGGAGTTTTATTTGTAGTAATAAGTAGGATCCTGTCCTTTACTCTCATATAAATTAAAACGAAACTTAAGATATAAACCAGCTGAAGATTTTCGATATTAAGTATTATAACAATTTATTTACGCAACAAGCATATAACATATAATATCCATGGACGGCCATTTCACAGCACAGCAAGTAGCGTTTTAAAGTATGCCCAAAAATGTATGGAACACGAAGAAGATGGATTCAAACATTGAATGTAAAGTTCAAAAATAATTGAAAGAAAGAAATGCCACCACTTGCCGCACATAAATGCCTATACTTTCAATTATATGAAAAATCTGTATTGACGTCTAAAGATATTAAAATAATTGATAGACGAATAACAATAACAAATATTTACCAAGGTCCTGGCAGCCGCACCACAAACGAAAGCTACTTGTTTTTTGATAATGGTAAAGCGCAATAAAAGCAAATTCTTAACATAATGCAATACAAATGCAATATAAAAACTAAAAAATTCCTCCAGTAAAACAAAAATTTGGAGTAAATTTTCCTCCTGCTTCTACGCAACATCCATGCCTATCAACCGCCGCTTAAACTTAAAAGCAAGATTAAAAGCGCGCAGGAGCAACTTCCGCCACGAATTACGCTTCTACTCACAACCCATACAATCGAGAGTATAGAAAAATAATAATACCAAGAACATCTGTGATCTGTGAAACAAGAAGAAGAAAACAAAGTAACCATAATATTTGTTTTGATAGAATTAAAATTAAAGTCTTACTTTATAAGCAGATTAAAAGAATAAAGAACAATGGGATTCTTAACAGTTTTGAAAAAAATGAAACAAAAAGAGAAAGAAATGAGAATTTTAATACTGTATCCTTAATTCAATTCGAGTATTGGGAAATTACTTTTCTTCTTTCAATTTTTTCTCATCACTATTCCTTGACTATATTTCTAGGGGTTTAGACAATGCAGGAAAGACTACGATTCTTAAAAGATTTAATGGTGAACCCATTGACACAATTTCACCAACATTAGGGTTTAATATCAAAACTTTGGAACATAGAAGGTACCTGTAAAATTCTTAAAGATATTGGTTACAATTTTACCTGGGAGCAACTGATTTGTTTTAGCTTTAAACTAAATATGTGGGATGTCGGGGGCCAAAAATCATTAAGATCTTATTGGAGGAACTATTTCGAATGCACAGATGGTCTGATATGGGTTGTTGACAGTGCAGACAAACGACGATTAGAGGACTGCAGGAAAGAACTGCATGTACTACTTCAAGAGGAGGTGTGCTAAATTTATAATAATATTTGTTATTTTAAGTGATTGCTTTTTGCAATCAAATTATATTTGCAGACATTTCTATTACATTAGAGTAATATTTGGTTTTAGAGATTAGCTGGTGCAACCTTACTTGTTTTTGCAAACAAACAGGACTTGCCTGGGGCCTGCAGTATGGATGAACTTAAAGAGGTAATATTAGTAAAACAAGTGATATTGATGTTCATTTGTGTACTGGTTTGATTTTTGTTTCTAAAAAAACTCAAAAATATAGTTGCTTAATGTACTGTTTAACTTTTATTTTAGATTCTTGAATTGGAAAAAATTAAAACTCATCATTGGAAGATTGTTTCTTGTAGTGCAGTTACTAGTGAAAACTTGTTAGCAGGTATTGATTGGCTCATTAATGATATCGCGGCTAGAATTTTTACTTTGGATTAAAATATTTTCAATTTTTTTTTCATGCATCTTAAAAATTATTGACTCTGTGATTTGAAAATGTTTCCATATTTATTTTTAATAAAGTCTTAAATCAAAAATTGTGCTTACTGCATTGGGGGGAAGTATAGGAAGGAAAATCAAATTTTATGAAAATATATTCTCAAAAATAAGTATTTGCAATACAACTCGGACACTAACTAATGACTATCCATAAACTGAATTTCTGAGAGTACCAAGATGTTGTTCGGTAAAGGCTTGGGTTGAGGAGACAGCAATGTGATAGTTTGCCTTTCGAGGTCGACATTTGACCTACAAAAAAAGTTATGCATAAATTGGTGCAATATATAAAGGTAATTATGACTTTCTTACACACATACAAAACCAGCTACGTGAGACAATATAATATCATCTTCCTCTTTTTCTGCGAAGCTTACACCCAATATGTGATGCAGTATCCCGGGATTAGGTGTAATTGGAACAACTTTTGTTAAATGATCCTCGGCCTTCATACCTAAAGGTAGACAGGAATCTGGTAATGCAGGTGCCCCAATTTTAAAAATTTTTATTTCTGAAAACTTTACATCAAATGAATGAGGGTATAGAGAATTTTTTGGAGTTCCATAGAAGTATTCCCTTATTCTTTGATCCCTAGCTTCAGTTCTTACATGTTTTGAACGTTCCACAACCTAAAATTAAGCAACCGGTCAACCAATTAGATAAGTATTGATTGGACAACTACTCACGCCACCACTTTTTTGGAGAAAAACTATTTTCACATAATTTGGCATATCCCTTACTAATTCATTATATAAACGTTCTTGATCTAAAACCATTATAAGGTCTACTTCAAAACACTTGCCTGACTGCAGTATCTGCTTGTAACCCTCACCCTTGATCCATCCACAAGTATTAATTATAACTCCAGATTGCCGGGCTAAGATAATTTTAAAGTTAAATCCTCAAGCACACACTAAATTACATTTGTATATAGGTAATATATTACATACTTTTTTTATTAACCTCTAGCCTTTCTTTTACAATCATTGCCAATTGTTCTGTAATCATTTTGAACAATTTGGAATTATGCCCTGGACTTTTATGTCCAAAATTATAAACCAAAGGTGCTTCCTGTGAAAAACCTTCATCAATACCTGCTGGCCTTTCTATCACCAAGGCACCTAAACATAAAATACATTATAAAAACTGTAGAAAAAGCTGTTAACTAAGAAAACATGCATGGTATAACGTACATTCATAATTTTAGATACAGTGGTTAGTTGCACCCTTGTAAATATTACCTTTGGAAGGTCTTAAACCACTCAATCTGCTTTACCAATAAAACAAAAACTACTCAATACTCAAAATACATATAATTAGGCTAGGATGCAATAAATGTTCATATAAAGCAGATTCACAGAATCACATGAAAAAAAAATTACCTACTGTCCCTGGAATAGAAATAGATCCTTGGCCAACATCCAGATCGACATAAATGGGCCTACGTCCCATCCTAACTGCATAGTTTAAAAGAATTCTACAAACTGTGGATTTGCCAACATCTCCAGGGCCTACGACCATCGCAATGGGTCCTCGTTTGTTATCTTTTTCTGCCTCAATTCTCATTAACTCCAAAGCTGCGTGACAATTTGAGTAAATCACCATTGGAGTTTCTTTAGCTGTATAAATTACATCAGTCTTTCCCTTCACCTCAATTGTACAACCTTGCCACGTATAGACAGCAACTTTAGCACCTGAAGTAAATTCGTAAGTTTTTCCCTTGACCAATTCCGTGCCGAAAACTTCAGCCAGACCACTCTTCAATGTAAGATAAACTTTTTCATTTTTTGATTCAACCTCAAAACGTAATTCATTATCTGAATCAAGTTTAAATTCTTGAAGAAGTGATTTTTTGTCTTGACCCATTATTTAAAAAAATTACGACGCGGACAATAAAAAATCATTCAATGCATCTTTAATAAAAATTAAAAATCGTCATCCAGTTACAAAAATACACCTTTCTTTCTTGTATTTACTTCACAATGTGGGAATTACTAGGGGCACTCGCCCATTGTGGATACACTGAGGGGGATTATATTTTATTGGTAACTAAACTAACATTGAACGCTGACATCTCTAAAATTTTTAGTATTTACATATACTTCAGACTGATAACAAAAACAAGCCTTCCCCTCATTTCCGCCGCAGACCATCCGGGTCCGTTCGAGTTCTATACCGATGTGAATCGCAGAATAAACCGATATATCCATCATAATTCTGGCCTATTCCAATTTATACCGAATACAAGGTATTCAAGGTACATTTAGCTAAGGGCGTCCGCCCTTATCGACCGTTTTTCACTTTTACTTTATATTTTAGGTCTGACATAATCGCGGTTTACAAGATATTGAGCAGACACAGAAGAATATATAGTGAGTGAGTCTCGTAAGTAAGTTGCTAATGTATATGTTGGTCACTTCATGGGAAGTAACAGTCAAATTTCCTGAATTCCATTTCAGTTAAAAGAAATGAATGATTCTTATTACTCACCTTTCATTCTTATGTAATAAAATATTTAGCAAAACGGCCACCGGCTGGAGGACGAATAAACTTGAATCAATTTGTCGAATGATCCTGATAATCATGGCCATAGCAAATTTGTCAACACAACCGTAAACGGAATTTCCGAATAAACAACACTATAACTTAGAATTTAAAAGCCGATTTTATATTTACAAAAAATCCATCATGTCCAGAAAATCAAGTCAATTTGCGAACAAATTGGAAGAAAGTTTCAATTACAGCAAAGTTGTTTTGTTATTTGTACTGGCTGGAACATTACGGTACATTTTAATGACTTCTAAATATCAAACGGTAATATCCAATCATATTGAAGTTTCAACGCCTCTATCATCATGGAAAAGGGTCTCCGAAGGTATTCTTCTTCTGTCAAAAAATATCAATCCATATGAAGGAGATCTACTTCATGAAACGCCTCTGTCACTTTGGTTTTATAAGATTGCTTTGGACTTATTAAAAGACATTAAGTACATGTTTATTATTGCTGATTTGTGCACAGGATTGTTTCTGTATGTATCAGCTAGAAGGTTTCTGATTTATTTGAAAAAAGAACACAAGGATACCAACAAATTTGCTAAAGATATTGAATACTGTTTACTTACAGATGATGAATATCGTAAAATACCTTTGTATGTTTTAATGGCTGTGTTGTTTAACCCATTTACATTGATTGGCTGTATTGGATATTCAACCATTCAAATTCACAATTTTTTCCTCTCAATATTTTTATGTAGTTTGGTTTATGGAGAGTTAATATTAGGACCTGCAGCATTAGCAATTTGTACCTCAGTATCATTTTATCCTTTCATTTTGATAGTACCATATTGTATTTCTTTTATTACTGTTCACAAACATAAAATCAAAGCATCTTTGGTTTTGCTGTTTTATGTTGTATTTTTAGCTTTGATCACCATGTGTAATTCCAATTGGGGTACAGATTATAGTTTTGTTAAAAATGTCTATGGCTGTATTTTAACTGTTCCAGATTTGCAGCCGAATATTGGTTTGTTTTGGTATTTTTTTACTGAAATGTTTGACCACTTTCGTGATTTATTTATATACTCATTTCAAATCAATGCTACCATTTTATACTTAGTTCCCTTATCTTTAAAATTCCGTAATCAACCATTTTTATTAGTAGTTTCATTGTTGTTTTTAATATCCATATTTAAATCATATCCTTGTGTTAGTGATTTAGGATTTGTTTTAAGTGTGTTACCAAACTTTTTGCACTTATTCCCATTTTGCCAGCAAGGATTTTTGGTTGGTGTTATTTTCTTGATTACAACAACGTTAGCTCCGATTCTCTGGTACCTCTGGATATATTGCAATTCTGCCAATGCAAATTTTTACTTTGGAGTTACTTTAGCTTTTGCCATTGCTCAGATTTTTTTAATTACCGATATTCTATTTGCTCAGATAAAGCGGGAATTTACACTTAACAATGGAAAGGAAAGAAAAATTGATGGCGACGAAGCCATTTTGAGTCTGGAATAGTTAAAATTTTCATTTGTGATAATTTTTTAATATGCATAAGTTTTGTACCTTTGTTAATGTAAGTAATAAATAATTTAATTAGACCACTCTGTTATTAATTATAGTAACTTTTAAATTGCTGTTTGAAAAAAGAGCCCACAGAAATAAACATTACTAGAGTTAATTTCCTGGGGTAACAAAAAGTGCTAAAAACAATGTTTATATTAAATGAAAAGAACTTCATAAACGAAATAATTTATTTGCTTTTTAATTACCGATATTGTATTTGCTCAGATAAAGCGGGAATTTACACTTAATAATGGAAAGGAAAGACAAATTGATGGCGACAAGCCACTTTGAGTCTGGAATAGTTAAAATTTTCATTTGTGATAATTTTTTAATATGCATAAGTTTTATACCTTTGTTAATGTAAGTAATAAATAATTTAATTAGACCACACTGTTATTAATTATAGTAATTTTTAAATTGCTGTTTGAAAAAACAGCCGAAAGAAATGAACATTACTAGAGTTAATTTCTTGGGGTAACCAAAAGTGCTAAAAACAATGTTTATATATAAAGACCTTCATAAACAAAATAATTTATTTGTTTACAGAAATTAACATAAAGGGAATCCAATCCAGCTAGTTTACAAGTAAGGATGACATTCAATTTAAATAATGAGATACAAATTTGTACAAATTTATAACTGCAAAACTCCAATTTTATTCTATTAATTTCTTTGCTTTGAAGTATCTTCTTAAATATAGTACTTGCCATGTCGCGAGGCCGAGTAGACAACACATCGAGAACACAGAGAAATATAGTACTCTACTGTTTGTTGATTCTGAAAACAAAATAAATTATGTCACATTTACACTTTAACTCCACTTAGCAATTGAATAATAATAAAACCAAAGTGACAGAGGCGTTTCATGAAGTAGATCTCCTTCATATGGATTGATATTTTTCGACAGAAGGTGACCCTTTTCCATGATGATAAAGTGGTTGAAACTTCAACTGATAATAATAAATTCATACACCAAAGTTTTTCAGTTTATATACTTTATGAACCAACTTGGTGAAGTAGTAATTTACATTCAGCTGCTGTCCGCATTACCATTAGTGTCCCTCATTTCCTCTTCTCGTTTTCTCATAAATGCAAAGTCCTGGACTATGGCATTTGATAAATCTTCTAATCGCTTTAATTCTAATTCAATTGGTTTAAGTTGTGCTGCCTCCATTAACTGTAAATAATTGGATTATTGGCATTTCTATTCTTATGCTCCCTGGCTGAAAAATGTTATCTTACCGAATCATAATTTTTTGTTTCAATGCCATGCTTTGTAATTAATGAAACCATATGTGCCATTCCCCTTTGATCTAAAAATCACATACACAATCACAAATCTTATATACGGCACTTAATCTGTCACTTACGCTGAGGCACTCGTGATATAAAACAAATTTCGTACATATCGTAACTCTCAGTTGTAAATGAAAATTTTCCTTTTGAAATATCTGCTCTCTGGGCGAGTATGTGACCCTTAGAATCAGTAACCTAAAAAAACAAATGAATGCCTTGAATTATTACTAGTATTGGTACGATCTTACAATATAATCTACAATTTGTCCAGGAATTTCTGAAACATCGAATTCGCCAATAACAGGAATATTTCCCTGCAATTCTTCTCTTAAACACTTCCGCGCATTTGGTTCGAGATGCCACATTATGGAATTCGCGCTTAAAAATAACGTAATGAAAATGAGAAAGCTACTCCTAATATTCATTTTCCAATAATTTTGTCTATTTGGCTAAAAATACGGCAAAAACTTCATGACACGAAATCACACACGAACATAGCCACGCTTAAAATCATAGAATACTAAGGTTAGTTTCGAAGGAAATGAAGAAGATATGACACTGCTTTTCTAAACAGAGAGCATTGGATGAAATTCACATTTCTCAGAGAAAAGTGACCGAATGAAATGGCAATTTGCTCAATAGTTTAAAGAAATAACAGAGAATGACTGAGAATAAGCACGGTTGTCGGATTGAAAGGTAAATTCCCGAATATTCGAATACGTCACTGTTTTCCCTCATTCAATTTGAATTTTGAAGCAATTTATCACTTGTTTTAAACCATTAAAAAAAAGCGATTTGGAGCGAATAACTGCCTTTGTCACAGGCAGCAAATAACTGCCTTTGTCACAGGGTCTGTAGCTATTGCAAATTAACAAAATAAATCGCATGGTTAAAAATGGAAAACAAATTAGTTAAAAAATATGCCCACGAAACAAAAAATGTTTTACTGCAAACGCTTACAGCATTATCAGAAGAAACGCAAAATGTGCAAGTAAATAAATGTGATAGCGAACAATTATTACACAGAAATACAGAATCGTTTAGATGTTTAACGCAGCATCTTTTGTCAAGCAGCTCTCTCGCAAAGAACAGACTGTTTTTATTCCCGCCTTTACAAGATCCAGGAATTAGCGTGGCATTTAATTTCATCGGTAAGTGAAGGCGTTTGTACTGCTTGATACCAATGTGCATATTAGTTAAACACGGTCTATGATAAAATAGTATTTTAAACATTTTTTGTCCTACATTATTTCTTTCAATAATCATTGCAGAGCCTGTCATTAAAAATGACCAGATAGGAGTAGAAAAATATCTTCAAATTTGTGAAGAGTTGAAATGTGTTTCATTATCAGCGGTAACTAAGGCATTAGAAACAGATACTCTGGACTTAAAAGTAAGTAAACTTTTGCAGAAACAAAATTGGTAAACTGACTAAATAGGTATAGAGTAATTTGGTGAGTTTTAATTAATTCGATTTCGCCATTTTTACAAATTCATTCATCGATTTTATTTTTTAGTTTTACGGATTAACGTTAAAACAATTAAAATCCGTAACTGAAACGTTGAAGGTGAATTCCCATGTGACCAATTTAATATTAGAAGAAAATTTGCTTATGCCTGAGATGGTGTCAATGATTGGAGAACTCATGATAGAAAATACAACTTTAAACTATCTTTCCTTACAGAAATGCAATATAGGAAAATCTGGTAAATAAACGCATAATGGGGGGATTACAAAAATCATGAAATTTCTTGGTCAAAAGGAGAATTTGAGAATTATATTTTTGCGGACATCAACGTCCCGTTGTAGAGGTCTTAAGAGCCACAGATTTGGTCGATATGTTATGAAAAAACTATATAAGCAGCAAACATTTGAAAATTTGGAATGTTGGTTGGCCGATTCTGGCTGAAATTTCAAGATGGCGGCACATCCGGATATGCTTATTTTTAATGAAACACCCTGTATATTATTGCTTTTTTGTATTGTGCGGTAAATTCTACACATATATAAGGAATAATATCCTATACCTTAATATCACCGTTTTTGAGATATTTATTTTTTTACCCCGTCGAAAACGGTCGGTTGTGCAAATTTAGTTAGTGATTTCGACAAAACCTAATACAGGTTGATGACAAAATAACCATTAAAATGAATTTGAAACATGACCTATTTTTAACAAAAAAATGATGAGCGTCTCAGAAACGGTGAAATTTAAGTATAGGATATTAAACATAAAATATATCTACAATTTTCCGGGGAATCCAAAAAGCAATAATACATAGAGCGTTTCGTTTAAAATAAGAAAGTTGATGCCGCCATCTTCAAAATATTTACAGTGTTCTCATAAGAGATCGACCAAGTTCCTGGTGGGACACCGTATTTCGGTAATTTAAAAAAATCAAATTTCTTACAGGTGCTGAAAAGTTGGGAGAGGTTTTGTCCAGCCTACAGTCTTTACGGTCGCTAAATTTAAGTTTCAACGATATAGGGGACGAGGGACTTTTAATGCTTCAAGATGGATTATGCAGTAACTCGTCATTAAAAACATTAGACCTTAGTCACAACAACCTTACAGAGGATTCCTCTGAAGCATTGTCGAAAATTATAATCAACAACAAAAGCATAGTTGATCTTAATTTATCGTGGAATGGATATTTTGAAGCAACAGGTGAAAATAACATCGATCTTATATTGTCTAGTTCACGGGCAATGTTGCGGTCAAAATTCAAAAAATTTCGTTTTTAAAATATGGAGTGTTATATATGTTGCTCCAAAAGTGCTAAATTTATTTAACTTAATTGTGTTTTTGTTGAAACGTATATACATGCATGGTGTCCCACAACTGCCATAGCTTACAAGCATTTAAAATTTTAAAGACTGTTTAAAAGACACCAACAAATATTCACCAAAATTCTATCTTGAAATTGAAATTGAAGTGTCAAACAATTTGAATTCCTGGCGTCATTGATACCCTTTTGGGTGAACCCTTTGATTTCTCAATATCCAGCGACTAAATTCAAATCTTGGAACGAAGTCGGCAGGTTTTAAAGATTGTACAGCTAACAAGGCATTCTACGAGTGTGAAATCGTCGATTATATTCATCAATTGCCTCTCGTCCGTTTCCATTACTAAATCGATAATCAAAGTGAAAAAGTAAACATTGTACTCTGAAGAGTATTTTAATGTAACATACGAAAATAAACACGCCAAATTAAATAATATTGACATTCTTGTTAACCAAACGGATAACAATTATATTTTTCTACTTGCGTCTGTAAAATACCTAATTACACACCGATCTAGCGTGCGGGAAGCGTCACTTTACGACGTCCGTTTCGTTTCCCACGAATCCGGACCACTTCGGACATTTCCGGGACTTTACCGCACGGGTTTGGGAGCAATCGGATGTTTTCGGAGATATTTCCCACGCTTTGAATTTTGACGTTTGTCAATTCTGACGGCCATATCAGTGTTGTTTTGCGAAAATGTACCCAAAAACTAACGGTCGTAGAAAAAGTATAGTATGCAACACAACACGTTCGGTAACCACTCGCTCCGCTCGTGTCAAATAAACTCGTGGGTCAAATGCCGTATTAACGCACTTGTTACATAATCTACTATTAATTGACGTTTACTGTCTCAATAGATAAGTTTCACAGCCACCTGGACTTTTTAATAATATTATTAACAGCCGAACGTAATATTGAAGCAACCAATTCAATAAAGCGGTTGGAATAGCAATCCGTTCATTTGAAATTTTTAACTTGAAATCACCCCAGCAACACACCCCGAAACTGTGGCAGTCATGTCGTTGGACACCCTGTATATAACCAAAACTACTCAAATAGGTATTTGATTTTAATAGCATTTGTTATATCCATATAGCTATTAGATAATACAGTGGCCGTACTATGGTAAAAGTTGATGCGCAGCAGGCGGCATCGATTTTTTCGTAGAGAAGCGAATCATTTTCCGCGCATGCCTCTACGATTCACCCACTAACCTGCACTTTGCGCCATTTTTGTTCTAAACAGCGATTTCCAAACACTTTACTCATTGTTCCCGAAGATTTCACTAGATCTAGGCATATTTTGAGAAAATACTGCGGTAAAAATGCAGCATGAAAACTTATTGGTTACAAGCGACATTTTAAATCTCGCGCACGCGCATGTTGAACGAACCTTCTTAAAAAAAACATAGTTGCTTCATAAGTTCCTGCACTATCGCCATAGACAGAGCTTCTATATCTCTAGTAGCTATATACCCAAAGCTTAACGCCATGAATTGTCATCAAATCAATAATGGTGAGCATTTACATACCTCTCCAAGTCTTCTCGATTTTGGGACCTGCGCATTCTAAGTATACGTTTTGATATAGTTTCTGATGATGTTTAAAAATAATTTAAAAAACCGCCATCCCAATAATTTTAGTTATTAATTAAGTCAGGGGTTTTTCAATACAAACGCAATAAAAGTTTGATCCTTGGAGGGTGTCCTAAAAATTGCCTATTGACTTCTGAGGCTTGTACTTAAAGTTATTATATATAAAGTTATAAACTATATGCCCCGTCACCATCCTGGTCCAACTAGTAGAAAAATTCTCGACATGATATTGATCAATATAAAGAGGGGATCCACATTAGAAATGATTGAGTTCACCACTGCAGAGAAACAAGAAATTGAGCCGATGGTAGAAAAGGACATGTATAAATATCTTGGAATGTCACAATCCAGAAGAGTGGAACACGCAGTTATAAAGGAAACACCAATGGAAAAATTTGACTCCAGACTTGATAGTATAAGCGAATCTGACTTTGACAGTAAGAATATCATAAAGGCAATACCTGCCTTGACCTACTCGTTTGGAGCACAGAAAACCACCCGCGTACAATATATTAGCGGCCTTCGTAACATGCGAAATAATCTTGTCATCTTAATAGTGCCGAACATCAGGAATAGGAAATGGTCCAGGACAAGGTAATCGATACCAGAAACTGCCAGAGGCACGTCATTGGAAATACCCAAATAACAGATGGTTGTTGTAGAAAATGCCATGAAAAGCCTGAGATCATCCAGCACATAGTGGGAGCATGCAGCAAACTCTCACATACTGACTTTCTTCACCGTCACAACCAAGTAGCAAACATAATCCACCAAAAATTGGCAAACAGCAACAATCTTCTAGCAGAAGGGGTGCCGTACTACAAATATTCCCTGAAACAGTATTGGAATCTGCAGATGTCAAACTATATTACGACCATACAAAAGTAACCGATAGAACTGTGCATTCCAACGTACCGGATATCACTTTTCTAGATAAGAAAAAGAAAACAACATTTATTATAGACATAGCTGCCCCTAATGTACACAATGGGAATCTCAACCACAGGAATCATACCTTTAGGCCTACACGAAAACGTTAAAACCGTTGGATTGAATCCAAATAATGTAGAAAGCCGTCATTATGAGCACCACACGAATCACCCGTAAATTTCTAGAGGGGTGAAAATGTTTTGGCTTAGGCCCGTATTTCCCGCCATTACACCAGTTTTGCAGAAGCTGAGAATGAAGAAATAATAATAATGCAGAATGACTGATGCAAAAATTCTTGATGATGACAGAAATATAATACCCACTATTAGACAGAATTTTGATGGAGCTTGGACAATATTTGAAATTGTTTGTTAGCGAAGGAAAAGAGCAAACAAATATTTTATATCTTGATGAAATGTAAATTAATGAAAGTGGATTATATAAAGTGACTTTTACTTAATGAACATAGATTTAACAAGATTACTTTCGCAATCTCGTCGCTGCGCGAGACGACTGCTCCGCGCTACGCAGTCTACAAAGCCGCTCCGCGGCTTTGTATTTCAGAAAAACCGCTTCGCGGCTTCTTGTCCTAAGAGAAAGCATTGTTTTTCTATCGTGCTCCTGCGGACCACTATGGAACTTTCGCAAAATGTAATTTTATTATGTTTGTACCCTGTATAAAGGGTCGTTCATTTCCAGCCGAGTTTCAATATCGTGGCAAACTTTGTTAAATATAAAACTTTTTACGAGTAATTGCGATTTGTAGCACTTGATTTGATCGAAACGTAGGACACAATATTAAATAATTGCTTTGTTTTCAGCATTCCTCAAAACTCACACAAACAACCTTCAAAATCCAAATATTACGAATTAATGCTCTGAAGATGGCTTCCTGCTAAAACGAAACGTCGGACGCAATTTTAAATCATTGCATCGTCTTCAGCGCATCTCAAAACCTCCGGAATCACCTTCAAATTCCAATTATTACGTATTAATACTCTGAAGATGGCTTCCTGCTAAAACGAAACATCGGACACAATTTTAAATCATTGCATCGTCTTTAGCGCACCTCAAAACCCCCGGAACCACCTTCCAATTTCAATTGTTACAAATTAATGCTCTGAAGATGGCTTCCTGCTAAAACGAAACGCCGGACGCAATTTTAAATTATTGCATCATCTTCAGCGCACCTCAAAACCCCGAAATCACTTTGAAATTCGAATTATTACGAATTAATGCTCTGAAGATGGCTTCCAGCTGAAACGAAACCTCGGACACAATTTTAAATCATTGCATCGTCTTCAGCGCATCTCAAAACCCCCGGAATTTCCTTAAAGATCTGAAATTATTTTACGCTTCGATACCGTCGTAATGACAACGGTTATTCCAACGAAATTCTATAACGTAATGAGTCTTCGACGACATACAGAGAACAGAGCTTACTGTTTATAGTCAAACGCATAGACCAATAGGATTAAAGCTTAAGAAAATGGCATGTATAATCGCTGAACCAATCAAAATAAAGGATACAAGTAAATCTCTTAGCCAACTCCTGAATTAGTAACATTATTCTCAGAATATTTACATTTCTAGGGTTTTGTAAAATACTTACTCCAAGAGGGTTGAAATTTTTTTCAAGATAGAGGTCAATAAGGTCTATTCGCAGATACTATAAAATCCCGCCCAGCCCCCCCATTTTTAGTTAATATTTTCGATTTATAGATTTGATGATCGTCATAATTTTCCTTAAAAATTTAGATTTTTAATTTTTTAACATACTTACGTGGCTCCGAGAAGGTTGAACTTTTTATCGAAGATGGAGGTTAATGAGGTCTATTCACAGATACCGTAAAGTTCCCCCAGCCCCCTCCATTTAAGTATCATTAATTATTTTTTTAAAATTTGCATCTTCACACATAAACTGCTCCCGACGGCAAACGGTGTAACTTGTGGGAATCATTTTGGTATCATTAAATAGAGGAATGACCAAAGTATTTAACGTATAAATTTCAATTTCTCAAAATTATAAATAAATAAGATATAAAACGTTCAAAATTGATCATTGATTTTTAAGCTGATTTTTCCATTTAAAATGAGATTTTAAGATTATTTCTCAACATATATTGGTCCGGGAGGGTTGAAATTTTTACGGAAGATGCACATCAATTGAGGTCTATCCGTACATACTATAATGCCCTCCCCCCCTAATCCTCCATTTCGGTTAATATTTTCAATTTATTATTTTCATGTTTATCATATTTTTCCTTAAAAATTTTAGATTTTTAATTTTTTAAAATATCTACATTTCTCCGAGAAGATTGAAATTTTAATTGAAGTTAGAGGTCAATAAGGCCTATTCGCCAATACCATAAAATCTGCCTCCAGTCCCCTCCATCATTAGTTAATATTCTCAGTCTATAATTGTCATGGATATCATGATGCTCCTCAAAAATTATCTTTTTCATTTTTTTAAAATACCTACATTGCTTCGAAAACATTGAAATTTTTTCCGAACATAAAGGTCAATGAAGTCTATCCATAAAAATTATAAAGTTCTCCCTACCTCCTACCATTTAGTTGTAAGTAATATAATTTTCTAAAAAATTGCAGTCTCCGACAAAAATCGTTCCCGACATAAACCCGTATAACTTGTGTAAGATCTTTTGAAATCATTAAATAGAAAAAAGATTAAAGTATATAACGAATAAATTTTAAATTCTTAGAATTATAAATAACCGAAATATAAAACATTTTATCAAAAAATCTTTTTTTGTCAGTATTTCGTCCTCCGGAAGGACTAAGGAATTAATAATTAAACAACCGACTATTTTTTTTTAATACCCCCCCGACTCAGTATCTTCGAGCGAAATTTCAGCCGGATTGGTTAGTTTTGGTTACCAATAGATTTTATATGGGCTCAAGTGAAAGTATTTGTTGCTAGAAGAAAGCACCATATGACCTTTATTAATCTGTAATAAATTTTATGTTATGAATATTGTTTAACAATATTCATGTAATGAGTGTCCGTCCATACTATACAATTTATTAAGCAACGTTTGTACAATTGTATAATGACAAAACAATTCTAAGAATTATTATAAATAAATAAATATAAATCCACCGTGAAATTTTATTTTTTAATTAATTATAATTAATATCAGGGAATAGAAAAGTGTTTGGTGCACTTGGCACTAGTGACCGGATCCAGACTTTAAACCTGGCTTGGAACGCAATATCTTCCAATGAATGTGTGAGGCCTATTGCACAGTACGTTAGAAATTCCAGAATTCTAGAGTTTCTAGATCTGAGCTATAACAGGTATAACGCAAATTTTTTCATTTCTTCATAATACTTCAACCCGTAATATGGTTTCGTAGAATGTCCGGATTATCATTGAGGACGATACGAAATGCGATACACCGAAATACCAGTTTGCGAGTTGTAAAATTGGGAAATAACATTTCTTCTCCTGAGGAAACGCATTTGTTACTCACGGCATTCGCTGGAAAAGTCGACCACCCTCTGATGTTGATGGATCTGGAGAATATGTCGATTCGGAAGGAGTCTAAAGCGGTAATAATAATAATAATACTTATTCCGCAGATCTTCAATATAATGTGATATGTAAATTATGGTCTCATTAAAATGATAAAAATGTGTCAATTTAACTCTTACTAAGAAATCTGAGATATTCCACGCTTGTACCAACTGCATATTCTTTAATTTCTACCATTCAAAAAAAAATAATAATCGAACGAAACTAATTTTACCATTCAGGTCTTAAATAGACTCAATGGAGCCGGAAAAGTCGTGAAAATTGGAAATATACTGAGTGATTATGACATTCGAGGGCCCAACGCGAACAAATTGATTTACGATAGATGCAGATATGTCTTAACGAAAGTAAAAAACCCTAAAGCAAAAAAGGATTTTGGGTAAGAATAATTTTAATGTGAGTGGTTTTGATTGGTGTTGGTGTACACCCACACCATCTGGTTTAATTAAATTTTTTAGTCATTTCATTTTATCCTTGCCTGACGGATCTCTCACGAAAGAAGAGTTCCAAAAAGAAATACAGCGGCAAAAGTTGCGCAAACTGGATAAAGACCTGATTGAAGCGTTAATGCAATTATTTACAGCAGATAAGAAAACAATAGATTGTGTGGAATTAGTCAACGATTACATGTCCTTTTATCCGCATACCACTTTGCCGCCTCCGAAACAAAAGCAAAAACGAGACCATAAAAAAAAGAGAAAGGCAAAAAGTAGGTTTTCATTTTTTTCTAATGAGGCAAATAGTATTTTTAGTATATTATTTTAAATACTTAAACGGAAATATTGACTTTAATAATTTAACAAATATAACTTTTATTTTATTTTTATTATTCAGAGGAATAAAACTTACGCTAAACGTTCTGACGGACAAATCCAAGGACAAGAACACAAGCCTGAAAAATCGGTATATATTTTCCAACTAAATATTCATGTTTTTGAATAAAATATTTGTTGACTATTATGGGTATATTCCAATTCACGACTCAAAGAAAACTCAATGCAGGTGCATGATCAACACAGGGAAGTTTCACCAATATTGTATGTAAAAAATTGGAAAACTTATAAAATCTGAACAAAAATTATCGAAACCCGGGGTGGTATCCAACAGTATCAAATTAAGTCTAGTTTTGGACTGAAAAATAAAAGGTTAGACATGATTCCAAACACTTTAAGTGAAAACATTCAGGCGTACCCACAGTATCAATAAGTAAAATTGTTGGTGCTTTAATTTTGTATAGGTATTTTGATCAATAACAAAAGACGTACTATTGGGTAATGATACAATTTTATTATACAGGCATCCAAACAATATTTGCAGTAGCTAACACATCAGTCTTACATTTACATATAGTTTTTAAGCGATATTTAACATTGTTTTAGCTCAATTTAATATATTTTATAACAGCAATTGAAACAGCCGTCTTAACCTTCCACGCAAATTTAATCCGATCCATGTGTACCTTTAGCAAAATGAATTTTGCGCGCACAGACAATTTTACACAAAGTGAGCAGCAGTAAAGAGATTAAATACACAAAAGCGTCAATTATTTTTAAATTGTGAAATTTGTTTTTGAAAATAGCCACACCTCAATCTACCAAACGGTACGTTCTTACGAAAGGTCGTTAGGCAAACAAAATTTGACTTTTGGTGTTGCTATCTTCTGACCACTCCATTTATAATTTTTTTAAACGTAATTAGAAATATAAAAAAATTGATAAAATTTATCCAAAAAAATCTACTGATATGGCTTTGATAGCAAAAATACAATATAAGCATAGTACAGTAGATATCAAAATTCGTTTTTGATTTGTTTCACTAAGCATGAAAAAATACTTTTTATAAAACGCTACCTACATTTTGGTCTGGTTTCGTCCATAAGTATTAGATATGTTATTTCAAAAAATCAAGCACGAAATATACATATAAATAAAGCATCTAGTGAAAGATGTATAAAAATAAGTTTGTCGATTCCGTTTAAAGCTTTATTTAAGAGTTTTGAAATGTGAAAAGTATCTGGTCTTCTAATCCCTAAATGAAAATGTAATGCTAAATTAATTCTAATGGTGACAACACGAAATTATAAAAGTAATAAAATAAAAAATCTACAAAGTAATTTACGCAATAATACAAGACATAAATTATCAAGACAACAAATACTTAACAAATCGGCACAGGTTAAAAAAAGCACTGGAAATGTTATAATATATCATCATACTATTGTGGTCTTATTGGCATATATGGTTTACATTATATAAGGGTATCAAATTTAACACAGCAACACGTTGTTAGATTGAGATCCCTGCTGATCTGTAATTACCAAAAAAATTTATGATTGTTATTTGTTTACCACAAGAAAATTACTTCAGCCGAAACAAAATTTGACGACAATATTTGAAGGAAATTAACTGGAGCTTTCTTTTTCTTTGGAATCTACAACAATAAATGTAGCTTTAAAACTTTTACACGCTAAAAATTAAAATTTGGGATGACATATATTCTAATAGAATCTCCTAACAATTAATGAGTTTTCTCACCCTATTTGCCTTCATTCTTACCAGTGTCGCCTGCCTCTCCTGTGCCGTTTGTGACGGATTCTTCCTTTTTCTCCTTATCGTCTTTCTCTTTCTTTTCCTCCTTCTTATCATCTTCTTTTTTCTCGCCATTCTCTTTTTTCTCTTCTGATGACTGTTTCTTCTTGTCTTTACCCTTAGCAGGCGTTGCTGGTTTTGGTTTTGGCTCCATGCTGGGGTCTAAGATAATTTTACCGATGTTCTTGCGATCGTGCATTTTTTGCATGCCTTCGGCGACCTAACGGGCATTTAAGTGTCGAACTTGAGGTATAACAGACAAAATCGTGTCAGACTTACATCTTCAAGGGCCCACGTTGAATCCAACAAAGGTTTGATTTTGCCCTCTTGGAATAATTGGAAAACTTTGTTGACGGTATCTTTAACATAAGCAGCACCATTTTGTTGGTACATCAAGTGGCGCAAATTAAATCCGGCTAAAGTTTTGTTCTCGTCAAAAAGTTTTAGCGGCGAGACTTTATCAACTTGCCACCACTAAAATATTTAAAATGGATATTAGGTTGCCCAAACTGGACATTTATCAGCTTGTTATTGATAAAAAATTGGTATTGTTAAATTGTGACTGGATAGCAATAATCCGGCTGTTAAATTCAACCCGCGGTGAAAGATATCAAGCTAGAAAATTAGAGTTACCTTCAAAAAAATATACAAATAGAACCTGATTGTGACATTCTCTTTTAACTGAACCTTTTTTTTGCTAAGGGCAGTTTTCGAAATATTAATTATTTTATTTCTTTTCTCTCTGATTTTAATGTAGCTGTTTTTTGATTAGCTAGATAAACGTCTTCCATATTATACTGGGCGTTTAAAATCAGTAATTTTGACGTGAAGGGAAGTCTTAAGTAAAATTAATCAGAAAGAAGTAGTCAATAAAATTATTAAATATATGGTATGCTATGTACGTTAGCAATGTAATATATTATTATTGGAATGGACAATGTTGTTAACGTCGACCATCAATCACTTTTTTAAAAAAGAAAAAAGTTGTTTGGAATCCGATTTATGAACATTAAAAATTACTGCTGAATATTTACTGATAAGAATAAATTAAAAATTTGGGGGCGTGACTGGCTGTGGTTTGATATGGAATATCCAAAAATAAATTCTGTGTGGCCCTGGTGATTTATGCAAATTGATATAGGTTATTTTTTATCTCTTGGCCAAAGCGTTACTTTTTCCGTCTAAATATTTACGTATTTAAGTATAATGGAGAAATAATATTTTACCCACCTCCACCTAAACATTAACATATTCTATTGTTCAGTATATTTACATTTCGTATTTTTCTGACCTGATTTATTGTACAAAATCAAAATGGAGGATTTTTACGATTTGAGTCCCGCTAATAACAGACTTACTGCTCTTGCGGCACTAAAGAAGCTCTTGGTTTCTCCTGTTACGACATTCGATGAACCATACAAAACGTATTTTCCCATTGGCTTTAGCAAATTATAGCCTTTGTTGCATTCTTCTCCACACAAACAATCTAATACGATATCCACTCCGTCCGGTAGTACCTGCAATTAAAAAAAAAAAAACGCAATTAAAAGAGGCTGGTTTCTTCTTTTCTTCTAGAAGAAAAATCTCACCTTTCGGACCTCACTGACATAGTCAGTCCCTCTTTCGAGCAAATGATCTACGGGTGATTTTGCTTCCTTTAGCGCTTCGTGTTTGCTCTTGGAGCAAATACCAAAAATTGTGACATCCGGCACAGTTTTTGCTAATTGAGCAACGGCTTGACCCTGTAAAAATGTTGCGGTACAATTTTTAATGAATAAAAATGAAATTATCTGGCAATATAGTAAATTCTGTATATTCGTGAGAATAACGTTTGAAAAACATTCCATTCCATAGCTGTCCATATTTGGAAGAACTTCTTGATAGGAGCCAAAAATGACAGAACGAACTTTTTTGAGAGTTACCAAAACAAAAAATGCGCAAAAATGTACATTCAAGTATGTATAATTTTTATAGCAAGTATTATGTACAAACCGCAGCAAATTTAAAAATATTTAAGTCGAAAATATAATGACTGCATTTAAAAAATACATTTTCTAATTCATTCGGAACCGCGATGATCATTGAAACCTACCAGTGCTATGCCCACCTTACATCGCAATTCCTAATATTGTGCGTATTTAATTTGGTACACAAAATTATTAATCATCTGATGCAACGAGAATGCATATCAAATAAACAAAAGACGCGGTGACACATACATTATGTGACAGGAAACGATAACTGGTGCGGAACGGAATTTTATAATTTCAATGTGATAATGTAATACCTGCATATTGTACAAAATTCAACTCTTCCATTAACCCCCCTAATGATTACAATTTAAAATCACACGGCGTGACTTAACTGAAAGACAACACATTCCTTTATTCTTCTATTTTCGATAGTTACTTTTCTTCAGGATGAAGCACTTATATCAAAATGGAGCATGTGTGATGAAATTTTTAAATACCGACGTAAGACATTTTAAATTTAAAATCTGAAAAAATGTCCAACTTACGGTTGAAGCAAAATTTATCGAGCAGTTAATTTAACACCGCAGAGTTTATTTATAAGTTCATGGTATAATTTTCCGGACAGAATATCCGTTCCAAAGAATGGTGGTTCCCTAGTTTTCAGAATTAGGACCCTGGCATTACTTCGTGTTCTTCTCAAGATACGTTGTGGTAGACGGGATTCCACATGCCCACTTTTGGAAACAACAAAAACGTAAATATGAATACCCAGTGGGGTACATAATTTGATACATATTTTACATTCTCATTATAATACATTTGCAATTTTATACAGGGTGTCCAAAAAATATTTTAATTTAATGAGAATTTCAAGCGGCTATAACTTGATAAATTTAAATCGATATCTGTCATAAATTTTTTTAAAAAATCCTTTTCTAAGAAACACAAAATATTGATTAGATGTTAAGTAAATACTTGCGCCTTTTCAAGTCTCTCTTTAAACATCCGAAAGATAACGGTCTTAATTTGACCGGAGTTCCGCTCCGTAAAAAATTAGAATTAAATCAATCAATTTCTTTTACTTTGGAAATTTTAAAACCTGCAAGGGATATAATTAAAACTCGGTAAACTCAATTTCAGAGTCTGTTCGGTCTATCGGCATAAGCTTTTCATAAAAGTCAATTTCCAGGGCAGATTAATGGAAAATTTAAAAAACGTTAATAATAATTGAACGTTTATTACTTTCAGACTTTTTAGACTGTTGACGTCTAATATTCTACAAACCAAATACGATAATCCCGCTTTATCTGACTTAGAAATCTTACTCGCCCTAAACTGATCGAAAAATCCACAGCTCCGATGACAAAATAAAATAAAACAGGCACGTCCACATCTGCGCAGTCTACTTATTCGCTAAATATTCCATGGGTACAAGCGAAGGATTAATCGATCAGAGGACACGTGACTTAATATTTTTTCGGTATCATTATTAGAAGACCTTAAGCGTTTGGCGTTAACTGCGTAACAAATTATTACTTTGAAATTTGTTTAGAAAAATCAATTAGTTTTCATAAAAAATAATTGACGTTTTCGTTGATGTTTGTCGTTTGTTTTTGTTTAAATTTAATAAATATTAATCTAACAAGCGAATAAAAAATTAATAATAGATGTGATCAAAATCAAGTTGCCTGTTAAAAATCCCTTTCGGCGTTACTAATTGAAAGGACAAGAGGAAACCGCCAAAAGAGATGGCGAATTAGTCACGATATAGAATTTTCGATTTCCCGGTTCGTCATAGGCGTTTACGTATCGAAGGCGCATCCAGAACTGTAAGTCGAGAACAATCGATAGGTTTACATCACCGCATAACCAAATGGAATATTTTGAATGAAACTCCAAATCTAAATATCATAGAAATGTTCGCGCGAATGTCCTTCAAATTCACATTAATTAATTTTTGAAAAATAAAAAACGCCGTTTGCGTCAACATTTTTTGACTATGTCAGTGTATTTATTTCTACTTATTTTATACGTAAAATGAGTACTATGATCAGTGTCACTTTATTTTCTGTTAAATAAAGTCGATTATCCTTATTCACATTAATATTATATGGGAAGAGTTTTTTAATATTCACAAATAAACTTAAAGTGCAGTTTGGCATTAATTTGTACTTCAAATTCAATTTAAAAGTTGGAAACTAAAAGTAGGGGTACTTTAGCGATGAATTTTTTTTGTGTCAATTGACCGAAATCATTTTAAAAATACAACGAAACTAATATTTATTTCTTTACATAGTGCAATACGTCTCGAATCGCCTTGTATATTATCAACGACTTTGATGGTAAATTTAAATTTAATAATAATAAATAATAATATTTGCGACGTAATATTCACAAAATAAAAAAAACGGGTGAAGTTTAGCTAACGCTAAATGCGTATACTTAACTCATTGATCTGATGCTAATCGTTGGAATTTTAAATTATATGACAATGTTAGGTAATTTAAGATATACAGCATTTATAATATATATTAAAACAACAAACGTTGAATGGCAATGGCTGTCATAACTCAACATCTTTGCTGTCAGTTTGCAAACTTAAAAGTTACTAAATAAAAACGCTTATTTTTACAAACATCATCTAACTAGGGGTGGACTTATTTATTCTTCTTTCTTGGGTGCCGATCACTTTTGTTTTTTTTTGCGATTTTAAGGGATTTGACGAACCATTTTATGAATTTTGTGCTTAATATGTTTCCATGAGACGTTGTTCTATTTCAAAAAGAATCGAAGGACGTTTTGAGGCTCGCCTCAGCTTGTTGGCAAAACTAACCTTTGTAGAAAGGCCATGACTACAAATTGGCAAGCTTCGTCGGTTATGATTAAAAGTTTATTTTATCCAGACTATATCATTTCTTGCAATTGCAATTTCGTAGTATCCATTTGCAGTTAAGTACAAGTTTAACTTTACGTTAAAAAGTTTGCCCACAGTGATTGTTACCTTCCTAAACCCGATATTAAACTAAAAATGTACTTGGGTGCGGACATTTTTGCGATTGAAGAACCGAAATCAAACCAGCAGACATAGGTCATTAGAGGATGACTGCATCGCATAAGCTTTTAAAGGCCCGACAGTCCCTCCCGATCGATAGTCTCGAAAAGTCGCGGCCTAGACCAAAGGACGCCGCACGTCGCGACGTCCGACACCGCCGAAACGCCAGCAGCAACCTGTTGCAGTTTTGGCGTCGGTCCAAGGTGAAAGACCTCGCGTACGTAGCGACTTTCTCCGATAAGAACTTCCGACTCCACACCGTTTTATCATCGAGGGAAAAAAATATTATCCGGATAAGCCGGTCTGCTTGGCGAAAATTGATGAGCATGTTAAAAAAAAAGACAAAACGCGAAGAAAACAGGGTTTGGCAACCTGGTCCCCCGGGTCAGCTCGCTCTTCTTCTCCCCTTTCAATATCATTTCTCAATAAATTTATAATAATTAAAACTTCTTATTAGGTTCAATCTAGTTACAATTGAATATTCTCGTGACACTGAAGAAAAGTAAATGACAAATTTCGGACAATTTAGTGATTATTACTTGCGCAGCCAACGCAGACATACACGACCTGTACCAAATTTGTTAATCGCATTGAATAAATATCACTAAGGCATCAGTCAGCAACCTAAGGCACGCTTGCCACTAGATGGCACACTTTAGATTTTTGGTTTGTTTTGGCAAAGCAACTAACAAATTTTCTGCAGTTTTTTTATATTTTTTTTTGTTTTTATATTTTGCGGCGCATAGAAATTCTTCCCCTAAAAAGTCAACTTTATATGTAACGTTCTTTAGAATTTCTTTACAATTTACCGAATACAAGCAAAATTTTACCCTTCTTGAAGACAAAAATTTAAAAAAGTGGCACACACCCATGAAACGGTTGCCGACCGCTGTACTACGGTAAAGGGGGCCAACGAATGTACACGTTTCCGCATTTAAAAATATTTGGAGGCCATTAACAAAAATATTTTTTTTATTAATTTTTAATTATTTTTTTATTAATCGACTGGAAAGTCATAAATACATTGGCATAATAAACGTATTTTTCAGAATTTGTTACAATCAAATTAAAAAATAACATTTACAAAATGCTTAACTTGCCAACTCGAATAAAGCAAACATAAACCTACAATCAAATAAACGCTTAAGCTATTTTATCCTAACCTAACCTAACCTAGCCTTATACTAACCTAATGCGGTAGATAAACAAATAGGCTTCCTTAAGAAAATACCAAATATTTTAAAATATCTTATTGTTTAGTACTTTGCCTATAACCTGGTAACTAAATCACCTTTCACGTTATTTCGGCTGGTGATTTGTTCTCTACGCCTTAGATCTAGATTATTTAATATTTATTTTTTGATAGATTGTGAACGTTTGGTAGACATTAGTTTATTCTACAGTCTTCGTTATATCACAGAGAGCCTCTTCTATCATTTTGGTAGTCACACCAATTGGCCCGACATCGTGGTTCTGAATACGGTGAATCATATTCTAAAAGTCTCCTTGAATAAAGGAGTTTTTAAGATATTTCAAATTATTGAAACTATACTTAAAAACTCGGCAAAATTCGGCTATACTCGTAGTTTAAATAATTAAACTACGTTAGTTTTTGACGAAGAATTGAAAAATGAACCAACCTTATTTAAAAATTTCAAGTTTATACCGCTACAGCAAATTGGGGACACCCGGTATAAATGAAACTAGTATATCTTAAAATATATCAATTAGCTATAAAACTTTTGTATCAAACTTTTCCCTATCACTGATTGGTTTTTTTAAGCTGTGCGTTCAAAAATTAACTAATATTTTCTTAGTTTTATTAATTCCAAGCAACGCTTCTCAGAAGCACCCGTTTAGTTTATCGTTGGTATCTAAAATTTGCTCCGGCTCGAAGGGCAATATACTTGCGAATGATCCGCATAGAGTGAATATTTAAAAACATGATGCGACACACGTGCAATTTATATTTCGAAAAGTAAAAACTCACCACTCCACCTCCTACGGAATGGACAAGAATGGACTTTCCGCGAGAGAGGCCGGAAATTTCGAATAACAAGATGTAGGCAACCGTGTAATTCATAGTGATAGTAACGGCGTCTAGATAGGACAGCCCTTTGGGGAGTTTGTAGACGTATTTCGCGGGGACGGACACCAACTCGGCCCATGCTCGGTATTCTGGAAGCGCTACAACCTGGTCTCCGACCTATAAAGAAATAAAAATAATTTAAAGTCTGTTCATAGATATAAGAAAGTGACTAACTGATACGAATTAAGGAAAGACCCGGGCAAGCTGTAAGAATGAAATATAGCCGAACAGGTCCGTACTTTGCTTAGAATTTAATTATTTTTGTTTTTTTTAGGAAGGATACTAAACAATATTTATTTATTTATCTATGTATTTATGTTTAAATCTAAAATAAAATTACAAATTATTTTTATTACCTACTTAAATTACTTAAAATTATTCACATAATATATCAGTATCACCATCGCTATCATCGAATGTTCTAATTATTATTTGTTCTATATTATTTGCGATATGGATATACGATTGTTCTGCTTTTTCTATATGTTTAACAGAATTTGCCCAACTTTGTGGAGGGATGTTAAAAACTTCGGTTTCTATAAGTTTGAGGACATTGTAGTTAAAACGGAGGAAAACATTGTTACGACGAATGGCAGATTTCAGTTGGCATGTTCAATGGGATTAAATATACAGTGGTAAGGTGGAAGCCTTAAAACTGTATGCCCTAGATTTTTTTCACAATTATCACGGACGTATTCTTTTGTAGGTTCAAGCTTTGTAGAACCTCAATTAATTGCTTTTTGGTATAATCTTCGTGAACATAAATGTCGTTATTATACATGTAGTTTTAGATTGTTGCTTTGTGTCACATGAGGAAGAGGTTTTAGTCAACGATCTACTGTGATAACTTGCATTGTCCATTACAATGACGCTATTAGGAGGAATGTTTGGAACTAGTTTGTTTTTAGACCAACTTTCAAATAAATCAGCGGTAGTGTCTTCATGGTAATCCGGAGAAGAATCTTTAATATTTTTCGCAGTCAGAGAAAGTCCATTTGGAATCCAACCATCTTTAGAGCCAGCATGCAAAATAGTTATTCTTTCACCTCTTTTTGATGGCGCGTTTGTTTTACACTTATCAGTTGAGTCAACCCAACCCTTTTCCGGGGTATCATAAGTGTCGAATCAGGTTTCATCCAAGTAAATAATTGGCCTTTGTTGTTCCCTATAAATCCTAATTTTGTCTAGATATTCCAGTCGTCATTTCCGAATTCTAAAAGATTCCATTAAAATTTGCCTTTTGTCATTTTTTTTTAATCTAAAACTCATGTGTTGAATACACTTCCATAAGATAGTTCTGCCACATTCAACACCGGTTTCATCTTTTTCAAGCCTCCTAATTAAGGTATCTAATGTAGGCACGCTTTGTTCCTCGTATAACTGGTAAATTTTACGCCGTATTATATCTTGATCACTTTCATCTGCACTCGAGAAAATGTCAGCATTGCTTCTTTTTTTCCTCACAGAATTGGGATTATTCCCAATTTTCCATACAGTTGATGTTGGAATTTTCGTCAATGTGGCCGTATTTTCTAAAGATGCTTGCTTGCTGGCACCACGTTCAATGAGAATCAAATAAACATTGTTTATAACTTCCTTAGTCTCAATAGAATAGTGTTTTCTACATTTGAGCGGGAGCATCTCCTGAGATACACTAGACTCGTACATATTCGCACACGATTCAACACACGCTGTATTACACACGAAATAAGAATGATTAGTAATAAACTTAAACTAAGTAGTATACCAAACCAAAGAATATTAAACATAGGTAGGTATAAAATTATTTTCTATTACGGACCACAATTTTAACTGAATTTAAATTCCGAAACTTTAGGTAACAATCTTGTTGCATTGTATGTTAATGACAACCCTTGGATAATCCCATTCAAAAGCACTTTCTTATATCTATGAACAGACCATACTTGAAATGGGAAGGGTCAGCATAATTTTATTACCGAAGGAAAAATATCGATATTCCTGAAAAATACTTAAATTGCCGTTTCTATAATATAACCTACTGATCATTATAAGAATTATTATGCCTTATAATTTAAGGAACACATGGCCGGACCACCTAATGTGATGATTTTTATAATTACCCTATAAAAACATTAGGTTTAGTGTATCCTGTATCCTTTTTTGTCGAACGAAATTTCTGACCTAGGCAAAGTATCTCTTTTAAATTTCATTATATGGGTTATTTGAGAGTTTTAATACAGAGTTCATTACTATCAATTTTGGGAAAAAATTAAGTTGACTTTGCGGGTTTTCTAAATTTATTTCATATATATGAAAAAAAATTTCACGGTTTTTGATGCATTTAATGGTTTTTGTTGACATTTGCGGGACGTTGACAATTTTTTTATACGCGGAATCATTTTTAATACCACTCGACTAATTTTACAGAGAAAGTTTTGAAAGAGTCTTTGTTAGCCAATTCGGGTAATAACTAAGTTGATATAAAAATACAATCAAAATGAAATCCGTTGGATGTAGAAAGACATTTTTTTTCCAATTAAAAACCACCTATCTAATCCTACATCTTATTAGGACTGGCGGAACAACCGGTTAAAAATACATTAGTCGTATTGTCGTACCTTTTGTACCAGATTAAAAAACAACTTAACTCTAATAGAAATAACAACTAAAAACCATAGGTATAAAAAATACTACAACTACTATTAATATAAGCAGTGAAAAATAACCATACGATATTTGTCCATGTGTCCCTTCTTCAAACAATACTGACAAAGAAAAAAGTGCTTGTATAGCAAACAAAACAAACACGTTTTTTTTTTTCAGAATTTTGAATAAAGAAATTTTATATCTGCTCGATAATTTTTAATAATGTCTCCTCGATACAGGCAAGTAATTTTATTTGTGCCTACGCCTTACAATTGACACGTACGATCAAAAAGATACGTTATTCGAAAAATTAAAAAATATATTTGCGGTGTGATTATAGATATGTAATATTATTCAGTTCTTAGAACGAATTAACTGAAGGTAAACAAAAATATGTTTTCGCTCATTTAACATAAAAGATATGCTAAAAATACCCCGTATGCTAAAGAAATCTGGAAATTTTCTTTCGCCAAGGTCACTATATTTCTTCCTCCTCGTTTCCGCCCTTTTATATCTAAAACGTGATGTTCACGAAGGGTTAGGAAATCGACCTGCGCCCCTTGTTACTAGGCGGACGTCGCGTCGCCCGGTGCGTCGTTTTCGTTTGAACGAAAAACGAAAGTCCTATCACGACGCGAACAAGAGCAGTTTACAACTCTGCGTCGTACATTTATTTGAAGTCTCCAAATGGCAATAATATAAAACGGGAGGTTCGACAAAAATTTTCCCCAATGTTTTATTGTTTTACAATAAGGAAAACGCATTTTGAAATTCCAAAATGGAGAACTCTTATTTTTTTATAAAATGCAACCGCCTACATTTTATTATACCTTTATTATACTTTTCTACATACTTATCTCGCAACGAACTACAAAACTCAGAGATCACATTCGGACAAAGGACGCCGCTGGATGTTAAAACAATTCTTAAGCACACAACCGCCTTAAAATACTATCCATTTTTCATAATTAGATTGTTGCTTTCGTAAAATCGATGGTATAGTTTTACAATTTTCTAGTTGCAACATCTGGCAATTGACTGCTTAATCTAGTCATTGAGACAAACGGCAAAAATCTTAAAACTTATAACGTTATGACGTGATCGCTTCCCGCCAGAAAATTCTCCTCTGAGATCTGTATTGTTTAGAGTTTGTGAGGAATGTCGAGCTACTTTATGACTGGTGAAGCACTATTTCATAATAAATTTAATCGCCGTGTCGATAGATGACATACCCACCACGGTGGAAATATCTCCCAACTTCTTTGTTAAAAAAATCTGAAGTGAATTTTAAACCTGGAATGGCCTTCACACTTCTCTAGGACCGATTTCGTTGAGCTAACTTTTTTTGTAAGATAAGATAAATAAAAATTTTTGACTTGTTTCTGTATTCATTTTAATCATTTTGAGATACGAGGTATAAGCTATACTAAATTGGAGACGATTAAATAGAAAAAAAAAACGAATGCGAAAGTTTAATACAAACCCCCCCCCCCCCCAAAGTTGGTGTAAAATGAAAATAATAGTCATTTAAACTTTTTGTTCGAATGTTCGAATGTTACTGGATGTTATATTGCTTACCAACCCGTATATTATTACTTGAAGTCTGACAATAATTGAACTCGCGTTGAGTCAAAACCGTGAAATTGCTTACTTTATGTTTTTATCGATTTCATTCGAAGAACAACAGCGCAACCCATTTATAAGCCGAGTTGATCCGTGAATTTATAACTGAACAGCAAACTCATATTTTTTCTGTGAATTTGATTATTCGAATCGAACAAATTTATTCGGACTCAAAAACCATTTGTTATTTTTATCGGGGTACCTATATATTATATTTATTTACGTACAAACCTGTAACATTTTTGTTTGTTTTTTGTTTTAAAAAGCACAAAAAAACAATTTTTTGTATTTAAACAGCACCGGATTAAACCTTAAACATTCATAATTTGACTAAAAAAATGAACAGTGTTTACTTTTTATGCGATCTCAAAGTCGAAGTAGGCAAATGGGCCTTGAAAATTAGTGACCAAAAATCAACTAAAAAAGATTTTTGGTTATTCCATACACATGAAATTAGAGAAACCACATATGCTAAAGCTCAAAGTGTCTACTTAACTAGTGAACCTCGAAATAACTTATGATTTTAATTGAAACATGTTTTGGTTTCTAAAGAAATAAATCGGCATTAGAGAGAATATTAGTGGTAATAGTTAAATTATAGTCAAACAAGCACCAAAATATTAAAAAATGAACGAACTAAACTAATGTGTAATTCGGGCAATGTTTACAAAAATGTTAAAATGTTTTTGGAACATCTTTGATAGAATTTATAGAACGTGCTTCATTGTATTTACAAAGTCCTTGTATAATTTTATCACAAAACTCACGTTTTTTCTTTCTATCGAAAATGGTATTTTCATAATTTCAAAAATCTTCTCAATAACTATAGAAATATAACTAGGAGCTTTTAACTAGTATAAAGAAAGGCCAACACTTGCAATAAAAATATATTTTGAGTGATTAGCAAGGCTCTTAAACATCACCAATAAGTTTTTTTCTTAATAGCGTCCCTATTACTTTTTTGAATTTTTCGAATGTCTATGAAACACGCAGCTTGCTCTGGAGAACTTTTAAGACATTATGAAGTCTGTGTGCAAACCGTTGGAACTGAATTTGAGCATTTTATTTTTTAAAAATATTGTTATGTAGTATTTTATAAATTGCAATTTATTGGGCTTGAATACTTCTTTGAAAAACATAACGCTCTAATTATTATACATACAAGTTTTTTCTCCTATTATTGAAAATATTATTTTATATATCATTGATTTCATTGGCTCATAAACATTGGAAAAATTTAAAAAAATAGCATTTAAGAAAAAGACGTAATAACATCAAAATTACGACACCACCCAGCCCATACACCCCTGATTAACCCAAGGTTTTTCTTCAGTGACCTAGAGAACGACTGCCTGCAAATCTTCCTTCCCCAACTAGATAATTTTATTAAATATACGAAGTCTATGGTGACATAGTAACTTAATTAACACGCATGCGTTAGTAATTAAAATTAAGCACACCATAAAAATCACGTCGAGAGGAAATTATTTACATGTGACGCAGAACAATGTTTACTCGCTTATTTCCCGATGAAGAAGACAAGAAAGAAAAATACGTAAACATTTACATTTGCTTGTTCAACTCGAGCGACAGCCGTCCACGAACAAGAGGTACGCCGGGTCAGAAATCTCTAAAAATAACTAAACGCATACACATATATCTCTTATCAGTTTGTAAACAAAACGCATTTTATTTCATAGAGGTTAATTTGTAAATATCTGCCAGTCAAACGACGTTTTGAAATATCATTGCTGAAACAAAACACATGGAGAAAACAAGCAACAGGAGGAATCACGGTGTTTCTCTCGCGAATGCGATTAAATATTTTACAAGCTTCGGGATTAAAATAATAATAAGAACTTTTCAAGCAAAAGTAATCTTCGCTCGCTTGTTATGTATATAACTGATTCCTTTACGTCATTCAGTCCCTATCACAATGAAAAACTTACTGCGAAATCTTCGACGCCTTCGCCGACTTGCTCTATCTCCCCGGCACACTCAAATCCCAGGATAAAAGGGCATTTGGGTGGAGAATCAATGGCCCCTTGTCTAACCATTAAGTCTTGGAAATTAAGACCGCTGCAAAAGGAAACCATAATTGGATTAAAATGCAATTTACATCACAATTTCGGCAAAAATTTTCAATAACAAATCTCCTTGATTTTTGCGCAAAACAAATTCCACTTTTTATTTACAATGAATTAGCCACAATATGTAAAAATTGTTGCAGGGTCTCAATAAATTTGCACTTACAAATAATTCCCAGGCGTTAATACGTTAATGGTGACTGGTAATATTTATAATAGTGAAAAAGATATTTTATTTGTTATTTTCTGACCGTAACCTTTAATAAAACAAAAGACACTATCTATTATGTCAGAACCAAAAACTAGATAAATCAAAAAACAATATTTGTAGCACATTTTAATAAACCAAAAAATTGTTACCTACAACTGATTTTTTAACCAACTTACACCAAAAATATTTACTCAAAACACGAACAATATTAGCTCAATTTTACCTCAATAATGTTAAATATGAAAGAACAAAATTTTCCATTTTGTTTAAAGGCGGATTTTCACAACTTCCATCCATTTAAGGCTTGTTAGTGATTTTGTTTTTATAACTAAAGTATTCAAGAGAACAACCTAGACGTTACATATCCAAAGATATGACTTAATTGGCTAGAACCATTTTGTCTCTGTATGTAATTCATGTAACCGCTGGAGAGAAAAGGGAATTAGTTCGTTGCTTAGTTTTTTGTTTCTGAGCTGGGTCTTGTCGAGTCTCCTCCACCTCATATCTTACAACCTTGTCAAACTTTTCCAGCAGCTTATATTATCTGAGACAACATAATGTCCCCGCATAAAATAAAAAAATCGAATATCGGTATGACGTTTGAAAGTGGCCTTTCCAGCGAAGTTCATTGTTGTGGACGATAAAAGTGGAAGATATTTTGCATATTTTCATTGAATTACATACTACTAATATTAATTATCAAACTCAAAATTTATATTATGTATTGTGTACATGAAATAACAAAAAAAACTAAATAAAACGTTTAGTATTTGAACATTAAAACTTTTCGTTAATAACACTGTTTGCGATCGTATTAAACAGTGACACATAACTCTAAAAACTAAAACTATTTAGAAACCGAACCAAGATGCATGCGTAAAATGTTTTTTAATCAAATTGATGCAACCGCTTCTAATATACATGGGAACTAAGACTTTAATTTATTAAAAAATTGTGAGAATACTGAACCCGTATGAGCTTATACCAATTGACGAAAGAATGCCTGTATTTAATACGGTGGATACATGAGAAGGAATTTTAATGCAGTTTGTGATTCAGTGTATTAAAGTCATTATCCAATCATCTATATTACTAGAAGAGTGGCCACTATTGAGCCGCAACGGACAATGTAAACTAATAGCTGATCACCCCATTACGAACTTTACTTTTTTGATCACAACAATATTATGCTCAAATCCAACAGCCCTGGTACTAAAAAAAAAAATACTATAGTGTCTTAACGCTATAGGCAGAAATGAAAAGTAATGTCGTTTTAATTGGAAACACTACGTTTCTCTAGACTTATGAAACTGTAAAATAAAGCAACCAACCCGATGATTATTGGTTTAGCGGGTAATTTTTTCTTATTTTTATTTTTGTTGTGCAGCATTTTGGAAGAAATTATTCAATACAATACAAAATCTCTCTTCGACCCTTATGTGTACGGTGAAATAAGGTTCCCTTTATTAAAGTTTAAAATGTAGGCGGTGTGGTCCGTAGTAATATGAGAAGTTTCTACAATAGCAAATGTGTTGGTTACTGAATTAAAAAAAAAAGATTTGCTTATTGTATTGCTCATTGAACTTGAACTGTCACCTTTCATATATTTTTATTCGACTACTTTCTTCTTGTTTCCACTATTCAATACAAAATATACTTTTGGATTTTGCAGATAATCTGTATTAATAGGAACTTATTGCGCCCTTATTTGAAGCGTGCACATGGTGCAATAAGGTTCCCTTTACTAAAGTTTAAAAGGTAGGCGGTATTTGTCAGTAGTAATACGAGAAGTTTCTAAAATAGCAAAATATTTTGGATAATGACTTAAAAAAAATAAAGATTTACTTATTGAAGCTATTGCTCATCGTACTTCAACTGATACACCTTTTAAATATTTTTATTTAACTAGTTTTTCCTTGTTTATTCTAAAAAAATCATAAAAACCTAGACACCATCTAACTTCGTAATCCCAAATAAGTGGTTTATATGATCGTTACGACTTCGAGTCAATGAAGATAAATTTTAGTAGCGGAGACGTATGTAGTTTTCTTTTTGATTTTTTGAATATGAACAATATTTGAAAGCTGATATAATTCAGGAACATGCTAGGTCCCTAACATTTTTTACAAATTGAAAGGAGATCTGTCTTGAACCTCATTGAGGGGTTGATTATCAAAAATATCGGCCAAAATATTATTTCTTATAAAGTTGTGATTGTAAACCAAGTCAAGCGCTCTTCTGCTTCTTAGAACTTCAACAAATGCGATAAACAGAAAATATAGAAAGAAACCTAAGTTTCTTGTAACTTTAAAGCGCAAATGTTGAATACAAAATAACGTCAGAGAATCCAAACTAACCCAATAAAGTGACATAAGGTTGAAATATTATAAGAGGTCCTTAATGTCCAAAATGTTTTAAATAACATCTTGCAATTGTAGAGTGTTATCTATCATTATTTAATAATAATATATATTTTATAATAAATTACTATACATTTGTGATGTCCAATTTACCTATAACACTCTTTAAGGAATAGCCGAATACGATACTTGGCGATTCGGGGAATCCCAATAAAAATATCGACTCCACAATAAAAATCAATCTAAAATAAATAAATATATGAATTTCATTGTATTTTAAAAATTATTTCGGTCAAAAAAAATTGACCAGGCAGTTCCGCAACCCTATGAACAGGCAACATAGTTTTTTAGAAAAACATTCTTATATTTTTTGGAATCGCCTTTCACTTAGTCGCCATTTAACAAACCTCTACTCTTAGATTGAGCCTACCTTGTACCTATTCATCCCTAGACCTCCACATGAAAGAAATATTCATCACAAAGTCAATAAAGTTTTATGGAAAGATAATATATTCCCCTAAGCAGCCTTGGAAACGTGAAAATAATAAAAGTATTACATGCGGCGCCTCATTGTCCCGGAAGTGCATTTACCCCTTGTGGTGCAGACGTCCGTGCACCAATAGAAGAAAGGCAAAGAAAAGAAAACTGAACTCGACGCAATTCATGCAATTATGCAAAACGCGGGGGTGAGACAATCGTGTGAAATTTCTATTAACACTCTAATCACATCGGTGGATAAATACATCTATGAGTTTACTTTGATTCAAATATTGCTTATAAGAGCGATGACTACGGAAGGCTAAAAATCGATAACGATAATTAAATCAGAATGTGCCTTTTTCCCGATAACTGATTTGGTGTAAAAAATACATTATAACATAAAGCATTATCGGAAGTACATAGAAACCTCAACATCTCACGAAAATGATTTTAGCATTACATTTATAAAAAAAAAATATGTTCGGAGATACAGTTCAAACACGAAGGTGTGAAAACGAATGTTTCATAATTTTGGTAACTTTTTAATTTTATAGGATTGCCACTTTTAACCTGTGTCTTATTGGTATTTGGTTTCATGTAATTCAATTGAATAAGTTTAGAAATTGACAACAGACAGGTCGCAATTTTTTCTAGTGTAATAAGAATGGCATAGTGGGTAATGTTTGATCGAATCTTTATTATTGAAACTGTGGCAGCAGAGAAAATAAATATTATACAAAACTTGTCCTTCTATCAACTCTGGAAAGGACAGAGTCGTCAAAGACTACGATAGCAACAAGTACAGATAGAACTAAAAAACAATTAAGACTTATAAAAGGAAAAATTAAAAAATGTTTACGGTAATACCGCAAAAATCGTACAGCTTGAACTGATTACAAATTAACCGTCTTAGATAATTTTAGTCAAGTTTTCAAACTGCCCTAATTTTACTTTATTGACTTTTTGAGAGTCTAAGGAAGCCATACGTATGCCATAAAATCTGTTAATTCGGTTATAAATCAAACTTACGATATATACAGAACGAGCGACTCCGCAATAATTTAGGGTCTGTTAAATTACATTGCAAATTTTATCGCCACCATACGAGTGTTTCCGTAGAATATTTTCTTTCGAGAAATATCCGGTATTGATCCCAGAGAAGTGATCCAGAGGTCCGAAAAACATGCGCAAGAATAATTCTTATATCACATAAACAAAATTTTTATACGGAATGTGTAAATTTAATTAGGACAACCAAACCAAAAATCAAAAGCCTGTTAATTTGAAAAAAAAAACATTACTTTCAAAGACACTTTGATACAACATTACTTTCAAAGACACTTTGATACAAGAAAAAAGCAAAAAAAAAAATCGAAAATATTGAACACACTTGGGTGGGCTAGACTTAACGCGGAGTGTTTCCCTTTTTTTGCGTTTAATGCATTTTTTTAAAGTAAAAGTGCAACATAAAACCAAAGCAATTAACAGTTAATTAGCAGAAAATACTGTCCTAAGTAATAAAAATGACGGCTTAAGGGAAATTGCGGGTGCCGAACTTTTGGATAATTGAAGACCGTTCCCTAACATTTAAATTCTCCGACATTTCTACAGCGTGGACTCCATCAGATATTTAGTGTAAAAATAAACACTTACAAAAAGTACGCTCCAGTCTTATATCCGCCCAAAGTCTTGAGCAGATTATCAAAATTTTTAATGTCACCGAATAATAGCCTCCGAACGTGCCCAGGTATTTAACGGCAGGCTTAAATGGTATTTGCGGATGTATCGATGAGAGGTAAATAGAGATAAAGAACAATAATTATAAGCTTAAAATCCAAACAATAACCAACCTACAAGGGAAAATATTTCCTTGCATTAGTGTGACGACACACGTCAAGAATTTATGTAATTAGTCCGGCTAGAGAATATGGCTTGTCTTCGTAAGACGTCTCAACTAATTTAATCTGTGTCAAGCCCAATAACGTTGACACCACCGGAAGCCACGCATAACTCAGCCAGACGAGACGGGACCACTTGCCGTTTCTTCAAATAACATTATATTCACTCTTATCAGACACTTTATGATCTCATTTATTGCCGCTACGCCTTTTTAAAGGGGGATTGACTTACCAGCTTCTGGGTCTTTTTATTGCATTATCCCAAACTTGTGAACTGGATCCTTTGCATTTTTTATTTTATAGATATGATATTAGAAAATAAATACTTTGACGACAACAAACTATGAATTTGGAAAGAAATGCTTATAACTGACGGCTTCACAAAAAGATAATATATTTTAAAGGTAGTATCCTAATTATCCAAGGATTCAGGTTTTTCAAGGCCTTTGAAATAACACAAGAAGAAAAGTATCTGCCACAAAATAGGTTTTTCCATATAAAAATGCTTGTAGCGCTTTTTTTTATCTGGTATAAATACAGATAGATATAGTTCAAAAATATTTCAAATTAGACATACAAAAGAAAAACTATGTTTTGGGCAAAATACTGCATTAAACGAAGGCGTTCCATTTAAAAAATCAGAGAAAGTTAGTTTAGATTACAACTTGGCAAGATATAAAAAAATACCGGTACCGGCACTTCATTAAAAAATTCTTATTCTTAGTAATGCATTTAACTGTACTATTTTTAATATTATAAAGGCAACAGGTTGAAAGATATAGATCATAAAAAAACATTAAAATTGAAAAACAATCACAGTGTCATACATATTTCTTGGTGAAATCGTAATATCCATTTTCAACAAATTAAATTTTGTATTCACACACCCTATATAAGTGAGAATATTTTTACCCATACCATTTGATTTCATACAACAGGAAAAACTGAATCAAAATATATACTTTGCTACACCATTGCGGTATCCTGTAACAGAAACAACAAATATGATGTGATAAAAATTGTTCAATAACACCAATTCAAAGTGTGGCCCTGGGAGTTAACTAAGGTATAAAATAATAATAAAAGGGTAAAATAAAAAAGATTTCAATTTGTTGACACTCTACACAACACCATAAAATTACCATATCGCACTCCTATGCATTTGAAAAGTGCTACGTAAAACCAAACCAAAAATGATTATACAAATAAAACAATTAGGTAAGCTAATAGACAAAAGAGGATGTTTCATAAAAATCGAAAGAACAAAAATGACTACTAATATAAAAATTAAGTTGGGAAATTTAGATCCTGGATTTTTCCAGTCTTCTCATAAAAGAGCCAGAACCAATACCAGCGCGTTATCTAGGAACAATACCGAAGTGATACAAAAATTGCGCAGCAAGAGTTCATGAATTATTTATTTTGTTTTAAAAAGCCCCAGTTTTGCATTTAGCACTTTTGCGAGCAATGTTTTCATTTCACGCAGCGATGAATCGGAAGATAATCCCAACACAAACATGTTCATTAATTTACTAGGCATTGTCCGTTGCGACTGATTAAATATACGAGGTTATTAATATCCCCATACAAACGATGTTCGCAGAATCACTTTTCGTTGTGATAATAAATTAATTAAATCAAACTCTTGCGATAAACATACAGTTTATATATACATTTTTCGTTCCAATATTTCCCTTTGTTCGCGTAAAAGAAAGAGAAATTGTTCTTAACTTTTTTTTTTTTAAATTTCTAATAGTTCATCTAATTATAGTTTATGTTCCTTGGCAATCGATTGTCAAATATTAGCTATCGTAGATAATACCGCAAAACGTAGAAATTGGACGAGTCGTGATTACATACATGACTCATCCGCGTCCAATGGTGATAAACGTAATAATTTGATTGTGATTACTATATTTACTTGTGCTCATACAATCTAAAATGTATCTAGTATCAGCCCGCTCCATTTTATTGAGTAATTCAGGTGAAGTAAAATTATTTTGTTATTACAATATTAATTGAAATCACCAAAATCCAATGCATTGATACGACAAATGTTAAAAAAAGCTGTTTTTATTCAGATCATTCCATCTGCCAACTTTTTTCAATGAAACGAAACCAACTTCACGTCATGAATTGGACAACTGGAGTCTAGACATGATTTGAATGCGAGAGGGTGTTTTATATATATATTTATATGTATAGAAATTTTTGGTTAATTAATAGTTTCTTCCTGTTAAAAGAAATCCAAATGTTTTCGGTAGTATCATAACCATCCTTACAAAAAATTGGATCGAGTTTATCACAGTAAACGAAGAAATCAGATGCAATTTAAATATTTTTAAAAACCCACCCTGCAGTGCCCTATACGAAGGCGGAAATTCTGATAAAAGCCGTATAATATTGATCGACCCCTATGGCTTCAATCTGTTAATTTATGACGACGACAAAAAATTGGAGAATAAACAACAAAACTTCCTGTTTTTATTAAAGAAGTTCCCTCTTTTTTTTAGACGCTATGCAAAATGCCTGCAAAAAATAACTTATTTTGGTATCTAGGCACTTACCAAGCTTTGACTCTAATTACAACTTCTCCTTCGTTTGCGGTTGGTTCTGGTTTTTTCATTATTTTAACCGACTTCAGGCCTCCGAAGCCGGTCAAAACGACTGCCCTCATTTCTTTTTTCGGCATTTCGTTTTCCGTTTCTGCAACAGGTTCGGCGGAATCGTTAGTGCCATTTTCGGTTACTTCTTTGTTTTCGGCGGACGCTGTTTCGCCGTTCTTTTGTTCCTCGTTCGTTGCTGCCGAGGCGGTATTCTCTTGTTCGGACATTTTGGCAATGAATATGCACTCGCGTGGATGAATATGCGGACGAATCGGATAACTAACCGGCCGGCTTTTCGAATAATAAGAGATTGCAGCGTCTGCCTAACTATTCTACCAGCGGGCAAGTGAGTAACAGGTGCCTACCGATCTGCCGCTTGGGGCGCGCCGATATCGGAAACGCGCATGCCCATTCTGATCGACAAACAAGAACAAATCCACCCCTTGTCTGCTAAGTAAAGCGGGCGGTGAACGCGCCAATTTAACGCCAGTTGTATAAGACCGGTTTTAGACGATCTAATAGTGCGTAGGTATCTTTCATTTGCAAATTGAATAAAAAGGGCACTTTCTAAATGCTAAAGGTTTTTTTGAATTTAATGCTAGCCTTAATTTCAGATAAACCACGATCCCTTTGAAAATTTTGCTTTATAGCTTAACGACTGACATACACTTACGCATATTTGTGAAAGTTTATATTTAACATTCTCACATATGATAACCCGTTTCGCCACGAATCGACACACAATTTCATATTATTAAAACTACACTTCTGGGTTTTAGAACATGTGAAACGGCCGGCTTTCGCTTTCTTTTGATCTCTCACTATTGATGAAACAATAAGAATCATTCCCTAAATTATATAAAAAAAAAATATTTAAAGATAAAATAAGTCCTCTGTATTAATCTAAATATTTTTTTGCTAACAATGAAATATTCGCATGATAATCAAGTACATCCATTGGATTTTTACATATGGGTTATTCTTCTAGGATCAAGATTTCTAGGAAGGACTGTAAAAATTCTGTGAATAAAGTCAGAGTAAAGATTAACAACCAGCTTATGGTAACCCAACTTCTTCCTATTATGACCCTACCACCCTACAATAATTGAAGATTTTGAAAATAAAATGAAATGATGAAAAGATGTCATTGCACCTTTTTAAAACATCCTTTTTCCTTTTGTAGTTCTTTATAGTACCCAATTTTTTGGGGCAGCAACATTAGAAACCCTTGCGACTTATGGATATGCTGTAAATCCATAAAGACATAAAAATAAAAAACTGGCACTATTAGTAGAGGGTTTATTAAAATCTCTAAAAAATTGCATTGACTAACTGAAACTTAAATTGAATAACACAATTGCGCAAAGTGGAATTAATAAAACACATATGTAACAAAAAATTAGTTTTGAATAAATTCAAATTTGAATTTTATCAGAGAATAGAACAAAAATGTAATCACACAATTCTTCCTACAATGTGGTTTTTTCTATAATTTAATGTTTGATATACCGACTGTTGGACTAAATATTCTGTTAATACATTTTCATCAGAAACCCTTTATAATTGTTACTAATTTGGTGGCAAATATTAAATTCAGATAAATGTATATTCTAAACAGAATCCTGCTGTTTTTATTATAAAGGGATGATGGATATGTACTAATTATATTTATGTTCTAAAACAATGAAACTTTTCTTATTTATAATACTCCTTCCACATTCATTAAATATTGAAAAATTAAAATACAAAAAATCAAAACTAATCTCACTTAAAATCATCGAAACTCAATGAACACTAATTATTAAAAATATTTACAAATAATTCTCAATCTAAAATTATCCCCTCACTCCAAATTTTGACTTCTTCTTTCTTCTACTAGCGATTGAATTTTCCTATTTGATATTCGTTTATTGCTTGGCATTTCTAATACATCTTCACCAAGTAGCCTCTTGCCCCGAATTACGTTATTGTTAATTGCTCTATTGATATTTTTCAGTTCCTGAAAAGATTATTCTTAAGCACATTAACAAAATAACACTGACTTGTGAAATGGAGATTATACTCACTTTAGATGGGCTTCGGCTGAAAAAATAATTATAACTGGAACCGACTTGGATTACCGAGCTTTCTAATGGTTTCACAAATACATTTCCAACGACTTGCGTGTTAATATTTGGAGAGACCATATTTCTTCTAATTGCAGGCAAAGGACTTAAAAGAACGTTGCTCTAAAAATAGTGAACACAAGTTTTTATTCATATGAATTGGAATGTTCAAATTATTTAATCTTTTAGATCATTTTTAATTTTTATTATTTCACAAACTAAAGAAAAAATGTAAAAACGCAAAAAATAATCCTACTTACATTTGAGTTACTGTTTGGCTGGAACCTAATAGCATAAGCCTGCATCGCCTTGACATAGACTGAGTTGTAAAACTGAATAAGATCATTTCTCTTTTCAGGAATCGCCTTACCATCTAAAAAAAAGGTTTCAGATTCACATAACTAATCTCTAAAAATAACTGTAGAAAAATCTTCACCCTCTATTTTTCCTCTTTCAATCAAAACATCCCTGTAGACAGAACTGGACGCTTGGGGCTGCTGTCTGTAAAACTTCATTATAATCGCAAAGAGATTTTCATAATTGTTGATATTGCAGGCTTTGCAGATTACATATATTGCACACATGAGTAACTGATCCAAGTGTCTATCTTTGATAAGGTCGGTATGTCGAATTGAGTCCTCAAAAATTGTCCAAATTTTTCGCTTCAGTTCAAAATCAGTGAATCCCAGATTTAAACAAAGATGCTGCAGACGCACACCCGCCAAATTGTAGAACTTAAAAAAGCAATAATCAAATTTAATTTTAAATTTATTTTATTTTTACTGTTTTTAATTTAAATAGGTTGTGTGGATTTTTTAAACTGAAAAAAGTTACCTTTCTAAAAATAAGCATTAGACTGCCAGTTTTTCTAGGTGTTACCGACTCCGTTGCAGATTCAGTTTTTAGAGGCTGGACGACAACATCTTTTGTTCTCTCGGGATCAACAATAGGTATTATCTTCATGTTACCATCCTTTCCTGGGATCACTGAAATAATCATCACCAAACCGGTTAATTTTTACAATTCGAATTTGCTCTCGTGTACTAAAACATACTTAAATGCGTGTGCTTTTGCAATACAGATTGTCCCGTTTGCGCTGTCGTCGGAAACAAATTCCTACTGACCTGGGAAATAGGAGACTGAAAACAATCCACAGCAGATAGACCTGGCGATCTTATGGCTGAAATTTACCAGATAATAAAACATAAAACAACTCATCTCTTTTAAGTATAATAAAACTCATCAAATTAAAAACCTTTATATTTAGTTGATATATCAAAATATAGGGGGACCGGAAAGGAACTTCGCTTTTTTATCATTAAATTAAACTACACGTTTGTGTTTATTTTATTTTTAATCAATAACATAATTGCCATCATTGTCAATGACCTTTTGCCATCTTTTTAATAAATTTTCACCCGCCGATTTTAAAAAATATTTGGTTGAATGATATCATCCACATTGTTAAATTTTTTTTCCGGCTAGGAAGCTTTACAGTGACCTAAACAAATGATAATCAGATGGCGCAATGTCAGGTGAGTATGGCGGATGAGGCTGTAGCTCTAAACCCAGATCGTTAATTTTTTTCAACGGTCTTATATGCGCTGTGGTGTGGCATTGTCATGGTGCAGAATAATGCATTTTTCTGTTTACCAAAGCTGGACATTGTATTGGTCAGACTTGTTGACACGATCCAACTGTTGACAATAAAGGTCAAAGTGTACAATTCCGTGAATACTCCACCAAACACACAAGAGCGCCTTCCTTGCATTAAGGCCCAGTTTTGGTGTTTCATTTGGGGACAGCCATTGTCTTTTGCGTTTAAGATTGTCATGTAAGACCTCTCTTATCCCCTATAATCAAACGATCCAAAAACTCTTCCTTTTTGTGCCTTTCTAGCAAAAAACTGCATGTGGTAGTCCGATTAGCTTTGTTTATCTTGGATAAGTCATGCGGAACCCAATCAACTGCTCTGCTTCGCTTACCTATCTGTACCAAATGCCCTTGAATGACCAAGGTTGTGGTTAAGTGCTTGCAAACTACCTTTGGCATTTGCGAACATTTATCGTACTTGGGTAAATATCACAAATGTTTTTTGTAGCAGTTGTTATTATTGCCCACCCTGAATTGAAACAGCATACAATGGCGAATATGCAACTCGTCAGGTATGTCACTTGCTATTTCTATGAAAATTGTTTAAAGTATTTTTTTTTTTAATGATGGCAGGTCAATCTTTCTCTCTTACTTTTAAATGTATCCTGACGACGTTCTAAAGTGTACCGTTATAAAATAAGTGATGAACAAATATTCGCAACATTACTTTCCGGTTATTATTACATTATTTTCTTTTGCAAGTAAAAGATGTATGTATTATGATAAATCGAAAACATGCATAAGAGAATTTCTCACTGAATGATGGAAGTATTTTCAATCGTCGATTAGAAAAATAAAAAATGTCCAAGGGAAGTTGCACTTGGATACTCTGGTACAACGCAAAAAGATATTTTTGTAACATTCATTCTAATTATCTTTAATTTCAACCTTAGTATCAATACAAACATAAAACAATAAAAATAGCCTCTAATAGGTCTTACCAATTATTTTCTGTAGACAACCAAGCTTATTTTGTTAATTTATCTTCCTTCGTTAATGGACAAACAGTTACGTCGAATAATTGGAAACAATTAGAAGAATAGAAGAATTTTATTTTACCTGTTGGTTCAGTATCATCAACGTCATTGTGTAGAAGGTGACCAGGAAGTGCAATATCTTCAAATCTAGGAATACCCTGGTCAGAATTTGCAATCGCATCCCAAATGGGACTATCGGACCTCCACGCTAAACTTTCCATGACTGTTTCCTCAATCTAAAAAATACATTACGTGTTCAAGAAATCGCTGTTAAAAGTTTCCCGCAATTAATGTCAAATGATACTTACCCTATTTAAATGTTTTATTAATTCTCGAAATAAATGATCTTTGGAACGAACAATTAGCTCTATGACTTTTACAAAGTGAATCGGTTTGACTTCAAGTGTTTCCAGTATCCAGGGAAATTTTTTTGAAAAATTGTAACTAAAAAATACCATCTCCATACAACAGACAAACATGCACTGAAAGAACAGATCTTTTTCCACCAAAGCCTAAAATCATTTTCAAAATTGTAAAAAATGAAATTATTCGGATCCTTAAAGAATTACCGAAATTTCCGCCGAAATATTTTTTTCAGTATGCAGGACAGACTCGACGTATTTATAAAAAAGAGTTACGCCAATATCCAAGTAATTTTGCGCATCTTCTTTGGAACAGCCGCAGTTCAAAAACGCCTCAATCAATTTTTCATTGTTGGTCAAGAGAATTCGTTCGATTCGTTCACTTGGATCACTTTGACACTGACTGTGTAAAGACATGTATGTATTTTTTGTAATGTATTTTAGTAGTCTATCATTTGTAATAATATTTTTTTTACCTAAATAGATGCTGTAGGGATTCGCTGGGCTTAGCACATCGATTAACAATGAGAGCATGAAGTCTACTCATTTTTTCAGATAGTGATTTGTCTCCTAAGATAGGTTGATCTGCTTCTCGAGGGCCCAAAAACTTTCGGCCCGTAAGTGGAGTATCAAGTAACTGATTTGGAGTGACCTGTAAATTGATTTCTATCTGCAGAGGGCACTTGAGTTGAACTACTGCACTAATGACGCTGTGTCTCAGAAACCAATCACAATTTGACTATACTGTATAATAATCTTCAAAGGGCATCAAAAAAATGGGATTTTCTGCTAATTTCTTTATTATAATTCTTAATTAAAATTACTGGTATCAATTCAATGTGAACTTACCCTTAAAAACGCAAATTCATATCTGCAGCACTTGGTTTTATGGTTTAACTATTTATTTTTTATTTAATTTTTTATCTTTACCTTGTAAAACGCAACATTTTTAGAAGCTTTTTGCAATATATTACTTTTTGATATCATTTGACATCATTAAAACAAATTCGAACAGCAAATGAATGAACCTGAAGTAGAATATAAAAATAAAATTTTTGCTTTTATTGTTGTGAATAGAGATTTGGGTGTGCAAGGTGGACTTGTGGTCTGACTGCCACTGCTTCTATCAAATCTATAAATAACTAGAAACAGAGAGCTATGCTTACCATTCCAACACTGTTTCTTGGTGACTCCATTACTGATGTATCACCTGCAGCAAATAATGTTTATGAACACCTAAAAATCAGATTAACATATTCTTACCACAGTCTCCAGGAGGAAATGTTTTAATAGTTGTCCAGTTATTTGATAGCTGCTCTTTTTCTATTAACTGTCGTTTGTATTCAGCTAGAAATAACAAGCATAACAAAAGAGTTGAAAAATAGCAAAATAGATTACCCAAAAATATTCTCTCATCAAAATCACCCTTGCTTAGTAAATGAGCTTCATAAGCTTTAGTAACAGATCTAAAATTGCTATCAAAGTTTTCAACGCTTAAAATATCATTAAAACTCTCTTCATTGCCGACTAATGTCCCATTTCTAATTAATTTGTGAACCAAATCACGAAATGTGTAAATTTTCATATGCAAGGCTTCTTTAATGACAGAATCGCAATTGCAGAATTTGGTGACAATGCATGGCCATTCCTGATCCCCATTTTCAATATTTGCAATAGCAAATTCCTGAACAAAGTTGGGATTAACCAAATCTCGTCGGTTGGACATAAGAACATTCCTCAGGGCAAGATCTATGCAACAGTATAATAAATGGTGGCACTTTATAAGTTCTGTTCCCAAATAATTTTCTTCAGACTTCAGCAGAATAAACATGTTCCAAATAAATTCAAAAATTTTGAATGAAGTGTAAGGTATTGGCCTAAAAAAATTTATTAGTTACCTAATCATAGGCTTAATGGTCATATTGGGTGTTATTCAATTGAAAAGTAGAAGGCTATGAACCGCTAAGATTCTAAGGATGTAAATTCTTACCTCATTTTCCTGTTTCTATGTTTGGATGCATCTATATCTTGAGAATTCATAATGGGAGAAACAAATATTTCGACAAATGATGGCAAATATTTCTTAAAAGTGTTATATGCGACACTAAAAGTGCTTCTTATATTGTTGACTTTATTACGGAAGTCATCTGAAAGCTGCACCATATCTAGCCACTTGGAAATATTGGAGAAAAACTGCACAAAGCTGCAATAAAACTTTATATGTTGAGCAATGTTAACAAAACAAACTGTATAGTATTCTATTTTTTTATTTAATCAAAAGATTAAAACTAATTCTAAACTAACCAAAGATGCTCAGAAACTGACTACTCAATAAAATAATTATAAAATAATTATTAATTATTAATAATTAATTAAAAATGTTATTACCTTAAATTGCTATGCCTCAACAAGCTTGTTAAGTTCACTCCACTGCCTCTTACAATTTCAGAAGTATCTAAAGTAGGCGTCTCGGTGCTACAACACGCTACATAAATTGAACAGCCCAACCACTGAAGTTTTTCACCCTAAAATAGGTTTTGAAAATGTTATGCATGAAAGAGAAACAAAAGAACAAAAATTAAATACTTACCTCTAGAACAAACTTTTTGTTAATACTCTCAAAAGTCTCCCAAGATGTAGTTATTATATTTTCATCCAAATTAAGTTTACTGCATAAATCTTGATGTGTTTTAAATAATTCATCATCTCTTTCCCCGGCGAGAACCATTTCTCTATTTTTCTCTTAAAACAGGTCAACCACGGTCAACCCAAAAAAATTGTGCCTTTTAAACAATACCTAGGACAACGCCTACAAAACGCGGGAACCTGCATCAAGAAATCTGTGGATTCCAAAAATAATTCAGTAAATTTGGCGCCAACGATCAAATATTTCAAGTTCGGTTTTCGGTTTGAATTGTTTTTTGTGTATACAAGTTGGGCGGGTTTGTTTTTTCTTGATTTCTTATCACCCAATACTCAGACTGGACATCCGAACAGCTGTCAAAACATAACCTACATAATGCACAAACTAACGAAATGTTTGTTAGTAAATACGTTGAATTATCTTTTCAATTAATTAATCGTCGGTCAGAAATTTCGATGCGGTACACCTCGAAAGTGTTGCGACTAGTCTTTTGTGGAGATACATCAAATATAATTCATACTACACTCACCCACACACAGGCACACACGCACACAGAACAATTTCCCGCCAAATCAATAGCATAGAATAAAACCAATCTTTGCTAGTTCCAGACAAAGAATAATGTTTTATGTGTTCTTAAACAAAAAAGAAAGCGTTTTCTGTCTGTGTAACTAGCGGAAACAAAGTGCCGTGTCAGTCGTAGTTGTATTATTGTATTATTTATTTACTGTATTATTGATACCTGCCGTTTCAATGCTATTATAGTTATATCTTGATACCATATAACTATTAGAAATTTAGGAGTCCTGTCCATGCTTCGACGTGCGCATGTACGAGACTTAAAATTTCGACAGTATAATGCTTCAAAATATGCCTAGATCTCGTTAAATATTATAGAAAAACGAGTTAAGTATGTAGAAATCGCTATTTAGAAAGAAAATGGCGTTAGAGCTATATGATTGATAGGAATATCTATGAGTTTACAATATTATTGATATTGAAGTTCTGTAATATGCAAACCTAATGAACATCACGTATATTTAAGGAGTCACACAGGAAAAAAAATGTATTTTTAGAATTAGTAATTAATAGTTATTTGTAATTAAATACGAGGTTGATCCAAATTCAAGGCATTGAAAAACATAATTTTGAGAAATAAAACATTTTTTCTAATTTTTTTCTCTGCGTGAATATAGAGAACATTCAAGAAAACAAGATATTTTGAACCTCAATGCAAAATATACTCTAACTCTTCGATTAATTCGTTGAGCTGGTAAGCGGAAACTCTCACAGGAAGTACCGATATATGAGATTTCACAACAAAACGTTTTAGTTATCTTCAGACAACAGCAAAACAACAATGCGCTTTATCTTGTTGGTGGCTTGTAGTTTATACTCCGCAAACGCCGTCTTTTACAAATCGAATACAACAGGTAGAAGTTCAGTTATTATTATATTAAACATTTTTATTTATTATGGCTGAGACCGAGTGGCCGTGTAGCTCCCTCACACATTCTGGTTTGAAATATTTATTATATATTATATAAGTGACTTTCAAACTAAAATACACACACTTAACTTTTTTTCTGAAGATTTAATGGAATCTGGTCACATTTTGAGGGAATACTGCTGTAAAAATGCCGCATCCAAATTTACTGACACTTCGTCAGCGGCCATGAGGCAAAGCAAATGGGCATGGTCAATAAATATAAAAATATAATTAGGGTACGTTTTGATGCATATGGTGCTGTTTTTTGGCAGCCTTATTTGCCTATTGAAAAATACAAGACCACCACAACATGAATTATGTTAGTCTTGCATTAGAGATTTTTATCATTTCCCGCCAATAAATATATTTGGTTTAATCTTATTAATCTTTATCCGATTCTAAAGACCTGGATAGGTGTGATGTCCATTATGCGAAATCCGGGAGCGTCTACAAAGATTTCTACAATCTACCGGTCAATCATAACACGAGTTATATCCTGGATTTTCATTTTGGGGTAATGGCATCGAGCGACGCTCACATTCTCTTAGCGTCTTCAGCAGATATCGAAAAAGACGCCCCTGTATACGAAATCGTGATTGGTGCAGGAGGAAATACCTTTTGTGATATTCGGAGGATGCAGAAATCCGAAGTGAAAGCGTCAGTGAGGATAAAGGGGTTGTTGTCGGGATTGGATCCGCATTTCTTCTGGTTGCATATCAGCAAAGGTAATGTGCAATATCTACCCCAAATTTCTTCGCAGGAACTGCAAGGAACCACGTATTACGATAATTAGACTTATTCGTTTAACACTGCATTCGCTGTACCTAAATTGTTACTAATTAAGTGAGATGACAAATTGTTAAAAATTCCTTTGTGATCACCCTTACTTTTTCAAAACAGATGCAGTTAAACATGTAAGTCTTGATTCTGAAAATTCTGCATTCTACATTGTCTATTTTTCATTATCATAAACCTCAATCCGTGTCCATAACTTCAACAATCAATTATTTTTCAATACAGGGTGCCTTCAACATTGTCATGTTGTCCAATTTGTGTTGGTTTCTGTGATACAGGGGTTGGGTGGCTAAATTGTTTATATTATTTATTTTAAATATTGTTGTCAATTTACTTACTATCTTGAACTAAATTTTTTTAGATAGTTAGGATAGGTAGTTGGCAGGTAACAGAAACGTTTTAGGGGTTTTGTTAAACTGAACTATTGAAAACATATCATCGATTTTCACAGAGCTTCGTTTTAAAATTAAACAAGAAATATTTATTAATCTATATGTCGTGTTAAAATTAATTATAAAAGTATATATTTTTTAAGTTAGTTTTTAAATTAGTTAGTTTAAAATTCGAATACTTTTTAAAATCGAGCGCATAATTTTCGAAATGTTCAAAAAGTACAAAGCATACTTATACAGTATCTGAGAAAATTGCCAGTTAAAATAATTTTAATCGTTAAAATATTGCAGATGGCTTGATTGAAGTGGGCGTTGAAGGGAACAGCACATCCTTTATTTCGTGGTCTGATCCGGACCCCCTGTCACTAAAAGTGTTTAGTTTCAGTACTTGGTCAGGAATTGAAGCTAAATGGTTCTACAACTGCGACAGATCTGGAAACTGGGAGGCAAATGATAATCTTGCAAAATTTGAGTATAATTTAATGTATTTTGTTTGTAGGAACTGGAAAAGAAGATGACGACACTGGAAAAATTACGCAGGGATTTACTTACAGAGTACGACCCGGTAGTAAGGCCAGTCATGGATATGTCCACCGTAACCACGATATCGATGAGCATAGTATTAACTTATTTAAATTTGGTGCGTAAAAGAAATATATTGACCAATTTATGCGATAAAAATTGTTGACCTATTCAAAAACTACAGTGATTTTATTCTAGAATGAGTATGAATCCACTATTGACTTTGCGGGAGAGACCAAACTAGTAAGTACATGTTCTTGGAAACAAGTTTGTCTTATGTTAAATGTACACTACTACAAATTGTTTGTCAGAATATGAATTGTCTACAGTTATACTTTACGTTCATATGGCAATTAAACTGAGTTTGTTTTTAAGATTTGGCATGATGAAAAATTGAAATGGAATGCAGAAAATTACGACCATATTCGCAATATCCATATCTTCAGAAAGGAGATTTGGCAACCGCATTTGATTTGCCTCAAGTGAGTTGAAATTTGCCACTCCTAAAAGTATTCCATAATTAGATTTTGAAATTATTTTTAAAAAAATTGCCGGAGGTATTTGTATAACTATTATAATACTTCTTTTGTTAGTGGTAACGACTAACTTGTTATTTGAACAATGAGTGTTTGATTTTTGAAAATTTTAGTGCCGTCGATCATTCTAAAGATATTTTAGAAGACAGCATGATGGTGGCACATAACACGGGACTAGTCGAGTGGAGTGCTATTATTAGGATCACCGCGTGGTGCGAGAATCAAAATTTAAAAGAATGGCCTAGAGATAGCCATATCTGTCAAGTATATTTCTTAATTCCAAGGGAACCCGAGTTTATTAAACTAGAATTTGACTATTACAATAGTTCAATGGTAAGAACTTTGAATAACCAACCAAACGTTCGCTCAGATTTTATTCGTTTTGATGTAACAAAACCAATCAAAATGGAAGACAATTCTGCAAAACACGCACTTTTGTTTTAAAATTAAATTTGAACTTTGACTACCGAATATTTATTATCAATTCTTATATAACTTTGTTAATGAAAGCATATAACAATCACGCATATACAAGGCGAACCAAATTAGTTAGACGAAGGTTTAATTAATTTAATTAATTTAATTAATTTAGAATTAATTAGAATTAATTATTACTCAAGTTTTACCCTAAATATTTCGAAATATTATAACTGTTTTTGGTATCGCTGCAGGGGTTAAACACACAAAACAAAAAATAGAAACGAATTATGTTTTTTAAGAAAAAAATTGCTTGGCAGGCTATATTTTGATATTTGAAACTTTTAATCACAAATTGTAATTTGTCTTTTGGTGGGTAATTATTACAACAATTTGCAACATGTTGAACACTTAAGTAACCACACTGTAGACGTGGTTCTGCTGATCTATTGGATTCCTCTATATACAAACTCTAAAGTTTTAATAACTACTTCAGACGCATCACCAGTCATCTGAATGGTTGGTTTTGGAAGCCGCTTTAATGCTTAATTTTTCAACCGAGACACTCGATCCACCAGCATTTGTTCTTTCGTTTACTGTGAAGAGATCTTCGACCATATACAACACGGTATTCTTTACTCCGTTCTTAGGTGAAATCGACCCTTGGACCCACTTAGTTGGTTCTAAAATAACTCTTTTTAGTTATTGCAACATCCCTGCTGTTATCATTCTGGCTTAGTCCCTTTGGGCATATGAAAATCTCATTAGGATGCGCTGCTATGTTAATGGGGACCATAATGTTAATAGCTATGGCAATATTTGTCCCGAATAGTTCGAAAGATGTTCCGTACTTGCGTAAGTAATTATGGCACTGTAGCTGCATTGTAAGTCACGTTTAAATGAACTTGAAAGGTAGGTTAAACTACATTTTGTGTGTGCCAATTAATTTGACATAGAGATGCATCATTCACCGTACAGTTTTCAGTTTAAAGGAAAAAAAGCTGACCAGCAGCAATATACCAATAGAAAAAATGAATAAATAAAACGAAATATCGACTCATTTTAGCGTAGTGTTTTTTACTAGTATAATTTAGTTACAGCAGTAATCTAATAGCTGATATATGAGCAAGGGGAGTTACCTTTCTAAACAGCATCCGTATTTTTTTTATAGAAGTAATTACAAATTCAACTATTTCCCTTTTATTATTTTTTGGTGCTTATTAGTATTATTAGGCTTAATATTCTTTTGTTTTTTACGTCATTAATGCTAGCTTAAACCGATTTTTCTACACGACAGTGATGCTGTTTCTTTTTTTTTTCAGTATCGCTATACTGCTATAGCTTCATTGGGGGCTTAATGTCCTTAATTATTGCCGTGGTAGTAATTAATTTATCACGAAACAAACATCGAGCCATTCTTTCCCACGTGTTTTGTAATATTCTCACATCTAAAGTAATCAAGGGGGTGTTATTTTTGCCAAACATAGTGGTAAGTGATTGGTCAGATCTGATCATGCTGCACATATAGTATGCAAGTAGAAATACACAGTATAGCGTTTGTATTGTTCTCATTGATACGAACGTAAAATTTTAGATGCCAGATGAATACGGCGAGTTAAACCAGGTTTCAAAGGACGAGGATAAAAACCAGTGTATGTGGATTCTGCTTGGAGTCGTCATCGATCGAGTCGCATTTTTAGTTTTTCTGATATTAATCAGCTACGCAACTGGTATATACGTGGCGTCAAAGTTTTAACATTTTATATTATTTGTAAAGCGTTCGAATTTCAAATAAATTTTAATCAACAATTTCAAATATATTTTTGAATCCCGATACAAAAAGCAATTGGAAAAATAATGTTTGTTTATTTTGGTTGGAGGATAATCAAGTTTTAATATAACTTATATAATTAAAATAATTTATTGATTTATTTTACAATGTAAGGATGATAATGATATTATTCGTTGTTATAGAAAATATCTTTTATATTTTTCAGTACATAATACTTGTCTTTGTTCTCTAAAAATTTAATACTAACAGTCCGATAGTTCTAAATTTCGAATTTTGAATTGAACATAAATTATCTGCACCTATTTGATCTTGTCCGTCGGTTTATATATTTAACCTTACATAGTTTGATCGATAATGGCGTACGGAAATGCTGCTTTTCCAAAAGAAATAACAAAAATAAGGTAAATAATCTTGTTTGCTCATTTTTATGATTGCTTTTGTGTTATATATTAAAATTGAGAATTGGCAACATAGCTAATAATAAACATTTACTCCCTTCTGTAAAATACCTAATTATAGACGTATTTAGCGTGCGGGAAACGTCACTTTACCACGTAAGTTTCTTGGCCCACGTGTCCGACATTTCCGGGATAATACTACACGGGTTTGGAAGCAATCAGATGTTTTCGAAGATTTTACCGCACAGCTTGAATTTTGACGTATGTCAATTTTGACGGTCATGTTAGTGAATGTATTGGTGTTGTTTTGCAAAAATGTACCCAAAAACTAACTGGCGCAGAAAAAGTATATTATGCAACACGTTTGGTAAACTTGGCAACGCTGCGCTCCGCACATGCCAAACAAAGTCGTGACTCAAACGCCAGTTATAAACGCTTTAATACTGTAAACTGCTGAGTAAAGGTTCCCATACATATTATATTACTTGTTTCTCAAAGCGTCAGCAATTTGTCTGTATAAAACCACGGTGCGAACCACGTCGCTAGCTTTTTTGTCATCTCGCTTGAATAAAGTTTTTTAAAAAATCAAATTCGTTTTCCACGACGAAAACTGGCGCAGTCGGTAGGATTTCCGTGAAACAAGCATTCCAAAATCGACACTGTTTGGTCTCTCTCAAGAGTTTATTCGCGAAATCCGAACATCACAAAAAACTGTTCAAGTGGGTGCAAAGTGCTCAATTGGCCAGGGGAAGGAACAAGCATCGTCCACAACCCTATTGGTGCGAAATAAGGAACAAAAATCGTCCGAATTTCATACGTAGCCCAGGGAAGAGACAAGCATCGCTCATCCTATTGGAAAACTAGATTAAGAAACGAAACAACCAGGAATGAAAATCGTCGTTCTCTCACTATTAATGTAAGTTTTTCTTTTGTAAATATTTTTCTGATTCAAACTGGAAAGATTAATTTCTCGTTTTGAAACATTAGAGTTAAAACCTAGAGTAGCTTCTGTCGATAATTTTAATACATCATCTGATTCCGATTCCGATTCTGACATTAATTTAAACACAATGCCGGATACGGTGAATCTTCAATTAGTTAGGTACCAAGCGGATAACATCCCTCATTTCGACGGCAATCCTAAACAAATAAATCGTTTTATTAGAATCTGCGAAAATTTTCTAACTAATCATCAAAATGTAAATAACCCAAATGCTTCAATAAATGTTTGTTTAATCGATACAATAATTAGTAAATTAATTGGCAGAGCAGCTGATTTAATAGCTTCTCGTTCTGAACTCGATAGTTGGTTAAAAATTAAAACAGCCCTTCTGGCAACGTTCTCCGATCAAAGATCAGTTGATTGTCTTTTACAGGATATAATTTCAATGAAACCCAATAGTAGCGAAAGTGCGCATAATTTTGGTTTACGCTTGCAAGATGCCCGTAGTATTTTATTTTCAAAAATTAACTCTACATGCGAAGATATCAATATAAAAACTCTAAAAATTATCCAATTTGAAGATCTAATTTTAAAAACATTTATAAACGGTCTTAATTACCATATGCAGTTAGTTGTACGTTTAAGAAATCCAAAATCTCTCGAAGAAGCCATGTCGTTCTCGTTAGAAGAAGAAAATTTTATCGCTTATAAAAATCGTGTTGATATTTCAACCAAAACTACACCTGTTGCAATGCAAAATAAGCCAAAACCTCTATTAGGTCAATACCCAATTAATTACCCATTAGCTCCACAAAATTTCACTAGCCCATTTCAACCGCCAACAATTCGACCAAGTTTTAATAATTTTAACCCCCCGAGATTTCAAAATAATTTCCAAACAAGACCTTATTTTCAGAATATTCCAAGACCAAATTTCCAAAATAATCAAAGACAAAACTTCCCGAATATTCAAAGAATTAACCCGATGATCCAAAGACATCAATTTAATCCAAGACCTTACCCATTTATGCAAAGACCTATGCATTCAATTACAAGACCGATGTTTAATCAATATAACCAAAATCCTACCCCAAAATTTGACAAACCGGAACCTATGGATACTTCATCAGGCAATACCCGTATAAATCAAATTCAACCAAATAAAAATTACTATCTAGCAAAAGAGATTGACAAAAAATCCACAACCTGAACAACTATCCAGGAATCCTTCCTTATAAACTAGGTACCGCAAAAATAACCTCCAACCATTTTTCCTTTATACAAATTTTTGATTTAAACCCAGCTGTTGCTGAATTCTATGTAATCTATAATCAAGTAAAAATATTAATTAGTCAGATTAAAAATAATACTAATTATTTTCACGAATATTCTAATTCAGTCATCCCTCTTGTAACATTAGAAAAACGTATTGAAAATCAAATTAGTCAACTCAATCCATTATCTATAAGAAGTAAAAGAGGCTTATTAAACCCAATCGGTTCTATTATTAAATGTATTACTGGAAACTTAGACCAATCTGACGCGGAAAAATACGATGTAGAAATCAAACAACTGCAAGAAAACCAAAATAATTTAAGAACCAATTCAATTAATCAAATAAAATTGTTAGAAAAAACAATCAACTCATTTAAAAATTCGATATCAAATATTTCTCATAATCAACTTATCCTTAAATCTAAAATATTACAAATTGATCAAGTAATTAAAAAGATAACCATTGAACAAACGAATGACTATGAGTATTTCCAAATACATGTAGTAATGAATCAAATTACCTTTATGTATAATTTAATATATAATATTTTTGAGAAAATTGAAACCGCAATTAGTTTTGCCAAATTAAACACTTTACATAATTCGATAATTGATCCGTCTGATCTATTCGAAGAAATTAAAAACATAAAAAAATAATTAAAAGAAAATCAACTGCCGTTCGAGTTATCTATCGAAAATATATTAAATTTTGAAAAAATTATAGAAATAAAAAGCTGCTCTAGAGGACTAATAATAACATTTATTTTGGAACTACCGCTACTAGAATCAGAAATTTATCAATATTACCAGTTGTATCCGCTACCAGTGAATAGTGAACAAGAACTGCAATATTACGTTAATATACCGATCAAACCATATCTTGCATTGAGTGGAAATATGTACTCATTTATGGACTCTGAATGTGTAAAGCTACTAAAAAATGAGTTCATGTGTAAAAATATACATATTACCTATATGAAGGAACACCCGCCTTGTTCAGTGGAAATAATAACTCACAAGACTAATATAACAAACTGTAAACCAATTAAAATCCAACTTCAAGAAATAAAAATTTTTAAAATCCAAAATGGAAAATGGATTATTGTGACACCTAAGAAGATAATAGCAACAGTACAATGTAATGACGACATTAATACTGTTCCATTATTTGGATCCCACCTTATTGAATCCTCCCCAATTTGCAAAGTACAAATTGGAAAAACTGAACTAAGAACCTATACCCCTAATCGATTGAGATTTGATGACACTCGTCTACCGGAAGTGAATCTCTCACTACTACATTAACAGAAAATAATCTTCGATCCACCAGAACTCACATTGGACACGATTAACCTAAAGGAAATAAAGGAGCTGCAAATCCAAATGGACGAAGCAAAAGAAAACCTTGGAAAGATGTCATCACGTATCTATTCTACGAGAACTAGTGTTTGGACAATTTTGTTATACGTAATACTTATATTAATCTTGATTTATTTATTATATAAATATTTTCCATTTAAATCTAAAATTAATAAACAAAAAGAAAATATTGTTATTTAAAAGCACTTGTTGTACCCGTGCTTTTATCTAAGGGCGGAGGAGTTATAAACGCTTTAATACTGTAAACTGCTGAGTAAAGGTTCCCATACATATTATATTACTTGTTTCTCAAAGCGTCAGCAATTTGTCTGTATAAAACCACGGTGCGAACCACGTCGCTAGCTTTTTTGTCATCTCGCTTGAATAAAGTTTTTTAAAAAATCAAATTCGTTTTCCACGACGAAAACTCGCCCCTTACCACACTTGTTACATAATGTACAATTGGCTGCGTTTCTCAAAAAACATTTCTTTTCGTTTATGTTGGATATTGCAAGAAAACGGTTTGCTTTTTTCTATCAGCATTTTAATCGTCCAGAAGCTTTCGTATGAGTGGCGGTATATCACTTTATGATGATATTTAATTTTTTATGTTTGTATGGCATAGCGACACTTCCTTCACTTATTACATTCAAAATTGGTACACTATGTAAAAAAGTGAATTCCGTAGAGATACTTATTTTAAACCTTATGACTTTTGTACAATTTTTGTGCTGTTGTATTGCGATAAATGTGCTAGAAAGATAATTTAATTTAATTGTGACAGCTTCAGGACATTAATCATCGAAATATGCAACTTGTATCCCAATCAACCGTACCCCTATCTCTAATGGTTTAAACGTTATCTTATACAATCTTATTGAAAAAGTGACCACCAACGTGTGTAGTGCCGTTTCCACACTTTTCTTTCAGTTTTGACGCAGTGGAAGAAGATGGCGAAAATGTCTGGCACAGTCTTATACAAAATTTGTCTGGTGCAAATTTGGAGAAACTCGAGGGAATATTTAGGAGTAATTATAACGAATGCGAAGGAGAGGTTGGACTGACCAAAACAGAATTTCTGCAAGCAATTTGTTCTCTGTATGGTAAGAAATTATTTGATATTAAATTTTTTGGTAAGTCTCAATAACCTATTTTTATAGTATTTTGAAATGACTTAAAAAATGTTAAATTCAAACAGGCTTTCACAAATTATTTTGTAATTATAATGTTACAAGAAGAACAAACACGTAATAAGTATCGAAATAAAAAATATGGATATTCGGAAAATGATGTAAATAAATTCAGCAAACTATTTTGTTTGTTTATAGAGTAGAAGCGATAAAATTACATCTTTGCAATAATCTTAACAGCGTAAATCATGTAAAAACAGTAAGTCATATAAAAAAAACCAAATCTTAATATTTTCCGAGTTATAACTTCTCAAAAATCATTTTTTAAAATTTTGTTTTTAACGCTATTTTACACACAGCCCTGATTGAGTAAAAGTCGTCGTTACAAAATAAAAGTGTTTCAGAAATCTGTCACTAGAGGGCACTTTACCGAGAACATTTTTTTTATTTTCCCTGTATTTTATTTATTTATACCGATACTGCAAAATAGGACCGATTGCCTTAAGCAGAATCACAAATCCTCAAAAATTGTTACTCTCGTTTTGAGTCGATGAGTGTTAAGTCACAAATCGACTTTTTATTCTCGGCTCGAATTTTACCTGTAAATGTGATTTTACCTTACAGGAATTAATGAAATTTGAAAAAGTCATTGTCACAATCCGTTAAAAATTAGTATCTATTGAAAGAGCTTACTATCGAATTGCAACTGTGATGTCAAATCTGGAATATTCAAATACTGAATATCGCGATATGCATTTGTGCTACGGAAGAGGAAATGAAAATGCAGATCAAGCACAGCGGCTTTATATCTAGGTTTATGCCAATAGAAACGTTCCACCTGCGAAGACATTCATCAACATACACAAAAGAGAGACCAAGGTATAAAAGAACGACTGCAAGAGAGCCTCAACGAGTAACAAAAAAACTTGCTGCTGGGCAAAGAATTCTTGCTCTACAGTTTGGGAAGTTTTGCATGAAAATTATCTTCGGCTGTTTCATGTTCAAACGGTTCAAGCGCTATATGAGGATGATGAGCAATTGAGTCATTTTATGCAATCAAATGTTAGGAAAAATTCAAAATTACGCGCAATTCTTAATTGTTATTTTGTTCACTGACGAGACTGCATTCAGTCGTGATGGCATTGTAAACTTTCGATTCTACTTAAAGCAATCTGTTCTATTTTGCAATATCGGTATAAATAAATAAAATACAGGGAAAATTTAAAAAATGTTCTAGGTGAAGTGCCCTCTAGTGACAGATTTCTGAAATGCTTTTATTTTGTAACGTTGTCTTTTACTAAATTAGGGCTTTATGTAAAATATCAGCTTATTTGCTGCGTTAAAAATAAAATTGAAAAAATTGACTTTTGACAAGCTATAACTCAAAAGATATTATGATTTCGTACCACGTTGAACTTTTCCTCCAAGTTTCCGAACTCAATTTCCGAAGACCCTGCATATTATCCTGATTGGGTATTCTTTTGTAGATGGACCCGAATATTCCTTGCAAAGTTTGATGCTGTTTGACAGCATCAGTCACAACGCAAAAGAAACAATCACATGGAACGATTTTTTGGATTTTTTACTGCAAAATATGCTTCCGACCAAGGAAGCAAATTTAAGGCTCGGTAGGCCTTGTATAGAGGCTGTAGCTCACGGAAAGGTAGAAATAAATTTTTGAAACAGTGAAGCGCCACACTCACAATGTCAAAATATTGCAAAAAACGTACGGGATTTCAAAAGTTTTTGTTCCGACTAGGGTGCTATTTGAAAAAACTAGGTTATCCTAAACAATTAATAGTTCATTACATTTGCTATTAGACAAGTAAAGAAAAATTTCATTTACAATTTGTCTCATGATCAGGGGACCCGCTAAATAGTATGATGGTCACAGCCTCCTAGACACAATTTTCGAAAATTAAATATAAATTTAAAAACAAAAAAAAAGAGAAAAACCATCATATCCTACTTAGAATGATATCCTGAATCCAAAAATGCAAAAAAAAATGGGTTGCGCCATTTAAAATTCTAAATTTACTGTTGTTTTCGCTCAAACCAGAAGTGCAAACATTGACTACATATTGTCAAAAAATTGGACACTCAGGCTATATTAACCCTTCGAAACTTCAAATCGCTACCTCCAGCGGTTTAACAGTTATAGAGTGTTCCCACTTTCTTGTGTCACCCGTTAAAATTATTCAGTAAATCGACCAAGACAAAATGTTCGAAATTATTTTCAACTTTCTGAAATGGTCACCGGGGGACTTAATTGTTATCTTGAATTTTAAAACTCAGTTTCTAAAAAAAAATTTAGACAAATTCAACGTAAAAAAAATTAAGAATACAATATTTGTAGTTAGTAAAAAAAAGTACTTTTCCATAAAAAAATTGCAGAATGAATCCATTGCCAAAATAGTTCTCATTGAAACCGACAAGTATTTTTGTTACGCCGTAATTTTGAAGCATGGAAGAGTGGGCCTTTACGATGGAAATTTCAATTTCCTAACGTCATATCATGCGATCATAACCAGGGAAGATCTAACGCGTCCTGAAAACGAAAGACGCAGACGAAATCGCTGGATAACGGATGCGATTTTTTGTCCCGATATTCTGATGTTTATAATAACCAGCACCGCTAGAAGTTTGATAATTTACGAAGCGTCTGGTCTAAATCACGTGCCGTGCTGGCTGATTCTTGATACGCCAAATATTTTACAGGTAAGTTGTGTGCATGATGATATTTATGCAAAAATAAAAATTTGGCTACATGATTTTTTTATCGAAAGTTGAAGAATAAACTAATGCCAGATTTCAATTTTGTTTAAATTTAATAATATAATCTGGTCATTGTAAATAGCGGAGATATAAGACATTTTTATTTATGTATTAATATTCCAAGTATCCTCGTTTAAAAAATTACTTCGATTTTAATATGTATTTGATTTTAATATTTTATACTACTTCAGAATCACACTGTATATATTGACACATTGCTTTATCATAATAAGCGAAATTATTAGAGCAAAAGAATAATAACATTTAAACTAAAATAAGTTATGTGTTGTGGTTAGACATTAGGTTATTTCAATGTAGGTATTTACATTCTTTGCAATACACAATTTTTCGTACTTAAGGGAAACTATTTAATAGTTCTACATGATTGATGGAAGCAAACGCTTGACCCTAGCCTTGAACTTTCTACGGTTATTTAAATTATTCTTTAAAGAGTCTCTGTGATCAATTAAGTGTCGTCCATAGCCACTTATACATCAACGAAAAATGCCGTGGGCACATTTTTATTTGAAAAAATAGTAAATATAGGTTTAACTATATATCTGCTAATGCATATCGTGAAATTGATCTGTTGATTAGAAAATAAATTAATATTCTTTACACTACATGAAAACAAACTAATGTAAACGCCTATTTAAAAAAAATGAAACTCAAGATAAAAGTTTAACAGTTACCTTTAAAGGGGATATTTTACAACAACTTAGTGAAACATCTATAACGAAAATTTAAAGGGCCATTTCATTAAGGCGCAAATAAGATTCTTCTACATACATAGTAGACTACACACAAGAAAACCAATTTTTCGAGTGCTTAAAAAGTCACGAAATTCAACATATATTTTTCTGTGACGGTATTTGAACTCGAATTGCGAACTGCCATCAGCAGCGAATATTATTTTATGTTCGATATCATAGGTTAGATGACAAAAAAAATTTTTAATGAATACAGTTTATCAATAAACTTAGAAATGTACACCGATATTAAAAGTCAAACCAATGCTATTAATAAAAAGCACTATTTTAATCACGTCGACAAGAACATTAAACTATCTTTTACGCTTTACAGCCTTGTTTAATTTTTAAGCCAATTTAAATTTAAATTTTATTTTTAGATTTTATTTTCATACATATCGTACTAAAAAATAACTTTTATTGAATTTTGAGGGACATAAATTGTTTATAGTAATTTTCTTTTAGACACGGAAAGCAGAGAACGAAGTATACGACATATTACCATATTAGGTGCTAATTTATCTTTGAAAAATATTTGCAAATTTAACGTTGCAAGATCTACCAAAAAAAAAATCTTTTCTTTAGTCAAAATAAAATAATCAATTCTTAAATTCTTAAAAATTTAGGGGTTTCTACTCATTTCAGTGTTTATCCTACAAATTGTACAAATACGGAAAAAGACGTAATGGAAAATGTATCTTATACTGTGGCGACGATTACGGAGAAATTGTTAGTTTTGAATTTCTACAGCCAGAAACTGAATTACTTCGACGCAAACGCAATGAAGAAGTAACAATATTCTATTGGGATGTAAGTACCTTAAACATTTTTAGTCAAAATCCATCTCGTATGTATTAGAAAAAAAAATGTTTTTCCATTTGGTCCAAGTTTAATAACTAATACATTTTTGGATATTAATCTATAGGTAACCTACTTCGGTACTTACCATCCAAGACCAAAAAACTTTTTATTATTTTAATCTCCTCTCGTATAACCATTCTTCAAACTTCCTATAATTTTCAATCAATTTTACTTCATTTCGTTTATAGGTGCTGTTAAAACAGACGAAACATGTCTTAATTCAAAGATCCGCAGCAATACACCAAGACTGTATCAACCATATCCAATATGTTAGCGATATGAACTGCCTCATCACTTGCAGTAAAGATCCTGCGAAATCCGTTATTATTAAACATGTTGGAAACAAAACGAAGCCGGCCGTTTTCAGAATGTCCAGAGTGAGTCCGAGTTAATTTTTTTTGTATTGTTAATGTTTTCTGAGCTCAATTTTAGGGTGCCAGCTGTTTTGCATTGAGCGCAAAATTCAAACTTCTTATTACGGGCAGCACGAACGGTCTCATTCGAATTTGGAATTCGGTTCTCACTTCGAAACCAATTGGTTTAATTTCGGAACATCAGTGCGACATTTTGGATATTCAAATATTTGAGCGGCAGCATCTCTTTATCAGTTGTTCCAGGGACGGAGTAAGTATTATCGAATAAATGCAGAGGATTTTCCTGTGTTTTTTTTTGCAACGTAACTAGAATAGGGTCAGTGATTTTTTTTTGCTAACATTTTGAACATCCATTTTTAAATATTAAATAAGGATTATACAAATAATTAAAATTGAAAAAAAAAACAATAAGTAATAGTGCATTATGCAACAAGTGTGGTAATAGTATATTATGCAACAAGTGCGGTAAACCGCATTTGAGTCACGAGTTTATCTGACACGAGCGGAGCGAGTGTTCAATAAACGAGTGACCTGAAAAGTTTACAGAACGTGTTGCATACTTTAAGTGACCATTTATTTTCAAACTCAAAACGGGACAAAAAAATTTAAGCTTCAGGTTAAACGTCTGGCGGGAAATTCAAATTTTAAACAGTATTTTTATTTAATATTAATATTTAAAAACAGTTTAAAATTTAAATTTCCCGCCAGACCTTTAGATTTAGCCTTCAGGCTAACAAAGAAAATAAACACAACTTTTTAATTTTCTTTATTTAGAATAAGTGTTACTTAATGGAATTATACACTATAATTATTTTGATAATAATTAAGTAATTAAAAAAATAATAAGTAGTGAAAAATTAAAATCAATCACCAGCTTTACTAATCAAGGAACTTTGATCTGTCAATAATTATTAAAATATATGCAACGCATTTTTTTTTAAATTGTTTTTATACTTTTCAGAGGAACAAATTTGCTTTAATAAAGTTTGCGATGACTTTAAATAAGAATAAAATTCTTGGCACGTTTTTTTTACATTAACCTTAGTTATCAACATCGCTTTCAACACTAGAACCTGTAAATGATTTTTTTCGGATGTCCACAGTTTGTTCATGAGAGAAAAGACTCTTTCTACTGGAGCATTTGTTCCAGGTAGACATAAAATGTATTCAATTAAAATACAAAAATTTTCATGTTTAAGATTGTTAGAACGAAAGTGTTTGAATACTTCCACCCAACGAGTTTCTGTTGAGACTTTTAAATTACCCCGTTCGGTAATTTTTTGGGTAGTGACGTAGTTTGAAATTAATGTGAATTCGTCAAACACTTCTGTATCTTTATTACAGTGAATATATCCCTTTTCAATCAATATATCCACTGCGTTTTGGGACATTTTTCAATGCTCAAACAATAGTCTTTTAACGGTTAAAAAACGGGACAATTTTACGTCCCGGAGCTTTGTTTGGGGACAACGGGACAGGTGACCTATAAAAGGGACAGTCCCATTCAAAACGGGACGTATGGTCACTTTATGCATACTATACTTTTTCTATGACCGTTAGTTTTTGGGTACATTTTTGCAAAACAATACGATACATTCACTGACATGACTGTCAAAATTGACAAACGTCAAAATTCAAGCCGTGCGATAAAATCTCCGAAAACATCCGATTGCTCCCAAATTTCGTGTGGTTATATCCCGGAAATGCCCAAGGGGCTGGGATCTGTGGGACAATAAACTCACGTGATAAAGTGACGCTTTTCCCATGCTAGATCGGTGTATAATTAGGTATTTTACAGAAGGGAGTAGAAGAACAGCATTTGTTGGTTAGTTTAATTAACAGGTGAAAGTTTACCAAACCTGTTGTAACTATGCCTTTTCTATTCCCTTCTCTATAATACCTAATTACCTACTAATCTAGCGTGCGGGAAGCGTCACTTTACCACGTCAGCTTCGTTTCCCCTGGATCCGAGCCACTTCGGACATTTCCATGATTTTACCGCACGGGTTTGGAAGCAATCGGATGTTTGTCAATTCTGTGCAAAGTATCATTTTACGACGTCAGTGTTGTTTCCTAGGCTGCGAGGCACTTCGTATATTTGTGAGATATTAGTACACGGGTTTGGAAGCAATCAGATGTTTTCGGAGATTATTACCCACGGCTTGAAGTTTTCATTAATTCTTACGGTTATGTCAATGAATTGATTAGTGTTGTTTAGCAAAAATGTACCTAAAAACTAATAGACGTACAAAAATAGAGTATGCAACACGTACGTAGTGTGCAGTCGTGACTCAAATGCCGTTTAACACACTTATTGCATAATATACTGTTGACTACGTCACTCTTTTATTAACTAACCAAAACTGATCGAAACGAACAAAACATTAAATAATTTACTATTAAAACATTGATGATATTTTGATGTTTGTCAATTCTGAAGGTTCTACGTGTGTGAGAAGAATGTATACAAATTTGATTCATTTTATCTAGATGGCCAAATTTGTATTTAAAGTGCGATTTTAAAATGAATTTTGAACGAGAACAGGACGATATCAAAAATCCAATAAACCGTTTTAGACTTTAAAGGTTTGGGATTTGAAAGAACATGCCTGCTTACAGCGTTTACGATTGAAATTTCCCGTTTTCCGTGTCCAGGGGAAACTTATCGAATGGGGGATTAACTGTATTTATCCCGGTCCCAAAAGGCAAAACCCGAACGGTTCGGAGGCCAGAGAAAACAAGAAAAACTGTTTCGGTATTGAGGATATCTCCGAGATGAAAAATATCGACGGGGAATCTTTAGAAAGGTCGGTCTTAAAATGAACCTGTTTATTTCAAAGGACGTGGAAAACGCAGGAACCTGTAAACAATAAAATGTTGGCTTTGCTAAAGAGTTATTTCAAACTAGCATTGGAGCACTCAATCTGATATTGTTTTCAGATCAAATCCGAATGTCTGGGAGCGGTCGTCCTTGCTGATTAGTTGTTGCAATTGTGTAGCCAAAATTGAACTGAATTTTAACGCTCCCGAGATGGAATTTAGTTTTTCCTTTCCTGTTTTGCCGCCACCTCCACTCCAGAGTAGCGTTTTAATCCCCTCCGACTGGACTTTGTTGTGCGATGACAGTGTTGAAAGGTAAGCAAAGTAGTTAAATTTTGTTATGGTGAAAATCGAATACACTTTAAAATGTTGTAATTCCCCTGTAAGAAGTTATTAAATTCAGCATTCGAAGATATAAGACCATCATAAATTTATGTACAATTTACTCGTTCCGCTCGTGTCAACACTAAAGTGTCGTTTCATTTATCAAGCTTATCAAATATTGTAGGAGTGAAAAATTCTTGGAATCAAATATAGATGAACAGTTGAAGGAAATAGATTTTATATTAAAAAGAAATATACTGGAAAACAGTGCCGCGCAGAGCAAAATTAATTTCAAGATTGCTGTTTTGGAGTCTAAAAAGAAGCAGGTAATGTATCTTTTAACTGATAGGTGGGTACGAACGTAAAGGATGTATATACACCACAAAATCTTGTTGCGTCTTGAAGAAGTCATCTCACTGATTAATTAAGTATTCTGAAAGCTTTGCATTGGAGTTCTGAGCTGTAAAATTTAATTTTTTTATCTGGTTTTTGAATAATACTTTTTTATGGACCAAGAAATAGTATTACAGATAATAACTCCCTAATACCTTCGACCTAAGACTCTTGGAATTTGCCCGCTCTTAAAGTAAAATAGCACTCTCAGGACTTTGTTGTGTACAATACATTTTTTTAAAATGAAATTTTATATTATTTTATTAATATTATTAAATTTTAATTAAACCGCCTTCAATGTTAAAATATTTCAGTCTTCGAAGGCTTCGATCTCTTACAGTAAAATGGCATTTTCGGGAATCGTTACGTAAACTTCTATAATATAAAAGTTATTTAAAAATATGTTCCAAAATGTTTCTCAGAGAAGCTTAGCTTTTGCCACTGGTGAATGGTTATGGTGAGATTATGGTGCAAAGCCTGCTTGATGTAAGAGTACGGGATTTGTTTGAGAGGATGCAAGAAGACTTTTAATAGCAGCCAACTTATTGTCCTTCTTATCCTACACATCCTAAGATTTGATTTCGAGTCACTATAAAGTTTTTTTTTATTTTGCAATTTTAGATGGTCGACAAAGTGGCTAAGGGAGCTCCATATTTAGCATTGGATCTACACTATATCGAAGAACTAAAATTGTCTAATAAGCTGCAAGCGCCGGAAACGAAAAAAGGCAAAAATTATTATAAGAAAATCAAATGCCGTTTAGAAGATCAGTTGATTTCGGAATCTTCCTCCGGGTATTCGAGGCCAAGTACCACTAGCGCGGAGTTTCTTTTAGAATAATAATTTTTATTGAGGATTTTGTACTTAATTTTACATAAAAAAATACTTTACACTGATATTATTTTATATATATTGTGATCATCAAGAATTCAACATCTCTGCTTTGGTGGGATATGTTAAAATTTAACGAGAAAGACAACCCAGACGTTTAAGTCCATGTTCAACAAATCAATACCCTCGAAAACTTGCTTTCTGGTACATCATATTATTTTAACATATATATTCATCAGCAGATATTCACAAATATATCAGTTTCTTTTTTCTATTTAACAGCATGAAAATCGCGTATAGTGTTCAAAGAAAGAAGACAGAAAAATTGAATTTTCGGATTTTTCGCAATAACGTGGGAAAGGATTGAGATATGTAAGCATTTTTCTTTAAAGTAAGATTAAATAAATTTCTGAAAAGGTGTCAAAAAAGCTACTTTCTTTTCGAATATACCAATGATGGGACCATTCTGTATACCAGTGTATTTTGCTTCTCACCGTGTATGTATCGATTAATACAGAATTCAAGGTTTATTTTTTATATTCAAAACATTAGCCCACGGCAAAATGTACCACCGGTAGATCGGATTTGAATCACATCAAATCATAACAATTTTTGCAGATCGTTTTATGCAAAAAGTTTGAAGAAAAAGACTCAACATAACCTTAAAGTCCCAGTGGACCAAAAATCTCATACCAAACCTTAATACGTACCTTACTTGAACTTGAACATGATTGTTTTGGACCTTTCGCCAAAAGATTTAAAGGAAAGACACGGAGAGCTGGCTATAATGTTCCAAGACTGATATCGCCTAACTGCATTTCAGTGCTCCAAATGGTACCAGATAAGTCAAGAAACATAGGCTGCGTTTTAGATCCAAACGTACTGGCGCCGAAAACCTTAAAAAATGAAAAAAAAATGCCGAGTTATAAGGTTCAAGTAATATAAATTATAAACCAAAGAAGAACTTGAAAGACAATAAATAACAATAAGGCAGGGCCAAGAGTGAATGCTGATGGTTGCAAGTGAAAATTTGTAAGAGACTGTTCCGGGTGGAAAAGTAAAACAACCGCAAAGGATAATGGTATGCGTGAAGCACTTCCTCCTCCTCAAAAAAATGTAAGTTAAAAAAACACAAAAATTGATTTTTGAGCATTTGAGTCCTCACTAAGTAATTGTTACGCGTACTTTATAATCGGCGTGATAATGGCCACCTACTAACGTACACACGGTACCCATAGACCTAAACGGTTTGTACTGCGGATTTTTTTCAAACAGAAAAATATGTGGTAGGAAATATAATTTTGTTTGCACAAGAATATAATGGTAAATTAGAATGCAAATTTATGTGTTTAACAATTGATAAGCCGTTTTTATGTATCTCCCGATTAAATGCGGTTAATAATTCGAATTCATTAATCGTGCATCAATTAATTAATTCGCTCGGTGAGTTCCGGCTCGTCGGCAGCGGTGCGTCCTTTTCCTAAAGTTCGAATATAAAACAAACAACATGAGCAAAGTTTGGTTTTTCGTGGGATTCGTGTTTGTGTCGGTTTACGTGCCCGAATTCGAATCAAAGGTATTTACCAAATGCGGTTTAACGAAAGAGTTGCTGCAAAATAAATTCGACAGGACTCTTGTGGGAAATTGTAAGTCTTTCATAGTTTATAAACTTCGAATTCTATAAAACGATTAATGTAATTAAGACACACGGTGTAGTTTTTGCAGAAAATATTGCAACATGTCTTCTACCAAATTACACATAAAGTAACAGATAAAATTAGTATTAAAATACGTGCAAAGTAAATTGAAATTTGTGCGCATGAAAATCGGTTTTCGATACGCTACGTAAACACCTCCGGGAAAAATGGAAATATTTAGCAAATACTTTTACAATTAGGTTCATTTTTTTTTAACATAGGAACTTAGCAATTAAATGTTTATTATAAAATGTAGTTGATCATAAAAATTAAGAATTAATGCGAAATATGCAATTGAAACAATTGTTTAAAGAAAACACTAGGTAAAGTATGTTCATAGATATAAGAAAGCGACTAACTGATAGGAGTTAAGGAAAGACCCGCTGTAAGAATGAAATATGGCCGAACAGGTCCGTACTTTGCTTAGAATTTAATTATTTGGGGTTTTGTTAGGAAAGATACTAAACAATATTTATTTATAATTCCATTCAAAAGCAATTGGTGACTTTCTTATATCTATGAACAGACCGGAATTCAATTTAAAATGAGTCGTTTAATACCATTAATATAAGAAATTGCCAAATTTTAGCGGTTAATAATAACCCCGAAACACCAACAAAAGAAGGAACATTTATCATCTATCGAGAGTTAAAAACTTGTATCCCATCAACTAGCAAAACCGGACATACATACGACACGGAATGTTGTGGTCAAAATATAAGGTTTTCGAAAAGGTTTGCTTTTTGGATATGTGAAGTACTTTTCTTTCAAAGAAACTTCCACAGACTACTGTAACTGTACTATTTAAAAATCTGCATTCTGCATGCATTCCTCAAGCATCGGTTGTTGTCAATCATCCTGTTGGCTTCTCCAGAGCTTAACTTAACTGAAATTGTTTTGTTCAGTTAAGCTCTGAAGAAGCCAACATGATGATTGGAGAAACATCAGCAAGCTTGATTTATAAACAACCGACGCAGGACGAATCCAGAAGATTTGCAAATAATACTATTATATACATATACATGAAGTACTATTATTGTTACCTTTTACTTTACTTTCATATCATACATGTAAATACTCGTGTGTTTCAATAATGTTCAATGTGTTTCATACCTAAATCTTCCAGGTTTTCGGAAAGGTAATTTGAATTTCTCAAATACAGTAGGGTCCAACAGTAGACCATATTTTATACCTCAATTATAAAATACTTCCCAATTTATATAGAATATCCTAACCTAATAATAATTTTAGGTGGCTATAGATGTTCACAAAATTATTTTTTTGGCGTCATTTGGTGTTTTCTAAATAAGAATATTACTGTTTCCGGTTGTCTATGGAAAAGTCATATAATTTTTCTACTCCCTTCTGTAAAATATCTAATTATACACCGATCTAGCGCGCGGGAAGCGTCACTTTACCAGATGAGTTTCTTGTCCCTCGGATCCGAAACCCTTCGGACATTTCCGGGATATTACCGCACGGATTTGGGAGCAATCGGATGTCAGTGAATGTATCGTATTGTTTTGAAAAAATGTACCCAAAAATTAACGGTCATAGTAAAAGTATAGTATGCAACACGTTCGGTAAACTTTTACGGTCAGTCGTTTATTAAACACTCGCTCCGCTCGTGTGAAATAAACTCGTGAGTCAAATGCCATTTGCCGCACTTGTTGCATAATATACTATTCGAGACCAGCTTAAAAAAATAAATATATATACTTGAAGTAAAATAAAGTAAAAATAAAGTAATCGGACACTTTCCTGACTGAAATAGTTATTTCAGAAAATATTTCTTTTTACTCCCTTCTGTAAAATACCTAATTATAACACCGATCTAACGTGCGGAAAGCGTCACTTTACCACGTGAGTTTCTTGTCCCACGGATCCGAGTTCCTTCAGATATTTCCGGGATATGACCGTACGGTTTTGTAAGCAATCGGATGCTTCCGGAGATATTACTGTACAGCTTGAATTTTGACGTTTGTCAATTTGTTTGTGTATCAAAAAACTAACGGTCGTAGAAAAAGTATAGTATGCAACACGTTTGGTACACTCACTCGTTTATTAAACACTCGCTCCACTGCGCTGCGCTTGTGCCAAATAAACTGTGACTCAAATGCCGCTCACCGCACTTGTTGGATAATATACTATTATTTAGGCATCAATTCTGTCTCATCTCTCATTATTTATTATAATTGTTGTAATGTGGTTTGTTGTTTAGTCCAAATTAAGATTTACCCAAAAGAAAAGCGTATTGATATGATTTTTATTTGAGTTTTTATCTTTGGAGAATGTAATAAAATTTGTTGATTAACTTTTCGAGTTTATGCTCATCGGTTCGGCTATAGAAAATCCAAATATAACACAAATATTGATAAAATAACATGCCGCATTGATAAGAACTTTATGGAAATGATTTTGATAAGTAAATTGAATTTTGTATGTAGGTGTTACCTAAAGCGGCAGAAATTGAGAACTTTTTTGATCGATTTCTAAATGTCTTAGGCAACTAGAAATAAATCCCGGACACTCTAACGCCATTCAATAAGTAATTGAAAAGTACATTCTCTGGTAAATTGAAAAATATGCTGTTTCATTTAAAATAAGTTGTGGCCACTTGAAGTTACTATTAGTATAGCATAAATTTTTAGCAACCATGTGTAAGGTGGCATGGCATGCCTTTCATTAAGATATTGTCCATGGTTACATGGGACTAAATTCAAATTATTTTTAAAAACCTTAAGGTTTGCGTGTCGTTAACCTTATTGAAACATGTGCTATCATATACAGGGGGCTTCATTTCAGAAAATACAACTTTGATATTTTTAACAACTTTGGAACAACTCGTATAGTATGAAAATATAAGTTGGCATAATAGGACTCTACACATCCCAGAAGTAAAACCTTTTGAAAAGCTTGTATTTTGGTTACAATATTCCCTGTCGTATAGCTGGAATAACACTGTATATGGGATATACGGTAGGCCCGGCCCTGTACAATGCCTTTCTACAAAGTTTAATGTTTTATGAGTCTATTTGGTCATAAATCATCTGATAATTAAATTGTTAATATTTTATTACTGTCTTGTAACTCTTTGAATATTATTGAGCACACTTTTATCATATTCTTTTCGTTCGATTGTATTTATGGTGCAAAAATACCTGATAACAATATTTTGTAATATTTATTTACAATTACATTTATTTGGAATATTCCTTTAGCGCCATATTAGATATTACGCGTTCATAATAACTGATATACATAGTTCTTAATCAATTTGGCTTCTGCGAAATCTTAATTTATATACAATACTATAATTACAATTGCTTAGTCACGCAAAGAAATTTTATCCACCGCTTACCAGAATTTAGTATTTTAGTAATTAGTATACTGGAAATACTGGAGTAGTACATGCTATTAGTTTTAATAATGAAATAAATAAACATTATTTTGTCATTATTACAGGGGTTTGTCTCATCGAAAGTGAGAGCGCAAAGAACACTTCCAAAGTTATTGTCAAAGCTAATGGAAGTAAAAGTTTAGGACTATTCCAGGTAATTTTAAATAATCTTCATTACACTTTTACTGAAATAACAATAAAACAGTAAAGTAAACTACGAATACGAAATAAGTTTTTTTTTCAGATCAACAGCAAAGACTGGTGCAAATTTGGTTCAAAAGGAGGAAAATGTAATATAAAATGCGAAGGTAATACAAAATTAATTTATATCCTCACTGGTATTTAAAAATTTGTATCGAATTTGCACGGTTTTATGATAGGACGAGAATAGAGCATAATTTTGAATGATTTTAATTTTAAATTAAAATTTTAATCTGTAGAACTTGAAAAAGATTTTTTAGAGAATGTACATTTTTTATAAAATTTTTAGGTCTGCTTTAATTGAAACATTTAATATTGCTATGTTGCTTTCACTAAATTTTAATATTTTTTCTATTCTAATTTTAGCTTATCTTGTTTGAAATTCAAAATAAAAAAACGATTTTTATATTTTTTTGCTTTTAAATATTTGTTACGGTAGATGGTAAAACACCCAAATCAAATTATTTTAATCATAACGGATATGTACTGTATATTTTCGAAAAATAGTAAAAAAACAGTAAATTCGTTCTACTATTGACTGATAGGAACATCCTGTAGGAATTGCTTAGTTAACCCTAATGACCTTAAACTTGACTACCATTTGACCTTAGATTAAGTTACATATTTTTCACATGATTTGACGCTCATACTAGGAACGAATGGTCATAAATTAATTATCGCATAAATGTGTTATACACACACAACTTTCGATATGTGGAATAAAAAACTACTTCCAGCGACTTAGTATCCAAAGGTAATTTGCTTTGAAACTGTAATGCTAGGAATCGGCAGCTAACATAAGTTTAACTCTCACAGCTATAGCGTGGAATGGGTTTTAGAATGTGGCTTAATTTATCAGCCCAAAATCAATATCGTGTTTTAGAAAATATTGTAAATGCGAAAAACCTCGAATCGGATAATTTTCAACAGATTTACTCACCGACGACATCTCAGACGATTCTGTTTGCGCGAAAATAATTCAGCAAGAATTAGGCTTTCGAACATGGGAGGGTTGGATGAGAAGCTGCTACGGCCGGAAGCTGCCACTACCTTCCTGTCCTAATTTGTCATCTTAGACAGGTGCATATGCGATTTCGAATGTTGCACAAAAAACAAAAAGTTGGTGGATATTGAAGTCTTGCTTTTGATGTTGCACGCTTATGTGTGGTAGTTATTTGTTGATTGTTTCTCATCGTCTAGTTGTTAGTAATGCGATAGCTTGAAGGTCTTCCTCAGTTGATAATAGCATAATAACGTAAAAAATCTAAGTTTCTTAGTACCACAATACTCTTCAAATTCTCTTAAAATTTGTCAAATTAAATTTAGCAAATTATATTGCTAAACCAATATAAATTTCGTGAAATTTGCGGCGTTCAGCAATCAACATGGCCTCAATATATCCAAATCTAATTAAATTTTCCCCGAAAAAACTAGTGTAAAAGTGTGTGGAGATCGCTGGTTAGAAAAAAAATGTCCAAAAGTTAATGTGTAAAAATTAAGGACATAGGCTGAAGATCATTTCCTACTATACTAGAATATTATAGGCATGGTACATCAGTTTTACGGTATTTACAGCGAACCCACCCACCTGAAATAGGTTAAATATTTATACAAAAATTATTAACTAATTGCATAATTAATTGTAATTTTTAAAATTCTCTTTGCCTTTTTTTCGTCCAATTCCCCAAATCTAAGTTCTTTGAGTAACTCTGTCACTAACTAATAATGCCGAATTATTATCGAAAATTTTGGCCTTGGAATTACTTCCTGCCAACAAAACCGAGCCAATATGAATTTTTATGCAAAATAATGAAATTGCCGTGTGCGTTGTTACATTGAAAATATGGTTGTTATTACCGGCAGTAATTTTTTGGGTAATAGTTGGTTTTCCATAACAAACGCAAGCTAAAATCGCCATGTTTGCATTGAAGACGAAACAAAAAAAAGCTTTGACTGACTATGAATTGAAATAGAGGAGTTTGTACAGCTGATTGTGACTAATTCTACATGCTGGGATTCTATAAATTAGTTTCAGATAGGTAGATCAACGTTTTAGTACAATTTTTTTGTTACTTGTATACTAACGACAAAATAAGTACGTGTATCGCTTATGCAATAAAACCAGCAAAATTAGTAGGCTAGCTAAGGAGTCAGTCTCTTCAATCATTAATTTGCTATATGTATTATTCTCTGTGAATTTAAAATTAAATATTCCAATCACATTTTTCTTCTGATCTTAAGTAATTTCAAATATGTGCTTATTGTTTTCATATCCACAGATTTAATTGACGACGATATTTGCTTAGACTCATTGTGTGCCAAACAGATCTACAAGGAAATGGGTTTTCGCTTTTGGGAAGGCTGGGTTAGAAACTGCTACGGGAGAAACATACCATTTCCCAATTGCCCAAATTTATAAAATAAATATAAATTATGTTGTCGCTCTTGTTTATACCTATAACCATATTTCTATACCTACCTTAATCACATGCTAGTGTACTTAACTAAAGTTAGGTATGTAAAGAACCGTGCTAATGTTATGCGATACTATGATGCAAATAAAGTATTATAAATAAGTAAAGTATGGCTTCTTTAAATTGTAAATCCTACAGAGGGAGAGACAGAGAAAGAGAGAAAGAGAGAGAGAGAGAGAGAGAGAGAGAGAGAGAGACAGAGCGAGAGAAACAGATAATAAAAAATAATTTTTTCAGTGCGGTTTTCTCAAAAAATTATTTGTCAAATATGGGCATTTGAAGCACTTTCAATTCGTAATTACAAAAGTAATATAAATTAAAAGGTGAAAATATAAAAACATAGGTATGCGCTGTCTGTCTATGATTATTTTGACCACCCTGGAATAAACAGAATTCGGTAATGGATACTCACTTTACGTGAAGTTTCACGAATCAGCTATTGACGTATAAAAACTTAAAAAGCTCAAAAGCAGACGATTGTGGTAAATGTCATTTTGGGGGAATTTTCGATATGAAAATTGTTTTCTACTATTGTTTTATGAAATAGACCGTTTCCCGGTAAATTTATTTCCAAAATTTTCTTAATCATTATCATTCATCATCATTATCAATGGAACGTTTTTAGGAAGTCGATAATAAAAAAGTTTTGATGACCGTTCAACATTTAATTCCAAGCAGTTTGGAACCATCATGGAGGACTAGAAATATGAAGTGGGAAGGTGTGCATGACAATAAATATTTTGCGTGGTCAATTTGATGATTACGATGCACGTCATAAATCTTAAGAGGTGTCTACTGAAAAAAAAAACATGTTTTATTCATTTTGGATTTAATATTCGAAAGCCAAACAGTAGCAAAACTAACCAAAACTCGTAAAAACACAAGCTCTACGAAAATTATAATTGTTTTTCAGATGATTTTAAAGTAAAAATTATTCGCTAAGGATGTTTTAAGCAAGTTAGGTATTAAAATATACTATATTAGAAGTTATAAAACTACCTACGTAGACATTTCATTTGGTTTTAAAAAAATATTGGAATATTGGAAAACACAATTTCTACCAAGGTCTTTAGACAAATGGACAGGACTAATTAAGAGAAATTTATTTTGGTTATTAAATACGTAGACATATATTTCAATAATATTTGTTTCAAAAATTTAAAGAGTTAATTTATTAAGGACATCATCGGCGGCCGCTTGTTGGCCGATAAGCAATATACGACAATTTTAAAAACCATTTAGCCGGTCTGGATTCAGCATATAACTTAAGTTTCTTCATTTGAAAAATGGTGGTTATGATGATGCGTTTAACAATATGGGTGGAATGTATTAAATATGAATAAAAATAAATTTAATAAACGCCAATTTTGCGAGGAATGCTTCCATTACCCTAAACCGCATATTTTTGAACGAAATAAAAGATGACACTTATGTGACATCGGAAATTAATTTGTTTTTGTGATTTTCCTAACAAAGGAAATTAAAGGTGGTGACATTGTATGATGGTTCTTGCATTTTCTATTATGATTTCTGATTTGCATATTTTCTAATATTTATCGTTTCATAGCAGTGCATATTTTGTATTTACACTATACAGTGTATTTGAAGTATATCTATGGTATTGTGACGGCAATTATTTAAATAATAAATAAAACACAGGGATAAACTTTTAAGGTGATTTAAAAATATAAAGATTAAATGTCATGTCATTCCGGTATAATAAAGTCACATTAGTATACGATCAGACCACATTATATATAAATTATCAAATTATCAATTATCTAAATAAGTACGTTTTTATTGAAAATCTAATCCCGTTCCACTGATTAAGTAATCATAAAGATTAATTAAAATGGGGTCTATGTTATTTTGTATACAAGTTTTAAAATGTGTGTATACCGTATTTTTCAGCCCTCATCATGTTATGTTATTAATTATATAATATTTTAATTAAGTTTATTACACCGGGACTAACATTTTCTGCTCTCGCATTCGATTTTAATTGGTGCCGATAATGAGGTGGAATATACAACGATATAGAAGAAAACATAAAACACAATTCCCTATCTGTTCAGCTAAACTATCACATTGATTTCTAATGGTATCTGAGTTTAACAGTTCCAAAAATGCCTTTTTTGTTCTTTGTTTTATGCATTATTCGGTTGTGCTAGGTTGAGTTTTTTTGTCTATTTTGCGGTGTTTAAATTCTATTTTACAAATATCTCAATGCTGGCACTTCTAATAACTATATTGGTTTATCCAAAGAATAATCTGGTTTTGATAAAGATAATATTTTCCTTCTGATCAGATCTTTATCACTATTCTCCGGGATTAATATCGAGAATCACTACGTTATTTTCTTTCATTCAATGATTCACTGTTAACAATATCATTTATCGAGGATATTGGTGTTTTTACAAGTATGCAAGTTTCTTTTAAAGCTTCTTGTTTCATGAATCCTCTGTTAATTAAACACTAATACACATTTTTCACAACTGTTTCGCATCTAATGATGCGATTTCGAAGCGACATAAAAATTAGTGATATATTCGGTAAAACGCTGCCACTGATGTAAGCTGACACGTGGTCTACATGATTCGCCCTTATCTTGTTCCTTGCCTATGAAGAAATTATTGGTTTTTGGGTTTATCCAGCAACAACAGGTAAGAAGGTCGTAATTACTTTCTGGGGGTAAAGCGTGTTACAAACACTTACCTTATTGTCACATACAGTGTGTGATCAGAATGCGAATTTGAAAAACCACGATATTGTTACTTATCGGTGGCATAAATAAAATATCAAAATTATACAAAGCATTATAGCAAAGCAATAATAGACACTTTTTTCATTCAACAGATTTATTGGATGAAGATATTGGGGACGATTCAATCTGTGCGAAGATGGTCCAAAGCGAACTTGGCTTCCGTGCATGGGAGGGATGGGTCCGTAGTTGTTATCGGCGGAGCATATCCGTCGCACATTGCTAGCGTTTGTATTCCTCGCATAGGGTGAATGATGTACAATACTTTAGTAGATACCACATTAAATTGTTTTTGTTTATAGAAGGCATCTTTTGTCTATGAACCCAAAAAAGAAAGAGAGAAAAGAATTATAAACTTGGAAAGTTAAACAATGAGTAAGCGACAACTTTGCAATATCTACAATAATTTGTCATTGTTCTTAGAAGTCAAGCGGAGTGCTTGGAATCAAAAATATAAATTTACTTCGAAAACCATGTTGTTAAATTTTGGAAATTTAAGAAAATTATTTAAAACTTATTTATTTTATCTCTTCGTCTCATGAGCAAAAGTATGATAATAAAAGAGGAAACAAAACTGGTTCTTCTAATAGTTTTCGAAGTTTCTACCACGACTTAATTTACAGATATTTTTCATTTCGTGTTTCTACTACTGTTTCCTATTACGAATTTCGAAATTTTGAGATTATAAAAGGCTCATTGTTTCTGTAATAACTAGCGTTTAAAAAGTGATCGCAATCGATCTAGCAAAATTGTAGTAATAAAAGCAAAACCAAATGGCAAGAACTTTTTTTTATTTCCGAGGCGGCACAATAAAAAAACAACAATTTTTAACAAAATATAAAACAAGCGTTAGTGACACTCTAACATATCTACAATATACAAACTAAAAGTTAATCAGTTCAGTTAATAACTTAAAAGTAAAAAATACATATTGATTTTAAAGCATACGACAAGAGCGAATTTGATGTATTTACAAAACTAAAATTACTTTGGAAATTAAAGCATGAAGAACACGATCTACAAGAACGATATTAGAGTTACTCCGTATATTAGTGTTACATATTAGTTTACGACGCATACATATTTACAAAGATAGACAAACCCTCTTTATGGTCGACGACATTTGCTTTTCCAATTAGGTACATTTTTCTTCACAGTAAACAATTTCCGATTATTCCGATATTACAAGTGATTGATTAATTATTGAATTAGTTATGTTCGCTTTCGCTTATGGGCGACCAAGGTACGCAAGTAACCCAAACGAACATAACATGTACAATAAAATCATAAAGCAATAAATGTATACAAATTGCTACAAAGTCAGAAAATTGGCAATAATTTCAATTGGCATTGGTACAAAATTAATCGACAATTTTTAATGCCATTTCTATTTATCGCAAACTAGGATCGCTAGTTTCAAAAATTTGAATGTTTCAAAGAAAAATATGTTTATTTCAGAAAGCTGAACTCTGGGTAATGAGAGTGACATGCGTTGAGTTTCTGAACTGTGATAAAACTAACAACATTTTCGAAAGTGATTCGGGCTTTTGTTTGATTGAGACCAAAATATTACTGTTTGAAGAAACAAACAGAAAAAAAGTAGATTTTATAGCTTGTTTGTTTTCACCACACCAAAATATAGTTTTGAATTTATTGAAAATATATTTACTACACCTTGAAACAAGTTCGCTCTTTGCAAAACTAAAAAGATAATTAGACAGGTATTTCTGTATGTTCAGAAGGGTTAACTTTATCCCCCATAACTCTTGTTCTTGCAAATGTTTTTTTAGAAAGAAATTTACAAAAGAATAATTTACAAAATTTCTGGATTTGTCCTGCGTCGGATGTTGAAAATTCGAACTAGCTGACGTTTCACCAAGCATCCTGTTGGTTTCTTCAGAGGTTAACTGCAACGGGCTCGCATTCTGTAACCTCAACAATGCTGTAAACTGCTGCTATTTCAACAAACAGAACGAAAAATATTAACTAGGGTAAAAGCACATGAAAGAGCCTTACGACAACACGACGACAAGTAAGCTCATCGGCAGTTGTGCAACACAATCATGAAAGCAGACATCAAATCTTATTCGACAAAACTATTCAATCCTTCTGCCAAAGATAAGTCCAGGAATCAATAGAAATCTCTAAACAACCAAACAATCTTAACCCAGAATCAGTTCCTTACCTTTTACCAATATGGGAGCCATTCGAGACAATGTTCATGTCCCTCTTTTAGCTCCGCCCCCCTCAAACTGTATATTAGCAGGTACAGAGTAGAATGCGAGCCAATTTCAGTTAAGCTGTGAAGAAGTCGGCAGGATGATTGGTGAAACATCAACAACTTCGGTTCGGAAGGAATCCAGAAGATTTGTAACCAACCATTCCGTATAAAAGTGAAAGAACATATAAGCTCAATCATTTATTTTACACTTTTTAAAGTTTCATTAATTGTAACTATTTTTGTTTTTCAACTTAATCAGAAGGTTGGCTATCATTAATGGGGCATATTCAATTTAAAGTGTATCAGTGTATGTAAAAATTGGCGGTTATTAAAAAATGGCTTTCAATGTTACTAGTAAAATTTGCGTTTGCTTGAGTCGGCAATTGAAAACAAGGTTAGGTGGAAAGAACTATTGGAACCATATAAATTGAATATAGAGGCAAGTGAATAAGGTAAAATTTACAAACTAGCGGAAGTTATGAATTTTTTAGCCAGAGTCGAATGGTTCTTCCAGGCGTGTATATATTTCACATTACTATGTAATGGAATACTAATGGAATCCTGGGAAGTGTTTTGATGTGGCGATCGCAACAAAATTTGTTGTAATATAGATAAAGCATCTATATTCAATTTACCTAGTAGCAAGATGACTAGAATATTAAGAGTAGCAAAAATAACGACACTTTTCAGAGCAAAAATTATTTTCTAATCATCAGACTCCAGGCCCCGACTACCTGGCATTTTGAATGGTACAAAAATTGCGATCACAACGACACAAAAAATCCAAAAAAAGTCATTTAAATCGTTAATACAACGTCACTCGCGACTGCTATTATGGCACTGAGTAACTCAATCCTTTCAACACTTATAACTTCGTGGTCGCCTGCAACTTCACATACCGATTATGCTGAATTTGATCGTCGCATTCCGGCGGCAGAAAACACTGGTGAGTTTGGATTTTCGGTTTCAAAAGAATTCTTCGCACTCCCCAGATCAGTCCGATTACCAACACGCACAAAACTAAAAATATTGACACAAACGCTACGTCCAAACCGGAGAACCTGCGCACTTGCTCTTTAAAGACAGTCACGCATCTGGGTTTAACAAAATCAAGCGCCGGTCCTGGCTGCAGCACGTTGGCGCATACTCGATAAGGACCTCGTTCGAGTCCTACAAACGTGTACCTTGGCTCCTGGCAGGTTATCTTTCTCTGCGAAAGCAACGTATTTTGTTCCAAGATGGCAACGTTTAAGTCGCAGTCTTTTATTTGAGGATAAAGAACAACGTCCATTGACAAACTCCCTTGACTAGATAAATTTGCCTCGATCGACGCAATCTTGGTCGCTTGCCCCACGTAATTCTGCTGGTACTGAGCGTTCTGTATCAACGAAATCATGTCGGAACATCCGGGTACTATGGATATATCGTCAGTGTTTCCGGACGCGAATAAAACCACACAGTAACGGTACTTGTGATTGTTTTGGAGCTGCAGACTAGCCGGTACCGTAACTTCTAAACGTTTCGGATCTTCCAGTTCCGACGAGTTACACTTGATCGAATTGGACTCGAGTAGTACTTCGTTTAAACCGATTTCTTCGTACACGAATATGGCGTCACAACTGTAAGGCAACGTTGTCTCGTCTACGCTCCAAATAAGTTTTACGTCGTTGCCGTCGTAAAGAAACTCTTGAAGGGAAATTTTTGCTCTAGGCGATGTCGACAGAGGTGCCATAAGGGTTTCTTGTTCGTCTTCACCACACACAAGGTGCTCGTTGGGAATATCGGTCAACAATCCGTTTTCCAAGGACGGCGGAGTTGCACAAACTGCGGTGGACTTGTCATCCCTTGTCAGACTCGAATTGTTTAGCCAAGTGCTGAATTCTATAAGACTACAATCACAGTTTAGGGGATTTTCCGAAAGAGTAAAGTGCTTAAAAATCGTAGTAGATTTCATCGCATCGCTGGCTATAATTGAAATATCGTTTTCGTCTAGTTTTAGTATCTTTAAAGATTTTAACGGGTGGATTAAGTCGGCCGTAAGAGCCCTGAGAAAGTTGTGCCTTAAATCAAGATCGGTAAGGCGACTTAGATGGGCCAAAGAAGCACCGGATACTGCTACAATGCGATTGTGAGCCAAGTCTAGTTCCACCACGGACGATAGATGGATAAACGCGTGATCTTCAATCACGTCGATCAAATTATGCTGAAGGCGAAGCGAAGTCAGGTTCGGCAGACCCTGAAGAGCCCCCATCTTGATACTGCTGAGGGAATTGTAAGACAACTGAAGGTCCTTCAACGAATCCATCTTGGGAAACGTTTTTGGCCCTAGGGGACCCATTAGTAGGTTTTCTGAAAGATCGAGTTCATCCACCGTTGGTAATGGGTTCAGTTTATTAATGACCAATAGACCTAGCCGATTGCCTCGCAGTCGTAGTATTTTCAGTTCGAGTTCGTCGTCGAATGTGTTGGGCGAAATTTTCGTCAGAAGATTATTGCTCAAATCGATGAATGACAAGTTTCGCAAGCCCTGAAATCAAAAATACAAGGCGTCTCACTGGGAAGTCCTTCAAGCTACTATAATTTCAATAGAAAATTCAACATTTCAAAAGAAAATTTCGTCAAGTTTTTAAATATAACTTTCATTCCTATTTTTCAACAGAAATGATCAGACTTAAATCTAAAGTCTAAAATTTCCAAAAGAATTAAAAAATGTAATAATACAGTAGCCAAGCAAGTTGATCACTGCTTTTGGGCCAGAAAATAGAAATATTTTAACAAAGACTTTAATAAATAGAAGGTCTTTAGCAGCGAACACCCTACATCAAATCACTATACTCGTACGTTACTGTTAATATATTATAGAAAATTGCATTATTGTCGAGATAGGGACGATACAAAATAAAACTGAGGCTGAAACAGCATCTCTGTTTTATTCAAAGAGTGTTAAATAATTCAACAGTTTGTTATTTACAAGATTAAACGATGTCCCGGGTTAGGGCATGAAAACTCCGTATCTAACAGTCGCTGTAAGGAGTGGGTGATATAAAGGGTGCACGAATTTTATATTTTATTATATATTTTTTAATATAAGATACGATACAACAAAGAAATGATATTTTTCGCCTGCTTAATGCTACGAAAATCTAATATGGCGTATATAAGAAAACGGCAAACAATTTTCGAAAATGTAATTCTGACTGGACATAATATTTTTGATCATTTCAGTAAAAAAAATTGTGATCAAAAATGTACATCTAATCAATTAATAAAATAGTTATTATTTTAAAATTAATTTAAAACAAATTAAACTGATTGAAATATTTCCTGTTATTTTTCGAAATCGGGGTAATGCTTTGCGTTTATTTTAATAGAATAACTTTTAAAAAAAATTAAAAAGTATTAACGTTACTTTTTTTTTAAGTAACAATAAAATTATTAAGATTAAATATTGGCATTGCTGAGACAAAACTGCTAATAATTATTGAGAGTTACCATCAAAGACCCGACAAGTCAATAATATTTCCACAGATCGTGTCTCCTTTGGATATAATCCCTTTGGTTGGCACCATATAGCCATTAAATAATATAGCACGGCAAAAATGTTTACGCCTCAGGTGGCTACGATTATTTCGTAAAGATGGGAATGATCTTTCGCGCATGTCTTTACATTTGGCCCCCCGTTGAGGTTAGAAATGCCCACGATGAATGGACCTTCTCAAAAATGTTTACATAGTTGCTTCATAAGTTTCCGTATTATCAGAAATAGCGATTGCCTATAGCTACATGGTTGGCATAAATTTTACATACTGAATCATCATGGCTTATGACGAATATAGACAAGCAGAGAAATGCATTCCTGTTTACGTATTCCATAGCAGACCGTATTACTCAAAAATATAGCATTTTTTGTACAAACCTTAAAGGAAGCACCGTCGATCGTTTTCATTTTGTTTCCCGATAAATCTAATCTGTCAAGTTCCGGAAGGTACTTAAGTGCTTGAGTCGGTACCGCCGTAAGCTGATTATTCGGAAGTCCCAAAGCCTGTAAAGGCGATGCCAAACCTTGGAACGCGTGCGGATTCACTTCTCTGATTTCCCCGGACGAGATAACCAGCCCGTGTAACGAGATATCTTCGAGTAACGGACCGGAAATCGCCGAAACGTTTTGTACGGTACAGTCCAAGAGAGATACCGACGCAGATTGAAGAGACCGCAAAGTCCTCGCTGTAACGCGAAAATAATCAATTTAATAGAAAGGGTGATTCACGCTTTGGAGAACTAAATAGGTTTTTTTCAAGTAATGGCCATAGCGCGCCATGATCTTTCTAAGATATTTACGCACCTGCAGCCAGTTCAACTCGAAGCAAACAAGTTTGGAAATTCAAATGGAACATTACAATTCAGTTCAGTTTATTTGAATAAGACAAATTTACAATTTATGTAGGAATTGCCACAAAAAGGTTCAAAAATGGTTAAAGATAAAAAATCCAACAAAGTGTGTTATGGATTTCAATATCTGTTCTTCTGGGCCACAAAAACATTTTCCCAGTGAGTTGACACCATGTATGCATATTAGTATATTATATTATATTCGCCGTTTCAGTCGAAAGTCTAAGTAACCTTTGTTGTCATGTTACTATGAGTATCTCTTTTCCTTACTTCGGAAAAAATATATTTGCAGAGAAACCATCAATTTATTAAAATTTAATATTTTTTTGCGTAAGTTAGCTATTTCAAAATTTTGCAAGGGTTCCCTAATAGATTTACTTCAACCAATAGGTGATTTTGATGGTAAGTCATAGAGGGAGTCTCAAAGATTTACATTTCTGAAAAAAATTAATAACAATAAAAACTATTTTTTTTTTATGAAACCGTACATATTCGACATAACTGTTTATAAGTTCAATACTTTACAAAATCTCCATACCTGTCCCTAATAGATATCGCCGTTTCTTAGATTTGAATCAATAAAAATTGTTCATGATTTTTTAGGGTTGATTTTTCTTACTTTATTTAAAACTACTTGTCGATGTCAAATAGTTTTCTAGCCAATAGCTTTTGATAGAAATCTTTCTTAACTGGATTTTTAAAATGAGCAAAAACTATTATTCACTCGAATCTAAGAAACGTAACGTAGACGTAATGAGTATAGAAATTATCTATGGAGATTTTGTAGAAAAATTATTCAACTTCAAATATGTGGAATTGAATAAAAAAAGACTTTTTATAGTTAGCACAAAAAGATAAGGTTGCTTTTTTGTAAAAAAGAAATCCGAAGTAAGGGAAAGAAATAAGGTAGGGAAATGTTAACAAAAGTTACTTAGAATTTTGTGGAAACCCAGAAAACGCACTATTATAAATGCAATATATTAATATAACAACATATTAATATAACATACAATTTGAATTTTCAATATTGTCGTCTGTTTAAAGGTGAATTGGCAACGCTGCCGATCTGCTTCTTCAGGTGCCATGCCCAGTCGCCCGTACGTCTCAATCTTCTGCAACCCTGAACATAACTGCAGCCCCTTGAATGCGCGTCTATTCTCTGTTGTTTCTGAGCCAAGAGATTCGCCTTCGGCCAAAACAGCGCTTGCCTTCTACTATTCCTTTCATGATTAACTGGAGAAGATGGTACTTTTTTACGAAACAGGGAGGAAGCACTCTGCGATAAATCGATATTTCAAATGCTTCTAGCCGATTTATTAAGCTGACCTTTAAGGTCCCCCCATACAGAAAAACTGACCAAATAAAACACATCACCATATGCTGGCACATTTCAAGGTTCAGGTTATCGTCGCACAAAAGTGTTGAGAAGTTGGTTTTGGCATTTGGACCCGACATCCTATTCCATCTTCTGGGTCTGTTATCCTACTTCCCAAACATTTAAATTGCCTGGCACATTCTATTACACTCCCATCAAGACTTAGCTGTTCGTCTTCGTAGCTAATTCGGCTGCAGGTACGTAAGTATTTTAAAAAGTTAGATCATGGCACACGAGAAACTTGAAAAATAAAATAAATTTACGTCTCCATTCTAATAGGACACTCAATGCTAATAACCCCTTATAATATATAGTACGTTTGTACTCTTTCACTTCAGTTATTTAAAAACAAAAAAAAAATAAGTTGATTTTATATATCAAAATTGGTGAGTGCCAGAAGAAAACACGTCACTGAGTCCTACGTAAAAACCTAGTCCAGAGCAGTTTTCACCTTTTCGATAACTATCACCCTGCATATGACATTTCCGTGTTTCCATTCGTTTCATGAAAAAGTCGACTTTGGTAACGTAATGAGGGAGACACGCCGTAAAATCATAAAAAATGGAACACACTGCACACGGTATCCATGTTCGATACATCTTTGGGGTCACTTATCTTTAAAAAAATTTCCTATTTGACGCGCAAAATTTTTGAAAACGTCGCATTTTAAAATACCTCCTCCTATAGTTTGTCCGCTGCATTTGATAGCTTATAAAAAAAGACCAAAACTCCTTGTTATATAACTTTTGCATACACTTCTCTCAAATTTGTCGAATGCTACTTAATTTTTTTGTGTGCAAATTATTTTTACTTATATTGTGAATAATCGGGCAAACCAACCTATAATTTGGAATGCGGATTTGTCTCCGGTACATCTAAGCGTATGTGGCATATCGCAGCTGCATTCGACGATCGGCTGTTCAGAAATTTCGGGGCATTTCCATTCCTCAGAAGGCGGTGGCGTTTGAGGACCAGGAGATGGTATCGCCGAAGTACCGCTCCACCAAACGAGGGCGAATACTAGCCACCACATTCTGAAATGTAAGAAAATTATAAATAACTTTATCTCTGCGAATCTAAGACTTAGATCATATCCGCAATCCAACATATCTGTTTAATAACTTATATCAATAGATTTCGTATCATTAAAGTAATGGGCACGGATGTGCTTCAGATAGGTTTTGACAAAAACGAAATAAATACGAGGTCATTTCAACCGCATACTAGATATATAAATGCCGTGTCTAAATAACAAAAAAAATATTGAGATCATTTAAACTCTCATGTTCAACCAAATAGCTATTAGATAAAACTGTGGCCTCAGGACGGCAAAAATTGATGACCCGCACAGAGCATTGTTATTTTCGTAGAGAAGGTAATGATTTTCTATGTAAACTGCGATATCCACACACTTAATTCTTTTTGCCTGAAGATTTAATAGGATTTGGAGATCTTTTGTCGATCTATCAGCGGCCATGTTCTCTGGTTAATGCCTGAAGGTCATTCGTTAAAAACGAAGATGTCGAATAGACTGTCGTAGTTGCCTCATAAGTTCTTGTATTATCAGTATTCATTATGTTTTTAACCAATAAGTCCTAGCGGCGTTCAGCAAAAAACATATATGAAGCATTTCTTATCAATTTTTACCATACTACCTAACCAGATACCTAATTCTAATTTCTAATAAAAACTAATTTTTACCAATATTTCGTTGACAATTTTAAAAAGGAAATGCTTTTTCTCGAAAAGGAGAAATAAAAAATTAAATTGTAAAAAAAGAGATAAGCAAAAATTCGATGCCGCTTTAAAGTTTCGTTAATTTACTGTATGGCTACGGCAGCTTCTTAAAACAAAAGCATCAATAAACCCGAATGGTTGCATAAAGGAACTCACCTTATGCCTTATTAGGGCACAATTGAAAATGTGACTTCGCCGGTAACAAGAACGCTGTACGCTGAATCAAAGTTGGTATAGCCATAAATGTTGGCAAAATTAAAGCCGTCTTTTTGCTTGTCGAGGGAGATTTTAATCTTTATGAGACTGTAAATTTTCACTGCGGATTATTTAAGATTTATTGGACGAAATCGATGAATCGCATTACAACTAGGAATACTTGTATTACATTAAAATAACTAGACACATGTTCCCATTTTGCCCTTACTGTTTGTCGACTTAGTTTTTTTAGAAATCTTTGTCCAAATATCCTTTTTAATTTCCAAGACACAGTGCATCCTAAATTGTTTGCCCCTGTGGGGTATCCTAATAAGTTATGATAACCATTAACATTTGTAACGTTGGTTCGCAAGCAAAAAAGTTTTTTAGTATATCGCATTACCCACTGCATACGCACTTTTTTTAAATGCTATTTGTTAGACCAAAAAATAGCAATTGTAGCAGTTTTTATCTTTTTAGAGACTATCGACCCACAGGCTACCCTCAAAAATTGCATTAATCTTGAAATCACCCAGCAATTCCAAAATTGCTGGGTGATTTCCAAATGAGCGCCATTAAAACAATATCCAAGTTAAAAATGTTTATCTCCGATGGTTTAAAAGATAGCGCATAATGGACGTGAATTTCAGATGGGCTGTATAGTAAAGGGTATTTGTAATTAGATGAGTTTAAATAGGAAATAATATATTATGCAACAAGTGCGGTAAACGGCATTTGACTCACGAGTTTATTTGACGCGAGCGGAGCACAGCGGAGCGATTGTTTGATAAAGGAGTGACTTAAAAAGTTTACCGAACGTGTTGCATACTATATTTTTACATTACATACTACACTTATACATTCACTGACATGACCGTCAGAATTGACAAACGTCAAAATTCAAGGCGTGGGAAATATCTCTGAAAATATCCGATTACTCCCAAACCTGTGCGGTAAAATCATGACGACATGACGTAGTAAAGTGACGCTTCTCACACGCTAGATTGGTGTGTAATTAGATATTTTATAGGCGGGAGTAGAAAAAACTTATAAACGTATAAATACTTATTGGATTTTCACTACCAACCGGGATACAGGGAGATGTTTTAATTTTTACTCATTTTGAAAATTGTTGTGGCTTTTTGATCATAGAAATTCCTGCATAGGATAAGACAGTAGTTCTCTTTTTTTAGTAAAATCTAATGACGTAGTCAATTTTTTTGTTAATTCATATAGCCGTTGGATTGCACCTTTCAGGATTATTTTTTTAGAAATTAATTAGATTAGACTATTTTAAGGTAAAGTTTTTCTGGGTTGTCGTTTTAAATTACTAAACAATTTTTTCTACTCCCGTCTGTAAAATACCTAATTACCCACTGATCTAGCGTGCGGGAAGCGTCGCTTTAACACGCCAGTTTCCTTTCCCATGAATCCGAGCCACTTCGGATCGGATGTTTTCGGGGATATTTCGCACGCTTTGAATTTTGACGTTTGTCATTTCTGACGGTCATGTCAGTGAATGTATTCGTGTTGTTTTACAAAAACTAACGGTAGTAGAAAAAGTATAGTATGCAACGCGTTCGGTAAACTTTTTGAATCACTTTGTAACAAACTCGTGAGTCAAATGCCGTTTACAGCACTTGTTGCATAATATACTATTAAAACTTAAGTTGGAAACTAAAGATTGTCTTGACAATGACAGCTGAGCTATATGTATGACCCAGATACACCTAACCAAAAATTGCCTCATATCTTTGTAATTATTGATGACAGGTACTCACAACAAACCCAGAAACCCAAAAAAGTTCCACACAAAATACAAAATTTATTTTTATGACAGGTACTCACACCAAACCCAAAAACCCAAAAAAGTTTCACTTAAAATACAAAAATTATTTAATGGGCACATTCTATAGATAACCTGACTATTTTATTTTCTTTCTATTTGACATAAAAATTACTACTTCGGTATTGTTCCTTTTATTCATACAAGAAGAGAAAATTTTCAATTGTATTTTGTATTTAATTCATTCATCTTAAACATACGCTTATTCACAATGTTTTTACCACGAGGATCATAATGATAATAATTTATAATATTTTCTGGATCCTTTTTTCAGCATAAAATTTTTACTATATTCATATATATATATATATATATATATATATATATATATATATATATATATATATATATATATATATATATATATATATATATATATATATATATATATATATATATATATATATATATATATATATATATATATATATATATATTATATATTCGAAAACACTTCGAACACTCGGAGCGCGAGCATTGAAGATGCCAAGTGAGATTTTGGCGAAACGTCTGCAGGATTCCAGTCGGATGCAGGATTTGCAGGATTCCAGTCGGATGCAGGATTCCAGTCGGAGTTCAACGAGCGAACGGATGATATCCTGGAATATAGTGTCATCACATTTTTCCATCCGTGAATCAATACGTGAGAATATATATATATATATATATATATATATATATATATATATATATATATATATATATATATATATATATATATATATATATATTACAAAAAATCATTTATTTATTTATTTAGAAATGGGATTTTACTATTTGCTATTTTAATATTAAACGACCATCCTATACAGTGAATCCTAAATTCGCTGTTCTTTATAAAGTATCTTGAGAGCCATTAAAGATACACGAATAATAGAAATGTTCATATTTAATGGTTCTCAAAATAGGAGTACAAAGTGTCTCCTTTGGTAAGAACCATTGAAACACTTAAAAAGCATTGATGTTCTCTTGGGCGGTCCATCGTGTTGCGTATCCCGCAAATCAAAAACGACTATAATTAAATCAAACTCTCCATTGTATCTGATTAACGCACGCAAGTCGATAATGATGTTATTCTTGATGCTTCGCCGGAGAACCTACGCGGCTCTATATGATCGTTTCAAATCATCGGTCTTGATGTAGCTATCATGTCAGGTGGCGCACGTGTCACGAAAAACTTTTAATGAGTTTAAGAAAGTGTAAATAATCACCGTGAAATTATCATAATCTTGTGCAACGTTTATTTCTTCATTGGCTGTTGGAGTAAGAATGCGAGACCGCAGCGGAAATCGTGGGTACGCAAATGTCATGTAAGTAAAGATTTTCTACCTGATTATTCCTTAATTATTCTGAATAGCTATTCTTAGAATTCGTGGGTATAGTTTTGTATATGGATTGAAGTAGTTAATACAACATATTCACAATATTGGCGGATAAACGTTAATTGATTCGTTAAATTAGAACACTTGAATTACGTTTTGCCCTATTCGACTTCTTGGTCTTATTGTGGATTTGGGTTAATAATTGAATTGTACGCTTTCGGCAAGTAGGTATGTCACTTAAGGTTTTAGAACTATTGGACCCAAATTTCTAAAGTATTCCTTTATTCCTTTCTGAAATTCACATAACAAACGACCGCGTTTGAAAAAATCTGAACATCATTGAGGTAATTCTAGAAATAGCGAGAAATTCCCATTGCTTTAATCTAACGGGAATTCCTTTTTGGTACAATGTTTAAAGGGTTTAAAGAGAATTGTCTTTGAATGACTCTATAAATCACACAACAGATACCGTGACACAAACTAACTAAAATTATAATTTATAATAATTTCGAATAAAAATCGGAATAGAGGAGATTCAATCAATATTTTTGTGTAGACACGTGTAAAAACGACGGGTAAAATGAAACAATACCAAAATTCTGCATTATCATTAAAATATTATTTATTAAATCTAATCCAGCCATAAAAAAGTTTAACACAAGAAAAAAATATAAACAAAAATAATTCTATTCTTGAAAGACTGACTGGATTATGGGCTAAAAACAAATTCCTGCTTGAGAAGACTGGTTTGGCCTGTTCTCGGGCGGCCCAAGAACTTTCTTAAAATAAACCCGAAATGCAATCGGGCCAGTTCTGACACAAACCCCAACAAAAATGTTATTTTGGTTTAAAAATTACAATGAGTTCTGTACAATAATTGAAGTCAGTAGAAATTAATGCTTAAGAAAAATAATTCTAGAAGTCTTCTAAGTAGTTCGGAACCCGTCAACTGTCAGTTTGGTGTCATTCTGTAATAATGAATTTCTCTATTTGCGGTCAATATATAGCAAAGTACATTAATAACAAAAAGACACTAGCAAATACCAAATATTTGCTCATAACTGTTTATTAAAATCTATCAATCTATCAATTTCTCAGTTTTAAATTACTTTTTTTTAATAGCGTTAATACAATACTACAAAAAATCATTATCATTATTTCAGATATAATGTAATGAATAACAAATTTAATGATTAAATTCTCAGTAAACTTACAGCAAAAATTGCTTTCAAATAAAAATGGTTTAGTTTATTTGTTTTTCTACTCCCGTCTGTAAAATACCTAATTACACACCAATCTAGCGTGTGGGAAGCGTCACTTTACCATGTCAGTTTCGTTTCCCACGGATCCGAGCCACTTCGGACGCGTCCGAGATTTTACCGCACGGGTTTGGGAGCAATCGGATGTTTTCGGAGATATTTCCCACGCTTTGAATTTTGACGTTTGTCAATTCTGACGGCCATATCAGTGTTATTTTGCGAAAATGTACCCAAAAACTAATGGTCGTACAAAAAGTATAGTATGCAACACGTTCGGTGAACTTTTTAAGTCACTCGTATATTAAACACTCGCTCCGCTCATGTCAAATAAACTCGTGATTCAAATGCCGTTTACCGCACTTGTTGCATAATATACTATTTTCTACTTTCGTCTGTAAAATACCTAATTACCCACCGATCTAGCGTGCGGGAAGCATCCACTTCGGACATTTCCGGGATTTTATCGCACGGGTTCGGGAGCAATCGGATGTTTTCGGAGATATTTCCCACGCTTTCAATTTTGAAGTTTGTAAATTCTGACTGTCATGTCAGTGAATATATTCGTGTTGTTTTGCGAAAATGTACCCAAACACTAACGGTCGGAGAAAAAGTAAAGTTTTCAACACGTTCGCTCCGCTCGTGTCAAATAAACTCGTGAGTCAAATCCCGTTTATCGCGCGTGATGCATAACATACTAGTTTAAGACGTTTTTCTTTTTTTCCGATATCGTTATTAATACCTTGACTACATTAAAAAGTTATTAAAGCAAAAACAATAATATCATTTTGCATACAGTTGCCTGTTGTTGTAACGTTCTCAATTTTTAACCATTTTAACTCCCTTTCTGTAAGTGATGTCTTTAGCGCTGTTACATTACATTGTGATGATACATGGTCGGTCTGACTTTAATTTACTTTTAAAATTGTTATATTTAAGATGTAAGGCACTGAACATTTTATCTCCTAGAAAATTTTCATCACACCCTCAGACACTGTTGTTAAGTTTTCCATTGCGTTAATATGATACACTACAATTTAAGTACGAAATGTCGGTGACACGACTTCTTATTGACTTATTTTTCTTATGTTGTTTAGACTCGTAAAATAATTTTATTTAATTCGCCTTCCTTGGAGAAAACGCAAAATCGACTGCTTGTCCCTAGCGACAAAATCGAATAATATACCTACTTTTCCCAGAACTATTTACTTAACAATGAAAGAAATAAAATTTTGGCGCTAAAAATGGGGTACACCTAGCCTTTCATTTGTTGCAAACTGTTGGGATCCCGTAAGCTGTTATTTGTTTGTTTCTTTTTATTTACTTCAAGGCTTAGAATTCGGTTGACGACTTGTGCTGCTACATAATCTGTGGGGACAACTAGAAACCATTTGAAAAGTCATATCAAAAATTTAGATAATAATTTTTTTTTACTTATAAGCAGCTAATAAATCATAGTATGAAGCGTGACCGATCATTGACTGATCAAATACCCCGTAAATTAATGTATCTAATCTGTAGATGCACAAAAAATGAAAACTACCTACATCTTATTTCTTCAATTCGAAAGATTAGTTCATAATTATTTTGGTTTGCCCATAAGGGTCATTATTTCATTTCTTCGTATAGCTATTCCATATCAACAGAAATGAAATAAGATAGGCAACTTGAAATACAATACCTTCGGGCTATATTTGGACAGACAGGACCTGTCTACCTGCTCTTTTCATTCAAAACCCACCCTTTTGGATGCAGCAGCCCAATTCATTTTGGTTCGAGGTAGCATACAGAACGTGTTGATTAGGAATTATATACATATATACATTTCAAAATGTGGTTTTACACAATAAAAAAGATCGATAGAGAAAATAAAATGCCGCAAATTATTAATGGGTGCGTGAAAAATCCAACAAGGGGTAAGTACACTTATACATTTGTTAATTAAACGGTTTAGGATACTCCTTAGATACAGCAATTATCACAGTTATTTGCAAACCGCAATTAAAAGCAATTTGGTTTGCACATTGCTTAATTTAAATTTTAATTGACACTTAATGCGACTTAAGAATGAGGTTTGAAGACAGATCGATTTGTAAAACAGAGATCTTGGCTTGGAATTCCTTTCAGAACAAGCTCATATAGATAAAAATTATTACTGTTAATAATCATAGAAAAAGATTTTGAATTTTCTGTTCTGTCGTGAATGTCAATTTATTTTGCGTTAAAATAATTCATGTGACACAAACCACCCAAAATTGGGTCTTCGTTAAAAGTTGTAAAGTAGGGGGTTATTCTACACTTGCTCGGAATATAAAAGAATTAAATCAAGGTGCAAATAATAAGGTATAATAATAAAAGCAATGAACTGTCAAGCCCTGATTATCCAGCATGTTTCATAGGAAGCATTAAAATTTTATAATAAGATAATGAAAAAAATTAAAAAACTAGAAATAAAGATCGGTTTTTCGTAGATGTTTATTAAGTTTTGACCATATTTTTCCAAGACAAAGGAATATGTGTTCTTAAAACTGTAAACTACGCAAAAAACATACTATAAAACGCCAAAAACAAAACCTTCATCAAAACATATCTCCATTAAACAAATATTTATACAAAAGTATTTATACAAAAGTATCTGTTTTTTAAAATTTAATTGAGAAATAGGTGGAAAATTTAAATTAATGTATATTTTATTAGCCGGAAAGCGAGAGGATTATTTAAATTCGCCGGAGCCGGGACGTTCTATAAAAAACCGGGAGCTTCTCAGAGTTGGCAACCTTAATGTGCTCGTCGCTCACTGACCTACACTATCGTGTGGAATTGGATTCGTTGTTCTCTGCTAATGCATTTTCAAGACTTGACAAAAATTACCGACGAACTTTGAGATTTTTTAAAGTTATCAAATTTGGCTACAACTAGGGTAAAATTCGAGTAAGTGTCCTAAAACTTTTGAGTGCCGAATACGAATATATTTTAAGCGCGAACGTGTGCCGGCAAATTCGTTTTGCACGCCACTGCTTTTTTTGATTCCGCACAAGGCGCTGGTAGCTTTTGGAAGTTATTCAATTAAAACTAAAACAGAAGTTGTTTTTTTATCATTTGCGCGCGCGAATTCGCTGATGTCGTACGTGCCCGAAGTAGAAGTAAAGGCGCATCGCCAAATTTGGATCAACGAAAGAGTGCTGAATAACTGATTCGATCGACAACTTTTCGTTTGGAATCGTGATTTCCGTTACGTTAGATGACATAGAGCCTTGCGTTCGCGATAAATATACAAATCCTCAAAAACATTTAGATTCCCGCACCCCAATTTTTGAATTTAAGTTGTCAAAAAGTCTTTTGGATACTTTTTGAAAATTAAAAAATATTATAACATTTAGGAGCCACATTTTAACCAAGTGATTTGAGTTAAATTATAGTATTTTGAGCTCAGGAATCTACAATTTACATATTTCCAATTTCTAATGAATCATCCTGTATATACATATATACAAGAATGTATTGGAGGTAGATTCGAAATTCAAAATATATATTTGCTTATAATTTGTATTAAATTTATGGTTACTAAAAAATAATTAATCTTTCTAAAAATCTAAAAACTGCTCCAAGGCACTTGGTTGGTAAGTTCCAAATAATTCCGTACGATTTTTAGATTATTAATAAATGTTATTTATTTTATTAATTTTCAACACATTGCATTTCAACAATTAAAATATTCAGAGCAGATGTTTAATAAATATTTTATATTATTTTTAGGAGTTGAATTTTTCAACGGCTTTTGAAAGTCTCGTTTAATATTTCCAGGTTGCAATATCGAAGAAAATCGCAAGGTGAACTGCAGCGGTCCCAACTTGCTTGGCGAAACCTCCTTACTTGCTGGTAGAGATATGAACCCAAGAGTAAAAAAGAAAAGATCTTCGAAAAAAAAATCGCAAAAGGTGCTATTTTATTTAATAACGCATTATACTGCAATAACAAAAACAACAACGCCATTCCAATAACAAATCTTCGGGGTTCTTCTCTGCCTCGGTTGTTGATAAATCAAGTTTGCTGTTCTGTTAAGCTACGAAGAAGCCAACAGGATGATTGGCGAAACGTTCGGTTCATCAATAACCGACGCAGGAGGAACATAAAAGTTTTTAAATTAGTATTACAGTGGCCTGTCGAGGTTTTGGTTAGTTTTGGATAGAAAAATGCTATTCCTGTAAATTAGTTACCTGACCAGCTTTCTTATGAGACAAACTCACAAATGCCGAGGCCTGGATGGTAATGACAATTATATAGATGTATATGTATTATATATGTATTTTTTACTTATAAGTGACAAGGGGCCAGGGAAGGGAAACAAAAAATTGGGGTAATATGCAAAACTTTTAAGGTCTAAAAATTTTACATTTACATAACATAAGTTTCGTTACATTTACAAGAAGTCCATGCCGCTGAGAATTTAATAACAAATATATTTTGGCTATCGTTGTTTAGAGATTCCTTCATATTTTCAGTGTTTCTGCAGGAATTTGTGCAAATTTGGAACTGCGGGGGGCACATGCAATTTGAAGTGTGAAGGTAAGAAAACTGCAGATATCACCAAAATTTAAAAATGAAAATTTTTTGGAAGAAGAAATCCAATGGCTTCTCGATTTAAAAAAATGCTGTAGAGTTTTTATAGTATTTACGTTTTTTTAGAATTAGGAAACTAAAAATAAAATATATTTTAGAGTTAACCCTGGAAGAAGAGCTTAACTCAAAGTTACACATACAACCATGGGAGTCTATCTCTTTGTCCCGTCTCCAATACAGGAGCACCTACCATAGCCTTGACTTTTTCAGGAAACCACCTCGTACAGCCAGGCGCAACCCAGGATCATAACGTTAAATTTTTACGCCAAAAATGTAAATATAAAAAAAATAAATCAAAAAAACTTTTTATTCGTCACCCAAACAACGTCTCTATCTCAGTGGTGTTGTAAGACAGCCGATAAATATAAGAGGTCGAACGTATGATTAAGTTTGGTTATCGCATTTTGCCAGGCATGCTATTCTTTGCTGCGATTTACCGCTATAAATTATACATATAACTGCACAAGAACTGCAATAACAAACATGAAAAATGCATATGTTCCAAAACTTACAAAGAAATTTCCTCCTCGAAACGAATCTCGGGAAAATTTTATAAAAATAAATAAGAAGCAAGGGGATAAGAATGAACTGAGCGTCCCAGGTATTCCCGTTGCGTAACAAATGAAAACAAATCGATTTATTTGTCGAAATTAAGTGAAAAAAATTCAACGATTTGTCATTTATTTCACAAAAGATATTAAAATGTGCGATCCAATACAACAGATTACGCAAATGCCTCACTTAATGGAGGCTGGCGGAAGTCGGAAATTGTGGAACGGTTCCGCTGCTTTTAACTCAAATTGTTGAAAGGAAAAAACAACATTTTTTCGGTGTTATGGTGGAGTTGGCTAATTTTAGAAGTTGCCGATAGCATTATTAATGTCAGAACATGTTAACTTTTACTTGAACCAAGTGTGAATTTTGATTTTTTATTTCGTCAAACGTAAATATTTTCTGCATCCGACATTGTTGAAAATCACAGCTGTACCAATAAGGACTATGATACATTAATTTTTATTTTGTTAAAGTTGGATGTCGCAGCATTTTTTATCAATATAGCAGTCTATCATTCTAGATTCTTACGATGCTACGCATATACTTAGATAACTGGTTTGTAAATGAATTATTAAAAATTTGAGTTCAACCGTTATTAATTTAAGTAGAGACTTATAATCAAGCGCCACCACTGTCGGGGGAGGCTGAATAAAGGCGGGAACACACTGTTCTGACGTGTTATATTTGTGCAATTTTTATTATTACTAATTACAACATATGGCATATTTAAAAACCAACACGTGAAACCACTAGGTGTTATCACAACTATGAAAATAATAAGATTTAAAAATTAGAAAGACTATAATGACAACTACCTAACTAACCAAAACTAATTAAAGGTAAAATAAAAATATATGTATTTATATGCATATGCATCTACAATAAAATTAAGAAATGAAGACTTTATATTGGTATTAAATCTGGGCATCCAACTGTTTACACTACAAAAAGTAATACACCAAATGGCACCAAAAACTTTCATTTCGCAAAGAGTTCGCTATCAGATATTCTAACACAATACGCAATTGGAAATATGGCGTTCTTGAAGAAGCGTTTGCTGCATTTTTTGCCATCCTGTACAAAACTGGAAGTTTTAATAATTATTCTACTGCAAATTCCGCGAACGTAATTTAGAAATATGTTATGTATTTGACACAACTAAAATTATGTTAAAACCCTTAAAACTTAGGTCACACAAATTTTATTGAAACACACACTAAATTTTATCACAAAAACCAAAAATAATATAAGAGTGGTTCTATTTCAAAAAAATTGATTTGATACTTTTAACTCTATTGGGACACTCTGTATAGAATGAAAGTAATTTTAAAGAGTAACCATGATACTACGTTCTTAACAAACACCCTGTCTAAGTGAAACTAACCAAAATTTGCAATAAATGATCATTAGAAATTCTCTCCATCATTTTCCTAGCCGCTATCTCTGCTGCGCCTGTTAAAGCAGGGATTCGTATGGGGATCAAGAACGATCCTACGCCCGCGTTCATATACACCAACAGGATGCAAACTAGACCCGACTGCAAATTAAAATCATTATTTAAGTTGAAGCTTCAGCGGCATGCGCCAGGACTGTCATGCTGCATAATATAAAATATATTTTATGAAATGAGCCGAAGTAAAATTTTGACGTGGAATAAAAATTCACTTTTACATTTTCTCCGTGCAAATAGAGAAACGCCACTAAACCCCAGCACTTTTTTAGCAATCTCGAAAACATCAGAAAATCAAAATATATTATTGTAGAACCATCCGAAAGTAAAAAGAAAAATTCTTAAAAAACTTCTTTAAACAACTTCTTAATTTTTAATTTATAGGGTGCTAAAAATGGAGAAGGGGCCATGAATTCGATCTAATGGCAGTGGCGTTATAAAAAAGTTAATCAAAATTTACAATAGAAAAGGTCGATAAGTAATAGGTATCCTTGCCTTTGTCTTGTTCACTATTTACCGGTATAATTCTCCTGAAATCATTTGCTACTATTTGATGATCTAGAAATATATTTTTAAAATTCTTAAAAAACCTCCGAAAAAAGTACATATAAATTATTATAATTGAAAATTGAAAATAGCGTTTAAATTTTTTTTATTGAGGTATCTTGTCTTGATGCTGTATGTAATAAGGGCTAAGGGACTTTATTTATTACTTAAAATAAATAGAAAAACCCATTTTGGTATTCTTTTTTAAGGCTACAGCAAACGATAAATATGATAGCTGCTTGTAAAAAATTGTAATAGTATTATTTCGCAAAATACTCAAAATACAAACGTATTTACTTATATATGGACATTTAACCAATATTTTCTCTTTCGGGAAAAAGATTAAAATTTTAAAATTCCTTTTTAAATTTATGCTAAATCAAGAGGCAAAGAATACCAAAATACCGATTTTTTCTGAATAATATAATAAATACCAGCATGAAATTATGGGTTTTCTACATACACTAGATTGTTAAAAATAGTTAAAATATATTACAACTACTTACTAAACAAACAATAACTTATTATACTTATCGGACATCAGTTTTCACGTTTATGAAAAAGAAAAGTATCCCAATTATGTACTACTTAAATAATTTGAAAGTGTATTTTCTAAAAACCCGACATTTATTATTAGAAAATACAGTTACAAAAAATAAGCCACTAGTAACTTTTTGTTTTCATGAAAAAACTAAATAGCTGTAAATTTTTATTATATATATTTCCTTTCATTTTTAGTTCTTCGAATAACTACCTACTCGGATAATTTGGTAAAAACTTTTTCATTCCACATTCCACAGAACTAAATATTATACAAATATTATATATAGGGTTTTGGTAAAATATTTAAAACACGAAAACTTGCCGAAAAACGATTTTCAAATTTAAAGAATGTCATTTCAGATTTCGCATTTATCATCTATCTTCGATCTTATTACGAGTGCCGTAAAATTTCAATTAATTCATATAATCGATAAATTCATAGGGCCACATCTGTTCTACTTAAAGAATGTCGATCTCATTGGGACTTTCAATCAGCCCCAAAATGTTTTCCCGCGGCAGGTTTTGCGATGCAAATCACCGCAATTTCCAAAGGCTTTCCCGCCCAGATGTCTTGTCTTTTCGCTTTGTATTCTAATCGAATTCTCTTAACCTTCGGTACTTTTAAACTCAAGATATATTCCAGCTGAACGGCAACTGCCGAATCTATAGCAATAATAATATCAGTTAATATCTTAAATAGATGAGAATAAAACCTGATATTACGGCGAAGAGAGAACTGTAAAGTACTAACGAAGAGGATACTAAACCAAAACTATTGCCTCTATCACTGAGAGACAAACGATAATGACACGGAAGAAAATGAGAATTTAAAAGGCGTGCTTTGGCAAGAAAGCTCTGATAATGAGTGCCAACTCTTTTTAAACTGCCTCTTAAACTGTCCAATCTGAATTTATACGTATTTTGAAGACAGCAAGGTAAAAAATTGGTGATTTAATCATACTCGTCTATACTATCTATTCTTAAGAGTATTTGCAAAAAATGGAAGCGATTTATCATTAAGTGTCGATGCTTAAGAGGAAGAGAAAAAAAATGTTTTTTGAGTAAGCACAAATTTGATTAAAAAATGAGGGTTTCAAGTATAATATTAATTTTTATAAAAAACTGTAGCATAATATTCTTTTTCCTTAAAAACCCCCCACGGACGTCAATGCTAAAAATATAAAAAAATCTTTTACCTTAAATAATTCTCCTTAATGGTAAAAATTCAGGTTAAAAGATTAGGAATAAAATTTTATAAAAATATCTGGATTGAAAAGAAAATTATAATTTTTTTTTCTTAAAACTTTAACACTCTGTAAGTCCAAAATGATGAAGATTACGGCGCATATTGAAATTAAAATCACTCAAAGATTTTAATATATATATATATATATATATATATATATATATATATATATATATATATATATATATATATATATATATATATATATATATATATATATATATATATATATATATATATATATATATATATATATATATATATATATATATATATATATATATATATATATAATATAATCTCCCTACGCGATACCCAATTATGGATCAAGCGCGAGCAAAGTTTCACTTTAACTCGTTAAATGCGGTGGCGAGCCACTTGGACGTCTCCGATACTTTAGTTATGGGTTTCGGAGCGATCGGAAGTTTTGGGTACATTTTAGCTCAGATTAACGTTTGATCAATTCGGTTGGTTATGTGACACGTGATTCGCGCTCCAAAAACTAATGGACGTAAAAAAATAATGTATGCAACACGTTCATAAACTGCTTTATCAAAGTGGTTGCATAATATACTGTCAAAGATTTAATAAAGTTTTCTTCGAATTATATAATACGCCCCCAAAACTATCGAAAACTGAATAGTTTTAATACGGAATTATTACGCCCATGTAGCAAATATGATTACATGGACTAACAATTGCACATGTTACCAAAAAATAAATATTAAAACGCCAACTGCGACAACGCTTGAGATAGATGGACAAATACTATAATATAAAATTCAAACGGCAACCAGGAGTTTATTACAATAAATATACGTGTGGTAAAGAAAAATGTTCGTAATGCAGGTCGAACGAAACTCGTATAAATCAACTACAAAATGTTCTCGAAAAAAACCCATTCCCGGAAACTATGTGTTCAGCTCCGAACGACTGTAAGAATTGAATTATTATCACCCATATTTTGTTCACAGCGCACTCAAAGCTCTTAAAGGAGAAGTTCAAGTCCTGAAACTCTTCGTAAACATAATTTTTGTGTCAAAACGACTGGGAAACTTTCAATGCGTTTTTTATCAAGGAAATGAATTTTAACAGGAACATGGTTTTAAGTTTTAACTAAAATATTACAATTTTTAATTTGTATTTACATTAAGTAAATGTTGTTTATAGACATATTTTGGGAATATTTTTGTGAAACCGCATGATTATTTGTAACGTAACCATAAGAACTGATTAAAGTACCCGAAACGCTCGAACTGGCTTGCGACAGTATATACTGAAGCCGATATTATAAGACAACACCATGCGTGCATAACTGGGTCTTTTAAAGTAGGAAGTAAAAAAAATAATGATAAGTTTATTAATTCCGATTCAAAAATGTTCCGGGAAGACTATTTCGATTAATAAAACACCGGATCACTTTCGGGTTAATTTATTTTCCATTCCACCGATTCCACCCAATCCACAGATAAGAGAATATATATTCGATCTTACCGTGACTGGATCACAAAACCGAAACAATCACAAGAACCCACCTCTTCCTTTTATATATCTAGTATAACGATGATCAAAAGACCACAGTAAATTGCACAGAATGGTTGTCAAACCAAAACAGACATTACGAGGTGTGTTCAGAAAGTAAGGTGACTTTTGTATTTGGGCGGGCTACAGACATTCGAACTTTGATATATTTTTTTTGTTATGTTGGTACACATAACATGTGTTAATAGTTGCGGCCAGTTTACACGTTTACTTTGTTTTGTGAGACAGAAGCGTCAGACGTGTTTTGTATGCTCGGGGATTTCCTGTCGTCAAAAAAATAGAACAAAGAATTTGCATAAAATTTTGTGTACGAAATGGACTACAGTGCTGCAAAACGATTGAAATATTGACAACGTCATATGTTGAATCTACTTTGAACAAAAAAAAATGTTTATCAGTGGTACAAGTTGACTGAGAAGACGCCGATAACGAACGTCGATCTGGACACGCCAGCACATAAATAACTGACGAAAGCATTGAAGAAGTGAAACAGTTGGTTTTGAAAATCGTCGAATCACTATTAGAGAAGTGGCTGAAGACGTCAGCATCTCTATTGGCTCGCGCCACGCCGTTTTTTTTTCTGGCATGTAACCTGTAGCAGCAAAATTTGTTTCGAAATTGCGTAATTTTGAACAAAAGGATCGTCGAAGGAGCATCGCTCAAAAGTTGGCAAACAACGTTATTGATGATCCTGATATGCTCAAAAAGGTCATAACTCGTGACGAATGATGGGTATATGATTATGAAGTTAAAGCCGAAAAAAGCCCGTCAAGTTAGATCAAATGTTAAGGTTTTGCTTACTGTTTTCTTGGATTATCGTGGCGTAGTACATCAAGAGTTCTGACCTCAAGTTCGTACGGTCAATAAAGAGTATTACCTTGAAATTATGCACTTGCTCACTCATCGTTGCGTGTATTTAACTTTTTGGAAAAGAACAAAACGACAATCATGCCTCAGCTACCACATTCACCTGATATGGGGTCCTGCGAGTGTTTCCTGTCCCCAATACTCAAGAAACCCATGAAAGGAACGTGGTTTGGAACGAATAAGGAGATAAAGAAAAAATCGCTGGAAAAACTCAAAGCTATACAAAAAGGTACTTCGAAGATTGGAAAAAACGTTGACACCAGTGTATTATATACGTGGGGGATTTTGAAGGGAACAGCATTAATTATGATGAATAAATATATACTTTATGATAAAAACTTAAAAGTTATTTTATTATTTGAGCACACCTCGTACCTTGCGCGAAATTCAAATTTAAATTTCTATCGCCTACAATCTGCACCCACGGGAGATAATACACACTCGCTTAAAAAACCGACCCCAATTTCAAGAGAAAACCATGAACCGCTTGTTGATTTCGATGATTTTTTTTAATTGAAGAAACTAACGAGAACATAAGCTGTGTTCTTCCCCCTTCTGCCAAACTGACGTCATCAATAAGGTTTGTTACAAATCCTGTCATAATGAAGGCTGTCAGGTAGGAGTTCTGAGATCATGCGAGAAGAAATTTTTAGGGAGGCCCGTAGTAATATTTGTTGAGAACGCCGCCTTGAATGGGCACCGATATATCGAAGATATTCTCCACAACGCTGTTGAATGGAGGTTATTATATAATATATAATATTATGTACGTTGGTTCTATAAAAAATGCCTCTATATACTAGCATACTAGATATGTATATGTATTACGTAATATTAGGAAAGTGAAAATTAAATATAATTCTGTACAAAACAAGTAACAAGTAAAACTCTTGGATAAACTAGTTCGATATTTTAGTTTGTACGAGTCTGTTGGAAAAGTTAATGTTACATAGCTTTCAAGGTTACAAAAAGAATTCCAAACTTGCGAATCTCTATTATGTTTTCCGTCATGTCTTTTACTGAAGGAACATTGATCATGGTCACTTCCTCAATAGCCTCCTCGTTCAGCTCATCTTCACTCAATTCTGCATTTGTTTTTGAAAAAAGTAAAGTAAATCAGTCATTATTTTAATGTTACCTGTTGACGCTAACTGGATAATTTCGTCTTCTGTCAGATTCGGTTGGAATAACTTGATCGTCTATTGAAACGTCACTTTCGAAGTCGAAATGTTCAATCCTATTCCTAATCTCTGCTTCAAAGGCTTTCCGCGTGTCAATATTTTCCTCGGTATGTTCACGATCTAATAAATGTTTTTTTAGCCATTCCGTTAGAGGCAATTCATCATCAGGGTCGAAATCATCTTCTGCTTCAAAGAATCCTGCATCTTTATAACAGTTTGCAATAGTGTTTTTGCTAACTTCCTGACAAGCACGGTGAATAAAATTTGCAGCATCCAATACGCTCACTGAAAACTGTTGTCCATCATCATCTTTATCAGCAAAATCTTCCTATAGTGATACTTCAGGGAATGGATTATGCCTTGATCCATGGGCTGCAGTTTTGAACTAGTATTGGGTGACATAAAAACCAGTTTGATTTGGTTCAACCGAATATTGGGATGTGCTAGACAATTATCTACTAGAAGAATAATTTTTCTGTTCTTCTTCAATTCTGTATCCCATTGGAGCAGCTCTTTGGTAAATAAGTCAGATGTCATCCATGCTGTGTTGCTTGACCTGTACTTGACTGCCAGGGTCATGTTTTTAAAACATCTTGGGTTTACTGATTTTCTGATAGCAAAAAGCTTTCTGTTTTCTGTCCCAGACATGTTTGCAGTAACCAGAACTGTTACTCGAACCTTGGACAATTTTCCACCTGCACACCTTTCTCCTTGGAATTTCAATGTCTTATCAGGGGTTAGTTTGTAGAAAAGGCCGGTCTCATCGGCGTTGAAAATATTGTCACTATCATAATTTCTGCAAAGACCAGGCCAAACCGTTGTGAGCCAATTATTAACAAACATTCGTATCAACTGATGCAGACTCACCACCAATTTTTTCCGCAGAGATACAATTTCTCTTTTTAAATCGTTCAATCCAACTTCTGGAACACTCAAAATCTCTTCGTTCTATTCTACTTCCAATTTCTCTTGCTTCTTGTTGAAGAACTGGACCACTTATGGGAACATTTTCCTTTCTTTTTTGGGTAAACCATTGTCAAGGTCCCCTATTGACGCCTTCATGAGCTAATTTTCTGAGCCTTTTACAACTTGCATTCGCTTGATCATAAGACGAGAGAATCTTTTATTTTCAGGTAATGGAGACAGTTCCTATAGGCATCCATTTCATAGCTTTTTTTTTTCAAAGTTAATGCTTTTCGTTTATTCTTCTCAATTTGAAGATCTGTTACCAATATTCCCCACGAAATCTAAATCACAATTGAGATCAAAACAATAACAAAACAAATGTGCTATGTATTTTAACCTTTCTCCGGGGAATTACCGGGTGAACCCCCGAAAAGTTCATTAAAAACGGAAAATGCATCTTAATCCTGACGACATTTGGTTCACTATATCCGAAAGTTCGCTATATCCGGGTTCACTATAAACAGTAAAAATTTACATTTACATATGAGACTTTTTGAGTGTATTTTAAAAAGTGTTCATTATAACCGAGTGTTCGCAATAAACGGTACTATATCCAAAGCACATTGTATATCAAAATAAAACGAACGGTTCAAAGGAAAACTTTGAAGTTGAGGTCAGTTCTGAGTGGCCGGGTTTTTTTGCCGGTCAGTATAATAAGCCTGGGTTTAGATTAATTTCTGAGGTGAAGTTTTAAACAATTTTTTAAAATATTTGTTGCAGATGCAACTTTTACAATTTAAATATCAAAAACGGAATAATTTTTTATTAATGTAAAAACCGCGGCTAACGAAGCTGACGTTTAAAAATGACACACATTATGAAAGTTTTCATTTATTTTTCTAAACACTTATTCGTTTTGTAAGTATTTATCGATCAAAACATTTGCTTACGAATCTTCGTGTAAAAACTATCCCTTCTACCATGTAATAGCATTTTAAGGATTTACATTTTTTTAAATATACAAATTTTTCCGAAATAATTCACAGTGAAGACTTATTATGACTAAACTGATTATAATACGTGTTTTTGATTTATTGGCTTCTCTTAGGTTAACAGCATTCATTGCAAAACGTGTGGCCAATAAAATCACGAAAGTCGTGGTTTACTATTCCATCCGGGCATTGGCCACGCGTCATAAAAGGCCGACTTTTTCGATGCGTAGGCCACATGAAACCATCAACAACAATTATTAAATGTATGTGTTTAGAATATTAGATGGCATTGGAGGAAGTCGTCGACGTTATAGTACGACATCCGCCTTTGCGCTTTACGATTATCGTAACGCTATAACCATTGTCTCCGAAAGCCAACAAACAAATGAAATATGAGAATTAAGCCAGTAGGATATTTTCAAACGTGAAATTCCTTTATACGGTTCAGTGAAGAAGATATTTTAAGAAATTATTGATATTGTGTTTATATGCGTGGGTTATTTCAATACATTTGGTACAGGTTTCGCTGCTATTTATTAGTAAGGGCCGGACTATAATAATTGTATAGATAGAAGATAGAAAAGAAGATAATAGATAAGAGATAAGAGAAATTAAATGCAAATAGATTTCAGTGGAAAATTACGCATCCTTTATTCCTTAGCGTTTAGTTGTATTACAGCAATATGTGACACCCGTGGAGAAACATTGATGAATGTTCATCCAATATTCCGAAGAAAAAGCAATCAAAGCAAATCAAGAATGATCCATAAAGAAACACCCGCCAAATCTTTTGAAAGACTTGATAAAACGAAAAGTTTTTAAAATGCATCGATCTATAGTGTCATAGTGTATGGTACCTTGTGACTTCTTTGTGAACTACCATGAACATAAATCGGCAAAACTTTGCATTTGGCTGTTACCAAACAAAAAGAAAAATATGATGGTAATTAGATTTACATCACAAAATATGATTCTCGAAGAAATAAACAAAATATATAAATATATATAACTTTTTTTATAAAAATAAATTTCCAATGTAACACCAAGAGATTTAATGGAAGTCTGTTTTGATATATACGTAGTTCGACAGACATATTAAATATATTAATATTAAGAGGATTTATTGTGGTGAATATCGATTGTTCGCTATAGGCCATCGAAACCTTGAAGTTCTCAGTCCATGGCATATACCTATTACAGCGATAGGATTATATGCAATAAGTTCCTAAATTTCACTTAGTTTCGGAGGTTGTCGATAAACTATATATAGGAGCAAAATTGTTATTTGGGAGTCCATTTATTTAATATGTTTGAATACGATTGATAAGCGCAAAAAATCTGAATAAAAATATGAAATCGAGTTCCAGAAAAATGTTTAATAATTTTAATTTTGCTTTTTTTATAAATTAATGGAAGCGGAACTGAACTAAAAAAAAATAGGGATTTGGATTTTGAAAATTTCATATTTATTATATAGAGAAATCTAAGAAATGAATGAATAATTAATAACATGAAGTATTCTAATTCTATTTGGTAATAGGTTACAGGAATGATTATTTTATTTAAAGTCCAAAATAATTTTGCAAATATCATTTGATAAATGATTGTGATATGCTACGGATTATATCAAAAGTTTCTGTTAACAGCATTTACATTAGACGCATTAATGAATAGCCGTAACATTTATTTTTATTAAGGTGGTTTAAATACCTTAGAAACCAAAATTTTATGTTTTTAATTGCAAACTTTAGGAAAGTATCTTACCAGCCAAAATTTTTACAATTACAAAAAGAATTGACAAAACCTATCCCGCAGAGTAATAGTAGCAGTTTTTCCTGTCATTTCTATTAAACCACGAATACGTTAGCTAAAACCTAATCAAGAAACGCATACTTAAAACCGCATAACTCAATTTTCAAGAAACTGTAAACTTTTACAAGTTAAAAAGCATTTTTCGATTAAAGTTGCAATAGAAAGAAGACGAACCAGAAACAAAAGTTACTGAGTGACAGTTTATTTATGTAACTAATCCAGCGTTTATTAAATATAACTAACATTCTGAACCATGTTTACTTAAGATATCCGGTGAATTTTGACGTTAATAAATCATATAACTTTCCCAAAGTGAACCATTTTTGTCAACGGCTCTGATTATGATCGAGTCAGAACGAATATGTTAATATATTTTGATAGTATTAGGTCGTTACAACTAAAGTAAAAATGTGTATAGTAGTACTACAAGGGCAACACTATTTGATCTTGAGTGGGTAATTATGTAAGTTAAGATAATTAGGAGCTAATGGAAAATGCCAAATGGTTCTTTTCAATATCTTTTAATCATCTTCAATCGATCAACTTTCCTTTACAAAATGTCATCAAACTATTTTAATTTCTTTGCACATTCAAGCAAATAATATTAATTTCTCATAAATTATGAAAATTTCCTCGAAGTTGAGTGATCAAAACAACCTATTACGAAAGGCGAATCTCAGTAAGAGTGCTCTGCAGAACCTGTATCAAACACTGTGTATTTCAGCAAATTAAAAAAAAATTGCACTGTTCAGTTATGATCTTACCAAATTACTTAATCGTTTTAAAACAGAACTGCAGCAGTTCGTTGTCAGGTTTGCAGAAAGTACTTTGTGACTTGATATGTTGGAAGTTTAAAAGCAAATTCGCTAGAATTTCCAGTAATAACTTTAAGAACCTCGTTTATAAGACAACCCTCTCGAACGGTGGGGCAATTTTCTTAGTGCCAAGTTGGGGGGTTAATTTTGAATGAAAATTCATCATTTTCTTATCCCGTCTGTAATCTTAACAAGTTTTGAAAGTTATTTTATCCCATGATTATGCTTTTAGTGTGGGGATACAACTTTTTCTTATTTTCCGAGTTGCTACTTTATGCGTCGAGAAAAATGACAAACCGATAACACGGTTGTATATCACAAGTTTCCGGATAAAACTGCATGACAAGGGCTAAAAATATTAACCAAAATGGTATTATAAAACAGACAACTTTTTCCCAAATGATGAATATTTGTTTTATTTGGAGCGTTCAAAAAACCCTCCGAATTTTAACAAAACATCATTAACAAATTTCTCATGTCATCAAAAACCCAATTCTACCAATTATAGTCTAGAAATTGGAACTATTTAGAAAATTTTGCAATAAAGAAAAATAAAACACATCAAACTTTGACACCCCGCATATCGTAAACAAATTACCTTGGATCATTACTTGAAGAATCACGCTTATTAAAAACACCATGTATATCTCATTGGTATATTTCTATTTATCTATTCTATTACATCTGTGATAACAGTATGTTGTGTGATTATTGAGTTTTGAGAGTCTATTTTTTTTATATCAGTCCCACCGTAAATTCATTTTGTTCTTTGCATTCTGCAATTTTGTATTTCTTCAAATATTTAGTAGAAAATAAAAACTATTCCTTAACGACGACCGGACAGCTGCGTATCCGATATCTGCTGTAGATTAATGTTCATTATTAATTCCACAACCCATAAATCTACGACTACGCATATTTCTTACGGTAAATTTTTACGCAACGAAGAAAATTACGCTACTTAGAATAACTCAAAATATTGACCAAACCGTATTCCGAGAAACTTTAATTAATTCCAAATTTATTTTCCCTTCCACGTTTGTTGTTGGGTAAAATAAATTTACCATTTTGTACGTAGGATTTCAGAACATGTGAGTAGTTGGCCTTAATTAAGACCATTCGATCGATAGTTTCATTCAGGTATCGGTCCCGTTGAGATTTGGAACCCACGTTTTATACGGGGTGTTTCGTGGTTTTAACGCTGCGACGTCGTGTCTTCTTCGAAAAAGTAACATAAACATCGATATTTTAAATAGGACATCATATATATTATTGCTTTTTCCGATCCGCTAATACTTTATGATTTAGAGAAAATAATTATTTTCTCTGCAAAAAAGGCACTACGGATAATTAAAAATTCAAATTTTAACGAACACTGTAAGCCATTGTTTATTAAACATAAAATGATGACGGTTCCATATATATTTATATTTTCAAGATTCTCATAGGTATGACACCCGGAGTGCAAATAATCTCGTGCTTCCGAGATACAGGTTGCAGAAATCAAAACAAAACTCTCCTTATATAAAGCTTATAACGCATTGCCAAAATCTTTTAAATTTTTAAACGAAAAACATGTTAAACATAAAATTAAAAGTTTTCTTCTAAGTAAGGGCTATTATAGCGTTGGTAAATTTTTTGAAGAAAACATCGGTAATGACGTGTTGCGGGGCGTTGTGCACTGACTGTCCTGTGTTATATACATAAAAATTTATTTTTTTATTTGTTGTCCTGTTATTGTGAAGTTATATACATTGTATATTATGTAGTATATTATGACGTTATATACAATTTTATGTTAGCATATACTTACATATATTCAATTTATTTTTTTTTCCTTTGTATGACTTGCTACAAACAATGATATTGTAAACTAGTCAATAAACCATCTATCTATCTATGTTAATTATTTCACTTTCTGTTTGACAGTTCTATGAAATTTAGTCATAATGGATTTGCGGTGCAAATTTAAATGATAAAATCGGTTCAAAATGGAAAGAAACTAGTATTCTAATGCTGTTTTAATGAATTTGTTTATTATGCAAGGACAATGCAATATTATAGCCAGAACATGCAAAAAAAAATTAAACTTATCCTGATTTGCAACACATGAACAAGAGAAATTTTAAAAACTATTTAAACTAACAAAATATTAGGTACATAAAATAAAAATTGTACACGTTAGATCGATAGAGAATCCCGTCTAACGTCTTTCTAACGTCTAAGTCAAACGTCTAAGGTACCATCCACCGTGAAATCCCCCGTAAATACCGAAACAGTATACATGAGAAACAATGACAGATAGCAAAATTGTTAAATGGTATTGGTCATACAAAATTTTATTGATAATTTAAAGAAAAACTGAAAAGTGATCTTTAATTGTTTTTTCCAAATCTGAAAAAACATTTTTTATTTCCGCTATTTAAATTTGCCATTTAACACCAACTGTCAGATTATTAAAAAATGCGATCTCAATGCACGCATCATTAATAAAATACACACATGTAGATAATAAAATCTCTAGACTCTAGACACTCAGCTGATGCAATAGATACAGTTTTATCTTATTTAAGAGGTACTTAGCGTATTTATTTGCCAGTACGCTTTCATATACCAAAATAATAAAACGTCAACGAAAAAAATCCGCTTGTTAATCCATATGATTACCCAATACCATATCTTCTAGATGGTTTTTTAAATTATATGATATTACATAGTTCAAATAATTTGTTTTGGAATTGCTGCTTTTGTATTAACATTCTAAAGTGGTAAAACTTACTAATTGATATCTAATTTATTTTCTAATTAAAGAGTGTTTTATTTGGCGCAAGTGATCCCATTATCCCATCCCATTATAGCAAAAAAAAAAAAAAAATTACACCCGTAGGTCTTTAATACGCCAACGCAGGCCATTTTTATATTACAGTGTTTTTCCAACCTCCATGTGCCTCCCGTCAGTCGACTGCAAAAAATCATCTCCGTTCAAACTAAACTTAATCAATCTTTAATTAATTAAAGATCGGACAACAAAAATCTGAATCGTTTACTATTCCATTGAAGTAGATCCATAATTCAGAGGCGAATGAGTTGTGACATCGCCAAAACGTAGTAAAAACCCTAACTGATGTTTGAGGTACCTGCGGAGATGAGTGTTTACAATATATTTTTTATTTGCTTGGTTTATATTGAGTCCCGACCACCCACGGGTTACCTATGGCTTTTTAACGATATTGATTAAATTTTAAAATCAAATCGAGAGACAATGGCGCCACTAATACAGTCGTTCGGATAAATTGGCCATTTTTTGATGAATCGATGAATTTATATTGTCGGAATTTGTAATTTATTATTTAAATGCAATTCGAAATTATGAACTGGTTTTGATTAAGGCATTATTAATCAAATTTCAGCGTTTTTTTTTGCTTCGAAAAGTCAACTCATGATCCGAAAATATAAAACACAATTTGACTGTAGAATATGTGAATAAAATCCCAAATCTGATAAGGCAAACTTTTTACGCATCAATATGGCGGCTTGTCCAGTCTCCTAGTTTATTTCGGGCATAGAAAAATTATACAAAAATTTGTATTATAAGCAATTACGAAACCATTAAGAGAGTCACGGAATAAATAGTACATTATTTTTTTACACAGAAAATTGGTTTATGCCGCCCAGATGAGCCATTTTAGAAGAAAAAACTTACTTATTTACAACTTTACTTACTTATTACAACTTTTATAAATATAAATGAGTATAAAATTTTATTCAAATTACCGTTTGGGGGTTTTCGACTATTTTACCAACTAAATAAATATACTTCATTTAGCATGAGACCTATAACAAAAAACAATCATATGTACATTGTAAATGTATCTGCCAGCAACAAAATTCAAAATTCAGGATATACATAATTTTTGATTATTCTTTTAAAAGATATTTAAATTATCACACTCTTTAACATTTTTTGGAAACACAATAAACTCTAGCAAATCTTTATTAAAATAGTATTCAACATATGTATAGTATTCATCGATTGACTAAGATGAAATCAGTACGATTTCCAGTATTATAATCATGAACATTTAAAAAGTAATTAACCCTATTACTAATATATGACGACATTAATTCATTTTAATATAAATATAAAGGCATCAAATATTCAACGAACTTCATCACATCAGACGTGTATATCTAATACATTTCAGAATTGTGCGCATTGCTCTGTTTTAAATAAGTTGAACAATAGTGCAAATGTGGCGCCGCTAAGCTATACTAAAGCAACAATTTTTAATTTTTGCCTGCTCAAGATATAAAACCCACTTTTTGTGAAAACTTTTTGATTATACAATCACATAAAAGTTTAATTGTCGATTTAATACAATTCCCATATATTTTATTTGTTTCTCATACTGCAAATTAACGCCATTTATATCAATTTTAAAACATTCTAGATCCAAACAACTTAAACTATGCTTTTTGCCACACAATTATTACTGATATGATATGTTCAATGATCTGCACAAAATATTTATTAAATTCACTGTTGTTCCAGTGTACTGTATTCAAATGTCTCCATAACTGTGTTGAATTTTGCTTTATTTTCATCTATTACCTTTCTGAAGTATTTGTTTTTTCATACTTAATTATATTAACAATGTCGTATTCTAACCCATTATTTCATCATTTGTCTTATTTCATATGTTATCCATGCTTTATCTTTACAGTGCTGCTTCCTTGTTGATTTTATCTTGGGACACATTGTATTTAGTATGACAGTTATATCTTCTACAAATTTATTGGCAATCACGTCAACATTTGAGAGCCAACCATTCCACTGAACTTCCAGTGATGAAACTGATTATTTTCCCAGCACCTTCTGAAAGAATCTATTGGTGTATTTTAAAATAAATAGTCCCTTATCGCCACCTTATCTAAATGGTGGACAAAATCTATTTTCATTTTGAATTTTCACCAAGGGAAACATAGCGACATAAAATATGCATTTTGCAATTTAATACGATAAAAAAGTTGATCTACCTATGGGTCAATTAAAATTTCGAACTCAACTTTTTTATTCAATTACTCTTTTAAATTGCAAAAATATTTTAAAACGGTCAGTTTCAGGGGCCGCAAAAATTTTACTATTCAACCTTTCATGACATTTCAACGCGAAACAAATTAAACTCATTAATACTTATACTCAAAGCCCAAACAAAATTCCGTCTCAGCAGAAAATCTAGACTTCGTTACGAGGTAAAAGATGGAAGCTAATTTACGGCGTCTACTTGTAAATCCCCATCTTTAAAGGCCGCAATAAATATCTTTTTAATTCAATTTAGCTGCCGTTCAACACAAATAAAATAAATTTTCTTGAATACAATACATAATCTATAATTCATACACGATTCTCCATCTCCGTTGGCAAAAACCAACATGTTCATAGCCAGGCAGCTTGTTACAATACGATTTATACCTCTTCTCTCGGACCAAACGTAAGATAAAAGAAAGGCAAGCTTACGGACGGACCTGGTAGTCTCCGTAAAGAAAATTAAGAAAGACAACATAACTGCCGCCTGAATACAATCTTGGAATTTTTTGCGGGGTGACTGTATTTTCATTTGATTAAGGGTTATCTACTGACCGGGCTGATTGGACGATTTTTTTAGGACATTCTCCTAATTTATTTCCATTTCTTTCGGATGTATCTCGCTGATATTTATGGCATCTGCAGATCCGAACGGCGAACGCGATATGATCTCGAATAGATGGCTAAAAGATATGCTTTCGGAATTTCATTTAAGATAGAAGCGAATTTATACGTCCAAATTTATGGAATTCTTAATTGATATTCTGTGGTCGGGACCCCTGTTCAGATTTAGCGAGTCAATAAATATTTGCTGCTTTCCATTAAACCTCCCTTGAATATTTAATAAACATCGGCCCTTCCAGTCAATTGAAGAAACAAAAATTTTCGTTCTTTTTAGCAATAAAAAAGGCATCAACTGCAAACTACAAAAAGTTACACTTTCCAGAATTGATATTCTTAGTATTATTTAACAAAAATTATCTAATAGGTGCAAGTTAAAATTAAGTTGTTACCAGTACCCCGTTACTCTTAATTTAACGTACTTAAAAGTATTTAATAATGCCAACAAATACACATAAAAAAGAAGATTGACAAGTCGGGATTATACATGTTAATATCTAAGCACCTGCAGATATCTCAGGTTTGAATTCTATAGACAGGCTCTGCCAAAATGAACCTGAACTGCTTATACTTATTTCTCAAAGTGACTTCTCGATTATATGATGTTAAAATATATTATTTTGATTTTAACGTCACTATTCTTGCAACAAACGTCGCACAACGTCACTAACGAAAACACCGCCCAATCTTTAATAAAACGACAGCAAAATTTCATTTCATTGAAAAATAAATAAACCGAAATACACAAACAGCAAGCTTAGTGGGAAAATACAGCTAAAAAGAGACGCAATCATATTTTAGGTCGACTTTTATCAAGTTAAAATGCATTATAAACAACATATTTGAATTAGGAGTGCCTTAACGCGCATCCCACACGTTTCGTGGGCCCACACGATTTTGACGGAAAAGCTACCTTCGAGCGCTGGCACGTAAGAACCGCATTTAAGTTACTATCTCCGACACACTCGAGTCAATGAATACTTAATTAGGTTTTTAAATTTAAGATACTTATATTGTGAAATCTGTTCTTTATAAGTTGGTTTTAGCTGGTTTAGTTTTTGTCTTTTGCAACAAACGTAGACCGTTTTGGTTTTAAGAGATATGAGAAAATGATAAATACAAAAGTTAGGATGCTCAATTAAAAAATATTTTAAATTTTACAGAGTGGCTCAAAAAAGCGTGATGAATAAACATATTTTTTCTAAACACCCTATGTTTAAATTTTGTTTGGAACTTGTTTCGAAATGCTTAAACTCTACTATTAATAATTTAATAATAATAAATTTTTGTTAATTTTGGTTAGTTTTCTTCTTCTAAAAAAATACTAGTTTTAACAATTGCAAAAAATTACGATATCGCCATTATTTTTGAGGGTAAATAACTCATATTTGATATTAGCCTTATTCGAGGATGACGTAAAAGATATATGCAACAGAACTTGAATTAAATGCTAAAGGGTTTTCAAAATAAACAAATATATTTGGATCATTTTCAATTGAAAAATCTCAATTTTCTTAAATTGCGCACCATAAATATTATTATTTTTTCTGAAAGCTCTTACAAAAACCAACACTTTTTAAAAATAAGTATATGACCTACATACTTATTTTTAATACTTTGCGATTTATTTTAAATTTTCCAATATTTACCCTTTTTTCTATCTAAGACTATTACTATAATATTAGTTGCCCATGACAAAACTGTTACCCAACGGTACTCTGTTAAGAGTAAAAAATGAACAGGAGAAAGAACTCTATTGGAGCCAACTAATGTTATAGCAATAGCCTTAGATAAAAAGAAGAGTAAATATTAGAAAATTATTAAAAACTCCCAAAGTATTAAAATTAGGTATATGACATACTCAATAAAAAGTTTAGGTTTTTGTGAGATCTTTCTTAAAAAATAATAATATATACGGCGTGCAGTTTAAGAAAATTGGTACTTTTCAATTTAAAATGATCCAAATATATTCGTTTATTTTGAACACCCTGTAGCTTTTATCTCAAATTCCGTTGCACATATGTCTTTTAGGACATCGAATAACGCTAATAACAATATCAATAATGGGGCTATGGCAATTTTTTTTTGGAAGTGTAAAACCTACTATTTTTTAAGAAAAATTAAAATATTTGAAAAACTGCTAGGTTTAGGTGTGTAATATTATAAATAAAAAATTTGAAGCATTTCAAAACAAATTCAAAGCAGTATTGAAACATAGGGTGTTCCAGTTTAAAATATGTATGTTTTATTCTTCGCGCTTTTTTGGGCTATCCTATATACTTCAAAATAATTTTAAATTGTGCATCCTAACAATCTTAACAACTTTTGTATTTACCATTTTCTAATAACTTTTGAAGCCAATGAGACAATGAACTTTATCGTTGGCTTACCCTGTACAGATTAATAATAAACGATTTTGATAGTACATTCATAGTCGTCATACCAAAACCAAAGTGGTTTCAACACTAAGATAACAACGTTATTCAACTTTGTGATGAAGAATAAGTATTTTAACCCTTGCATTAATTAAATCTATATTTCGATTAATAAATATTAGCAATTTAAACAATTATATTCATACAGATTTTTTTTTTTTACTAATAAATATTAATTATTATAAA